>NC_090937.1:844470013-845095013 GCF_040938575.1 Ambystoma mexicanum
GGGGGTGGGGGTGGTGGGAGACATGGAGTGGGGGCCTGGTGGAGGCTGCCCATGGTGGCAGGGGGGTGGGGGTGGTGGGAGACATGAGTGGGGGCCTGGTGGAGGCTGCCCCTGGTGGCTGGGGGGTGGGGGTGGTGGGAGACATGAGTGGGGGCCTGGTGGAGGCTGCCCCTGCACTGCTGGGGGGTGGGGGTGGTGGGAGACATGTGTGGGGGCCTGGTGGAGGCTGCCCCTGCACTGCTGGGGGGTGGGGGTGGTGGGAGACATGGGTGGGGGCCTGGTGGAGGCTGCCCATGGTGGCAGGGGGGTGGGGGTGGTGGGAGACATTAGTGGGGGCCTGGTGGAGGCTGCCCATGGTGGCAGGGGGGTGGGGTGGTGGGAGACATGAGTGGGGGCCTGGTGGAGGCTGCCCCTGCACTGCTGGGGGGTGGGGGTGGTGGGAGACATGTGTGGGGGCCTTGTGGAGGCTGCCCCTGCACTGCTGGGGGGTGGGGGTGGTGGGAGACATGGGTGGGGGCCTGGTGGAGGCTGCCCATGGTGGCAGGGGGGGTGGGGGGTGGTGGGAGACATTAGTGGGGGCCTGGTGGAGGCTGCCCCTGCACTGCTGGGGGGTGGGGGTGGTGGGAGACATGAGTGGGGGCCTGGTGGAGGCTGCCCATGGTGGCAGGGGGGTGGGGTGGTGGGAGACATGAGTGGGGGCCTGGTGGAGGCTGCCCCTGCACTGCTGGGGGGTGGGGGTGGTAGGAGACATGAGTGGGGCCTGGTGGAGGCTGCCCCTGCCCCTGCTGGGGGGTGGGGGTGGTGGGAGACATGGGTGGTGGCCTGGTGGAGGCTGCCCCTGCACTGCTGGGGGGTGGGGGTGGTGGGAGACATGTGTGGGGGCCTGGTGGAGGCTGCCCCTGCACTGCTGGGGGGTGGGGTGGTGGGAGACATGGGTGGGGGCCTGGTGGAGGCTGCCCATGGTGTCAGGGGGGTGGGGTGGTGGGAGACATTAGTGGGGGCCTGGTGGAGGCTGCCCATGGTGGCAGGGGGGTGGGGTGGTGGGAGACATGAGTGGGGGCCTGGTGGAGGCTGCCCCTGCACTGCTGGGGGGTGGGGGTGGTGGGAGACATGAGTGGGGGCCTGGTGGAGGCTGCCCCTGCACTGCTGGGGGGTGGGGGTGGTGGGAGACATGAGTGGGGGCCTGGTGGAGGCTGCCCATGGTGGCAGGGGGTGGGGTGGTGGGAGACATGAGTGGGGGCCTGGTGGAGGCTGCCCCTGCACTGCTGGGGGGTGGGGGTGGTAGGAGACATGAGTGGGGCCTGGTGGAGGGTGCCCCTGGTGGCTGGGGGGTGGGCGTGGTGGGAGACATGAGTGGGGGCCTGGTGGAGGCTGCCCATGGTGGAAGGGGGGGTGGGGGTGGTGGGAGACATGAGTGGGGGCCTGGTGGAGGCTGCCCCTGGTGGCTGGGGGGTGGGGGTGGTGGAGACATGAGCGGGGGCCTGGTGGTGGGTGCCCCTGGTGGCTGGGGGGTGGGGGTGGTGGGAGACATGGGTGGGGGCCTGGTGGAGGCTGCCCCTGCACTGCTGGGGGGTGGGGGTGGTGGGAGACATGAGTGGGGCCCTGGTGGATGCTGCCCCTGCACTGCTGGGGGTGGGGGTGGTGGGAGACATGAGTGGGGGCCTGGTGGGGGCTGCCCCTGCACTGCTGGGGGGTAGGGGTGGTGGGAGACATGAGTGGGGGCCTGGTGGAGGCTGCCCATGGTGGCAGGGGGGTGGGGGTGGTGGGAGACATCAGTGGGGGGCCTGGTGGAGGGTGCCCCTGGTGGCTGGGGGGTGGGGGTGGTGGGAGACATGGGTGGGGGCCTGGTGGAGGCTGCCCCTGCACTGCTGGGGGTGGGGGTGGTGGGAGACATGAGTGGGGGGCCTGGTGGAGGCTGCCCCTGCACTGCTGGGGGGTGGGGGTGGTGGGAGACATGAGTGGGGCCTAGTGGAGGCTGCCCATGGTGGCAGGGGGGTGGGGTGGTGGGAGACATGAGTGGGGGCCTGGTGGAGGCTGCCCCTGCACTGCTGGGGGGTGGGGGTGGTGGGAGACATGGGTGGGGGCCTGGTGGAGGCTGCCCCTGCACTGCTGGGTGGTGGGGGTGGTGGGAGACATGAGTGGGGGCCTGGTGGAAGCTGCCCATGGTGGCTGGGGGGTGGGGTGGTGGGAGACATGAGTGGGGGCCTGGTGGAGGCTGCCCCTGCACTGCTGGGGGTGGGGGTGGTGGGAGACATGAGTGGGGGCCTGGTGTAGGCTGCCCATGGTGGCAGGGGGTGGGGTGGTGGGAGACATGAGTGGGGGCCTGGTGGAGGCTGCCCCTGCACTGCTGGGGGGTGGGGGTGGTGGGAGACATGAGTGGGGGCCTGGTGGAGGCTGCCCATGGTGGCAGGGGGTGGGGGGAGACATGAGTGGGGGCCTGGTGGAGGGTGCCCCTGGTGGCTGGGGGGTGGGGGTGGTGGGAGACATGAGTGGGGGCCTGGTGGAGGCTGCCCCTGCACTGCTGGGGGGTGGGGGTGGTGGGAGACATGAGTGGGGGCCTGGTGGAGGCTGCCCCTGCACTGCTGGGGGGTGGGGGTGGTGGGAGACATGGGTGGGGCCTGGTGGAGGCTGCCCCTGCACTGCTGGGGGGTGGGGGTGGTGGGAGACATGAGTGGGGGCCTGGTGGAGGCTGCCCATGGTGGCAGGGGGGTGGGGTGGTGGGAGACATGAGTGGGGGCCTGGTGGAGGCTGCCCATGGTGGCAGGGGGGTGGGGTGGTGGGAGACATGAGTGGGGGCCTGGTGGAGGCTGCCCCTGGTGGCTGGGGGGTGGGGGTGGTGGGAGACATGAGTGGGGGCCTGGTGGAGGCTGCCCCTGCACTGCTGGGGGGTGGGGGTGGTGGGAGACATGTGTGGGGGCCTGGTGGAGGCTGCCCCTGCACTGCTGGGGGGTGGGGGTGGTGGGAGACATGGGTGGGGGCCTGGTGGAGGCTGCCCATGGTGGCAGGGGGTGGGGGTGGTGGGAGACATTAGTGGGGGCCTGGTGGAGGCTGCCCATGGTGACAGGGGGGTGGGGTGGTGGGGAGACATGAGTGGGGGCCTGGTGGAGGCTGCCCCTGCACTGCTGGGGGGTGGGGGTGGTGGGAGACATGAGTGGGGGCCTGGTGGAGGCTGCCCCTGCACTGCTGGGGGTGGGGGTGGTGGGAGACATGAGTGGGGGCCTGGTGGAGGCTGCCCATGGTGGCAGGGGGGTGGGGTGGTGGGAGACATGAGTGGGGGCCTGGTGGAGGCTGCCCCTGCACTGCTGGGGGGTGGGGGTGGTAGGAGACATGAGTGGGGGCCTGGTGGAGGGTGCCCCTGGTGGCTGGGGGGTGGGGGTGGTGGGAGACATGAGTGGGGGCCTGGTGGAGGCTGCCCCTGGTGGCTGGGGGGTGGGGGTGGTGGGAGACATGAGCGGGGGCCTGGTGGAGGGTGCCCCTGGTGGCTGGGGGGTGGGGGTGGTGGGAGACATGGGTGGGGGCCTGGTGGAGGCTGCCCTGCACTGCTGGGGGGTGGGGGTGGTGGGAGACATGAGTGGGGCCCTGGTGGAGGCTGCCCCTGCACTGCTGGGGGGGTGGGGGTGGTGGGAGAAATGAGTGGGGGCCTGGTGGGGGCTGCCCCTGCACTGCTGGGGGGTAGGGGTGGTGGGAGACATGAGTGGGGGCCTGGTGGAGGCTGCCCATGGTGGCAGGGGGGTGGGGGTGGTGGGAGACATCAGTGGGGGCCTGGTGGAGGGTGCCCCTGGGTGGCTGGGGGGTGGGGGTGGTGGGAGACATGGGTGGGGGCCTGGTGGAGGCTGCCCCTGCACTGCTGGGGGGTGGGGCTGGTGGGAGACATGAGTGGGGGCCTGGTGGAGGCTGCCCCTGCACTGCTGGGGGGTGGGGGTGGTGGGAGACATGAGTGGGGGCCTGGTGGAGGCTGCCCATGGTGGCAGGGGGGTGGGGTGGTGGGAGACATGAGTGGGGGCCTGGTGGAGGCTGCCCCTGCACTGCTGAGAGGTGGGGGTGGTGGGAGACATGGGTGGGGGCCTGGTGCAGGCTGCCCCTGCACTGCTGGGTGGTGGGGGTGGTGGGAGACATGAGTGGGGGCCTGGTGGAGGCTGCCCATGGTGGCTGGGGGTGGGGGTGGTGGGAGACATGAGTGGGGCCTGGTGGAGGCTGCCCCTGCACTGCTGGGGGGTGGGGGTGGTGGGAGGACATGAGTGGGGGGCCTGGTGGAGGCTGCCCATGGTGGCAGGGGGGTGGGGTGGTGGGAGACATGAGTGGGGGCCTGGTGGAGGCTGCCCCTGCACTGCTGGGGTGGGGGGTGGTGGGAGACATGAGTGGGGGCCTGGTGGAGGCTGCCCATGGTTGCAGGGGGGTGGGGGTGGTGGGAGACATGAGTGGGGGCATGGTGGAGGGTGCCCCTGGTGGCTGGGGGGTGGGGGTGGTGGGAGACATGAGTGGGGGCCTGGTGGAGGCTGCCCCTGCACTGCTGGGGGGTGGGGGTGGTGGGAGACATGAGTGGGGGCCTGGTGGAGGCTGCCCCTGCACTGCTGGGGGGTGGGGGTGGTGGGAGACATGGGTGGGGGCCTGGTGGAGGCTGCCCCTGCACTGCTGGGGGGTGGGGGTGGTGGGAGACATGAGTGGGGTCCTGGTGGAGGCTGCCCATGGTGGCAGGGGGGTGGGAGACATGAGTGGGGGCCTGGTGGAGGCTGCCCCTGGTGGCTGGGGGGTGGGGGTGGTGGGAGACATGAGTGGGGGCCTGGTGGAGGCTGCCCCTGCACTGCTGGGGGGTGGGGGTGGTGGGAGACATGAGTGGGGGCCTGGTGGAGGCTGTCCCTGCACTGCTGGGGGGTGGGGGTGGTGGGAGACATGGGTGGGGGCCTGGTGGAGGCTGCCCATGGTGGCAGGGGGGTGGGGGTGGTGGGAGACATCAGTGGGGGCCTGGTGGAGGGTGCCCCTGGTGGCTGGGGGGTGGGGGTGGTGGGAGACATGGGTGGGGGCCTGGTGGAGGCTGCCCCTGCACTGCTGGGGGGTGGGGGTGGTGGGAGACATGAGTGGGGGCCTGGTGGAGGCTGCCCCTGCACTGATGGGGGGTGGGGGTGGTGGGAGACATGAGTGGGGGCCTGGTGGAGGCTGCCCATGGTGGCAGGGGGGTGGGGTGGTGGGAGACATGAGTGGGGGCCTGGTGGAGGCTGCCCCTGCACTGCTGGGGGGTGGGGGTGGTGGGAGACATGGGTGGGGGCCTGGTGGAGGGTGCCCCTGGTGGCTGGGGGGTGGGGGTGGTGGGAGACATGAGTGGGGGCCTGGTGGAGGCTGCCCATGGTGGCAGGGGGGTGGGGTGGTGGGAGACATGAGTGGGGGCCTGGTGGAGGCTGCCCCTGCACTGCTGGGGGGTGGGGGTGGTGGGAGACATGAGTGGGGGCCTGGTGGAGGCTTCCCATGGTGGCAGGGGGGTGGGGGTGGTGGGAGACATGAGTGGGGGCCTGGTGGAGGGTGCCCCTGGTGGCTGGAGGGAGGGGGTGGTGGGAGACATGAGTGGGGGCCTGGTGGAGGCTGCCCCTGCACTGCTGGGGGGTGGGGGTGGTGGGAGACATGAGTGGGGGCCTGGTGGAGGCTGCCCCTGCACTGCTGGGGGGTGGGGGTGGTGGGAGACATGGGTGGTGGCCTGGTGGAGGCTGCCCCTGCACTGCTGGGGGGTGGGGGTGGTGGGAGACATGAGTGGGGTCCTGGTGGAGGCTGCCCATGGTGGCAGGGGGGTGGGAGACATGAGTGGGGGCCTGGTGGAGGCTGCCCCTGGTGGCTGGGGGGTGGGGGTGGTGGGAGACATGAGTGGGGGCCTGGTGGAGGCTGCCCCTGCACTGCTGGGGGGTGGGGGTGGTGGGAGACATGAGTGGGGGCCTGGTGGAGGCTGCCCCTGCACTGCTGGGGGGTGGGGGTGGTGGGAGACATGGGTGGGGGCCTGGTGGAGGCTGCCCATGGTGGCAGGGGGGTGGGGGTGGTGGGAGACATGAGTGGGGGCCTGGTGGAGGCTGCCCATGGTGGCAGGGGGGTGGGGTGGTGGGAGACATGAGTGGGGGCCTGGTGGAGGCTGCCCCTGCACTGCTGGGGGGTGGGGGTGGTGGGAGACATGAGTGGGGGCCTGGTGGAGGCTGCCCCTGCACTGCTGAGGGGTGGGGTGGTGGGATACATGGGTGGGGGCCTGGTGGAGGCTGCCCATGGTGGCAGGGGGGTGGGGTGGTGGGAGACATGAGTGGGGGCCTGGTGGAGGCTGCCCATGGTGGCAGGGGGGTGGGGGTGGTGGGAGACATGGGTGGGGGCCTGGTGGAGGGTGCCCCTGGTGGCTGGGGGGTGGGGGTGGTGGGAGACATGAGTGGGGGCCTGGTGGAGGCTGCCCATGGTGGAAGGGGGGTTGGGGTGGTGGGAGACATGAGTGGGGGCCTGGTGGAGGCTGCCCCTGGTGGCTGGGGGGTGGGGGTGGTGGGAGACATGAGTGGGGGCCTGGTGGAGGCTGCCCCTGCACTGCTGGGGGGTGGGGGTGGTGGGAGACATGAGTGGGGGCCTGGTGGAGGGTGCCCCTGCACTGATGGGGGGCGGGGTGGTGGGAGACATGAGTGGGGGCCTGGTGGAGGCTGCCCCTGCACTGCTGGGGGGTGGGGGTGGTGGGAGACATGAGTGGGGGCCTGGTGGAGGGTGCCCCTGCACTGCTGGGGGGTGGGGTGGTGGGAGACATGAGTGGGGGCCTGGTGGAGGCTGCCCCTGCACTGCTGAGGGGTGGGGTGGTGGGAGACATGGGTGGGGGCCTGGTGGAGGCTGCCCATGGTGGCAGGGGGGTGGGGTGGTGGGAGACATGAGTGGGGGCCTGGTGGAGGCTGCCCATGGTGGCAGGGGGGTGGGGGTGGTGGGAGACATGGGTGGGGGCCTGGTGGAGGCTGCCCATGGTGGCAGGGGGTTGAGGGTGGTGGGAGACATGAGTGGGGGCCTGGTGGAGGCTGCCCCTGCACTGCTGGGGGGTGGGGGTGGTGGGAGGCATGGGTGGGGGCCTGGTGGAGGTTGCCCCTGGTGGCTGGGGGGTGGGGGTGGTGGGAGACATGAGTGGGGGCCTGGTGGAGGCTGCCCCTGCACTGCTGGGGGGTGGGGGTGGTGGGAGACATGAGTGGGGGCCTGGTGGAGGCTGCCCCTGCACTGCTGGGGGGTGGGGGTGGTGGGAGACATGGGTGGGGGCCTGGTGGAGTCTGCCCCTGCACTGCTGGGGGGTGGGGGTGGTGGGAGACATGAGTGGGGGCCTGGTGGAGGCTGCCCCTGCACTGCTGGGGGGTGGGGGTGGTGGGAGACATGAGTGGGGGCCTGGTGGAGGCTGCCCTGCACTGCTGGGGGGTGGGGGGGTGGGAGACATGGGTGGGGGCCTGGTGGAGGCTGCCCCTGCACTGCTGGGGGGTGGGGATGGTGGGAGACATGAGTGGGGGCCTGGTGGAGGCTGCCCCTGCACTGCTGGGGGGTGGGGGTGGTGGGAGACATGGGTGGGGGCCTGGCGGAGGCTGCCCCTGCACTGCTGGGGGGTGGGGGTGGTGGGAGACATGAGTGGGGGCCTGGTGGAGGCTGCCCATGGTGGCTGGGGGGTGGGGTGGTGGGAGACATGAGTGGGGGCCTGGTGGAGGCTGCCCCTGCACTGCTGGGGGGTGGGGGTGGTGGGAGACATGGGTGGGGGCCTGGTGGAGGCTGCCCCTGCACTGCTGGGGGGTGGGGGTGGTGGGAGACATGAGTGGGGGCCTGGTGGAGGCTGCCCCTGGTGGCTGGGGGGTGGGGGTGGTGGTTCGACATGAGTGGGGGCCTGGTGGAGGCTGCCCCTGCACTGCTGGGGGGTGGGGGTGGTGGGAGACATGAGTGGGGGCCTGGTGGAGGCTGCCATGGTGGCAGGGGGGTGGGGTGGTGGGAGACATGAGTGGGGGACTGGTGGAGGCTGCCTCTGCACTGCTGGGGGGTGGGGGTGGTGGGAGACATGGGTGGGGGCCTGGTGGAGGCTGCCCCTGCACTGCTGGGGGGTGGGGGTGGTGGGAGACATGAGTGGGGGCCTGGTGGAGGCTGCCCCTGCACTGCTGGGGGGTGGGGGTGGTGGGAGACATGGGTGGGGGCCTTGTGGAGGCTGCCCCTGCACTGCTGGGGGGTGGGGGTGGTTTGAGACATGAGTGGGGGCCTGGTGGAGGCTGCCCATGGTGGCTGGGGGGTGGGGTGGTGGGAGACATGAGTGGGGGCCTGGTGGAGGCTGCCCCTGCACTGCTGGGGGGTGGGGGTGGTGGGAGACATGGGTGGGGGCCTGGTGGAGGCTGCCCCTGCACTGCTGGGGCGTGGGGGTGGTGGGAGACATGAGTGGGGGCCTGGTGGAGGCTGCCCCTGGTGGCTGGGGGTTGGGGGTGGTGGGAGACATGAGTGGGGGCCTGGTGGAGGCTGCCCCTGCACTGCTGGGGGGTGGGGGTGGTGGGAGACATGAGTGGGGGCCTGGTGGAGGCTGCCCATGGTGGCAGGGGGGTGGGGTGGTGGGAGACATGAGTGGGGGCCTGGTGGAGGCTGCCCCTGCACTGCTGGGGGGTGGGGGTGGTGGGAGACCTGGGTGGGGGCCTGGTGGAGGCTGCCCCTGCACTGCCGGGGGGTGGGGTGGTGGGAGACATGAGTGGGGGCCTGGTGGAGGCTGCCCATGGTGGCTGGGGGGTGGGGTGGTGGGAGACATGAGTGGGGGCCTGGTGGAGGCTGCCCCTGCACTGCTGGGGGGTGGGGGTGGTGGGAGACATGGGTGGGGGCCTGGTGGAGGCTGCCCCTGCACTGCGGGGGGGTGGGGGTGGTGGGAGACATGAGTGGGGGCCTGGTGGAGGCTGCCCCTGGTGGCTGGGGGGTGGGGGTGGTGGGAGACATGAGTGGGGGCCTGGTGGAGGCTGCCCCTGCACTGCTGGGGGGTGGGGGTGGTGGGAGACATGAGTGGGGGCCTGGTGGAGGCTGCCCATGGTGGCAGGGGGGTGGGGTGGTGGGAGACATGAGTGGGGGCCTGGTGGAGGCTGCCCCTGCACTGCTGGGGGGTGGGGGTGGTGGGAGACATGAGTGGGGGCCTGGTGGAGGGTGCCCCTGCACTGCTGGGGGGTGGGGGTGGTGGGAGACATGGGTGGGGGCCTGGTGGAGGCTGCCCCTGCACTGCTGGGGGGTGGGGGTGGTGGGAGAAATGGGTGGGGGCCTGGTGGAGGCTGCCCCTGGTGGCTGGGGGGTGGGGGTGGTGGGAGACATGAGTGGGGGCCTGGTGGAGGCTGCCCCTGCACTGCTGGGGGGTGGGGGTGGTGGGAGACATGAGTGGGGGCCTGGTGGAGGCTGCCCCTGCACTGCTGGGGGGTGGGGGTGGTGGGAGACATGGGTGGTGGCCTGGTGGAGGCTGCCCCTGCACTGCTGGGGGGTGGGGGTGGTGGGAGACATGAGTGGGGTCCTGGTGGAGGCTGCCCATGGTGGCAGGGGGGTGGGAGACATGAGTGGGGGCCTGGTGGAGGCTGCCCCTGGTGGCTGGGGGGTGGGGGTGGTGGGAGACATGAGTGGGGGCCTGGTGGAGGCTGCCCCTGCACTGCTGGGGGGTGGGGGTGGTGGGAGACATGAGTGGGGGCCTGGTGGAGGCTGCCCCTGCACTGCTGGGGGGTGGGGGTGGTGGGAGACATGGGTGGGGGCCTGGTGGAGGCTGCCCATGGTGGCAGGGGGGTGGGGGTGGTGGGAGACATGAGTGGGGGCCTGGTGGAGGCTGCCCATGGTGGCAGGGGGGTGGGGTGGTGGGAGACATGAGTGGGGGCCTGGTGGAGGCTGCCCCTGCACTGCTGGGGGGTGGGGGTGGTGGGAGACATGAGTGGGGGCCTGGTGGAGGCTGCCCCTGCACTGCTGAGGGGTGGGGTGGTGGGAGACATGGGTGGGGGCCTGGTGGAGGCTGCCCATGGTGGCAGGGGGGTGGGGTGGTGGGAGACATGAGTGGGGGCCTGGTGGAGGCTGCCCATGGTGGCAGGGGGGTGGGGGTGGTGGGAGACATGGGTGGGGGCCTGGTGGAGGGTGCCCCTGGTGGCTGGGGGGTGGGGGTGGTGGGAGACATGAGTGGGGGCCTGGTGGAGGCTGCCCATGGTGGAAGGGGGGTTGGGGTGGTGGGAGACATGAGTGGGGGCCTGGTGGAGGCTGCCCCTGGTGGCTGGGGGGTGGGGGTGGTGGGAGACATGAGTGGGGGCCTGGTGGAGGCTGCCCCTGCACTGCTGGGGGGTGGGGGTGGTGGGAGACATGAGTGGGGGCCTGGTGGAGGGTGCCCCTGCACTGATGGGGGGCGGGGTGGTGGGAGACATGAGTGGGGGCCTGGTGGAGGCTGCCCCTGCACTGCTGGGGGGTGGGGGTGGTGGGAGACATGAGTGGGGGCCTGGTGGAGGGTGCCCCTGCACTGCTGGGGGGTGGGGTGGTGGGAGACATGAGTGGGGGCCTGGTGGAGGCTGCCCCTGCACTGCTGAGGGGTGGGGTGGTGGGAGACATGGGTGGGGGCCTGGTGGAGGCTGCCCATGGTGGCAGGGGGGTGGGGTGGTGGGAGACATGAGTGGGGGCCTGGTGGAGGCTGCCCATGGTGGCAGGGGGGTGGGGGTGGTGGGAGACATGGGTGGGGGCCTGGTGGAGGCTGCCCATGGTGGCAGGGGGTTGAGGGTGGTGGGAGACATGAGTGGGGGCCTGGTGGAGGCTGCCCCTGCACTGCTGGGGGGTGGGGGTGGTGGGAGGCATGGGTGGGGGCCTGGTGGAGGCTGCCCCTGGTGGCTGGGGGGTGGGGGTGGTGGGAGACATGAGTGGGGGCCTGGTGGAGGCTGCCCCTGCACTGCTGGGGGGTGGGGGTGGTGGGAGACATGAGTGGGGGCCTGGTGGAGGCTGCCCCTGCACTGCTGGGGGGTGGGGGTGGTGGGAGACATGGGTGGGGGCCTGGTGGAGTCTGCCCCTGCACTGCTGGGGGGTGGGGGTGGTGGGAGACATGAGTGGGGGCCTGGTGGAGGCTGCCCCTGCACTGCTGGGGGGTGGGGGTGGTGGGAGACATGAGTGGGGGCCTGGTGGAGGGTGCCCCTGCACTGCTGGGGGGTGGGGGGGGTGGGAGACATGGGTGGGGGCCTGGTGGAGGCTGCCCCTGCACTGCTGGGGGGTGGGGATGGTGGGAGACATGAGTGGGGGCCTGGTGGAGGCTGCCCCTGCACTGCTGGGGGGTGGGGGTGGTGGGAGACATGGGTGGGGGCCTGGCGGAGGCTGCCCCTGCACTGCTGGGGGGTGGGGGTGGTGGGAGACATGAGTGGGGGCCTGGTGGAGGCTGCCCCTGCACTGCTGGGGGGTGGGGGTGGTGGGAGACATGGGTGGTGGCCTGGTGGAGGCTGCCCCTGCACTGCTGGGGGGTGGGGGTGGTGGGAGACATGAGTGGGGTCCTGGTGGAGGCTGCCCATGGTGGCAGGGGGGTGGGAGACATGAGTGGGGGCCTGGTGGAGGCTGCCCCTGGTGGCTGGGGGGTGGGGGTGGTGGGAGACATGAGTGGGGGCCTGGTGGAGGCTGCCCCTGCACTGCTGGGGGGTGGGGGTGGTGGGAGACATGAGTGGGGGCCTGGTGGAGGCTGCCCCTGCACTGCTGGGGGGTGGGGGTGGTGGGAGACATGGGTGGGGGCCTGGTGGAGGCTGCCCATGGTGGCAGGGGGGTGGGGGTGGTGGGAGACATGAGTGGGGGCCTGGTGGAGGCTGCCCATGGTGGCAGGGGGGTGGGGTGGTGGGAGACATGAGTGGGGGCCTGGTGGAGGCTGCCCCTGCACTGCTGGGGGGTGGGGGTGGTGGGAGACATGAGTGGGGGCCTGGTGGAGGCTGCCCCTGCACTGCTGAGGGGTGGGGTGGTGGGAGACATGGGTGGGGGCCTGGTGGAGGCTGCCCATGGTGGCAGGGGGGTGGGGTGGTGGGAGACATGAGTGGGGGCCTGGTGGAGGCTGCCCATGGTGGCAGGGGGGTGGGGGTGGTGGGAGACATGGGTGGGGGCCTGGTGGAGGGTGCCCCTGGTGGCTGGGGGGTGGGGGTGGTGGGAGACATGAGTGGGGGCCTGGTGGAGGCTGCCCATGGTGGAAGGGGGGTTGGGGTGGTGGGAGACATGAGTGGGGGCCTGGTGGAGGCTGCCCCTGGTGGCTGGGGGGTGGGGGTGGTGGGAGACATGAGTGGGGGCCTGGTGGAGGCTGCCCCTGCACTGCTGGGGGGTGGGGGTGGTGGGAGACATGAGTGGGGGCCTGGTGGAGGGTGCCCCTGCACTGATGGGGGGCGGGGTGGTGGGAGACATGAGTGGGGGCCTGGTGGAGGCTGCCCCTGCACTGCTGGGGGGTGGGGGTGGTGGGAGACATGAGTGGGGGCCTGGTGGAGGGTGCCCCTGCACTGCTGGGGGGTGGGGTGGTGGGAGACATGAGTGGGGGCCTGGTGGAGGCTGCCCCTGCACTGCTGAGAGGTGGGGTGGTGGGAGACATGGGTGGGGGCCTGGTGGAGGCTGCCCATGGTGGCAGGGGGGTGGGGTGGTGGGAGACATGAGTGGGGGCCTGGTGGAGGCTGCCCATGGTGGCAGGGGGGTGGGGGTGGTGGGAGACATGGGTGGGGGCCTGGTGGAGGCTGCCCATGGTGGCAGGGGGTTGAGGGTGGTGGGAGACATGAGTGGGGGCCTGGTGGAGGCTGCCCCTGCACTGCTGGGGGGTGGGGGTGGTGGGAGGCATGGGTGGGGGCCTGGTGGAGGTTGCCCCTGGTGGCTGGGGGGTGGGGGTGGTGGGAGACATGAGTGGGGGCCTGGTGGAGGCTGCCCCTGCACTGCTGGGGGGTGGGGGTGGTGGGAGACATGAGTGGGGGCCTGGTGGAGGCTGCCCCTGCACTGCTGGGGGGTGGGGGTGGTGGGAGACATGGGTGGGGGCCTGGTGGAGTCTGCCCCTGCACTGCTGGGGGGTGGGGGTGGTGGGAGACATGAGTGGGGGCCTGGTGGAGGCTGCCCCTGCACTGCTGGGGGGTGGGGGTGGTGGGAGACATGAGTGGGGGCCTGGTGGAGGCTGCCCCTGCACTGCTGGGGGGTGGGGGGGGTGGGAGACATGGGTGGGGGCCTGGTGGAGGCTGCCCCTGCACTGCTGGGGGGTGGGGATGGTGGGAGACATGAGTGGGGGCCTGGTGGAGGCTGCCCCTGCACTGCTGGGGGGTGGGGGTGGTGGGAGACATGGGTGGGGGCCTGGCGGAGGCTGCCCCTGCACTGCTGGGGGGTGGGGGTGGTGGGAGACATGAGTGGGGGCCTGGTGGAGGCTGCCCATGGTGGCTGGGGGGTGGGGTGGTGGGAGACATGAGTGGGGGCCTGGTGGAGGCTGCCCCTGCACTGCTGGGGGGTGGGGGTGGTGGGAGACATGGGTGGGGCCTGGTGGAGGCTGCCCCTGCACTGCTGGGGGGTGGGGGTGGTGGGAGACATGAGTGGGGGCCTGGTGGAGGCTGCCCCTGGTGGCTGGGGGGTGGGGGTGGTGGTTCGACATGAGTGGGGGCCTGGTGGAGGCTGCCCCTGCACTGCTGGGGGGTGGGGGTGGTGGGAGACATGAGTGGGGGCCTGGTGGAGGCTGCCATGGTGGCAGGGGGGTGGGGTGGTGGGAGACATGAGTGGGGGACTGGTGGAGGCTGCCCCTGCACTGCTGGGGGGTGGGGGTGGTGGGAGACATGGGTGGGGGCCTGGTGGAGGCTGCCCCTGCACTGCTGGGGGGTGGGGGTGGTGGGAGACATGAGTGGGGGCCTGGTGGAGGCTGCCCCTGCACTGCTGGGGGGTGGGGGTGGTGGGAGACATGGGTGGGGGCCTTGTGGAGGCTGCCCCTGCACTGCTGGGGGGTGGGGGTGGTTTGAGACATGAGTGGGGGCCTGGTGGAGGCTGCCCATGGTGGCTGGGGGGTGGGGTGGTGGGAGACATGAGTGGGGGCCTGGTGGAGGCTGCCCCTGCACTGCTGGGGGGTGGGGGTGGTGGGAGACATGGGTGGGGGCCTGGTGGAGGCTGCCCCTGCACTGCTGGGGCGTGGGGGTGGTGGGAGACATGAGTGGGGGCCTGGTGGAGGCTGCCCCTGGTGGCTGGGGGTTGGGGGTGGTGGGAGACATGAGTGGGGGCCTGGTGGAGGCTGCCCCTGCACTGCTGGGGGGTGGGGGTGGTGGGAGACATGAGTGGGGGCCTGGTGGAGGCTGCCCATGGTGGCAGGGGGGTGGGGTGGTGGGAGACATGAGTGGGGGCCTGGTGGAGGCTGCCCCTGCACTGCTGGGGGGTGGGGGTGGTGGGAGACCTGGGTGGGGGCCTGGTGGAGGCTGCCCCTGCACTGCCGGGGGGTGGGGTGGTGGGAGACATGAGTGGGGGCCTGGTGGAGGCTGCCCATGGTGGCTGGGGGGTGGGGTGGTGGGAGACATGAGTGGGGGCCTGGTGGAGGCTGCCCCTGCACTGCTGGGGGGTGGGGGTGGTGGGAGACATGGGTGGGGGCCTGGTGGAGGCTGCCCCTGCACTGCTGGGGGGTGGGGGTGGTGGGAGACATGAGTGGGGGCCTGGTGGAGGCTGCCCCTGGTGGCTGGGGGGTGGGGGTGGTGGGAGACATGAGTGGGGGCCTGGTGGAGGCTGCCCCTGCACTGCTAGGGGGTGGGGGTGGTGGGAGACATGAGTGGGGGCCTGGTGGAGGCTGCCCATGGTGGCAGGGGGGTGGGGTGGTGGGAGACATGAGTGGGGGCCTGGTGGAGGCTGCCCCTGCACTGCTGGGGGGTGGGGGTGGTGGGAGACATGAGTGGGGGCCTGGTGGAGGGTGCCCCTGCACTGCTGGGGGGTGGGGGTGGTGGGAGACATGGGTGGGGGCCTGGTGGAGGCTGCCCCTGCAGTGCTGGGGGGTGGGGGGGTGGGAGAAATGGGTGGGGGCCTGGTGGAGGCTGCCCCTGGTGGCTGGGGGGTGGGGGTGGTGGGAGACATGAGTGGGGGCCTGGTGGAGGCTGCCCCTGCACTGCTGGGGGGTGGGGGTGGTGGGAGACATGAGTGGGGGCCTGGTGGAGGCTGCCCCTGCACTGCTGGGGGGTGGGGGTGGTGGGAGACATGGGTGGTGGCCTGGTGGAGGCTGCCCCTGCACTGCTGGGGGGTGGGGGTGGTGGGAGACATGAGTGGGGTCCTGGTGGAGGCTGCCCATGGTGGCAGGGGGGTGGGAGACATGAGTGGGGGCCTGGTGGAGGCTGCCCCTGGTGGCTGGGGGGTGGGGGTGGTGGGAGACATGAGTGGGGGCCTGGTGGAGGCTGCCCCTGCACTGCTGGGGGGTGGGGGTGGTGGGAGACATGAGTGGGGGCCTGGTGGAGGCTGCCCCTGCACTGCTGGGGGGTGGGGGTGGTGGGAGACATGGGTGGGGGCCTGGTGGAGGCTGCCCATGGTGGCAGGGGGGTGGGGGTGGTGGGAGACATGAGTGGGGGCCTGGTGGAGGCTGCCCATGGTGGCAGGGGGGTGGGGTGGTGGGAGACATGAGTGGGGGCCTGGTGGAGGCTGCCCCTGCACTGCTGGGGGGTGGGGGTGGTGGGAGACATGAGTGGGGGCCTGGTGGAGGCTGCCCCTGCACTGCTGAGGGGTGGGGTGGTGGGAGACATGGGTGGGGGCCTGGTGGAGGCTGCCCATGGTGGCAGGGGGGTGGGGTGGTGGGAGACATGAGTGGGGGCCTGGTGGAGGCTGCCCATGGTGGCAGGGGGGTGGGGGTGGTGGGAGACATGGGTGGGGGGCTGGTGGAGGGTGCCCCTGGTGGCTGGGGGGTGGGGGTGGTGGGAGACATGAGTGGGGGCCTGGTGGAGGCTGCCCATGGTGGAAGGGGGGTTGGGGTGGTGGGAGACATGAGAGGGGGCCTGGTGGAGGCTGCCCCTGGTGGCTGGGGGGTGGGGGTGGTGGGAGACATGAGTGGGGGCCTGGTGGAGGCTGCCCCTGCACTGCTGGGGGGTGGGGGTGGTGGGAGACATGAGTGGGGGCCTGGTGGAGGGTGCCCCTGCACTGATGGGGGGCGGGGTGGTGTGAGACATGAGTGGGGGCCTGGTGGAGGCTGCCCCTGCACTGCTGGGGGGTGGGGGTGGTGGGAGACATGAGTGGGGGCCTGGTGGAGGGTGCCCCTGCACTGCTGGGGGGTGGGGTGGTGGGAGACATGAGTGGGGGCCTGGTGGAGGCTGCCCCTGCACTGCTGAGGGGTGGGGTGGTGGGAGACATGGGTGGGGGCCTGGTGGAGGCTGCCCATGGTGGCAGGGGGGTGGGGTGGTGGGAGACATGAGTGGGGGCCTGGTGGAGGCTGCCCATGGTGGCAGGGGGGTGGGGGTGGTGGGAGACATGGGTGGGGGCCTGGTGGAGGCTGCCCATGGTGGCAGGGGGTTGAGGGTGGTGGGAGACATGAGTGGGGGCCTGGTGGAGGCTGCCCCTGCACTGCTGGGGAGTGTGGGTGGTGGGAGGCATGGGTGGGGGCCTGGTGGAGGCTGCCCCTGGTGGCTGGGGGGTGGGGGTGGTGGGAGACATGAGTGGGGGCCTGGTGGAGGCTGCCCCTGCACTGCTGGGGGGTGGGGGTGGTGGGAGACATGAGTGGGGGCCTGGTGGAGGCTGCCCCTGCACTGCTGGGGGGTGGGGGTGGTGGGAGACATGGGTGGGGGCCTGGTGGAGTCTGCCCCTGCACTGCTGGGGGGTGGGGGTGGTGGGAGACATGAGTGGGGGCCTGGTGGAGGCTGCCCCTGCACTGCTGGGGGGTGGGGGTGGTGGGAGACATGAGTGGGGGCCTGGTGGAGGCTGCCCCTGCACTGCTGGGGGGTGGGGGGGGTGGGAGACATGGGTGGGGGCCTGGTGGAGGCTGCCCCTGCACTGCTGGGGGGTGGGGATGGTGGAAGACATGAGTGGGGGCCTGGTGGAGGCTGCCCCTGCACTGCTGGGGGGTGGGGGTGGTGGGAGACATTTGTGGGGGCCTGGCGGAGGCTGCCCCTGCACTGCTGGGGGGTGGGGGTGGTGGGAGACATGAGTGGGGGCCTGGTGGAGGCTGCCCATGGTGGCTGGGGGGTGGGGTGGTGGGAGACATGAGTGGGGGCCTGGTGGAGGCTGCCCCTGCACTGCTGGGGGGTGGGGGTGGTGGGAGACATGGGTGGGGGCCTGGTGGAGGCTGCCCCTGCACTGCTGGGGGGTGGGGGTGGTGGGAGACATGAGTGGGGGCCTGGTGGAGGCTGCCCCTGGTGGCTGGGGGGTGGGGGTGGTGGTTCGACATGAGTGGGGGCCTGGTGGAGGCTGCCCCTGCACTGCTGGGGGGTGGGGGTGGTGGGAGACATGAGTGGGGGCCTGGTGGAGGCTGCCATGGTGGCAGGGGGGTGGGGTGGTGGGAGACATGAGTGGGGGACTGGTGGAGGCTGCCCCTGCACTGCTGGGGGGTGGGGGTGGTGGGAGACATGGGTGGGGGCCTGGTGGAGGCTGCCCCTGCACTGCTGGGGGGTGGGGGTGGTGGGAGACATGAGTGGGGGCCTGGTGGAGGCTGCCCCTGCACTGCTGGGGGGTGGGGGTGGTGGGAGACAAGGGTGGGGGCCTTGTGGAGGCTGCCCCTGCACTGCTGGGGGGTGGGGGTGGTTTGAGACATGAGTGGGGGCCTGGTGGAGGCTGCCCATGGTGGCTGGGGGGTGGGGTGGTGGGAGACATGAGTGGGGGCCTGGTGGAGGCTGCCCCTGCACTGCTGGGGGGTGGGGGTGGTGGGAGACATGGGTGGGGGCCTGGTGGAGGCTGCCCCTGCACTGCTGGGGCGTGGGGGTGGTGGGAGACATGAGTGGGGGCCTGGTGGAGGCTGCCCCTGGTGGCTGGGGGTTGGGGGTGGTGGGAGACATGAGTGGGGGCCTGGTGGAGGCTGCCCCTGCACTGCTGGGGGGTGGGGGTGGTGGGAGACATGAGTGGGGGCCTGGTGGAGGCTGCCCATGGTGGCAGGGGGGTGGGGTGGTGGGAGACATGAGTGGGGGCCTGGTGGAGGCTGCCCCTGCACTGCTGGGGGGTGGGGGTGGTGGGAGACCTGGGTGGGGGCCTGGTGGAGGCTGCCCCTGCACTGCCGGGGGGTGGGGTGGTGGGAGACATGAGTGGGGGCCTGGTGGAGGCTGCCCATGGTGGCTGGGGGGTGGGGTGGTGGGAGACATGAGTGGGGGCCTGGTGGAGGCTGCCCCTGCACTGCTGGGGGGTGGGGGTGGTGGGAGACATGGGTGGGGGCCTGGTGGAGGCTGCCCCTGCACTGCTGGGGGGTGGGGGTGGTGGGAGACATGAGTGGGGGCCTGGTGGAGGCTGCCCCTGGTGGCTGGGGGGTGGGGGTGGTGGGAGACATGAGTGGGGGCCTGGTGGAGGCTGCCCCTGCACTGCTGGGGGGTGGGGGTGGTGGGAGACATGAGTGGGGGCCTGGTGGAGGCTGCCCATGGTGGCAGGGGGGTGGGGTGGTGGGAGACATGAGTGGGGGCCTGGTGGAGGCTGCCCCTGCACTGCTGGGGGGAGGGGGTGGTGGGAGACATGAGTGGGGGCCTGGTGGAGGGTGCCCCTGCACTGCTGGGGGGTGGGGGTGGTGGGAGACATGGGTGGGGGCCTGGTGGAGGCTGCCCCTGCACTGCTGGGGGGTGGGGGTGGTGGGAGAAATGGGTGGGGGCCTGGTGGAGGCTGCCCCTGGTGGCTGGGGGGTGGGGGTGGTGGGAGACATGAGTGGGGGCCTGGTGGAGGCTGCCCCTGCACTGCTGGGGGGTGGGGGTGGTGGGAGACATGAGTGGGGGCCTGGTGGAGGCTGCCCATGGTGGCAGGGGGGTGGGGTGGTGGGAGACATGAGTGGGGGCCTGGTGGAGGCTGCCCCTGCACTGCTGGGGGGTGGGGGTGGTGGGAGACATGAGTGGGGGCCTGGTGGAGGGTGCCCCTGCACTGCTGGGGGGTGGGGGGGGTGGGAGACATGGGTGGGGGCCTGGTGGAGGCTGCCCCTGCACTGATGGGGGGTGGGGGTGGTGGGAGACATGAGTGGGGGCCTGGTGGAGGGTGCCCCTGCACTGCTGGGGGGTGGGGGGGTGGGAGACATGGGTGGGGGCCTGGTGGAGGCTGCCCCTGCACTGCTGGGGGGTGGGGGTGGTGGGAGACATGAGTGGGGGCCTGGTGGAGGCTGCCCATGGTGGCAGGGGGGTGGGGTGGTGGGAGACATGAGTGGGGGCCTGGTGGAGGCTGCCCCTGCACTGCTGGGGGGTGGGGGTGGTGGGAGACATGGGTGGGGGCCTGGTGGAGGCTGCCCCTGCACTGCTGGGGGGTGGGGGTGGTGGGAGACATGAGTGGGGGCCTGGTGGAGGCTGCCCCTGGTGGCTGGGGGGTGGGGGTGGTGGGAGACATGAGTGGGGGCCTGGTGGAGGCTGCCCCTGCACTGCTGGGGGGTGGGGGTGGTGGGAGACATGAGTGGGGGCCTGGTGGAGGCTGCCATGGTGGCAGGGGGGTGGGGTGGTGGGAGACATGAGTGGGGGCCTGGTGGAGGCTGCCCCTGCACTGCTGGGGGGTGGGGGTGGTGGGAGACATGGGTGGGGGCCTGGTGGAGGCTGCCCCTACACTGCTGGGGGACGGGGGTGGTGGGAGACATGAGTGGGGGCCTGGTGGAGGCTGCCCCTGCACTGCTGGGGGGTGGGGGTGGTGGGAGACATGGGTGGGGGCCTGGTGGAGGCTGCCCCTGCACTGCTGGGGGGTGGGGGTGGTGGGAGACATGAGTGGGGGCCTGGTGGAGGCTGCCCATGGTGGCTGAGGGGTGGGGTGGTGGGAGACATGAGTGGGGGCCTGGTGGAGGCTGCCCCTGCACTGCTGGGGGGTGGGGGTGTTGGGAGACATGGGTGGGGGCCTGGTGGAGGCTGCCCCTGCACTGCTGGGGAGTGGGGGTGGTGGGAGACATGAGTGGGGGCCTGGTGGAGGCTGCCCCTGGTGGCTGGGGGGTGGGGGTGGTGGGAGACATGAGTGGGGGCCTGGTGGAGGCTGCCCCTGCACTGCTGGGGGGTGGGGGTGGTGGGAGACATGAGTGGGGGCCTGGTGGAGGCTGCCCATGGTGGCAGGGGGGTGGGGTGGTGGGAGACATGAGTGGGGGCCTGGTGGAGGCTGCCCCTGCACTGCTGGGGGGTGGGGGTGGTGGGAGACATGGGTGGGGGCCTGGTGGAGGCTGCCCCTGCACTGCTGGGGGGTGGGGTGGTGGGAGACATGAGTGGGGGCCTGGTGGAGGCTGCTCATGGTGGCTGGGGGGTGGGGTGGTGGGAGACATGAGTGGGGGCCTGGTGGAGGCTGCCCCTGCACTGCTGGGGGGTGGGGGTGGTGGGAGACATGGGTGGGGGCCTGGTGGAGGCTGCCCCTGCACTGCTGGGGGGTGGGGGTGGTGGGAGACATGAGTGGGGGCCTGGTGGAGGCTGCCCCTGGTGTCTGGGGGGTGGGGGTGGTGGGAGACATGAGTGGGGGCCTGGTGGAGGCTGCCCCTGGTGGCTGGGGGGTGGGGTGGTGGGAGACATGAGTGGGGGCCTGGTGGAGGCTGCCCCTGCACTGCTGGGGGGAGGGGGTGGTGGGAGACATGAGTGGGGGCCTGGTGGAGGGTGCCCCTGCACTGCTGGGGGGTGGGGGTGGTGGGAGACATGGGTGGGGGCCTGGTGGAGGCTGCCCCTGCACTGCTGGGGGGTGGGGGTGGTGGGAGAAATGGGTGGGGGCCTGGTGGAGGCTGCCCCTGGTGGCTGGGGGGTGGGGGTGGTGGGAGACATGAGTGGGGGCCTGGTGGAGGCTGCCCCTGCACTGCTGGGGGGTGGGGGTGGTGGGAGACATGAGTGGGGGCCTGGTGGAGGCTGCCCATGGTGGCAGGGGGGTGGGGTGGTGGGAGACATGAGTGGGGGCCTGGTGGAGGCTGCCCCTGCACTGCTGGGGGGTGGGGGTGGTGGGAGACATGAGTGGGGGCCTGGTGGAGGGTGCCCCTGCACTGCTGGGGGGTGGGGGGGGTGGGAGACATGGGTGGGGGCCTGGTGGAGGCTGCCCCTGCACTGATGGGGGGTGGGGGTGGTGGGAGACATGAGTGGGGGCCTGGTGGAGGGTGCCCCTGCACTGCTGGGGGGTGGGGGGGTGGGAGACATGGGTGGGGGCCTGGTGGAGGCTGCCCCTGCACTGCTGGGGGGTGGGGGTGGTGGGAGACATGAGTGGGGGCCTGGTGGAGGCTGCCCATGGTGGCAGGGGGGTGGGGTGGTGGGAGACATGAGTGGGGGCCTGGTGGAGGCTGCCCCTGCACTGCTGGGGGGTGGGGGTGGTGGGAGACATGGGTGGGGGCCTGGTGGAGGCTGCCCCTGCACTGCTGGGGGGTGGGGGTGGTGGGAGACATGAGTGGGGGCCTGGTGGAGGCTGCCCCTGGTGGCTGGGGGGTGGGGGTGGTGGGAGACATGAGTGGGGGCCTGGTGGAGGCTGCCCCTGCACTGCTGGGGGGTGGGGGTGGTGGGAGACATGAGTGGGGGCCTGGTGGAGGCTGCCATGGTGGCAGGGGGGTGGGGTGGTGGGAGACATGAGTGGGGGCCTGGTGGAGGCTGCCCCTGCACTGCTGGGGGGTGGGGGTGGTGGGAGACATGGGTGGG
This sequence comes from Ambystoma mexicanum, assembly GCF_040938575.1. Lineage (NCBI taxonomy): Eukaryota > Metazoa > Chordata > Amphibia > Caudata > Ambystomatidae > Ambystoma > Ambystoma mexicanum. The sequence goes on from NC_090937.1 coordinate 844,491,661, forward strand.
GGCCTGGTGGAGGCTGCCCCTACACTGCTGGGGGACGGGGGTGGTGGGAGACATGAGTGGGGGCCTGGTGGAGGCTGCCCCTGCACTGCTGGGGGGTGGGGGTGGTGGGAGACATGGGTGGGGGCCTGGTGGAGGCTGCCCCTGCACTGCTGGGGGGTGGGGGTGGTGGGAGACATGAGTGGGGGCCTGGTGGAGGCTGCCCATGGTGGCTGAGGGGTGGGGTGGTGGGAGACATGAGTGGGGGCCTGGTGGAGGCTGCCCCTGCACTGCTGGGGGGTGGGGGTGTTGGGAGACATGGGTGGGGGCCTGGTGGAGGCTGCCCCTGCACTGCTGGGGAGTGGGGGTGGTGGGAGACATGAGTGGGGGCCTGGTGGAGGCTGCCCCTGGTGGCTGGGGGGTGGGGGTGGTGGGAGACATGAGTGGGGGCCTGGTGGAGGCTGCCCCTGCACTGCTGGGGGGTGGGGGTGGTGGGAGACATGAGTGGGGGCCTGGTGGAGGCTGCCCATGGTGGCAGGGGGGTGGGGTGGTGGGAGACATGAGTGGGGGCCTGGTGGAGGCTGCCCCTGCACTGCTGGGGGGTGGGGGTGGTGGGAGACATGGGTGGGGGCCTGGTGGAGGCTGCCCCTGCACTGCTGGGGGGTGGGGTGGTGGGAGACATGAGTGGGGGCCTGGTGGAGGCTGCTCATGGTGGCTGGGGGGTGGGGTGGTGGGAGACATGAGTGGGGGCCTGGTGGAGGCTGCCCCTGCACTGCTGGGGGGTGGGGGTGGTGGGAGACATGGGTGGGGGCCTGGTGGAGGCTGCCCCTGCACTGCTGGGGGGTGGGGGTGGTGGGAGACATGAGTGGGGGCCTGGTGGAGGCTGCCCCTGGTGTCTGGGGGGTGGGGGTGGTGGGAGACATGAGTGGGGGCCTGGTGGAGGCTGCCCCTGCACTGCTGGGGGGTGGGGGTGGTGGGAGACATGAGTGGGGGCCTGGTGGAGGCTGCCCATGGTGGCAGGGGGGTGGGGTGGTGGGAGACATGAGTGGGGGCCTGGTGGAGGCTGCCCCTGCACTGCTGGGGGGTGGGGGTGGTGGGAGACATGAGTGGGGGCCTGGTGGAGGGTGCCCCTGCACTGCTGGGGGGTGGGGGGGTTGGGAGACATGGGTGGGGGCCTGGTGGAGGCTGCCCCTGCACTGCTGGGGGGTGGGGGTGGTGGGAGACATGAGTGGGGGCCTGGTGGAGGCTGCCCATGGTGGCAGGGGGGTGGGGTGGTGGGAGACATGAGTGGGGGCCTGGTGGAGGCTGCCCCTGCACTGCTGGGGGGTGGGGGTGGTGGGAGACATGAGTGGGGGCCTGCTGGCAGGTGCCCCACAGTGCTGGGGGGTGGGGGTGGTGGGAGACATGCATTGTTGATCAGTAGTGCAAGGTGACATGTGGGTTGGCTGGGGGGCATGCCCATGGTGGATGGGCTGCCTGCGGGACATGGGCAGGGGTGCAGGGTAGTCCCCTGTGGTGTGGGCTGCCTGCAGGGTCCGTGGAGGTTGTGGAGCGTACACCTGGGAAGACCCACACGGCCAATTCACCTGTGGTACTCCCCAGAACCCCTGAAATACACATACCCTGCTGAAATCGTGTGTAGAACTTCCCGCGCACCCCTGAAATACACGTACCCTGCTCGCACTGGCCCAATCGCGTGTGGAACTTCTCGCGCACCCCTGCAATACACGTACCCTGATGAAATCGCGTGTGGAACTTCCCGCGCACCCCTGAAATACACGTACCCTGCTCGCACTGGGCCAATCGCGTGTGGAACTTCCCGCGCACCCCTGAAATACACGTACCCTGATGAAATCGCGCGTGGAACTTCCCGCGCACCCCTGAAATAGACGTACCCTGCTGAAATCGCGTGTGGAACTTCCCGCGCACCCCTGAAATACACGTACCCTGCTCGCACTGGCCCAATCGCGTGTGGAACTTCCCGCGCACCCCTGAAATAGACGTACCCTGCTGAAATCGCGTGTGGAAATTCCCGCGCACCCCTGAAATACACGTACCCTGCTCGCACTGGGCCAATCGCGTGTGGAACTTCCCGCGCACCCCTGAAATACACGTACCCTGATGAAATCGCGTGTGGAACTTCCCGCGCACCCCTGAAATAGACGTACCCTGCTGAAATCGCGTGTGGAACTTCCCGCGCACCCCTGAAATCCACGTACCCGGCCAAATCGCGTGTGAGACTTCCCGCACACCCCGGTATACACAAACACGTATTTTTGGTCAGCGGGTGTCCGTGTTTGTGGGTACCCCTTTGCACGTCATTTGTCCTGGAGGGCCACAGTATAGGACATTCATCATGGCAGTATATAGGTACTATTTGTTGGTGCACCTTTTGGCGCACATTTCTTACAGCCGCAGAGACGCTACCGCCTGCTTTCTTGTGGCGGTCGTGTTTGTGCCTGTGCGCTGGTTTGAGCGTGCGCTTTTTTGCCCTATTCTATTCCATGAATACGTGTTGTAGGCGAGCGTGTGGGCGTTCCGTGCACTTGTGCCCTGTACTTCCCCCGTGACGCCCACGTTTTGGCAAGTTGTTCCCCATTCCGAGTGTTACGCCCGTGTTCCGCCTACTTTTGTTGCGTGCGCCGCGCTATGTGCGATTTTCGCTGTGGCCTGTGCGATTTTCGCTGTGACCTGGCGCACGCAGTTAGATGGCCTGTGCGCCAACGTGCGCCGCGCACGTTTTTTTCGCACATCCGCTGGTTTTCTCGCACACGGCCTTCCATGAATCGATGTGCGCTGCTTTTCGTGCGATTTTCGCACTTGCACTTCGATTTTCGCTATTCCACTGCGATTCGCACGTTTTTGCCCACTTGCGCCGCGCTAATTATTCCATGAATAGGCCTGTATATGTTTATTCCGTATGCTCTGTATGTATTTCTGAGGTGATTTCACTTTCGGCCAGCATTGGGTGAGTATTCAGGTGGACAGCCCAAGGGATATCAAGAGGGTTGTTGCTGGGCCTCTTGGCTGTATCCCTTCCTTTCTCCAGAGGCCTGGGTAGCCCTGTGTTTTCTGTTTGTCCCTCCCTCAAGGTGTTCCTTTTCTCCCTCTTTCCCCGGGTTGGGGTAAGCTGGGCTGCGCACGAGTTGTGGAGGAACAAGATCAGAGCACAGATAGGTGGGCAGCTGGGCCCTTGTAAACTAAAGCGTGTTACCCAAGTTTTGCGCATACTGCCTTGGTGGCGGTGCGAATGGGGGGGGGCAATTTGTGGTAAAGAAGGGCGGTTCGCCAGAAGCAAGTCTGGTTGCAGGCTTAAACATAACCCTGTTTTCTATATGGGGGCAAGACCGGCGGGTGCCATTGCTCTACCAGCCTCTGAAGTTATCAACTAGGCAGTTTCTGTGGGGTAATTGTATGCTCCGTTGGGGACAGACTACATGCACCATCAATCAAGGAGTAGTGGTGTTTGGGTAAACCAATATAAACTGTCTGTATTGGTTGGTCATTGTTCTAGGTGTTGTGCGTCTTGTGGTAGTCTGGAGCTACCATTAGTTTAGGTGTCCGGGTGCTGCCTCCCCGGTCATTACCAGGGTAGGGGAGGCCCTCATCTAAAGCAAACAGGTTGACATTAGGAATTGCCTAATGACCGTAAGGGTAACTTGGAGGCCCCATTTATTAATTATTTATTTGTCAAAGGTGAATTAACTTGCACCCTACACCCATCCTCCCAGAGTACTGAATTGGTGCTATTTATTATTTATTTGTCAAATGTGAATGAACCTGCACCCTACACCCATTCTCCCAGAGTACTGAATTGTTGCTAGGTAATCATTAATTATCAGATGTCAATGAACTCATGCTGCCTAGCTATTTATTTATTTCTTCATGAAATATCCTCATCCAAACACCCCTCTGCCCAGGTTACCGAATTGATACTATTTAATTATTTATTATCAAATGTCAATTAACTCATGCTGCCTAGCCATTTATTTATGAAATATCACCATCCAAACACCCCTCCACTCAGGTGTCTGAATTGATGCTATTTAATTAATTATTATCTGAAGTAATTAAATGATGTCATTTTCGGATATATTTATTTCATGTACTAACTGGGTGCACCCCCTCGAGGGGCACAGTAGTGTAATATTACACATGTGATACAGAGATTCTGTTACACAAGTTCAGCTATATAAAAAAAGGCTGTTCAAGTACAACTATCAGTCATCAGGGCTGACCTGCCATAGGGAAGAGCCAAATCCCCCTCACGGCAGACTGCATAGTCAATGTTTCAAAAAAGGTAGCACTCCTTTCCAGAGAGAACATGGCATGATAACCTGTTCTGAGATGAGAGTTTGCAGCACACACGTTTTGCTCACTGTACCTTTCACAGGTGGGAAATATCCATTTGCATATCAGTCTTTGTATCGCCCACATGGGCAGTCCAGCACCAACATGCTATGGCAATTCCTCTCTGAACAAGAGTACCAACAGCGACCCCATACACGTGTTTCAGCTTTGTTGGGCCTCAACAGTGAGGTGAAGCTGTGCCTCTCTGAGCACAGTGAGCAGGGAGTCCACGTCTGGTTTCCCCCAGGTAATTTAGGGTGACCAACCCCAAGTTCCTTGTAAATATTTCAAAAAAGGTAGCAGACGCTCCTCTACAGAGAGAACATGGCATGATAACCTGTTCTGAGATGAGAGTTTGCAGCACACACGTTTTGCTCACTGTACCTTTCACAGATGGGAAATATCCATACCTTGGAATGGCTTGAGGAAAATTTCCCATGTGAGTAAATGCCTGAAGACAGTTATACTAATGGTAGACACTTCTCTATGTAAGCAAATTAATAACCCTTACTTTTTGTGTACTTAACATATATATTTTTTAACAGACCATACAAGCATTGAAAATAATACACCAAAAGAGACATTAGAAAATACTCTGCAGCACATGGAACAGATAATGAACATGCTTATGGAAAATTTCAATCTTTTGAAACATTCTGTGGAGGACCACATAAAAGAAAAAATTAAATATAATTGTCCCACATGCACCTGTTCCCCCTCTCCATGTCCCAGTCAACTATCCCCAAACCCTCAACACCAAGAAAAACGTTTTGATGAGACATCCATCCCTTCATCCCCTCCCATCCATCCTCTCCAAACCCCTAATTCCCCTGTGTTTGTGTTAGTTTCTGCTTCCCCGTCCCTTTCATACATTTTATATCTGTATATAATTTTTTTTAAAAATATGTGCGTTTTAATTTAGTCCTATGTGTCTTATTTTTTTTTTTAAAGCAGTGGGATGTCCGCAGACAGCGCGGGTGTCCGGAATGTCCGTAATTATCCAAAATGGGGATGTCCTGAGAAAACTATACCTGTCCATACTGTCCGCAGGCAAAATGAAACTGTTCTTAGAACACAATAGGTGTTTGGAATGTCCGCAATTAACCAAAATGGAGGGGTACTAAGGACACTATGCCTGTCCGCAAGCAAGATAAAACTGTTCTTAGAACACTTTCGGTGTCCAGAATGTCCATAATTAACCAAAATAGGGGTGTCCTGAGGACACTATACCTGTCTGTACTGTCTGCAGGCAAGATGAAACTGTTCTTAGAACACACTAGGTGTTTAGAATGTCCGCAATTAACCAAAATGGAGGTGTCCTAAGGACACTATACCTGTCTGCACTGTCCGCAAGCAAGATAGAACTGTTCCTAGAACACAATCGGTGTCTGGAGTGTCTGTAATTAACTAAAAGGGAGGTGTCCTAAGGACACTGTATCTGTCCGTACAGTCTGCAAGCAACTTGGAACTGTTCTTAGAACACACTGGGTGTCCAAAATGTTCACAATTAACTCAAAATGGAGGTTTCCTAAGGACACTATACCTGTCCGTACTGTCTGTAGAACATCTATGCACATGCGCACCACACCCATAAGTCCTACGAACATTGTGCCTGTCCGTAACTGTCCGTATTACTCGTGTGGCACTTTTAACCGTAGAACATCCGCGCGCATGCGCATGACCGTTCATGTGCATTTGGTGTCCTGCGGACACCCGTTCCCTTCGCGGACGTGTTCGCAACATCATCATGTGACCGCACCCACGCTGAGCGTGTGTCCTGAATTGCGGACACTGTTCTGAACCGCAAACATTTTTAAAGTACTTTTTTGGGCAATCCAAAGTATTGTACAGTACATATTCACCATTGCACATGTCCTAGACAATGACCCTGTCTTTCTGCATACATTTTTGATCTTTTTAAGCCTTTTTGGGGTGTTTGATTAGTCCGCGGACAGCACGGCTGTCCACGGAGTGTGCATCAGCACCCCATAAAAGGCCACACCCTAGAGCTGATCTTCCTACTATTGAAGATTACCTGCTTTTGCTGTGATGCCTTTGCTGAAATCTGATGGCATCCCAGCTGCTGTTGTTCCACCTGGTGCTACATATGCTTCAGCACCAACCCCACCCCCTCCACCACCACCACCTCCCCAAGGACCTGAAGAGGGGAACAGATGTGAGGATGTAGAGGAGCATGAAGAGGATGAGGTAATGGAAGTCCCTACTATCAGCACTCACTGTGGTGTGGCGGTTGCTTACCATTCAGGGTGGAGTGCCAAAAGCACGTGCGAACAAGGTCACCTGCAATCAGTGCCACATGGTGCTGAGTTGTGGGAGGCCTGGTTCATACAGCTTTAGTACGACATCTATGAAGCGATACCTAAGGTTGTTCCACGGTGTGGCTGTTTGCAAGGTTGTCCCTTATGATGAATGTAGTAGGTTGAGTTCCTCCACAACATCCTCCGTTTCCGCTCCTGTCACCACAAGAGACACTCCTGTGGGACAGCGCATCCCTCCAGCTGCCTCACAGGCCATTCACAATGCTGTTGACCCTTACCTTTCGAGGGTCACAATAGTGTGTATGTACTGCATCGCAGTACTCTGCAGGGGGAGAGTCTTAGGAGTGCTTTCGAGACTACGGTCAAGGAGCATGAGAAGGTCTGCCCACTACCTAAATAAGGCCCACCCTACATCTTCCTCTCTCCACCTGCCCTTTCTTATCGCCGTGGTTGGTGTCCCTTCCTTACCCCCTTTCCCCTCCTCTCCTAGTGTGTCATGTGCAAAAAACAAAAAATAATATAAAACAACAAAAATCCCTAAAAAAAGAAGGTTTTTACTTTTCACAGTCCGAAAATAGAAGTGACAAATGAATAATGCAGGGCCCTGAGCATTTTTAGAAGTCCGCGGACAGTTTGCAGACATCTCAAATTTTGGGGTTCTGCCCTATCATAACCATTGTACTTTTCTCTGGGAGGAAGTGGTGGCTCAAATGGTTAACACCTACTGCAAAATGGATGGCTGTAATTCCAAAAAAGGTTGTAATGCATTTTGCACATTTCTCAGAAAAATCTGATTGCCAGCATAAGTAAGATGAACTCCATCTCTGCGAAAAATGTATGTGCTACGAAACATAATATTTTCATTGTGAAAAGAGGACATGCCAACATCTCTTAGAAAGGCACAAACAGCCTTATTTACGTTGCTCCTCGCTTTCTCCATTTGTGGACCAAATGAAGAAGAACGCAGCCACATTTGTCTCTGCGCAATACGAGAAAAAATTACTTGGGAATTTGGAAACATGTCCATGACCTTCCCAACTCTTTCTTTCATTGCAAATTGCAAAGAAATTCCAGACACTTATCCTAAACTGTTCCCTCCACAATGAATTATAATTATGTCTGGATGATGATCTGTCTCCAAACTAGCACAGAGAGGTACCAAATCCTGCCACTTCATTCCACACACTCCATGCCAGTGCACTTCCACATGAGGGAACCCAAGATCTGCAGCTACTCCACAGCGTTCTGCATGCACCTCGAACCAATGTATCCATGAGTCTCCCAAAATCCATATGATCTGTTTTCTGAAACACACAGGCATAGCTATCTGTTCTTCCCTCAGAAAAAAGACTTTCTGACAAACTCTCTCCTTTCACAACACACCCAGTAAACTTTACTGGCCAATCCCTTGCTTTTCTAATTCTCATTTTCATGCCTTTCCACCCCAAAATCCCTGTATGTAATACGTGATGTCCGCAGACTACCGCCATGTCCATGGACAAATAGAAAAATCTGAGCATGGTGTATTTAAATTTAAATAGTGTGCCCCATTTCCCCTTTGAGGTTGGTTCAGAAAACAGGTTTTTTGCAGATGCTTGACAGACACCTTGGACATCCCTTCTACCCTTTCCACTTCACTCTCTGTGCCATTCCCTCATTGGATAAAGCTAGGCAGCCACACAACCATCCACCAATCACATCCAAGACCTCTACATCTAACTCCATCATCAGAGTTCAGCACTTCAAATGTACTGTTGATCAATCTGAGTGCAAGTCTCATATCATTGGAAAGCACATACTACAGAAAACTACTGTACAAGTCTCCAAGATTACTATTTGCAGCTGCAGGCATAGCCACAAGCAAGAATACAAACTATAGGTATGAATATTTTCTGCACAGTACATGAACAACTCTTATGAATGCATATAAACAGAGTAACTGCCACTTAACCTGTATAACCTATAAAAAAACATACTGTAATTTCTCCCATCTGCTATAATCAACTCTCATTTCCAAACTTATCTGCTATCTAATTTTTTTTACACACACAGCTATCTAAAAAACTATAATATTAAAAGATGGGATAAATAACAGTATAATTATAGAAAAACATTTAGTAGTGTATTATACAATTACAAACAGTCAGGATAAGATTATGCATCTTCATACACTCACACAGATAGACAGTATCATTAAAAAGCTCCCAGCTGAAATAACACCACTGCATATAAATCAAATTCCTCTACTTTATTACCCATACCTTCACAAATGCATACATTCCATGCTTCTCTATACAATTTCTGCCATTTACCTTATAAAAATTGCAAAATAAGTATATAATTATTTCTTCTATCTCTTAACATTCAATAACACAGCCTTAAAAAAGTGAGTTGGTATATGCTTTGTATTCTACTCATTTGCAAAGCATATTGAAGTAACACATTGTAAGTAAAATATAAAGCCTGCACATAGTCAAAGGAAACTCCATTCACAAACTATGTTCTCTTATCAAACAAGAATACTACTACAAAAACATACAAATAAACATCTAAATTAACATCAATGCTATAAACACACAACATTACTAACACCTTTCTTTTACAATTGCAATGAAGACCACTCTCCAGAAAAGCAGCAACATCTGAAGTACAAACAACAACCCAGAAGAAACCTGCTCATTCCAAACAAAAAAGTAAGTACAATACTACCATAATATTCTGACTGTTACTCAAACTCACTATGCAGTTGATTCATTGAATTTGTGCACCAAAAAACAGAGATTTGTACACCATTCTGCCCACAAATCCACATTTGTTAAACAGGGATTAACAGACAGAATAGCACACAAATCCACATTTTTCGATACACAAAAAACATAACTTAGCCCCTAGAATGTTAGTATTACAGAACAAAAAACTGTTTTGATTCTATACCATTAGGTTTAGTATTAATACGTCTGCTGACCACTAGTTTACTTTGTACTGGCATCTGAACCCAAGTATAGTAACACACAATTACAAGAATAGCCTTCCCAACTAGTTGAAGCTGCCCAATGCACAATCACACACCACCACATACATATTTGCACACAGCACACATATATTGCAGAACAGCCCAACCCATACCTTCTTTTCTTTTCAACAGACCCCAAAGAATGCCTACCAAGAACCAAGTCCATAGAAAGCAATGCAGAAGTAGAGCAAATGAAAATAAAAGTGTCAAAAATAAACATCCATCTCTAGCAGAATTTGTACAAAAAGTTAAAACAAAAGATCTAATAGAGGCAATAAGCGAAACATATCAAGCTTCCAGTACAAAAACCTTCCCTCCTCTTTAAAAATGTAAAACAAAACAAAAAGTGATTTACAACAATCCAGCTACCATTAGTGCTAACACTGCTCCTATAAATCTTGATGCAGAGGCAAGTAACCATGCCAAAAAAAGTTTTTTAGAAAAAATATTCCATCACTGAGTCCTTCAAAATCTTATAAAAACAGGACAGAAATCATGCACAACCCTTAAAACCTACCGTAGAAAATCAATTTTAGACGCTTTGATAGACATTTCAATCCTTCTCAAAAGGAAGTTATTTATTTTAGTGTTAAACAGAATGAAACCACTAACAAAACAAAGTACTAAATTACAAAAAAGATTTCTAAATAAATGGAATGTCGACAAAAATAACTTCTTAAATATCTGTGGAGGTGAATGGAGTCACACCACCAGCACATAACCATATTTCAATGAAGAAGCATACAAACAAAAGCAAACAAACATAATTGCCATACATAGCAGTGGAAGAGGCTATGAAATACGTAATAATACCATTGAAGAACAAGAAATACTGCTTACAAAAATGTATCCAGAAAATTCAGTATCACCTCTCCATTCAAATGAACCTCAACGTCCAGTACACAAATGGCTGTGCACGTCAATGTGTAACATTGCCAAAAAATTATTTCAAATGTTTATGCCAGTTCCTCAATCAGTATGTGAAAGGCAAAGACAAAATCAAAACAAATCTACTACAAAATATGGATAGCTGTCCAGTCCGCAAACACACAGGACTACAAGGACATTCATTAGCCTGCATTTCAGGGCCTATTTGCAAAAGCACCTTCCATCATATCAAAATGATATCAACACATCATTCAACTATAAGAAATCTAGTCAATAAATTGTACAATGCTAAAAGTCCTGCTTTAGCACCAGCCAATTTAAATAACAATCTTCTACATGGCACAGCCAAAGGTCTACTTGAAGAAATAGAGGATATCCAGAGATACCTGTACCTTATAGCAGAAAAAAAATATGAGATAAATGACCCCTTACTACTTTGCACTTACTGCACTACAAAACTTGACAACAACCAAACTCCTTCACGTGCTATCACAAATAACTTGGAATTATTTCCACTACCAAAACCGCTGCAACAACTCAATGGCCCTTTTTACGACCCAGGCGCTAAGTGTTTAACGGCGCCGTAAAAGGCTGCGGTGCCGTTAAACACTCAGCGCCTAATTATGAGGTCCCTTTGCGGGACCCGACCTTAACGGCTGGTCTAGACCAACCGTTAAAGTAGGGACCCGCAAAGGGACCTTGATGGCAATTACGGTACCGTAATTTGCGGTACCGTAATTGCCGCCTTTCCCATTCCCATTGAGCCCTATGGGGCAAAAATTGGAATGGGGAAGGGCCATGGCAGCATGGGAAATTGCCACCCCGCCAACCTCGGAATGGGGTGTTAATTCCCCATTCCGCCATGGCGGACTTCGGCATGGACCATGGTGCTAATAGCACCATGGTTTAGTGCCGGAGTCCTAATGAGGCCCAATTTATATGAGAGCATTATAATTCAAACAGTGCACCCATTTCAAACAATAATACGCCTTCAACCAAAAACAGCAAAATTACCTCCCTCTGAATTAGTGAAAGGCATTCGTGGCAAAGTTGTTTATTTACCATTAGATCTGAAAGAAAATGTAAACACTCTGGGAGTACAACGTCCATTAGAGTAATCTTTAATTGTCTTAGTAAATGGTGTACCTACAAAAGACAAACAAATTTGGCAACAACTCGTAGACTTACATAAAGTTAGGCAAGACTTGCAATATCTAAAAGACAATAATGAATACTCCAAAGAAATTAATATTGACGAAAACCACTAAAATAATTCAAGATTCAGAAAGTGGTCAATTTGAACTTCTAGACCCTGCTACACTATCCTATATTTTAGATCATTACACAATTCATCCATTACACTCTGGTGACACCATAGATTATGCACTAGAAACGTACCAAATGCAACAAACCAAAGGATCACCAATCAGCATATGGGAAAAAAGTATAGAAGCACATGCTTTTCCTCTATTCTTTCCTGCTGGAAATGAGGAAGGTACGATGATAGACCCATTCAGATAACAGCAGCAGAATACCACTCGTTACAAATGTATTCTGAAGATCCCAGATTTAGACAAAATGTGGAATACATATTCCACCTACTCTTTGAAAGTGAACGTGCAACTCTGTGCTACGGAGTTGCACACACATTAAAATCAGGTACCCAATTTTAAAATATGTCAGCTATGCAATTACTACACAAAGTACAAGAAAAAAAGTAGGTTCTACAATCAAGCATGACAAATCTGTTTTCAAACATGCATGGTACTAAAGAGTACAGGTTCAGACGTCACAGAGATGTACATTGTATGATAAGAAACCTTGGACCGCCCACTTGGTTTGTTACATTAAGTTGTGCAGAATATGCATGGGAAGATTTACATGATTTCCTATGCATAGCAAACAAAAACAAAACAAACATGGATATACTAACACCTGGAGAACTTTGCTCTCTAGAGCCTGTTAATGTTTCAAGATATTTCCATCATCGCTTCATTGCTATGCTATACTTTATTTGTAATAAAACGGTTCCTCCCCTTGGAAAAGTGCAACACATCTTTTGGAGAAAAGAATACCAAGCCAGAGGAGCACCATATATCCACATGCTTTTATGGATTAAAGATACACCTAAATTTGGTCAACACAGTGATTCCACTGTTTTACAGTTTATCGAAAAATATGTCACTTGTGAAATTCCATCAGAAGCAACAAATAGTGATGTTCATGCACAAATTATACAATTTCAAAGAAACAAATGTGGGAAATATTGCTGTTGCAAATACAAAAACAATGTCTTCAGTTAGCCAAAGTGTTAAAGGTAAATCACCTAAGGACACATATTACATAAAAAGAACAGAAGAAGCAAAATATATCAATGATTACAATGCAATCATTGCCCTCTTATGGAATGCAAACATAGATGTGTAGTAGAATGCAGACAATTCCACTGCAGTTGCACAGTATGTTACAGCCTACTTCACCAAAGCAGAAATAACAGAGTTGCAAGACCTCTGGAATGGCCTATCATTGGACAAAACACTGTCTCAGAAATTGTACAGGTTAGGCACAAAAAATGCTCTCCCCAAGAGAATGTGGCTGCTATGAAGCTGCAGATCGTTTAAACGGTACTGCTTTATACGGAACATCTGAAAATATAGTATGGCTAAGTCTTGGTCCTGCTAAATCTAGAAAAGAGTTCTCAAATCATACGACGACATAGAATCAATAGCCAAAAATGATCCCAACAGCCAAGACATTTTGAAAAATTTACTAGACACGTACTACCCAAACAGAAGTACCACTTTGGAAACCATATGTCTATACCACATAGCCCAAAACTTACACATACAAAAATAATATAAAACACGATGAAAACAAAAGTAGACACAGAGTGACAAATTGTGAAGGCAGCTTAGTGAAAATTACCAAAAGAAACTTAATTAATCATATAAAAGTGTCATTAAACTATCCCCAAACCGTGAACAACAATGCAATTAATACAATGTGGATGTCCTAAGGACACTACGCTTCTCCGTACCATTCGCAACCAAGATGGAACTGTTCTTAGAACACACCAGCTGTCCGGGATATCCGTAAATCAACAAAATGGAAGTGTCCTAAGGGCACTATACCTGTCTGTACCGTTCGCAACTAAGATGGAACTGTCCGTAGAACAGGCGTGGTGTCCGGGATGTCCGTATACAAACAAAATGGAGGTGTCCTAAGGACACTATACCTAGCCGTACAGTCTGCAAAACATCTACCCACATGCGCACCATACCCATACGTGCTGCGAACATCGCGCCTGTCCGTAACTGTCTGTCTCACTTGTGTCGCACTTTTAATCAGTTTCAGGACCCGAACACTGTCCATAGAACACCTGCGCGCATGAACACGACCGCTCCTGCGAAATTGCTGTCCTGCGGACACCCGTTCCCTTTGCGGACGTGTTCCCGACGTCATCATGTGACCACACCCACGCTGAGCATGTGTCCTAATTTTCAGACCCTGTCCGGATGCCCAACATTTTAAAATAACTTATTTAGACAATCCAAATTATTTTACAGTAAAAAATCACCATTTCACGTGTCCTATACAATGGCCCTGGCTTTCCACATATTTTTTGTAACTTTTTGAACACTTTTGAGTGTTTGATATTTTCTCGAGGCATACCCCTCCACCCCTATAAAAAGCCACACCCCAGATCTGATCTTCATTGTGCTTCTGGCTATTGCAGATTGACTTTTGCTGCCTTTAGTGCTCTTGCTGAGATTACATCATCAACCCTAATAGCATCCATGGCTGCTGTTGCTACATCAGCCTCAGCACCACCCCCAAACCCTCCATTACCACCACCTCCCCAAGGGCCTGCAGAGGGGAACACGCGTGAGGATGTAGAGAATGAGGATGAGGAGGATGAAGAGAATGAGGACGAGGAACGCCCTACTACCAGCACTCACCGGGAGTCTTGGGTGTGGCAGTTGTTTACCGTTTATGATAACGTACCAAAAGCACATGCAGACAAGGTCACCTGTAACCAGTGCAAATTAGTGCTGAGTCGTGGGAGAGGTGGTTCATACAGCTTTGGCACGACATCCATGAAGCGACACCTAACTTTGTTCCACGGTGCGGACATTCGCAAGGTTGTACCTTGTGATGAAGGTAGTAGGTTGAGTTCCTCCACAGCATCCTCCTGTGTGAGAGTGCATCCCTTTAGCTGCTTCACAGGCCGTTCGCGATGCTGTTGTCCCTTGCCTTTTGAGGGTTACAATATTGTATATGTACTGTGATGCACTACTCTGCAGGGGGGAGAGTCTTCGAAGTGCTTTTGAGACTACTGTCATGGACCACCAGAAGACCTGCTACCTACCTAAATAAGGCCCACCCTACATCCTCCTCTCTCCACCTGCCCTTTCTTATCCCCATGGTTGGTGTTCCTTCCTTACCCTCCTTTGCCCTCCTCTGCTAGTGTGTCGTGTGTAAAAAAGCCCAAAAAATATAAATCAACAAAAATAGAACTTTCAAATAAACAGTGCAGGTCCCTGCACATTTTTTAAAAATCTGCAGTCTTAGTACAGAAATATTATTGGGGTGCTGCTCTGGGAGTAAGTTTTGCCTATGAAATGAGCCTTTTGGTGGCGTTTTTGTGTGTTTGAAAAAGTTGGAATCATCATCTACTGCAAAATAGATGACTATAATTCCCAAAAAGGTCACAATGCATTTTGTACATTTCTCAGAAAAATCTGATTGCCAGCATATGTAAAAATGGACTTCATCTCTGCGAAAAATGAATGTGCTACTAAACATAATATTTTCATTGTGAAAAGAGGACATGACAACATCTCTTAGAAAGGCACAAGCAGCCTTATTGACATTGCGCCTCGCTTTCTCCATTTGTGCACCAAATGAGGAAGAACGCAGCCACATTTGTCTTTGCGCAATACGAGAAAAAATTACTTGGGAATTTGGAAACATGTCCATCACCTTCTGAAGTCCTTCTTTCATTGCAAATTGCAAAGAAATTCCAGACACATGTCCTAAACTGTTCCCTCCACAATGAATTATAATTATGTCCGCATGATGCTCTGTCTGTAAAGTAGCACAGAGGTACCAAGTCCAGCCACTTCATTCCATGCACTCCATGCCAGTGCACTTCCACATGAGGGAATCCAAGATCTGCAGATACACCACAATGTTCTGCATGCACCTCCAACCAATGTATCCATGAGTCTCCTAAAATCCAGATAATTTGTTTTCGAAAACACACAGCCAAAGCTATCTCTTCTTCTCTCAGGAAAAATACATCCTCACTAAATCTCTCCTTACACAACATACCCACTAAACTTCACTGACCAATCCCTAGCTCCGCTCATTCTCATTTGCATGCCTCTCCACCCCAGAATACCTGTATGTAATACGCGCTGTCCGCAGACTACCGCCATGTCCGCGGACATGTAGAAGATCTGAGCGTGGTGAATGTGCATGTAAATCATGTTCCCCATTTCCCCTTTAAGGTGGTCTCTGCAGATGCCTGACAGACACCTGTTATTTTGTATTTTTTGGGGTTTTTTTCTTCTTACTTTACTCCTAAAATCTTCCCATAATTTGTTCCAAAGCAACCCTTACATTCCAAAAGAACATGGCATTTCCCAAAAAAGATAGAGAAACACCATTTGCTTCGAAATAAGCAGCATTACTCAAAACAATATTCTCTTTGTTACAAAAAAAACATACCAGCTCTTAGCACGAAAGCACGCATGCCTCATTTGATTACACACCTAGCAAGGCTTTGATCGGGACAAAAACCAGAACTGTTGTCCCATTTTGTTCTAGGAAGTAATCCAGAAAAAAATACTTTCACTTTTGGAATGATGATGATTACTGCTTGAACCAACTGTTCCAAATCTGCCAACAAAGTAGGGGAAGTCACGTAGCCCAAATGGAAAGCACCATAGTGCAAAACTACTACATGGGGACGCATATCTCTACAAACTTGGAGAATTGCCTCTACATTGCAGTCAGTCACAGCGCTCCACACCACCTCCACTCCTCTAACATCGAAATTGTTTGCCGCATGCCTGCATTGAGAATACTCCTGTAAACCATGGACAAACATATCTCCAAGCACCAACACCCTGACTTTCTCCACCTCTGCCATCTTCACTACACACACTCTCTTTCTAGACAAATCAACAACGTCAACATCTGATTGGCTGATCCCTACAGTCCGCTTTCCATGCTGGATTTGCTGGAAAACCCTGTATGTAGCACGGCCTACCCACGGACAGCCGCGGTGTCCGCGCGGGACCTAACTCTTAGCCCTTCCTTCTACCCTTTCCATATCACTCTCGGTTCCATTCCCTCATTGGATACAGCTAAGCAGTCACACAACCATCCACCAATCACATCCAAGACATCTACATCTAACTCCATCATCAGAGTTCTGCACTTCAAACATACTGTTGATCGCTCTGAATACAAGTCTCATATCCTTGGAAAGCACCTACTACAACAACTACTGTACAAGTCTCGAAGATTTCTACTGACAGCTCCATACATATCCACATGTATGATTACAAAGTACAGGTATGCATATTTTATTCAGAGTACATGTACAACTCTTATGATTCCATATAAACAAAGTAATGCGACTAAATCTGCACAGCCAATGCATACATGCCAACGCTCCCGATTTAAGAGCGAGACTCCTGATTTTTCATTGAAAAATGTCACAATATTTTACTGTCTCCCGCCTAAATTAATGCAAATCCCAATGCAATCGTATGAGAAAAATAAATGTTCCCGATTGCTGTGGTGAAATCTCCCTCTCAGGTGCTCCCGATTGTTTGCATGTCTAGTTATAATATGAAATTATACACATTTTTCCCATCTACTATAATGACCTATCACTTGCAAACCTCTCTGCTATCTAGAACACAGCTGTAAAAAATCAAGTGAATTTCATGAACTTAAAATTCTACTCATTTGCGAAGCATGTTCAACTAACATACTGTAAATAACATGTCAAGACTGTACATAATCAAATGAAATGCATGCATACACTATATTCAAATATCAAACAAGAATACTACCACAAAAACATAAAAATCAACGTGTACATTAACATCAGTGCTATTAACACACAAAATTACTAACTTCTTCCTTTTACAATTGCAGTGAAGACCAATCTCCTGAAAATCAGCAGCATCTAAACTACAAACAACATATCCGAAGAAACCTGCTCATTTCACAAAAAAAAGTACGTACGATAATACTTTTATATTCTTACTGTTCCTCAAAGACACTGTGCGGTTCATTCATGTAATTTGTGCACCAAAAAAAACCATCGATTTCTGAACCATTCTGTCGACAAATCCGCAACAGAGATTAGCAGGCAGAATGGCACACAAATCCCCGTTTTTTTGGGAACACAAATAACATACTCAACCCTTCGAATATTAGTACTACAAAACAAAGAACTGTTTTAATTTTATACCATTACGTTTATTATTAATGCTTCTCCTCACCACTAGCTCACTTTCTACTCTCATCTGAAGCACAGTGTAGTAACATACAAACAGAAGAATAGCCTTTCCAACTCATTGTAACTGCCCAATGCACATTCACACAGCACCACATACATCGTTCCCATCAAACTCATACATGCATGCACACAGCACACATAGATTGCAAAACAAACCAACCCATACCTTCTTTTTTTTTCAACAGACCCCAAAGAATGTCTACCAAAAAGCAAACCCGTAGAAAACAACGCAGAAATAGAGCAAATGAAAATAAAAGTGTCCAAAATAAGCATCCATCGCTATCAGAGTTTGCACAAAACATTCAAACAAAACAGCTAATGCAGTCATTTAAAAAAACAAAAGAAGCTTCTAGTACAGAAACTTTGCCTCCTCTATCAAAATTTAAAACGAAACAGAAAGTGATTAACAAGAATTCAGCTACCACTACTGCTGACACTGCTCCTATAAATCTTGATGTAGTGGCAAGTAACCATATCAAAAAAAGTATTTTAGCAAAAATTTTCCACCACAGAGTCCTTCAGAATCTGATAAAAACAGGAGCAAAATCATGCACAACCCTTAAAACCTACCGTAGAAAATAAATTCTAGAAGCTCTCGGAGACAGTGCAATCCTTTTCAAAAGGAAGTTATTTATTTTAGTTTTAAACAGGATAAAACCACTAACAAAACTAAGTACTAAACTACAAAAAAACCTTCTCAATAAACGCAATGTCAACAAAAATAACTTCTTAAATATCTGTGGAGGTGAATGGAGTCACACCACAAGCACAGTACAATATTTTAATGAAGAAGCATACAAACAAAACCAAACAAACACAATTGCCATCCATAGCAGTGGACAAGGTTATGAAAAAATTAATAATACCATCATGGAACAAGAAAAACTGCTTACAAAAATATCACCAGAAAACTCAGAATTACCTCTCCATTGGACTGAACCAGAACGTCCAGTATCCAAATGGCCGTGCACGTCAATGTGTAACATTCCCAACAAATCTTTAAAATCTTTACGCCAGTTCCTCAATCATTATGTGAAAGGTAAAGACAAAATCAAAATGAAAGTGCTGCAAAATATGGATACCTGTCCAGTGCGCAAATAAACAGGACTACGAGGAAATTCATTAGCCTGCATTTCAGGACCTATTTGCAAAAGCACCTTCCATTATATCAAAATGATATCAACACATCATTCAACTGTAAGAAATCTAGTCTATAAACTGTACTATGCTAAAAGTCCTGCTTTAGAACTAGCCAATTTAAATAACACTCTTCTACATGGTACACCCAAAGACCTACAAGAAGGAATCGACTGTATCCAGAGAAAATATTTTGGAAGTGAAAGCCACTTTCACAAAATGCAATAGCTTTAGAACAGACTAGCAACAATTCTGCACATGGCAAACTTCTACTACACACATACAAAAAAGAAATACTAAAATTTAAAAGTGCATCTGCTGAAGTACCAAACCATGTGTGTGTGTGTTGCCACAGAACCTTTTACAAAAGTAACACAAAAAATATAGCCGTAACATACAAAATAGAAGACACTGAAGATTCCAAATGGTTTGAATTAGCTCTCTACCTTTTGGCAGATAACAAATACGAAATAACTGACCCCTTAATACTTTGCAGTTACTGCACTACAAAACTTGACAACAACCAAACTCCTTCACGTGCTATCACAAATAACTTTGAATTATTGTCATGATGCCTACCTCCAAGGAGCCAGGTCCGACCCAGCGACCCCAGAGGCAGGCATCATTTCCCACAGCGGAGTGCCAGCGGGCCCAAGCTGGGGCCCTTTGGACGCAATCCTGGCGCCTTAGGCGCCAGGCTCATGTTGGACCTCTGTCCTGGCGCCTTAGGCACCAGGCTCATAAAGCTAGACATGTGTTCAAATGTTTTAATGTGCACTTACCTGATGCAGACCATGCTGCCACATCCAGGCCCTCTTGAGGCCTGAATGGAACTACTTTACCTGTGGGACTACTTTCCACCCGGGTGTGGTCGGGGAAGGATACATACCTGATCGGAGGAAGGATACATACTTGGGACTTCTTCCAAAGCTATTTCAACCACACCCGATCAGCAACTCACGCTTCGCGTTGTTCTGCTCCTCGCAGCTGGACGCTCACCGTGTCAGCTCCTGCATCTGGACTTCAGCCACGCCTGTCAGCATCCTGGGTCACCTGCAAAGGGAGACAAGAGACCTACCAGCTAATCTGCACCACGGAGACATCACCGACGATCCTGAAAGGGAAGACATCATTTTTAAAAGCATTTCTTTTAATCGCTGCAGCGCTGCATTTCACTCACCTTTCCTGGGTTCCTCCATCTTCAGCAGCGATCATCCGGATACACAGCCACTTCCCAGAGCCTAGAGGAAAAGACAAGAATAAGAGGTGAGAGAAGGAAGGGAATAGGAAAAGCTCAGTTTCCTTCTAAGACTTACCTGTTGGGTCATTCCCATTTCATTTCGGGTCTTGCTGCTTCCAAGCAGGACCCCGGCCCCTATGGGGAAAAAAGACAAAGACATTAGATGAGCGAATGCAAAAACATTACCTGAGCGCTCATCTATGACTTACCAGATCTTTACTGGAACTGCACGTTTCACTTCGGGTCGGCGCCATATCTCCGGCATCCCTGGCCCCTATGGGGAAAAGATATCAACATCAGCGCTTTATTGCAAGGAGTTTCCAAAGGAATCTTCATTCATCACCTGAAAAAAGACAATGGACATTATTATTTAAAGCTTGAACTTTTGAATTTGCAACAGAACTTTTACAGCGCCTTACCAATATAATCAAGCTTACCTGAACTCCCATCCAACCTCAATCCAGTGAAGTAACTGGGTTCAACGCGCCCCTGTGTCAGAAGCAGGATGGAGAGCTCATCCTTTCAGACCCTAAGGTGAGACTTC
This sequence comes from Ambystoma mexicanum, assembly GCF_040938575.1. Classification (NCBI taxonomy): domain Eukaryota; kingdom Metazoa; phylum Chordata; class Amphibia; order Caudata; family Ambystomatidae; genus Ambystoma; species Ambystoma mexicanum. The sequence continues at coordinate 844,512,631 of NC_090937.1, forward strand.
ACGGGGAATCGTGGAAGGGTATCGTGGAGGGTTGGAAGAGAGTGGGAGGCTTGAGCATAACTCAGTCAGTAGGTAATACTCCCTTTTCACGCACAGGGGAATATTCCTGCGAGCCGGAGAAGCCAGAGTAGAGGGCCCTTCCTGTCCATCTTCAGAGTCCCGAAGCCAGACCTGCGCCTCCGTGGGAATCAGGTGAGCATTACAGAACGCGAAGCCTACCCACAATTTCCAACCCGGGCGCTATGGAGACTTCCGAGACTGACCAGCTGGCCCAGCTTTTGGGGGAATTACGGGCAGAGGTGCACTCAGCCCGCCAGGAGACTAACGCTCTCAAAAGAGAACTGATCTTATCTAAGGAAAGAACTGATGACCTAGCCAAAAGGTTATTACAGGCCCAGGCAGGGCACACTCCTTTACCTAATTCCGGAGACATTTCCACATCAATGGGTTTGAGTAACCCGGTACAAATTAATCTACCTGGACACATGCCTTTGGCCCCGCCTGAACGTTTTGCGGGGGATCCCAAGAAATATGCCGTCTTTATGAACCAATGTCATTTACACTTTCTATGCAGACCCAGAGCCTTCCCTAACGACCAGACCAAGGTAGCCTTTATACTATCTTACCTCAGTGGCAGTGCTGCCGATTGGTCTATTCCATTGGTTAATCAGGATGATCCCATTCTCCAGAATTTTCAAGGGCTTCCAGGCCAGCATGGAAAGATTGTTCGCTCGACACTCTCAAGGACAGGCCCTTGATAACGAACTGCTATCCTTACGACAAGGTAATCAGGATCTTCTGTCCTACATAGCCACCTTTAACAGACTGGTTGTGGAAACTGGATGGCCAGAAAGCAAAAGGATCACATTGTTTCATCGAGGCCTGCGCGGAGAGCTTAAGGATGTTTTAGCTCAGATAGTAAACCCACCCCAGGTCTGCGCAGACTACATTGACTTGGTGGTTCAACTTGATCACAGACTTCAAAATAGAAAAGCAGATCGGTTCAAGTATGAAAACCGAGCACCGATCCAAACCCACGCTACCTCCAAGAGGACCGACGTATCTGAACCTATGCAAATCGGTGGTGTTAAAGGACCATTAACGCAGAAAGAACGAGAGAGAAGGCGGCAAATGCAACTTTATCTGTATTGCGGGACTTCGGGTCACTTTCTTCGAAAATGTCCAGTTAAACCACTTAAGAAGGTGGTTGGAGCTACTGATAACGAATTAGTGACGCCTGATTCGGGAAACGACCTAGCCCGGCAAGCGTAGGGGTCAGCTTGCCGAGCTCGAAAACTAACTCTTTGACCTCGCATTTCGTCATGCCAATGGTGCTCGTGGACCCAAAACAGCCTCAGCAGTTGCATGCTATGAAAGCATACATCGACAGTGGAGCTATTGGAAATTACATAGACCGTGAATTAGCTTCCAGGATTAAGCTTCCTCTCCGCCCGAAAGTAACCCAAGATGTCATTACTACAGTAGATGGAACCGAAATAGCCTCAGAGCCTGTAACGCATTCCACTGTTGAAGTGACACTGGTGGGTCAGGATGGACATCGGGAAGCAATCATGTTTGATGTGATCAAGGCCCCACAATTTCAAGTAATTCTTGGAATTCCTTGGTTAGAAACACATAATCCCAGAATTGACTGGCGAGCAAAGAAGATAAGTTTTCCTGATTGTGAACCAACTTGTTATCCAAGAAATCCAGCTATGGGTCTAGCCACAGCAACTTCCACCCCTGTACAGCTACCGTCAGAATACCAAGAATTCCAAGTCGTTTTTCAGAAAGAACAGGCTAACACGTTACGTCCCCATCGGTCTTATGATTGCCAGATCGATCTGGTACCCAATGCTCAACTACCTTGTAGTAGGATTTATGCTCTTACGGAACCTGAGAACCTGCATTTGCGTCAGTATTTAGATCAGTACCTAGCCAATGGTTTTATTCGCCCGTCCAAGTCTCCTGTCTCTTCAGCTCTGTTCTTCGTGCCAAAAAAAGAAGGCGACCTTAGAACGTGTATAGACTATCGCGCCCTAAATCAAATAACGATTAAGAATCGTTATCCTCTGCCCTTGATCCCTGAGCTTATCGACCAGATGAAAGACGCTTGTGTGTACACCAAGTTAGATCTCCGAGGAGCTTATCACGTGGTGCGCATAAAAGAAGGCGACGAATGGAAGACTTCATTCCGCACCAAATTTGGGCTCTTCGAATATCAGGTGATGCCCTTCGGTTTGTGCAATGCACCTGCCGCCTTTCAGTACTTTATGAATGATGTTCTTCGGGAACTTATCGATGTCTGCGTCATTGTTTACATTGACGACATCCTGGTGTACTCTTCTTCAGAATCTGATCACAGAAAACATGTTAGGGCAGTTCCTGAGAAACTGCGGCAGCACAGACTATTTGCAAAACTCGAAAAATGCGTTTTTCATACCACAGAAATTGAGTTTCTCGGATTCATCCTGACACCTCAAGGAGTCCGAATGGACTCGCGAAAGGTGGACGCCATCCTCAAATGGCCATCTCCAAGCTCGGTGAAGGGAGCTCAGATCATGCTCGGCTTTGCCAATTTCTATCGAAGATTCATCCTGGAATTTTCCCGAACAGTCCAACCCATCACCGCTCTCCTAAAGAAAAACAAACGCTTCGAATGGGCTCTTGAGGCCGAACAAGCCTTCCAGGACCTGAAAACCAAATTCACCTCTGCACCTGTATTGAAGCACCCGCACCCAGATCTCCCATACATAGTGGAAACCGATGCTTCCAGTTCGGCCATGGGAGCTGTCCTGTCGCAAAGAGACCCAAAAACTAACCAACTACACCCAGTGGCCTTTTGGTCCAGAAAATGTTCTCCTCCTGAAATCAACTACGCAATTACCGATAAAGAGTTACTGGCCATCAAATCTGCTTTCAAGGCTTGGCGTCACTACCTTCTCGGGGCAAGACACACCATCACCGTAATTACGGACCACAGAAACTTACAGTATTTAAAGACGGCCAAAGCTCAATCTTCACGACAACTCCGATGGGCTCTATTCTTTGCGGAATTTGATTTTGTAATTACCTATCGCCCTGGCTGCAAGAATGGAAAAGCAGACGCCTTATCCTGGATTGGCATGGAAGAACCTAATTCGAGCTTAGAACCTGTGCCCATCATACCTGAGCAAAGAATCTTAGGCTTAACTTCATTGCAATCTATTGAGGATATTCAAACGCAAGTAAAACAACTTCAAGACTCTTCAACCTTACTGGAATGGAGTCAAAAGGGTCCTCATTACACCGTTAAGGATGACTTACCCTACTTCCAGGAGCGGTTGTTTCTGCCAAGTAAAGAATTGCAAGAACTTGTTATTGCCCATCATCATGAATCTTTAATGGAAGGACACCCTGGTATCGCTAAAACGGAGGAAAAAATCAAACGGCACTTCTGGTGGCCTTCTTGGAGAAAAGACATAAAGTCTTTTGTACTGTCTTGTGGAATTTGCGCCCAAAACAAGGCTCAAAAGAAAAGGCCAGCCGGCCTACTTCAACCCTTGGATATTCCTCCGGCGCCATGGCACACCCTGTCAATGGACTTTATAACAGATCTGCCTCCTTGTGCTGGTTACAACACAATCCTTGTAATTGTGGACCTATTCTCCAAAATGGCCCACTTTATCCCTTTAAAGGGTTTGCCTTCAGCTTCCACCTTGGCCAAGGAATTCCTGGAGAATATAGTTCGCATACATGGTTTCCCTTCCATATTAGTCTCGGATCGTGGAAGTCAATTTATCTCACATTTTTGGAAAAAGTGTTGCCAACTAGCACAAATAGATGTGCGGTTATCCACCAGCCACCACCCCCAGACCGACGGACAAACCGAGAGAACCAATCAGACTCTCGAGCAATATCTTTGGTGCATGTTACACCAATCCGAGTTAAATTGGAAAGACATCCTTTGGATCGCAGAATATGCATACAACAATTCAGTGCATTCAGGAAACGGACAAACCCCCTTTTATACTTTGTATGGTCACCATCCTCGGACCTCTGACCTAGATCCAACTCTGACCCTGGAAATGCCCGCAGTAAATCATCTGCATTCCACAATAACCCGAGCCTTCAAAGAAGCTGCAACTCATTTACAGAAAGCCAAGAAAAAGTATAAAGAAAACGCTGATTTGCACCGAAGTAAAACTCCTCTTTACCAAGTAGGAGACCAGGTATGGCTAGCAACTAAACATTTACCCCTCAAGGGCCCGCGAACCTTCAATCCCAGATTCATAGGACCTTATCCCATCAAAGCTATAATCAACCCAGTGGCCTTTAAACTGGATCTACCGTCCAACATGCATATTCATCCAGTTTTTCATGCATCACTTTTGAAGCCAGTACAACCAGGAACCCGATTGTCCAAGCCTCCAGATCCAGTTCAAATTGAAGGGGAATTAGAATTCGAAGTTAAAGACATTTTAGACTCCAAGGTGGTTAAGTCGAAACTCTTGTTGACTGGAAGGGATATGGACCTCAAGAGAGATCGTGGGAGCCTAGTGACCATGTCCATGCACCTCGATTAGTACAAAGGTTTCACCGGAGATTTCCGAACAAGCCCAAACCCCCGGAGGGAAGAACCTTGGGAGGGGCCTTGAGGGGGGGTACTGTCATGATGCCTACCTCCAAGGAGCCAGGTCCGACCCAGCGACCCCAGAGGCAGGCATCATTTCCCCCAGCGGAGTGCCAGCAGGCCCAAGCTGGGGCCCTTTGGACCCAATCCTGGCGCCTAAGGCGCCAGGCTCATGTTGGACCTCTGTCCTGGCGCCTTAGGCGCCAGGCTCATAAAGCTAGACATGTGTTCAAATGTTTTAATGTGCACTTACCTGATGCAGACCATGCTGCCACATCCAGGCCCTCTTGAGGCCTGAATGGAACTACTTTACCTGTGGGACTACTTTCCACCCGGGTGTGGTCGGGGAAGGATACATACCTGATCGGAGGAAGGATACATACTTGGGTCTTCTTCCAAAGTTATTTAAACCACACCCGATCAGCAACTCACGCTTCGCGTTGTTCTGCTCCTCGCAGCTGGACGCTCACCGTGTCAGCTCCTGCATCTGGACTTCAGCCACGCCTGTCAGCATCCTGGGTCACCTGCAAAGGCAGACAAGAGACCTACCAGCTAATCTGCACCACGGAGACATCACCGACGATCCTGAAAGGGAAGACATCATTTTTAAAAGCATTTCGTTACGATCGCTGCAGCGCTGCATTTCACTCACCTTTCCTGGGTTCCTCCATCTTCAGCAGCGATCATCCGGATACACAGCCACTTCCCAGAGCCTAGAGGAAAAGACATGAATAAGAGGTGAGAGAAGCAAGGGAATAGGAAAAGCTCAGTTTCCTTCTAAGACTTACCTGTTGGGTCATTCCCATTTCATTTCGGGTCTTGCTGCTTCCAAGCAGGACCCCTGCCCCTATGGGGAAAAAAGACAAAGACATTAGATGAGCGAATGCAAAAACATTACCTGAGCGCTCATCTATGACTTACCAGATCTTTACTGGAACTGCACGTTTCACTTCGGGACCGGCGCCATATCTCCAGCATCCCCGCCCCCTATGGCGAAAAGATATCAACATCAGCACTTTATTGCAAGGAGTTTCCAAAGGAATCTTCATTCATCACCTGAAAAAAGACAATGGACATTATTATTTAAAGCTTGAACTTTTGAATTTGCAACAGAACTTTTACAGCGCCTTACCAATATAATCAAGCTTACCTGAACTCCCATCCAACCTCAATCCAGTGAAGTAACTGGGTTCAACGCGCCCCTGCATCAGAAGCAGGATGGAGAGCTCGTCCTTTCAGACCCTAAGGTGAGACTTCACGGGGAATCGTGGAAGGGTATCGTGGAGGGTTGGAAGAGAGTGGGAGGCTTGAGCATAACTCAGTCAGTAGGTAATACTCCCTTTTCACGCACAGGGGAATATTCCTGCGAGCCGGAGAAGCCAGAGTAGAGGGCCCTTCCTGTCCATCTTCAGAGTCTCGAAGCCAGACCTGCGCCTCCGTGGGAATCAGGTGAGCGTTACAATTATTCCCACTACCAAAACACCTGCAACAACTCAATTTATATTAGAGCATCATAATTCAAACAGTACACCCATTTCAAGCAATAATACGCCCTTCAACCAAAAACAGCAAAATTATCTCCCTCTGAATTGGTAAAAAAAATTCATGGCAAAGTAGTTTATTTGCCATTAGATCTGAAAGAAAATGTGCACACTCTAGGAGTGCAACGTCCAGTAGAGCAATCTTTAATTGTCTTAGTAAATGGTGTACCAACAAAAGACAAAATAATTTGGCAAGAACTCGTGGACTTACATAAAGTTAGACAAGCCTTGCAATATCTAAAAGACAATAACGAGTACTACAAAGAAATAAATATTGAAGAAAACTTAAGGGGAACAACTGAAATAATTCAAGAGTCACCAGAAAATGGTCAATTTGAACTTCTGGATCCTGCTGCAGTACCCAATATTTTGGAACATTATACAATGCATCCATTGCACTCTAAAGACAGCATAGATGATGCACTAGAAACGTACCAAATGCGACAAACCAAAGGATCACCAATGAGCATATGGGAAAATAGTATAGAAGCACATGCTTTTCCTCCACTATTTCCTACTGGCAAACAGTGGAGGTACAATGATAGACCCACTCAGATAACAGCATCAGAATACCGCTCATTACGAATGTATTCTGAAGATCCCAGATTTAGACAAAATGTGGAATACATATTCCACCTACTCTTTGAAAGTGAACTAGCAACTCTATGTTACAGAGTTGCACACATATTGAAATCGGGAACCCACTTTCAAAATATGTCAGCTACACAATTAATACAAAAAGTGCAAGAAAAAGATGAGGTTTTAAATCAAGCATTACAAATCTGTTTGCAAACATGCGTGGTACAAAAGAATACTGGTGCCAATGTCAGGGAGATATACGTTCCATGATCAGAAACCTTGGACCACCCACTTGGTTTGTTACATTAACGGGGTAATTCATAGATTTCAGTGCAGAGGCAGCGCACATGAGCAGCGCAGAGAGGTAGCGTGCGACAGCGTGCACCAGCCGTGTGCGCTAAACTGCATTCTGGTGCACCGCGTATTCGTGGAATATCAAAGCCATTTTGAGTGCTGGCGCAGAGAACATCCCGCAGCGCCAGTTACACCCCCAAGAATGTCCCTTGCGCAAGGATAAGGCATTGAAATGCCCAATACAGCGCAAAGGGCCGTGCTAACCCTGCACCAGTTCACAGGGCGGTACAGTGTATTTGGGGGCTGCGCTGGGAGTTTTACATGCGATAGGCCTTGTGCGAGCGGGGTACTTGTATTCTGGGGGTGCGCGGGGAGTTTCACACGTGTATCCTTAGCGCGAAAGGGGTACGTGTATTCTGAGGGGTGCGCGGGGAGTTTCACATGCGATTACTTCACAGCGGGTGGGTGTTGGCTACATGTTCTTCTTCTATACGCAAGGCAGACGGTGAGTCGCACACACAATTTTTCCCACTGCGGGTGTCCCTGCTTGTTGCTTACCCCTTTTTTCTGCCCATGCTAGCCTGTGTGTTGATCACGTACGTATTTTTGGGGTTCCTGGCTGCCACAGCATACTGCGTGTGTTTTTTAACACGCACGTGGGCTACAGGGGTTGCTTATCCTTTTTTTCTTGCTTTTATCAGATGCCTGTGTTGCGTGACATGTCATTTCTCCTAATGGGCCACAGATTGGGACATTCATCGTAGCTATATGTACTTGCTTGTTGTTTGCACACACTTTTGTTATGCGCAGGGACGCTACCGCCTGCCTTCGTGTGGCGAACGTGTTTAGGCCTATGCGTGTATTTTTTGGCGCACAAATTCCCCCTGTTCGATTCTGTGAATACGTGAATACGTGTTGTTAGCGCGCGTGTGGGCATTGCGAGCATTTCCCTCCCGCACTTCCCCCGTTACGCCCACATTTTCACACGTTGTTCCCGATTCCGCGTGTTACGCCCCATGTTCCACCCACGGATTTGGCGCACATCCCAGAGTTTACACGCCCAGCGCATTCCATGAATCGATGAACGGCTGCATGCGCAGCTTTTGCACATGTGCGCTGCAATTTTCACGCTTGCGCTCACCTTTTTGGCACACATTTATTCCATTAATTACCCTGGAAGTTGTGCAGAATATGCATGGGAAGATTTACATGATTTCCTACGCATATCAAACAAAAACAAAACAAACATAGATATACTAACACCTGGAGAACTTTGCTCTCTAGATCCTCTTCATGTTTCAAGATATTTCCACCATCGTTGCATTGCTATAATAAAACTGTGCCTCCGCTCGGAGAAGTGCAACACTTCTTTTGGAGAAAATAATACCATGCCAGAGGAGCACCACATATCCACATGCTTTTATGGATTAAAGATGCTCCTAAATTTGGTTAGGACAGTGATGCCACTGTTTTGCAGTTCATCCAAAAATATGTCACTTGTGAAATCCCTTCACAAACGAGACATAGTGACCTGCATGCACAAATTGTACAATTTCAAAGACACAAATGTGGAAAATATTGTCATCGCAAATACAAAAACAAAGGGAAATACTACACCAAATTCCGCTTTGGTTTTCCTAGACCAGTTACAGAAAGAGGTGAAGTGAACAACTTCATGTCTTCAGTTCGACATAGTGTTAAAGGTAAATCACCTAAGAACACGTATTACATAAAAAGAACAGAAGAATCAAAATATATCAATGATTACAATGCAATCATTGCCCTCTTATGGAATGCAAACATAGATGTGCAGTACATTGCAGACAATTCCACTGCAGTTGCACGATATGTTACAGCCTACTTAACAAAAGCAGAAAAAACAGAGCTTCAAGACCTCTGGAATGACCTATCATCAGAGAAAACACTATCTCAGAAATTGTACAGCTTAGGCATAAAAATGCTCTCTCATAGAGAATGTGGCACCTACGAAGCTACAGATCGTTTCAACAGTACTGCTTTGTATGGAAAATCTGAAAATATAGTATGGCTAAGTCTTGGTCCTGTTAAATCTAGAAAAAGAGTTCTCAAATCATATGACGACATAGAAACAATAGCCAAAAATGTTCCCAACAGCCAAGACATTTTGAAAAACAATTTACTGGACACATACTACCCAAACAGGAGTACCACTTTGGGAAACATGTGTCTATATCACATAGCCCAAAACTTTGCATACAAAAATAATATAAAACCCGATGAAACCAAAGGTAGATATAGAATGACAGATTGTGAAGGCAGCTTAGTGAAACTTACCAAACAAAGCTTAATTAATCATACCATATTGTCATTAAAAGCTCCTCAACAGTAAGAACTATTTTACATGTCCCTGCTACAACTTTTTAAACCATGGAAAAAAGAAGAAGAGATACTAGATAACTATGACTGCTATGAAGACGCTTTCAAAGCAAATGAAAGCACTATCACCGATGTGAACTTTATGCAGTACAAAACAATGTTGCAAAATGAACAGCAACACGAAGAAGAACTCCAGGCCCAACTAGATAAGGACACTTCCGACAGTAGTCAACCTTCTGTAACAGGAAGCCAAGAACCACTGGGACAGCCACTAATAGCAAATGAGGCAGAAGTAGCTATGACAGAAGTAGAAAACACCATGTGTCACTATGAAGAAGATACAGAAGACTTAACTGTACTACAATAAAAACTTAACAAAGACCAGCGCATCATTTTTGAAGAAGTCACAAAAGAAATTGCACATGGTGTACAACACGAAAATAAAGAATGTACCTGCCAAAATTACAAACCTATACTGCTATACGTCAGTGGTAAAGCTGGTTCAGGCAAAACATTCTTAATCAAAATCATCAGCAAGTTCCTTCAACAATTGACAAACAACAACCTGTCAGCTGTTGTAACTGCCCCCACAGGTTTAGCTGCCTACAACATAGGCGGTGTCACTTTACACTGATTACTACTCCTTCCAGTAGAACACCAAAACAAATTAGACTATTAAGAACTTTCTATGGAAGCTGCAATGGAACTACGCAGAGTATTAAAACGCAAATGAAAATGCTACTAATAGATGAAGTGAGCATGGTCTCCAACCTAATGTTGGCTTTGTTTCACCTCAGACTGCAAGAAGTACTTAAAACAAACTACAAAAAACTCTTTGGAGGAAAAGACATTATTGTTTTCAGAGATCTTCTTCAATTGACACCAGTGAAAGGTGAACCTATTTTTAAAACCTTAGGACACAAACTCTGCCGTAGAACTGTTGGTAGCATAGGAAATGTCAACCTTTGGCAACATTTCCAAAACAAAGAGTTAACAGAAAACATGCGCCAATCTGCAGACCTCAGCTATGCCAACATTTTAAAAAGTATTAGTGTTGGTGTACCATCTCAAGAAGCACAAACAATATTAAAAACCCGGCACACCCATGCACTTTATGGCGATAACTCATGTGCTACTGATGTTATGGAACAATTAACGCACAAAAATGTCAATTGTTTGGCCTTAATGCCAACTCTTGCAAGCTGTTCCAAATTCAATGAAACAATGTTAAAAAAGGAAATGCAACCAATAATTGAAATTTGCTCCACAGACAAACTGGACATACATGGTATGACACTACTAATGTGTCAGCAAGCCACAACAAGACTAAATACCTTAGAAAATTCTATCTCCAACACAGCTGGGTTGGAGAAAATATTAAAATTATCCTTAAACTGTAGAGTATTGCTTAAACGTAACCTTGACGTGGAGCAAGGACTAGTTAATGAAGCACTGGGTACAGTTGTTGGCTTTCAAACATACCCACGTGACAACACATTCAGTTTGTCAATATTCTCTTCGACAAACTTTCAGAAGTAAAAAGGATAGAGCGCTCAACACCTTGATTCCTTCTCTCCAAAGACATGTATGTACGCAGAGAACAATTTTCTCTAACTCTTGCATATGCAGTCACCATTCATAAATCCCAAGGTCTTACCCTAGACAAAGCATTGATAGATATTGGTAACACCGTCTTTAAAGAAGGCATGACCTACGTAGCACTATCACGTTTATGTACACTTGACGGTCTATTTCTAATCAACTTTGATGCAAGTAAAGTCAACGCTGATATTCCTTGCATTCTAGAATACAATAGACTACGTTCACTATACACCCACTGTGAAAACATAAAAATTGATATGAGGCTGGGAAGCCCAAAAGAAACACACCAACACAGGTTACAAAGGACATACAAGTGCTTTATTAAAAAGCTACAACAGTTACCAAAGTCAATTGACAAACGGATAGCTATTCGGCTCTCAGAGTAACGTAACAAACTTCAACGAGGGTTCGATGCATTAGTAGAGAGAGCGTACATTCGGAATACTTGGGCTTTTATATCCTTTATCCAGACCTTGGCCAACCCCCTCGCGGGTTAACCATTCTTGGGATCAGGCCTAGGGTTCCTTGCCAGGTCAATCCTATAATGTATGCATTTTGATCAGTTCCGCTGATACAGTTGTTCATTTACACATAGGTCAGTGATAGGACAAGGTCTCAGTTCGCGACCACGACAAGTGGCCTGCAGGCATATTAATTATTCGTGTGTGCAGAGGTCACAACGGCCAGAATCTCACTCAGAATGTTATTCAGCCTCCATTTTGATGTTCAGGGTGACTTCCACATTACAAGAGAACCTAAAATGGCGGCTAAATCCAAGATGGCGATTTACATTACTTTTCGTTAAGGTCAAGACCTTGCCGCGGAGTCTATTCACATGATATTTTAGACAACTTGGCGTAGGCCAATATACATTCAATTACTGCGGTAGGAGGCATAATATTATTTCAATTCCAACACCGCAACCTAAAAGCATATCCTGTTCCACAAAAAGAAAAACGTTGTAAAAGAAAACTAATTCAAACTGAAATGCGACAGAATCTGACTGCAAATCCTCCAAATAGAGTAAAAGATGCTAATGCTTCATCAATTACCATAACCAAAGAAGAACCTATTAGAAATGTAACTCAGGAACTTCTTCAAAGAAGCAACACACACTCCAAACAAATGACTTGGACACATAACAATCTGGTCCATTCAAATTTTCAAATGTAACTGGTGTAAGTTGTTACGCAAATGTAGCAATGAATATTCTATTTCAATTGCCACCAATTGTTGACAACATTTACTTACACAGTACAGACCAGTTGTGTTTGCAAATGTTAGTCCTTCATAGAAATGCAACAAACAATCCTGACAACACGTATAGTGTTCACGGAATAAGACAAGAATTGGACTACTGTGCTGTAATGGTGAAATTCACTATAAACTCACAAGAAGATCCTCAAGAATTTCTAATGTACTTACTAAAAGTACTGGAAAACAAAAGCATACCTATAAATGAAATCTTCCAGATTTCATACATGTGGAAACATTCATGCACTCTCTGCAACAATGTGACACAAGAACAAATCCCTAATGAGCGCTTTGTGTATGTATCCATACCTAATTGTGAATCCATTCCATTTCAGCAACTTGTACAAAATGCAAACCATGGCAGATTATGTACTACCTGCAATTCAGATAATTGCTTCACCTTAATAATACAAACACATAGTAATACGTAATACTAATGCTTCTACGTTACAATGCAGATGGTACCAAAAACAACGGCAAGCTGACTGGATTCACACATGGTCAAGTATCACTTGGTAAGAAATGTAATGATAGTACCATTACTCTAAAGCAGAGGTTAGCAGCAAATCTTACAAACACTTATTTAATCTTTTTAAAACCAAAATTTAATAACTAATCTGTACTTCAACATTAACAAAAATTCAAATAAAAAACTATAAACAGTCAGAATACGCCGACAGGTATCTAATTGGCCCAAGATTCTATAGCAACCAAACAAATAAATGAATATCACTAAATTGTAACAAAAAATAGACAGTTAGAATACGCCAACAGGTATCTAACTGCTTCAGAAATCTGCGACAATCCAACAGATAGAACATTAACCAGAAATAACAAGTGAACACTGAAAGGAAACAAACAAATAGACTGTAGCATAAAAAAGGTTTTTTTTTAATCTGACAAGGATATTTATTTTTCCCACAGACCCAATGATTTGAAAAACAAACACAGAAACTGAGCAAAATGCACAGTACACTGGTTTGTAAACCAAATATGAGGGTCCAAAGAAAAGCTGAAATGTCTATTATGTAATGTAATAAGTCTTTATAGAATACATACACTAACATGCTCTTTTCTTTTATCACAGAAATTGAAAAAGAATATTTCCTTCAGGTACCAAACTCATGTAAAAAATATATTGACTCTCAAAAAATGAAACAGTAAGTATAATTTCAAACATTTGATGGATATTTGAATCTATAGGTGTGATCTATGGCTGTGATATGGTGCAGTGGTTGTGGTCAGGGCCTAGAGTCTTGGATGTATAGCCTACAGCCTATGGCCTGCGGCCATGCACCATGGACTATAAGCCCTGGCTACAACCACAGCAGCATATCACAACCACAACCACTGCACCATATCACACCCATGCTACCTTATAACTTCAGTACTTATAACTTTGGTCTTGGGTGCATGGCCTGCGGCCATGCACCCAAGACTCTATGTCCTGCCCACAACCAGCACACTATATGAAACCAATGGGGGCTTATAACTTCAGTGCTTATAACTTTGGTCTTGGGTGCATGGCCTTTGGCGCATCGGGCGCATCGGAACAATCTGACGCACATCACACCTCACTCCAGCCAATCGACAGACATGTCGTGTGTCCGCGGACATGACGCGAGCCCATTAGCCAATCGGTGTCCTGCCCGCGGAACGAACAGGGAAGTGTCTCCGCAGAGCGGACATAGATATCACTCATTTGTTTAGACCTACTTAAAGAAAACTACTGGACGGATTTTCACCAAATTTACAAAAGCACGCTTTCGGGACCAAACCGCTGCTCCTGCCACAAATTTAGTGAAAATCCATCCAGCGGTTTCCTCTGTAGCCTTGCGCAAAGTTTTTTCCCCATTCAGTCTAGGGGAAAAAAATAAGTTTTGGGACCCCCCCTATAACTTTGCCCCTCCTGGACCAAACCTCACCAAAGTGTGCAAACAAATTCAGAGTGGGTCATATACTTTTTTCGCAAAGTTTGGTGAGGATTCGTCCAGGGGGAGCAGAGAAGTGCTCTTCCTATGGAAACAGCAACTTAACCATAACTACATGGCCACTTTTTGCTGAGGTTTGGTCAAGGGGACAAAGTTATAGGGGGGTCCCATATTTTCTTTTTCTCCCATAGACATAATGCCTCCAGCCCAAACCGCTGGATGGATTTTCACCAAATTTGCAGCAGGAGCAGCAGCTTGGTCACAAAAGCATGCTTTTGTTAATTTGGTGTAGATCCATCCAGTAGTTTTATTTTAAACAACCTCAATGTAAGGCATAACATTTAGTGATATCTATGCCCGCTCCGCGGACTCACTTCGCTGTTAGGTCCGCGCACTGGCCTCTAATTGGCTGTTCAGTCCACGGACTGGCCTCTGATTGACAAGACTTTTGCGTGGTCTGCGGACATCGGGACGCAGCCGCTGATTGGGTGGTGAGAAAACGTGACATACGTTGGTTTTCCTGAAACACCCGCCATCTTGAATTCGCTAACTTTTTTGGGGTCCATGGACAGCACGGTGAAAGCATTAAAAAAAGCACCATTGCACTTTGCACTTGTCAAACTCAACAAACAATCTCTGTGGATGTGGGGGGGTAAGGATTGGATTGGATATGGCCATAAGAAGCAAAACAAAAATGTTGTTTCACCTCCCGAAAGTCTGTGAACACTCCAGATGTCCTGGGGCAGTCCTGTGGTGTTCGCGGACACTTCAGATGTCCTACCTATTTCTGCATTACAGGGTTGGGGGAAAAGCAGTTTTTGGATGGCTTATAACTTTTGCGCCACTCAATGAAACTGCAATTCTATTATAGAACTAATACTGAATGGGTTTGCAAAGTTTTGTGGAATTCTGTCATGAGGGGGAAAAATTAGAGGGGGGTCCCAAGATATTGTAAAGGCATATAAATTTGACGAATCTGCACAACATTTGGCAAAATGATTTTGGATCTAGATGTAAATGGTTTTCTAAAGTTTGGTGGGATTTTCTCAAGAGGGGGCGAAATTAGAGGGGGGGTCTCAACATTTTTAGATGGCTTATAACTTTTTTGCTATTTGACGAATGTGGACATATGTTTTGCGAAAGATTATAGACCCGACCTTCAATGTTTGTGTAAAGACTAAATGGATTTTGTCAAGTGGAGGCTAAGTTATATGACTATTGAATGTGCATGCATTTTGACACTTTTAAAAAATAAAACATGGGCGGATTTTGAGCAAACTCGTGAGGAGCATTGGCAAGGACATTAAAGCATGGTTTTGCAAATGTGCCTGTGTTTTATTTTTTGACAAGTGTAATAATGTAGGTACAAAAAATAGTCATATACCTTTGGTGACTGAGGTATAGCCTGTGGCCGTGGGGAGTAGCCAGATTGTCTGGGTCATAGCATAAGGTCATGATGCAGACAATCTGGCTACTGGCCATGACCGCTAGGGACAAAAAATGGCATTAAAGTGGCTATGTCTACCTGGGACCGGCTAAGTGGTAAAGTTATTTGAAGGTAGGATAGGATTGAAAGGGAAAACAAGTGCTTGTGGTAATATGTTCATAGGGTTTTGCAGCTGCCATGGCAAGGGAAGAGGGGCTGTGTATGGAGCACTGTCTTCTCTTTCCATGTTGGTTGTCTTGGAAAATGATTTTCCTTCTTACAGCGGGACACCGCAGGTGTCCCGCTATAGGAAGAAAAATCTATGTTTTAGCACCCTGGGTTCCCGCTTTGGGCTGAAATGGATGATAATGGACCGTAGCCCTCCTTATTTATTTATTTATTTATTTATTTATTTATTTATTTGTTTGTTTATTTATTTATTTATAATGCACCAATGCCCACAGACATCAGGCTGTGTGGTTACAGTATTTGTTGAGGAAGATGAGGTGGAGGACGGCAGCTTACTACTTGCTGACAAAGGAACAACCTTTCTGAGAGCATTGCAGTCATTAGATTTGGTGTGGTGGCACATGGTGGTGTCCCGTAGGAGTACTGTCCAGGTAGTCTGCGACTGAGTACAAAATTGCACTCAGTGCATTTCACTTTGGTAGCTTTAGCCTTTGGTACACTCCCAACAGTAGCAAAGAACCAGCACACCCATGATTCGATCTTGGTGCTAAAAGTAGGCACTTCCTCTATCTCTTCTTCTTGGTCCTCTTCATTGTTTTTGAAAGTACTGCACTTTTTTTGTTGTGAAGGTCCCCCAGCTTGTGGTGTGGTGGCTCTTGGGGAGGAGGGATAGCAGTTTTGATAACATTCTTCCAAGTATATTCTGTGTACTAGATTGGTAATGGATAATGAGTACGAAATGGTGTAGTAGGTGTGCAAGAGAAATTTTGAAGTTAAAAGTTCCTAGATCAGTAGAAAATGCAGTTCCGAACTGTCTTCAAAGCACGGATATGATCACGAATTGCAGACGCCTTCGCAAACGTCATCATGCTGCACGCAAGCATATGGTCATGTGGCACTGTCCAGAAGGTCTGCGAGGAAGTCAGACATTCCCGGACGACTATGGATGCAAAATTATTTGAAAAAGTTGCAAAAACTGTATAGCCATGTTAAAAAGGATGCTACTAGGTGGGAAATGGCAGAGTTTAAGGTGAAACTTTGTAAATTGGACAAAAATATTGCTTATTGGCTAAGTATGATATTAGTAAGTTGTAGGAAAATAGCATGCACTTGTAAAAACCCATGGGACATTATGGTTAAATTGGACTAATAAAAACCTATGAAATTCAATGAAAAACCTTTGTTAAAGGGACGTTATGGTTACAAGTAAAACCAAAAACCCCAGAAATTAACCAGTTATGGCAGCTAAGCAACTATAACTTGCGCCTCCACCGTGCACTGCTAAGACTAACACCCAGGATATCAAAGATGACATCACATCACTTTAATTAGTCCAACTTAACCATAACGTCCCTTTAACAAAGTGTTTTCAGTAAATATATACATATGTCATTATGTAGAAATAATATTTTTTACAATATCCATACTTAGAATTCGTATAATATTTCCCAATACATAAGTGCATATACCTTGTTTGACATGTGTTTTTTACCACTTATCATTTGGAAAACAATATTCTATGCAATGCACTAGTTTAATTACTTGCTATGAAACTAATTTAAAGTTATTTCTAAAATATTACATATTTATATTTAAAGTTTCATCCTTTAATAAATACTACACATGAATGTTCGCAAGTACACATATCATACACATGTACACGTCTATTGTTCTATGTCATGTTCTTATTGTTATCAAGTATACTGAAATAGTATATGTACCAAGAGAGACACAAACATATTTTAACATACATAATGATTGCTCTCATGACTGATGCCATCATTGATGTAATCAGTGATGTCATACATTATGTAAATTGTGATGTCACCAGTGATGTAATCTCTGATGTCATCATTGTGGTAATATGCTGTGCAACAGGGGGCAAATAGTTAAGGTGGCTTTGCCTGAATCATCTGCTGAATTTCAGGGGTTTCGTTGCATTACATTTTCACTTTACAGTCTCTTCAACTAAAGTTTATTCAATGACTATATATAAAATACGAAATACCTTTGAGGTAATAATCAGCTGAAAGTGCTTACTTCTCTGGGTAGGGTTAACCCTTCTACATAATGATCCGGAACAGACCATGTGGTAATTCTACAGTGTTTCGGTTCCTTAGGGATTTTTTCCCTTCCAACCATTTGGAAATTTAGATTCCAAAGTTTTTCCTTTCTTAATGGGAATTTGGGACGCTTTTACAGGCAGATGGTGAACTGCCTCAATAAAAGATGGGAGTGTTTATTAGATGGAGATCCCTGTGATGCAGAATAAAATAAATATAGGTTTTACTCAAAACAAATTACATGTTGATGCTGTTTATGTTAGTCAGCAAAGTTTTTGTTAGCAAGAGCATTTCTTATCACATATGCTCACATTGTTATGTTTTCTTTTTCAGATATTGTGAACTTGAATAAACATTTATACACTATTCATAAATAAAATCTTTATTTTATTCCTGGGCTGGGGCATTTTCCCTTGCTCTCTGGTTTCGAGTTCCTGATCGGCAGCCTTCACGGAAGAGTTTTGATAACCCTAAGAGAAGTGTGCAGGCAAGCGCCGACAGGTGATCTTGTGTGCCTTTTCCAAGAGAAGGAGGGAGTGTCTGGTAGCTAGAAGAGAGCCCTTAGCAGTTCAGGGGACACACACACTTAAAGATTATTTTTGGTAAGTTCAGTCAATTGAGGAACGAGCTAATGAGTGAATGCTTAGTATCAAGTAGTGTAGATTCAGTAACTCATTTTTTTCGGTGCTGCACTGTACATTTTACTCATAGACAGCTGTGTTCATGTTCCTCCATTATTGCAATGAAGTACAGATGTGTGTGTGAACTTTGAAAGCCATTGCAGGAAAGTCTTAGTTTTGTACAGTAGAGCATTTTGAAGCCCACCATCATTCATTGTGGGGGAAATATCTGCAAATAGGTTGTGCTTATGATGCTCCCTTTTCATCTTTGAAACAGTTTTGAAATTTAAGGTGGATATCGGGCATTGCACATGTCATTCTTTATTTTGCATATTTTTAACTTCTGATACAGAATCCAAAAAAAAGGTGAAATAGCCTCAGTGTACTTATTCTGTGTTCAGGTTTCTTGGGTTGGCATACAGATAGATGCAGAGCGGGTGGTAGATATATTTTACTGCAGGCAGTATTTCATGTATCAAATGTGGTAAAATGCAAAGCAAAGTTAGTCACTGTAAATTGTGTTTTTCTGAGAGGCTCTGAATAAATGTTCATATTTCGTTTACATGGTAAATGTGTTCTGAGATGCAAACAAAGAGGACATAATGTGGTATTGTGATTAAAATATATCAAGGGCATACAATCATCATTTAGAGTGTACTAAATCCAGTATTTGCTTACCGTTAGTGACCCTGGTATAAGAACAATTATCAGGCGGTACTCTAAAGTTAGGCTCACCACTATACCACCAACCAAAAATACCACCAACCAGAAATACTGCCAAAAAATATCTCTTACAGTCCACACATTGTCCTGCATAACATTTGACTGCAAATATATGGTATCCAAGTTCATTCCTGACTTTCCTCGGTACATAATTTTCTGGCCAAGTGTGTAATTGGAAAGATTCAGTTGCTGATAATTCTGTGTAATGCACTGCCACACTGTTGTTTTATGTTCAGGGTTTGGGCTAACAACATGTATGCTGGGCTCACAGATGGATTGTGGAAGTGGTGGTGTTGTTGTTCTAGCTGCCACACAATGATATGTTGTACTTTCCGAATGGTGATGTGAAGGCTGCCTATTGAACAGACTGTACACAGGTGGGGAAAACATCTACCACTAGTGCCTCTGTATCTGTGGTGGCATTCTCCAGTTCTTCCTCTTCCTCAACATCACTGCTTTTCGACAGCAAAATACGTTCATGTCTGGACTTTGATTGATTACTTGTTCAGAGGAGAATTGGCTAGCATTTTGGTGCTGAACTGTTCATGTTGTTAGGATTGGGCTGATAGGCAAATGGCTATTTACAGTGAGCTACAACATGGTTATATTACTTCCTGAGTAAGGAACCATCCCAGATATCAGGCGATTTAGCCATTTTCTTTCTCAGAAGAGGAGATCCCACCATTTTTCAAAACTATAATCTTTTTTTTGATTGTAATCTATTGTTTTGCTCATTCTCATCTGCCATATCAGTGCAGTGGGGTCCTGCTGATAGGGTTCGGCAATTTTCAATCTCCTCTTTCTGTTCAACCACACATGTCATTGGCGCATATTCATTTGGGGTTCAAGTTTCAAATGTGTTCAACTGTTTGTCTTAAAAGTGGTGCTTGATTTATGAAAACAGGTCCTTTGACAAGGAATGTATAAATGGTGTTTATTATAAAATTCCACAGATTCAACTATGATGTCCCTGAATGACATCGAACCGCCAGGTGTTTCGAGAAAGGAATATCTTCTTTAGAGTTCCTGGGGGTCAAACAATAACACTTTGCATGTATTCCAAATTGGTGATGTCAGTACTGTGTGTATGTATTTAACATTAATGGAGCAACTTAAATGCTGACAGTAAAGATTGCTGGTATAGTGGACGTTTTGTATAATAACCACTGATGGTGTCCATAGTTGATGATCTGGCCAAACTAGTTGACCGGAGGGGAGTGGGTTCCTTGATATTGTTAGATCTGTCTGTGGCATTTGACACTGTCAGCCACTCTGTCCTGTTGTCCCACATGGCCTTGGCAGGCCTCGTCCTGGCTTAGTTTTCATCTTTCCTGACCAACAGGGGTCAATCACTTTCTCTCTCTCCTTTTCTATCCCCTTCTCATCTGATTTCCTGGGGCGTCCCCCCAGATGCCTCCTTGTCCCAGATGCTTTTTAACATCTGCATTCAGACACTGATTGGTCTCACTGCTGCTGTGGCATGGCTTCCGGTGCTATTCCTATGCTGCTGACACCTGTGCTAATGCTAGTAAAGACTGGATAATTGAAAGCAAGCTTCAGCTTAATCCCAACAAAACCGAGGTTATAGTGTGTGGTCCTAAAAATCTTGTTAAGGACTACCTTGCCACTTGCTCTTGTCTGGCAATTTTTGGTGCAGCCACTTCCTTCTCCAATAAGGTAATAATGCTTGGCTCTTTATGGCAAGCATCATTGGACTTTAACGCTCATGTTTCAGAAGTAATCAAATCTGTTTTTTTTTACCAATTTAGGCTTTTAAACCTATTTTGCCATTTATTTCCAAATCAGATTGTGCAGGGGTTGTGGGGACAATGGTAAATTCCAGACTTGACTATTGCGGCACCCTTTTGTTAGGTGCACCAGAGGGTCAATTACATTGTCTCCGGGTTGCCCAGAAAGCGGCTGTCAGACTGGTCTACAATATACCAAAAAAAGGTCCCCATCTCAACAAATAGGATGAGATTGCACTGCTTACCGGTTAGGAAAAGGAATGAATTTAGAACATTATGTCTTGTTTATAAGTGCATCCAAGGAAGGGCACCTAGGTGTCTGGTGTCAGAGCTTCAGATCTATCAGCCGTCACAAGTCTTGCGGTCATATGCCCAAAATGTATTGTTTTTACTTGTTCTCATTGTGTCTCTCGAGGGGACCAGTGTTTTCTATCAGGGCACCCTGCCTCTGGAATTCATCTCCAGCTGAATTACAGAACATCCTTTCTATTGTTGTTTTCTGTATAAAGCGGAATACTTATTTGGTTCAATGATTAAGGGGTTCTGTGACTATAACTAAGCTGTGTAAAGGTAAATACCATCTGCGTCTAGATGCAGGTTCCCTGCTTGGTTCTGAAAGGATATGCATGTGATACATTCTAAATCAGTCAATCAATCACACCCAGATCCTGGTCCAATTAAATCTTGACCGTGCAAGTATGTTGTTGCATTTGTGTGAGTACCTGGCGGCTGTGAGGGGCTGGATGAATAACAACTGGCATAAGCTTAATGGTGACAAGACGTAGGTTCCAGTGGTAGGTTCTCCCCCTGCTCCTACTCTTTGGACCCCTTCTTGTTGGCCTTCTGCTTTGGGTGATTTACCTACTCCAGTGGTGACAGTTAAGAATCTGAGAGTCTATTTCTCTGCCTCACTCTCGATGGCTCTCTTGGGGAGTGCAGTCTGTAAAATGGGCCCTTTTCTCCTTAAAGTGCTCAGAAAGGTGTTAACTTTTCTACCACTCCATCTGCATCCTTTGGTAATTTCCTCATTGGTCACCACCCACGTTGATTATTGCAATGCCCTGTTCTTAGCTACACCTATTGGGCACATACATCATTTGCAGCTTCTTCAAAATCTGGCTTCTCGAGTGGCCACTTCCACTCAATATGGCTCCCATATTAGCCCAGTTCTTTGATCTCTCCACTGGCTCCCAGTGGGTGGTGAAAAGGATTAAGTTTAAATCCTTGTGTTTGGTCCACCAGGCGTAGTACCGCCAGGGGGCTGACTACCACCCAGACAAATTTTGCCTTATGTCCCGGGGCGAACCCTTTGCTCTGGCAATGCTTGCATGTTTGCCGTTCATAAATTCCACCTCTCTAGGGTAGGCAGTTGTGCATTTTCAATCTCTGCAGGTAAATTGTGGAATGATTTACCTGTCAGCCTCAGACGTATTGAGAACCATCTTCAGTTCTGACGTGCCTTAAAAACACTTTTTTTATTCTTGACTGTAGCTTGCCTTTGCTTACTGTGTGTTCTACCTTCAAGATGCCCTTTGGTTGAATGTGCACAGTAAAAATGTGCTTATCATAATATAAGATGGTGCAGACACCTCTTAATATATTCTTCTGCTATTTGTAAATCATTCTAATGTTTTTTAAATCAATTCTCTACAGTGCTCAAGCTTGGGTGGGTTGATAAATGGCTAGCGGCTTATACCGACTGCAGTAGAGCGCCCACCTTTGGGGGTGCACAACAAATGGATTGGCTCGCAACGTTGACAATGCTGAGCTGGACGTGTGATTGTGGCAGTTTCCTAGCACAGCAGTAAGGACTTATTTAGAGTGTGGCAGGTTCTGAAATCTGCTGGCATTACGCCGACCTTCTGCCAGCAGAATGAAACCTATTTAAAGATAGCACTCCACCAGCTTTACACTGGTTTTCCACAGGCAGAAAGCTAGCAAAACATCAGGCAGTTTCCACGCTTTGCACTGCGGACCGGTGAATTTTCCACCAGCAGAAAATCAGTGTAAAGCTAGTGGAGTGCTATCTTAAAATAGCCTTCATTCCACCGGCGAAAAGCTGGTGAATTTCCAAATCCACCACACTCCAATTAAGCACAATTGTGTTTTGCTTCACTGCTCTTGAGTAGGGGGGGCATTCATCTCTTCCCTTTTGGACCAGAGATAGTGGACAGAACTGAAAGGGCAACCTCCTCTTTCAGTCATAGAGGATGTTCTTTGTGTACTCCAGAACGAATTCCAACAGGGTGTGTGGCACATGGGATTGATGATATCTTCAATTTACCACTTTCAAATCTGGCATCCTTAGTGTACATAGCAAGAGCTGATGCTGATGTGAAAAAACACAAGCAGTATGTCTCCATTACCCGCTGTGTCTTGCTTTTTGAGTGCTTCATACATGTATCTCAAATGTTTTGCTCCCTCATTTAATGGTATATCCCACTGCCTTGAATCTCCGAAACTTTTTCCCACAAATATCACATTCATTTGTGCCTCATACAAGATTTCCTGGTGGGATCCTCTGTTCCTTTTCCACCCAAGAATTGCTCAGTGGCTTGTGTGTAGTTCATAACCCTGAATCCAAACTGCTTTCTCCCAAATATTGTGTGAGCATGTGTCTTGCATAAGAGAATAAACTGTCTGAAGTGTTCCCTGATAGCCCGCGTGTCATTCTTGCTCTGATCTTCTTCCCAATAAATCAAACGTTGAACCAATGGAACGGGATGACATGTAAATTATTCAATACATTCTAAATTTTAATCAATAAACATATAACATAGTCATTGTATGTATGATATACAACAATTAATTAATTCCATCAATATACCTTTCATATCTTAAACATTCATTCGCAGTCCCATTCTAACTCATTCATACATTCCTATATAAAACCAATTTGGCTTCTAGAACAATGTGTACTGATAATGTTACACACAATTTCCTTCAGTTATAACATGTGTTAATAATCCAGTCCATAGTATCAGGTGTCGTATCTTATCTGTTTTTTTGTTTTTCCAGATAGCTCAAAAAATCGTCGACACATGTTTTGGTCACAAAAGACCTTCTTCAGGACATCGGGCACAGAAAAGCAAATCTGCCCTTTTTCGGAAACGTATAGGCCAATATTCAGTCCCCAAGCTCCAACTCTAGGGATAGTGATTAGGACATCGGAATGGATCCTCCACTGGAATCTATAACGATATAGAGATATAGAGATCAGTCTCCACTTGTTCATGCAGGGTAATGATATCAATCGATTCCCGGCTCCACCATCCACAAAACAGGCTTATATTGATCCTCTAGATGTTTACTCTTTATATCTGGCTGTAATCACGTATGACAGCCAATGGATACTTCACGGAATGAAATAGATTTGTATCCTCCATGGAATCCTTCTCAACAACTGCTCACCCGCCGGCACGCCATTCCGACCTCACCAGGGAAATAGACAAGAACTGTCTATTTCCCTAGACTTACTAGATCTTACTGTCTTTTGACTGGTGTCCACTTGAAATGTTGTCTTTTCTTAATTTCTAATTAGGTACTCTCATTACCTCAACTTCCTTGCACATCCTTTGATGTTCCAGACCCCAATCTCTGCTCTTCATTCCAGGCTCTATAACAACAACTGCAGTGCCACTCCCTCATATTATATGTGTTTATAAGCCTTTTGGCTTTCATGCTGAGTTGGCAATACTTGCCCCAATGCACCTTAGCCTTGTTCCCAATTCAAGGGGCAAGGTAGAAGCAGAGACACGTCAGAGACACGTCACCACTATCTGCCTTTCAAATTGAAAAAGGCCAGGCCGCTACTCTGCCCTGCCTTTGACAGTACTGTGTGTATATGTGTGAGTTTCTCATGGTAGAACACAGCTGCTATAACTTTCAGGGATTCCCTCCCCCTAGTCTCAACTGATGGCACTTGTGTTATATATTTGCATATCTGAACATTGAAGGGTGATAGACTTTCAATGTATCTGAAACTCTGGCATTACTCTGGGCACCCATCCAGATCATTGTTTTACAGCCTGCCATACCTTAACAGAATGTGAAGGACCATATGCAAATCAGGTATTGTTCCACCCCGAAAGGGGCAGTCTATCTTAACCTGCTTTGCCACATCCCTTCTGCATGGGATTACAAGCAACTCCAGTCATGTTTCATCCTCACTGGGCATCATCAGTTGTTTTGGTCTCTCTCTTCGCTTTGGCTCCTAGTGAGCTAATCATAAAACCTTTTGTCTGCTGCTTTCTAGTACATTTGGGTGTGTGGAGAGAACTTCAGTAATAACTTGCTCTCCTGGGATATATATGTTTTGCAAAGCATGATGTAAAAGCGGAGAAGCATATATTTGTCAATTGATGTAGCTTTTTTGATCTTTTTAAAGATTGTAGCTGCACCTTCTTGGCCATACCAAATAACCTTTTTCTTAGATTTATGTTTCCTTTTGATTTTGCACTTGTTTCATACTCATAGTTAAGGACATTTCTTGATCGCATAAACAAAACTACCAGCAGGGACGTCATTTCACCAAAATGCCAGGGGTAGCTGAAGTGACATCACATGCCTCTTAACCTCTGATGACATCACAGGAAGTGTTGTCATTTGACCCCACCCTGAAGTGAAATCACGGGAAGCAAGGGAATCCAACCTTGCACCCCTTGATGAAACAGGAAGCGGCATCACATAGCATTGTTCCTAAAGTACACTACAATGAATATGGTTATGCAATGTGATAAACACTTCATACAAGATCACCATATGTATCATTAGAATAAGTGTGTATAAGCCCATATTACCAAATTATTGTAAAAGCAAGCAGACTTCCAAGGCCAAATGATAATCATGTGTTATTATAAAGCACTTGCGCTTAAGCGCTTTATATAGAACAAATATACATACAATAGCACCAAACCTGTGTTGGTACTCATTTATAGACCTCAGAAGGATGAAAGACTAAGTTGGCCTTGCCTGATTTTGGTGACCAGTCATTTGGTCGACTGAAAACTGGTCGAATGACATTTGGTCGACGCAATTTGGTCGAAAACCAAATGGTCCAATTTTTTTTTTATATATTTATTTATTTTTCGGGTTTTCGTTTTTTAAAAAAAGGGGTTTTTAGAGAAAAAAAAGGGGGTTGGGGGGGCCCCCCAAAAAAATAAAAAAAAAGGGGTGAAAAAAAAAAAAATTCGACCATTTGGTTTTCGACCAAATTGGTTCGACCATTTGTCTGGTCGACCAATTTTTTTCTACCAAATGTCTGGTAACCCCTGGATTTAAACCTTCAACCTGCAGATAACACACACATTGCAACAGTGAGTGCTCAACCCAACGAGCTATTTTACTAGCAGTGGCTATTTTACCAGCTATGGTAAAGTGAGCAATTCTCAAAGTCAGAAAGCAAATTACACTCTGTAGTGGATACCCATAAACTGGTAACTGAGATTTAACAGCAGGCCAGTTCACCTGCAGGTCTGGTGCAAAGGTGGCAACATTTCAAGCGTGCATGGATCTACTTAACAGGCTTCATAGGTTGGCACAATGCATACCATCGAGAAGGTTCATATTTGAGTATTACAGAAATTGGAGTAGCGCACAGAAATCAGCGCACGCACACAGCCTCCCGTAATCTGGGCTCTTATTGCCTGATACATGCAAACAAACATCCTGAACAGCATGCCGTGGAGAGAGACACATAACAACAAAGCATTCATTGTTGCACAATGAAATCAAGGGCCACTTTATGTGATACGGGCAAACATTTCTACACTGTACACAAGTTTTTAGGAACAAGGATTTTGTCAAGTGACTGAGGACACTGAGATGGAATGTCTTGTGATGATCGTAAAAGAGACAACGGCAGAAAAAAAACATGCTATAACTGCATCTTGTAAAAAGCAGTATATATATATATAGCTTTTGTCTGCATTGTCAATGTGGGATGTTTAAGAATAAACTAAATCAGACTAAATCAGTGACTCACCCCTTTAAGTGTGCCTAAAATGAACCTTTAATGAGTCTAGCAATTATTGTATAGAATTTCAGAAAGACTATTTGTTATTCCTATTCTTACTTAGTTAGGGTTTAGGGTCACTAGTCAAAGTGTTACACTTGTCAAACCCCTTGTTTTTTTAAGTGGATTTAACAAGAAAGCCAGTCACTCCAGAAACAAATCCACATGGTGCTGGTCACAGTCCAGGAGGTCCATTTAAAAACAAAAATACTCATATTCCTTTACGGGGAGCAAGGTAGACCCCAGGAGTAGCAAGATAGACCTCCGGGGTCACAGTTACAACCTCTCGCAACCCGCAAATGACATCCCTGACTACCAGTGAACACATTTATGGTACATTTCAGGATCAACAACATCATCGGCAGAGCCTTGCCAGAGAATGATGGGCAGATTTAACATAATTATTGTGCTATGTAAAAATGTGGGACTTTTCCTCTCGCTACCCACTCTTAGATTATGTTTTACTTATAACATAGATGATGCAGTACTCTTAGTTTTCTTTACACTTTACATTTTATTAACTGAAATATGGTGCAAATGTAGCACAACTATTTAATATGTCGTGTTGGGATTAACAATGAGAGAAGCATTTGAATGGCCCCCTTTCCCACTCTTTTTCTGGAATTCTAAGAACTTTTAGGAGAAAACCTTCCATAAGCATTCTTTGATTTAAGAGAACAAAATGAAAAACAATCCAAGGGGAAACCACCTTCCTTCACTTGACAGCTATCCAAAGTGGCCTCCAACCACTTAGTCTATATGCTGCTTCTTGCTTCTGACTGTCCTGTGCCAGACCCTTTTTGGGCAGTTCCACTACATTTTGTATAATTATTTTGAGGATGTCCAATAACAATCTCATGTAATTGCTACTATCAAAGTTCAGATATAGAACATACTTCTTTCTGATTTTACATGTATGAGTAAGTGCTCGTTGTTTAGTAAAGACTTATTGTATATTTATAGATTTGGGGCACGTGATTAGTACTACAGTGGCATGATCTAAAATATGTAGGTTACAACAAAGCAAACTTACCTCTTTATTCATCCAAGGTGAATTATTTGGTACCATTACATTGAATAATAATGATACATTTTGTTACAGTGATTAGAAGCTTGAGGAATGTTGCAAGGAAGCACTATATATATCCCTATATATATATATATATATTCAGTGAAAAAACTTTGTTAAAGGGACGTTATGGTTAAGTTGCGCTACTAAAAACCTATGAAATTCAGTGAAAAAACTTAAAGGTTAAAGGGACGTTATGGTTCCAAGTAAAACCGAAAAACCCTTGAAATTCACCAGTTATGGTAAGCTAAGCAACCATAACTCGCGCCACCACCGTGCACTGCTAAGACTAACACCCAGGACATCAAAGATGACATCACAAATGTCATTGATGACATCACTGATGACATCACATGTCTGGCTCACTATTTTTTCTTTTGCTGACATATCTAGGCCACATGGTTTTCTTCAGTAACAGTCAGAAACTAAGAATTTTATTTTATTTGTAGACATATCCTTCTAGTAGGTTCTTACAGTAATTCCCTTAGAGTACAGTCACATCATATGAAACATATACATATGGGAAAACACAAGCTTGAAAGACAGCAATCCTTTTTGTGCATAAAGATAATCACTAGACTTATGATAGTTCTGTTGTTTTTTTTTATGGCTGTACTTTCCCTGTATATGGTCATATTTGTATACATTGTACTCACACTACTTTCCTTAGGGTCCAATCACATCAAGTGATACATATACATAGGGTAAATAGCAGCTTTGAAACAGAGCAATCATTTATTTGCATGAAACTAATCAGTTAAGATATGAATTGTTTCTGCTACTACTTGTGCTTTTTTGCTAACTTCACTTTCCCTGTATATACCCATATTGGTATGTGTTCTTGTGTCTTTGTGTTTTGTCTATAGTAATGCAATTATGTAATACAAGGGTTTTATTAGCTACCTATTACATATTTCACAGTACACAAAAATCTATTAAGAAAACAATTATCATTTCATTATTCAACATATTAACATTACGAATATCATACCTTCATCTTGCACGCTGCACACAATGTTATGTTTCTGTATGAGTAGCTTAGTATACTAGATAGAACCCCATAGTAGGATGCCATTTATATCAATGCATTGTTCAATGCACTTATTAGGGTATATTTCTTGCAATGATTCTTGACACTTTTTTCGCAACATAATCAGAATCCCTTCTACACATATTTCATGAGAAGTACATACACATGTGATGTCATCAGTGATGTCATCAATGACATTTGTGATGTCATCTTTGATGTCCTGGGTGTTAGTCTTAGCAGTGCACGGTGGTGGCGCGAGTTATGGTTGCTTAGCTTACCATAACTGGCGAATTTCAAGGGTTTTTCGGTTTTACTTGGAACCATAACGTCCCTTTAACAAGTTTTTTCACTGAATTTCATAGGTTTTTAGTAGCGCAACTTAACCATAACGTCCCTTTAACAAAGTTTTTTTCACTGAATTTCATAGGTTTTTAGTAGCGCAACTTAACCATAACGTCCCTTTAACAAAGTTTTTTCACTGAATTTCATAGTTTTTTAGTAGCACAACTTAACAAAAATGTCTTTGACTTTATATACATGTCATATGGAACTGACTAGATCTCTTCTTATGAACGTTATATCCGCGAACTTATTTAATGTTCGCGGACATGTTCGGAGAACAGTACCACTACCTAAAAACTGTGTGGGGGGGGTGGTGGGGTATGTTTGATTGTTATATCATAATATAGGAACATTTAACAAATTCAAAAAGCAGCACACAAATGCATTATATATAGTAATACATAAGAAATGTAACCCATATATATAACACACTAACCATTCATTTAAATACAATATGTTCTGAAATGGAATATACCACAAGAACATAAATTGGCTTCCAACATAATTACCTCACAGACACAACAGAACTGAGAACAAGACCAGACCCACTGAATACATAGGACTTATCTTACCAGAAATAGTAAGTGTACTTCATTTTACTCATATATTTATAAACTTTCTGTATTAGATTAAAAAATATATTATCTTTTTTTTTTTTTTTCTCACAGAAATGTCTAGTACTCTGGAATGGCTAGAGGACAATTTCCCACATGAAGAAATGTCACAAGATAGTGAAACTAATGGTAAACACTTTATAATATAAACCATTTAAATATTATTATTTTGTACACATTTAACATATATATATTTTTTTGTACAGAGCATAACAAAATAGAAACTACCTCTGAAGAAGCTATTATGGAAAACACGCTTGACAACATAAAAGAAAAAATTGATTTACTGTTGACCAATTTTAATAATTTGAAAACTTTTGTTGAAGATCATTTTAAAACAAAAACGTCACCATTGCCCCACATGTACTTGTCCCCTCCTCACCATATCCCAGTCAATTATCCCCAAACCCTCTCCATAATCCAAAACGTTTTGATGAGATTTCCATCCCTTCTTCACCTAATACCAATCATGTTGAAACCCCAAATTCTCCTGTTTTTGTTTCTGTTTCTGCCTCACCTTCTCTGTCATAAATTATTAATATATGTTAAATAAAGTTTAATTTTTATATTGTATTGTGAATAGTTTCCGTTTTTTTTAAAAAAAAAAACAATAAAAGTGTCCGCGGACAGTGCGAGTGTTCTGAAATGTTCGTACATAAACAAAAATGGAGGTGTCCTGAAGAACACCACACCTGTTCGTACTGTTCGCTAGCAAGTTGAAACTGTTCTAAGAACACACGTGGTGTCCTGAAATGTTCGTAAAGAAACAAAATTTAAAGTGGTCTAAAGAACACTATATCTGTCCGTAATGTTCGCTATCAACTTAAAACTGTCCTAAGAACACAATTGGTGTCCTGAAATGTTCGTAAATAAACGAAAATGATGTGTCCTGAACAACAGTACAACTGTTCGTAGTGTTCGCTAGCAACATGAAACTGTACTAAGAACACACGCGGTGTCCTGAATTGTTCGTAAACAAACAAAAATTAAAGTGTCCTAAAGAACACTATACCTGTCCGGTACTGTTCGCTAGCAAGTTCAAACTGTTCTAAGAACACTATTGGTGTCCTGAAATGTTCGTACGTAAACGAAAATGGAGGTGTCCTGAAGAACACTATACCTGTTCGTAGTGTTCGCTACCCAATTGAAACTGTTCTAAGAACACAATTGGTGTCCTGAAATGTTCGTACATAAACTAAATTACACGTGTCCTGAAGAACACTATATCTGTCCTTACTGTTCGCTACCAAGTTTAAACTGTTCTAAGAACACACGCGGTGTCCTGAAATGTTCGTTTCACGTGTGACGCACTTTTAATTACTTCAGAACCCGAACAGTGTCCGTAGGACATCAATGCGCATGCGCTAACCAATCTCCGTGCACTTGGTGTCCTGCGGACAGGCGCTTCCTTCGCGGTCTAGTTCGCAAACGGATCATATGACTGCGCCCACACTCATCGTGTGTCCTGAAATGCGGACACTGTTCGTGTCCCCGAACAATTTAAAAGTACATTTTTCAGTTAATCCATAATATTTTTCAATAAAATCTCACCATGCCACAAGTCCCACATAGCAATCATGAGTTTCTATATACCTTTTGAAACTTTCCGATCCTTTTTTTGTGTTCGATCTGTCCGTGCACAGTGCGCATGTCCGCGGACCGCGCACAAGCACCCCTATAAAAGACCAAGCCCAAGAGCTTATTCCCATTGTGTTTCTGGCTATTCTTCAGAACACAGTGATTTTTGCTGCCACCTGCATATTATACCATCATCGAGATGGCATCCTTGGCTGCTGAACTGCCACTTGGTGCTGCACCTGCTTCAGCACCACCACCACCCCCTCCACCACCTCCTCAAGGGCCTGAAGAGGGGAACAGGACTGAGGATGCGGAGGAGGAAGAAGAGGATGATGAGAATGAGGCAGAGGAAATCCCTACTACCCGCACTAGGCGTGAGTCTTGGGTGTGGCGGTTATGTACCATTCATGGGAATGGTCCTAAGGCTCGTGCGAACCATGTTACCTGCAATGAGTGCAAAATGATACTCAGTCGCGGGAAGCACGGTAACTACAGCTTTGGGACCACTACTATGAAGCGACACCTGAGGTCATTTCACTCTGGGGCTATTCGCAGGGTTGTACCTTGCGAAGAACGTAGCAGGTTGATTTCCTCTACTTCATCCTCTGTTTCTGATCCTGTCACCACAAGGACCACCTCTGTGGGACAGCGTCTTTCTCAAGCTGCCTCACAGGCCATACAGAATGCTGATGACCCTTACCTTTCGAGGGTCACAGTTGTATGTATGTACTGTGACACAGTACTCTGCAGGGGGGAGCGACTTCGGAGTGCTTTTGAGACTATCGTCTCAGAGCACGAGAAGACCTGCTCACTATCCAAATAAAACCCACTCTACATCTTCCTCTCTCAGCTCGCCCTTTCTTATCCCTGTGGTTGGTGTCCCCGCCCTTTAGCCTCCTTTACCCTCCTCTCCTAGTGTGTTGTGTCTGAAAAACAAAAAAAAATACAAAATTACAAAAATCAAAAAAAATAAGGATCTTTTCAGAGCCGCCTTTCCCAGTTAAAAAATAGAAGTGAAAATAAATGAAGCAGGGCTCTTGGTATTTTTTAGACGTCCGCGGACAGTTCGCGAACATTAAAAAAATTGGGTTGCTACTCCATCACAAACATTGTAATTTTCTCTGGAAAGAAGTGGTGGCTCTGAAAAGAGCCTTTGGGTGGTGTTTGTAAGTCAAAAATTGTAAATGCTTAACATCTACTTCAAAATCGTTGTTGTAATTCCAAAAAAGGTTGCAATGCATTTTGTACATTTCTCAGAAAAATCTGATTGCCAGCATAAGTAAGATGGACTCCATCTCTGCGAAAAATGTATGTACTACAAAACATAATATTTTCATTGTGAAAAGAAGACATGCCAAAATCTCTTAGAAAGCCACAAACAGCCTTATTAACATTGCGCCTTGCTTTTTCCATTTGTGGACCAAATGAAGAAGAACGAAGCCACATTTGTCTCTGCGCAATCCGTGAAAATATCACTTGAGAATTAGGAAACATGTCCATAACCTTCCTAAGTCCTTCTTTCATAGCAAATTGCAAAACAATTCCAGTCACATGTCCTAAACTGTTCCCTCCACAATGAATTACAATTATGTCTGGATGTTGCTCTGTCTCCAAAGTAGCACAGAGAGGTAGCAAGTCCAACCACTTCATTCCACGTACTCCATGCCAGTGTACTTCCACATGTGGGAATCCAAGATCTACAGCTACTCCACAGCTTTCTGCATGCAACTTCAACCAATGTATCCACGAATCTCCCAAAATCCAAACAATCTGTTTTCTGAAGCACACAGCCATAGCTATCTTTTGTTCTCTCAGCAAAAAGAGTATCTGAGAAACTCTCTCCTGGCACAACACACCCACTAAACTTTCCTGACCAATCCCTTTCAGTGCTTATTCTCATTTGCATGACTTCTGAATCCAAAAATCCCCGGATGTAACTCCTGATGTCCGCGAACTACCGCCATGTCCGTGGACATATCATAACATGAACAGCCCTTTCACCATTTCCACTTCACTCTCTCTGCCATTCCCTCATTGGATGTAGCTAAAAAATCACATGACCATGCACCAATCACATTCAAGACCTCTACATCTAACTGCATCATCATAGATCAGCACTGCAAATGTACTCTGAATCTCTCTGAGTACAAGTGTCATATCATTGGCAAGCAGCATCTACCAGAAATACTGTACAAGTCTTCAAGATTTCTACTTGCAGCTCCATGCATATCCATATGCATGAACACAAACTTCAGGTATGCGTATTTTCTGTATAGTAGATGAACACACTTTCAAACAGACTTTTACCTTGTAAAATCTGTAAAATTAATTTACTGTACTTTTTTCAATTTTCTAAAATCAACTATCACTTATAAACATTTATACTTTTTACTTTCTTTATACACACACACTCAAATCATGTTAAACTAACATTTTTTAAATGAAATATATAGACTACATCTATTCAAACAAAATTGCATGCAAACACAATCTATGTTTAAACCTTTATAAAAATACTTATACAATTTCATATTTTTAGTTTTTATTTATTTACTTAATTACTTTAAATTAGACATGACATTGAGGCGCTATTACCTAGAACAGTTTACTTACAGAAATAGTGATATTCACTAATATATTATAAATTTCACAAGACATAGTAAAGATATTTTTTTTTTGCTACAGTTAGTCATTCAGTACAATTTGTTCATTAAGAACATATCATATGTACTGAACTGATGCAATGTATCTTATGTAAATAAATTAGTTTAATGGTTTTACAGAAGGCACTGAGGATTTCAATTAAAAAAATCAATATCTAAATTAAAAACAGTGCTATATACAAACAAAATTACTAATTTGAAGCTTTTACAATTGCAGTGAAGACCAGTTTCCTGAAAAGAAGCAGCCGAATTCGAAGAAGAAAGAAAAACTAAGAAGTTACCTGTTAATTTAAAAAAAAAGTAAGTAAAATATCACCATATTATTTATATTATTAATCAAATATACTATAACATTAATACGAGCTATTTTGGTTTCTTAAAATAGAGATTTTGTACCATTTTGTCCAAAAATGTCCATGTCTTAAACAGCGATTTACAGCCAGAACGGCCCACAAATTTCTATTTTTGGACACACAAATTAGCCAACTGAACCACTACAATTTTCATATTATAGAACAAACAACTGTTTTAATTGTATACATTAGATTTACTATTTGTACTTTTCCACACCACTAGCTTACTTTTTTTTGTCATCTGAACCCCAGTTTAGTAACACATACATTCAAGAATACCTATCCCTACTAGTTTTAGTTCCCAATGCACAATCACACACCATTACATACATCTTTATCATCTTACTCAAACACTCATGCACACATACATTCCAGAATACCCCAACCCATATCTTCTTTATTTTTTTTCAACAGTCCCTAAAGAATGCCTACCAAAAGACAACTCCGTAGAAAGCAACACAACATTAGAGCAAATGAAAATAAAGGTGTCCAACATAAGCATCCATCTCTAGCAGAATTTGTAAAAAAAAGTTGAAACAAAACAGCTAATACAATCATTTAGTGAAACACAAGAAGTTTCAAGTACAACAACTTCGCTTCCTCTATCAAAATGTAAAACAAACCAAAAAACAATTAACAGAAAATCAGCTATCAGTACAGATAAAACTACTTCTTCAAGTTTTAATATAGTGCAAAGTAAGCATACCAAGAAAAGTATTTTAGCCAAAATATACCGTCACAAAGTCCTTCAAAATCTTATAAAAACAGGAGAGAAATCAGGTTCAAAGCTTAAAACCTATCGTAGGAAATTAATCTTAGAAGCATTGATGGACAGTGCAATTCTTCTCAAAAGAAATGTATTTATTTTACTGTTAAACAAAATGAAACGACTAACAAAACTAATAACTAAATTACAAAAAAGACTTCTCAATAAGCGAAATGTCAACAGAAAGAACTTCTTAAGTATCTGAGGAGGTGAATGGAATCACACTACGAGCACAGAACCATATTTTAATGAAAAAGCGTACAAACAAAAGCAAACAAAT
Organism: Ambystoma mexicanum; assembly: GCF_040938575.1. Taxonomy (NCBI): domain Eukaryota; kingdom Metazoa; phylum Chordata; class Amphibia; order Caudata; family Ambystomatidae; genus Ambystoma; species Ambystoma mexicanum. The sequence continues at coordinate 844,548,276 of NC_090937.1, forward strand.
ACAATTGCCATAAATAGCAGTGGTCGAGGTTATGAAAAAGTGAATAATACCATAATGAAACAAGAAGTACTCCTTACAAAAATATGCCCTGAAAACTTAGAATTACCCCTCCATTCAACTGAATCAGAACGTCTAGTGTACAAATGGCCATGCACGTCAATGTGTAACATTCCCAAACAATGTTTCAAATCTTTACACCAATTCCTCAATAAATATGTAAAAAGCAAAGACAAAATCAAAATTAAATTACTGCAAAATATAGATACCTGTCCAGTGCGCAAGTACACAGGACTACAAGGACATTCATTGGCCTGCATTACAGGACCTACTTGTAAAACCACTTTCCATGATATCAAAAGGATATCAACACATCATTCAACTATAAGAAATCTAGTCTATAAACTGTACTATGCTAAAAGTCCTGCTTTAGCACTAGCAAAGTCAAATAACATCCTTCTACATAGTACAGCAAAAGACCTACTTGAAGAAATTCACTATATCCAGAATAAATATTTTGGAAGTGAAAGCCATTTACAGAATGAAATAGGTTTAAACCAATTAAGCAACAATTCTACACATGACAACCTTTTGCTAAACACATACAAAAAAGAAATACTAAAATTTAAAAGTACATCATCTGAAGTACCAAACCATGTATGTGTATGTTGCCGTAGAATTTTTTATAAAAGTAACACAAAAACTGTGGACCTATCATACAAAATAGAAGACAATGAAGATTCTAAATGGTTTGAATTAGCTCTCTACCTTCTAGCAGAAAACAAATATGAAATAACTGAGCCCTTAATACTTTGCAGTTATTGCACTACAAAACTTGACAACAACCAAACTCCTTCACGTTCTATCACAAATATTTTGGAATTATACCCAGTACCAAAACCTCTACAACAACTTAATTTATATGAGAGCATCATAATTCAAACAGTACACCCATTTCAAGCAAAATTACCTCCCTCTGAATTGGTAAAAGGCATTCGTGGAAAAGTAGTTTATTTACCATTAAATCTAAAAGAAAATGTGCATACTCTAGGAGTGCAACGTCCAATGCAGCAATCTTTAATTATATTAGTAAATGGAGTACCTACAAAAGACAAAAAAATATGGCAACAGCTGGTAGATTTATATAAAGTAAGAAAAGCCTTCCAATATCTTAAAGAGAATAATGAATATTACAAAGAAATTAATATTGAAGAAAACTTGAAAGATACAACTGAAATAATTCAAGAAACACAAGAAGCTGGTCAATTTGAGCTACTAGATCCTGCTACAATATCAAATACTTTAGACCATTATACAATTCATCCTTTGCACTGTAATGACACCGTACAAGATGTACTGGAAACTTACCAAATGCGTCAAACAAAAGGATCGCCAATCAGTATATGGGAAAAAAGTATAGAAGCACGTGCTTTTCCTCTACTCTTTCCTACTGGCAAAGGAGGAAGGTATGATGATAGACCTATTCAAATATCAGCTTCAGAATACCGCTCATTACGGATGTATTCTGAAGATCCCAGATTTAGACAAAATGTGGAATACATATTCCACCTACTCTTTGAAAGTGAACTAGCAACTTTATGTTACGGAGTTGCACACATATTAAAATCAGGATCCCACTTTCAAAATATGACAGCTACACAATTATTAGAGAAAGTGCAACAAAAGGATGAGGTTTTACAATCAAATATTACAAATCTATTAGCAAATATGCGTGGTACTAAAGAGTACTGGTTTCAACGTCATGGAGATGTACGTTGTATGATCAGAAACCTTGGCCCACCCACTTGGTTTGTTACATTAAGTTGTGCAGAATATGCATGGGAAGATTTACATGATTTCCTACGCATATCAAATAAAAACAAAACAAACATAGATATTCTAACACCTGGAGAACTTTGTTCTTTGGATCCTGTTAATGTTTCAAGATATTTTCACCATCGCTTCATTGCTATGCTACATTGTATTTGTAATAAAACTGTTCCTCCCCTTGGAGAAGTGCAACACTTCTTTTGGAGAAAAGAATACCAAGCCAGAGGAGCACCAAATATCCACATGCTTTTATGGATTAAAGATGCTCCTAAATTTGGTCAAGACAGTGTTGCCACTGTTTTAAAGTTTATTAAAAATATGTCACTTGTGAAATTCCATCAGAAGCCACAAATAGTGATCTTTGTGCACAAATTTTACACTTTCAAAGACACAAATGTGGAAAATATTGTCGTCGCAAATACAAAAACAAAGGCAAATACTACACCAAATGCCGATTTGGTTTCCCTAGACCAGTTACAAATACAGGTCAAGTAAACAACCTCATGTCTTCAGTTAGACATAGTGTTAAAGGTAAGGCACCTAAAAATAAATATTACATAAAAAGAAAAGAAGAAGAAAAATATATCAATGATTATAATGCAATCATTGCCCACTTATGGAATGCAAACATAGATGTGCAGTACATTGTAGACAATTCTACTGCAGTTGCACGATATGTCACAGCATACTTAACTAAAGCAGAAAAGACAGAGCTCCAAGACCTCTGGAATGACCTGTCATCAGATAAAACAGTATCTCAGAAATTATACAGCTTGGGCATAAAAATGCTCACCCATAGAGAATGTGGATCTTATGAAGCAGCTGATTGTTTAACTGGTACGTCATTGTATGGTAAATCTGAAAATATAGTATGGCTAAGTCTTGGTCCAGATAAATCTAGAAAAAGAGTTCTAAAATCATATGAAGATATAGAAACAATAGCCAAACATGATCCCAACAGCCAAGACATTTTAAAAAACAATTTATTGGACACATACTACCCAAACAGAAGTAATACTTTGGAAAACATGTGTCTATACCAAATAGCCCAAAACTACACATACAAAAATAATATGAAACCTGATGAAAAAAAAAGGTAAATATAGAGTGACAGACTGTGAAGGCAGCTTAGTTAAACTCACTAAACCAAATTTAATTAATCATATCAAATTGTCATTGAAGACTCCTCAACATAAAGAAGTATATTACATGTCCCTGCTACAACTCTTCAAACCATGGAGAAAAGAAGAACAATTACTAGATAACTATGACTCATATGAGGATGCTTTCAAAGCAAATGAAAGCACTATAACTGATGTAAACTTTACACAGTACAAAACAATGTTGCACAATGAACAGCAACACGAAGAAGAACTCCAGGGCCAACTAGATAAGGACACTTCTGACAGTAGTCAACCTTCTGAAACAGGAAGCCAAGAGCCACTGGGACAGCCACTAACAGCAAATGAGGCAGAATTAGCTATGACAGAAGTAGAAAACACCATGCGTCAGTATGAAGATTCAGAAAACTTAACTGTACTACAATCAAAACTAAACAATGAGCAGCGTAGCATTTTTCAAGAAGTAACAATAGAAATTGCACATGGTGTGCAACATTAAAATAAAGAATGTACCTGCCAAAATGACAAACCTATACTACTATACGTTAGTGGTGAAGCTGGTTCAGGCAAAACATTCTTAATCAAAATCATCAGCAAGTTCCTTCAACAATTGACAAACAACAAACTGTCAGCTGTTGTCACTGCCCCCACAGGTTTAGCTGCCTACAACATAGGTGGTGTTACATTACACCGATTACTACTATTACCAGTAGAACACCAGAACAAATTAGACTATTACAAACTTTCTGCAGAAGCTACAATGGAATTACGCAGAGTATTGAAACAAATGAAAATGCTACTAATAGATGAAGTGAGCATGGTCTCCAACCTGATGTTAGCTTTGATTCACCTCAGATTACAAGAAGTACTCAAAACAGACTATGAAGAGCTCTTTGCAGGAAAACACCTTATTGTTTTTGCAGATCTGCTTCAATTAACACCAGTAAAAGGTGAACCTATTTTTAAAACATTAGGGCACAAACTCTGCCGTAAAACTGTTGGCAGCATTGGAAATGTCAAACTTTGGCAACATTTCCAATACAGAGAATTAACAGAAAACATGCGCCAATCTGCAGATCTAACTTATGCCAACATTTTAAAAAGTTTGAGAGTTGGTATACTTTCTAAAGAAGCAGAAGCAACATTGAAAACCCGGCACATTAATGCACTTTATGGCGATAATGCATGTGCTACAGTAGTTATGGAACAATTAGCCCACAAAAATGTCAATTGTATGGCCCTAATGCCAACTCTTGCAAGCTGTCTCAAATTCAATGAAATCATGCTAAGTAAAGAAATGCAACCAATAATGGAAATTAGCGCCACAGACAAACTAGATGTACATGGTATGACACTACCCATGTGTGACCAAGCCACAACAAGACTAAATAATTTAGAAAAATCAATCTCAAACACAGCAGGCTTAGAAAAGATGTTAAAATTATCCTTAGATTGCAGAGTAATGCTTAAACGTAACCTTGACGTGGACCAAGGACTAGTTAATGGAACACTGGGTACAGTTGTTGGCTTTCAAACATACCCACGTGACAACAAAATTCAGTTTGTCAATATACTCTTTGACAAACTTTCAGAAGTAAAACGGATAGGACGCTCAACAGCTAGATTCCTTCTCTTCAAAGATATGTATGTACGCAGAGAACAATTTTCTCTAACTCTTGCATACGCAGTCACGATTCAAAAATCACAAGGTCTTACCCTAGACAAAGCAATGAGAGATATTGGTAACACAGTCTTTAAAGAAGGCATGAGCTACGTAGCACTATCACGCTTACGTACACTTGACGGTCTATTTCTAATCAACTTTGATGCAAGTAAAGTAAACGCTGATATTCCTTGCATTTTAGAATATAATAGACTTCGCTCATTATACACTCCCCATCTAAACACATATTCTGTTCCACAAAAACTAAAACGTTGTAAAAGAAAACTAAATCAAACAGAAATGCAACAGGACGTCACTGCAAATCCTCCAAAGAGAGTAAAAGAAACTAATACTTCATCAAGTACCAAAAACAAAAAAGAATCAATTAGAGAAAGTAAACCAGGTACTTCTTTAAAGAAGGAAGACAAACTCCAAAAAAAGCAGTTAGATACAGAACTACCTGGACCATTTAAATTCTCAAATATAGTTGGTGTAAGTTGCTATGCAAATGTAGCAATGAATATTCTATTTTAATTACCACCAATTGTTGACAACATTTACTTACACAGTACAGACCCATTGTGTTTGCAAATGTTAGTACTTCACATAAATGCAGCAAACAATCCTGACAACATAGTGTTTTTGGAATAAAACGACAATTGGACTACTGTGCTGGAATAGTGAAATTCACTATAAACTCACAGGAAGATCCACAAGAATTTCTAATGTACTTACTACAAGTACTGGAAAACAAAAACATACCTATAAATTAAACCTTTCAGATTTCATACATGTGGAAACATACATGCACTCTCTGCAACAATGTGACAAAAGAAGAAATCCCCAATGAACGCTTCATATATATATCAATACCAAATTGTGAATCCATTCCATTTCAGCAACTTGTACAAAATGCAAACCATTGTAGATTATGCTCTACCTGCAATTCAGATAATCGCTCCACGTTAGTAATACAAACACATAGTAAATACGTAATACTAATGCTTCTACGTTACAATGCAGATGGTACCAAAAACAACTGCAAGCTGACTGGATTCACACATGGTCAAATATCACTTGGTAAGAAAACCTTCACAACAATAGGTATAATCTACCACGCAGGAGCCAAAACCAATTCAGGGCACTACACTGCATATATAAAAAAGAAATGTGGATGGTTTGAATGTAATGATAGTACCATTACTCTAAAGCAGAGATTACCAGCAAATCTTACAAACACTTATTTGATGTTCTTAAAACCAGAATTTGATAAACTGTATTTAAACCTTTAAGTAAATATGTGTTAAAAAAATATAAACTGTTAGAATACTCCAAAAGCTATCTAACTGCTCAAAGATTCTACAACAACTAATCAGATAAATGAATACCACTAAATTAGACCAAAAAATACACAGTTAGAATACGCCAATTGGTATCTAACTGTCCCAAAATTATAAATTTGTGTTAAAATAATATAAACTATTAGAATACTCCAACAGCTATCTAACAGCTCAAAGATTCTACAACAACTAATCAGATAAATGAATACCACTAAATTAGGCCAAACAATACACAGTTAGAATACGCCAATTGGTATCTAATTGTCCCAAAATTTAACAATATCCAAATAGATAAATCAAAACCACTAAAATATATTAAAAAAATAGACAGTTAGAATACGCCAATTGGTATCTAACTGCTCCAAAATTTTATAATATCAAAACAAAAGAAGAATCTGTTACTGCTCCAAAAAAAATACAACAAAGCAAAGTATAAAGCATTGGTCAGAAACAACAAGTGAACACTGAAAACAAACAAACAAATAAACTGTAGCATAACAGAAAAAGGTTTTTTTTTTAATCCAACATGGATTTTTTTTTCTCCCACAGACCCAATGATTTTAGCAACACATAAAGAAACTGAGCAAATTGCACAGTACTCTGATTTGTACTCTACTAAATATGAGGGTCGAAAAAAAATAAAAGTATATTGCTTATACAATGTAATAAGTCATTACAAAATACTAATACTAACATGCTATTTTCTTTTATCACAGAAATGAAGAAGAAAAACATGGACTCCGATTACTAGACCAAACAGTAAGTATACAATAATAAGGACAACCATAGCAGCATATCACATCCATAGTATCTAATACCTTTGTTCCTTATACATTTGTTTTTCACCCAAAGTTATAAGCAAATATGAATGTGATATGCTGCGGTGGTTGTTGCCAGGGCATAGGGTCTTGGGTGCATGGCCAAATGGACCCAAGACCCTATGCCCTGGCAACAGCCATGCACCCAAGACTCTATGCCCTGGCAACAACCACCGCAGCATATCACATCCATAGAGTCAAACATTTCAACTATGATCTATGGGAAACTTTTAATGTCCGCGAACAATGTGAGTGTTCTTAGAACACTTTGAACTTGCCAGCGAACAATACGGACACCGTTTTCAGGACACCCCCTACGAACATTTCAGAACAACGCGGTAGTTCTTAGAACACTTTCAACTTAACAACCAACAATACGGACAGCGTCCTAAGGACACCCCCTATGAACATTCCAGGACACCGGGAGTGTTCTTAGAAGCGTCTTCAGAACACCACCATCTTGTTTATTTGCGAACATTTCAGGACACCGCAAGTGTTCTTAGGACACATTCAACTTGACAAAGAACAATACGGACAGCGTCCTCAGGACACCCCCTATGAACATTCCCTGGACACCGCGAGTGTTCTTAGAAGCGTCTTCAGAACACCACCATCTTGTTTATTTGCGAACATTTCAGGACACCGCGAGTGTTCTTAGGACACATTCAACTTGACAAAGAACAATACGGACAGCGTCCTCAGGACACCCCCTACGAACACTCCCCAGACACCGCGAGTGTTCTTAGAAGCGTCTTCAGAACACCACCATCTTGTTTATTTGCGAACATTTCAGTACACCGCGAGTGTTCTTAGGACACATTCAACTTGACAGAGAACAATACGGACAGCGTCCTCAGGACACCCCCTACGAACACTCCCCGGACACCGCGAGTGTTCTTAGAAGCGTCTTCAGAACACCCCCATTTTGTTTATTTGCGAACATTTCAGGACACCGCGAGTGTTCTTAGGACACATTCAACTTGACAGAGAACAATACGGACAGCGTCCTCAAGACACCCCCTACGAACACTCCCCGGACACTGCGAGTGTTCTTAGAAGCGTCTTCAGAACACCCCCATTTTGTTTATTTGCGAACATTTCAGGACACCGCGCGTGTTCTTAGAACACATTCAACTTGACAGAGAACAATACAGACAGCGTCCTCAGGACACCCCCTACGAACACTCGCCGGACACCGCGAGTGTTCTTAGAACAGTTTCACTTTGCTTGCGAACAAAACGGACACATATTGACTCCTTAGAACACCCCCAGTCAGTTTATTTAGAACATTCCAGAACACCCGTGATAGCCGCAAACAAATCGAACACAAAAAGAACGTCTAACACATAAAAAACACAACTTTCATCCTATCTCATACACTCCCACCCTCCCCAAACACTCCTACACACCAACACACTCTACAAAATACACATTTTGAACAAAGTTTCACCGCGCTGTCCCGGGACGTCCGCGAATCCAAGATGGCGGGCGCTACCGAAAAATCTGACGCGCTTCACGCTCCACGCCGTCCAATCAGCGAACACTTTGCATGTCCGCGAACATCACGCAAGACGATTGGCCAATCAGGACACTTTCCGCGGAGCGAACAGGGAAGTGTGTCCGCAAACCCAACACAGATATCACTAATTTTTTTTTACCTACTTTTTGGTCATTTTAAAAAAACTACTGGACGGATTTTCACCAAATTTGCAAAAGCACGCTTTCGGGACCAAGCCGCTGCTCCTGGTTCAAATTTGGTGGAAATCCGTCCAGCGGTTTGGACTGTAGGCGCGAGCAACATTTTTTCCCATTCACTCTATGGAGAGTGAGTATAATGTATACAAATATGAGCATATAGAGGGAAGGTAGAGTAATAAAAATAAAACTATGAGAAAGTGCTGATAACCATAATGAATATCTTCATGGACAGAAAGGATTGCTCTCTTTCAAGCCTGTATCTTCCGCTATGTATATGTTTCATATGATGTGACTGGACCCTAAGTCTACAAATATAGTACCTTTTCAATTTTTACTTCCTGACTGTTACTGAAGAAAACTATGTGGCTTCGATATGTCAGTAAAGGATAAAAAGGGAGAGCCAGCCATGTGATGTCATCAGTGATGTCATCAATGACATTTGTGATGTCATCTTTGACGTCCTGGGTGTTAGTGTTAGCAGTGCACGGTGGCGCGAGTTATGGTTGCTTATGTTACCATAACTGCCGAATTTCAGGGGTTTTTCGGTTTTACTTTGAGCCATAACGTCCCTTTAACAAAGTTTTTTCACTGAATTTCATAGGTTTTTAGTAGCGCAACTTAACCATAACGTCCCTTTAACAAAGTTTTTTCACTGAATTTCATAGGTTTTTAGTGCACAACTTAACCATAATATCCCTGACTTCATATACATGTAACATAGAACATAGTAACCCCCTCGTAGTGATTTTCATGTCTGCGGACTACCGTCATGTCCGCGGACACATCGAAAATCTGAGCGTGGTGAATGTAAATTTAAATAGTGTGCCCCATTTCCCCTTTGAAGTTGGCTCTGAAAAGAGTCGTTTTTTTTTTTTTTTTTACAGATGCTTGACAGACACCTGTTATTTTGTATTTTTTTCTTGTTTTTTTTTCTTACTTTACTCCTAAAATCTTCACATAACCTTCTCCAAAGCAACCCTTACATTCCAAAATAGAAAGGCATTTCCCGTAAAAGATAAAGAAATGCCATCTTCTTTAAAATTAACAGCATTACTGGCATCAATATTCTCATTGTTACAGAAGAACATACCAGCTCTAAGCATGAAGGCACACATGCCTCGTTTGATGACACACCTAGCAATATTTTGCTGAGGACAAAAAACTGAACTATTGTCCCATATTGCCCTAGGTAGTAATCCAGAAAAAATTACTTTTGCATTTGGAAGGATCTTCATTACTGCTTGAACAAAGCGTTTCAAATCAGCCAACAAAGTAGGGGCACTGACGTTGCCCAAATGGAAAGCACCATAGTGCAAAACTACCACATGCGAACTGTTCATCGTAGCCATATCCTCACAAACTTGTACAATTCCCTGTACATTGCAATCAGGCACACTGCTCCACACCACCTCCACTCCTTTCACATCAAAGTTCTTTGCAACATGCCTGCATTCAGCGTACTGCTGTAAACCATGCACAAACATATCTCCGAGCACCAACACCATGACTTTCTCCACTTCTGCCATCTTCACCACACACAGTCTCTTTCAACACAAATCCACAACCTCGACATCTGATTGGCTGATCCGTACAGTCTTCTTTCCATGTTGGATTTCCTGGAAAAACCCGGATGTAGCACGCCCTGTCCACGAACAGCCGCGGGGTCCGCGGACGGCGTCCACTTTACTCTCTGTGCCATTCCCTCATTGTATACAGCTAAGCAATCACACAATACGAATAACGTCCTCAGAACAACCCCATTTTGTGAATTTTCGAACATTTCAGGACAATTATTATTTCATTATTCAACATATTAACATTCCACATATTATACTTTCATCTTGTACTCTGCACACAACGCTATGTTTCTCCATTAGTAGCTCAGTATACTAGATAGAATCCCATAATACAATGCTATTTATATCAATGCATCGTTCAAAGCACTAATAACGGTATGATATTTATTGCAATATCCTTGACACTTTTTTCGCAACATTATAATAAAAATCCCTAGTACACAAATTCCATGAAAAAGACATACACACGTGATGTCATCAGTGATTTCATCAATGACATTTGCAATGTCATCTTTAATGTCCTGGGTGTTAGTCTTAGCAGTGCACGGTGGTGGCGCCAGTTATTTTTCAAAGCTTACCATAACTTGCGATTTTCAGGGGTCTTTCGGCTGTACTTAGAACCATAACATCCTTTAAACAAACTTTTTTTTAATATCACGCAAACAATATACAAACATGGCGTGCAAAAACCAACTTCTACAGATGGCTTTACACAGAATGTTCCAAAGTAAGAATTTATGCTCGTTCACAGTGAAGGTCAGCTGCTTCCACAACTTCTACAGATGGCTTTACACAGAATGTTGCAAAGTAAGAATTTATGCTCGTTCACAGTGAAGGTCAGCTGCTTCCATTTTTTTCTCGGGCCCCGGAGAGGCTCACGAAGCGGACTATAAGGTTGTATTGTGTTTTGACCTTGACAGACAGAGATTGTGATGAAAGACTTCTCTTGAAGGAGTGTTGCTAAAACGTAAGAGAAGATAAAGATGAAATTTCTGAAACGAAACCACTTTTATATATTATATCACTATGCGAAAGATCGTTGGCACACGCGGAGTCGTATTTTGGGACTTCACCACTCGTAGACAATGGAAATTGCAATTGTACTGTAAGTTACCCTTTAGATTACTTTATACCAAATATAATTACAATAGCGTAGCATTAAAGACCGCTCAAGTTGAACTTGTTCGTTGAAAGTGGCATATTGTTTTCTACCGCGCACTATCACCGCCGAATTGATCCCCTGTCGTTTAGAGGGCTCTGAAAAAGGCAGACGACACAGGGTGGGTTAATAGAAATAATTTAACCGGTCCATAGGCGGTCAAGCGCTCTACTCGCTGTGCCACTTCACTGTAGCCTGTCAAGTGGCACAGCGAGTACAGCGCTCGCTTTGACATCCGTGCACAGCTTGCTAACGCAAGTTTGAATCCCGGCAAGGCCAACCTCAGCCTTTCATCCTTCCGTTGTCGATAAATGAGCACCACACACCGTGGTTAATAATAAGCACCGCTTAGATACCTCACGGTTCTTAGCGCTATATGAATGGGAAAATATTATTATTTTATTATTAACATACTCTGTTGCACTATCTTCGATAGCAAATATTTTCACGTCCTAATAAATAAAATGATGATTTTTAATGAAGATCGGCTGGTGATACTAATTTATGATTTTTAAAACAGGTATGTGGCTCCATTTTGCCTATGTCACGATTTACAGACTCCAGCAGATGGGGTCTTCAACTGCCAGGTACAGGTCCAAATATGCAACTTCATGACCCTCACCATTTTATGGGACAATCGCCAAGGACCAATATGCCCTTACGCAGTACTAGCGGCTACAAACAACATACCAACCAATAGGGTGGTCTAATGGCTTGTTGTTGGAGCAACCTTCCAATTATCAGAGCGACCATTTACTGCTTTTATCATACCCCAACAGCCTATCTACCGCAAAGAAACAACGCGTGGCTCCAAATAAACTTTTGCTGATCGACAGCAGAGACAATAGCAAATCGCTGAATATTCACTAAACATTTCATGTGAAATAAATGTACTTTACCAAATGTACAATCCTGATGTTTACTTTTAAACCACAGTTTCATATTCCGAATTGTGGCGCACTGAGTTGTAAGTTGATCTAACACTCTCTGTACCACAAAGGAACATCGCGTGTCTCAACATGAACTTTTGCGGATCGACAACAAAGCCAAATGCAAATTGCTGAATATTCTCTAAACATTTGATGTCAAATAAATGTACTTTACAACATTTACAATCTTGCTGTTTGCTTTTAAATCACAGTTTCATATTCTGAATTGTGGCGCGCTGTGGTGTGACATAATGCATGTTGTCTTCCGGGTTCTGTTAAAGTCGCGTAGTACTGGAGACGACTGGGCGCGTTTGATTACTCACCCTGTAACGTCACGGAAAGAGGCGGGGAATATGAATGCTTTGATAATATCAGGCTTAGGGGTGGGAGATATGATTTAGTGTCGCAAAAGCAAGTCAGCCAGGTCAATAGCGCCAGTCATAGGATTATCACATAATGTCGGCGCACACCAGCCGGATTTATCGTTTCTTTAGTGGACAAAAAGTCGGTTGACGCCCCTAGGAAATTGTACTATTAGCGGACAAAAGGAGTGCTCTTAAAACACTTTCACCCTGACAACGAACAATACAAACAACGTTCTCAGAACACCCCCATTTTGTGTAATTGCAACCATTTCAGGACACTGCGAGTGTTCTTAGAACACATTCAACTAGACAGATTACAATACGGACAGCGTCCTGAGGACACCCCCAGTTTGTGGATTTACGAACAATTAAGTACACCGCGAGTGTTCATAGCTCACTTTTACCTTCCTTGCGAACAAAAATGACACATACTCCGTCCTCTAAACACCCCACCATTTAGTTTATTTACAAAATGTCAGAACAGCCGTGTTCTCCGTGGACAAATTGAACGCAACAAAAACGTCTAGCACATAAAAAAACAAAACATTGAACCTATCTCATACTCCCCCACCCTCCCCAAACACTCTTACACACCAACACACGGCACTTAATACAATTTTTTATCCACGTTTCACTGCGCTGTACACGGTCCACTGCGAATACAAGATGGCGGGCGCCACAGAAAATCTGACGCGCTCCACGCACGTCGCTGTCCAATCAGCGAACTTGTCGCATGTCCGCGGACATGACGCATGGCCATGGGCCAATTGGGGTGCTGTCCGCGGAGCGAACAGGGAAGTCCGTCCGCGAAGCGAACACAGATATCACTAATTTTTTTGCCTTACATTTTGGTCATTTTTAAAAAAACTACTGGACAGATTTACACCAAATTTACAAAAGCACGCTTTGGGACCAGGCCGCCGCTCCTGCCGCAAATTTGGTGTAAATCCGTCCAGCGGTTCGGGCTGTAGCCGTGCGCAAAGTTTTTTCCCATTCAGTCTATGGGAAAAAAAAAGTTTTGGGACCCCAACTATAACTTTTCCCCCCCTGGACGAATCCTCACCAACCTTTGCAAAAAAATCAGAGTGACCCAACTACTTTTTTTGCAAAGTTTGGTGAGGATCCGTCCAGGGAGAGCGAAGTTATAAGCCACCCAAAAAGTGCTCTTCCTATGGAAACAGCAACTTAACCACAACTACATGGCCACTTCTGTGGCCATGTAATTCAGTATAAAAACATTGTTAAAGGGATGTTATGGTTAAGTTGCGCTACTAAAAAGCTATGAAATTTAATTAAAAAACTTTGTTAAAGGGATGTTATGGTTCCAAGTAAAACCGAAAAACCCCTGAAATTTGCCAGTTATGGTAAGCTAAGCAACCATAACTCGTGCCACCACCGTGCATTGCTAAGACTAACACCCAGGACATCAAAGATGACATCACAAATGTCCTCCACTGGTGCCTGGTCGTGCCTGAGATTCCTCCTGGGTCTGCACCATCTCCTCCACCTCTACAGCATCAAGTGCATCATCACCTGCAAAGACATGAAGGACAACAAATGGAAACAGGCATGAGCACCATAGCACACACATAGGCCTGACAAGCCAGAGATCCAGTACATGAACAACATATGTCCCACATGACCATAACCTTGGCATGCATGCACTGTCAATGATTTGGAAGGGGAGGCAAAAAGCAGACACTGAGGACTCCAAGATGGAAAATGAACACATGTTCTGCATGCCTGATAGCACTGTCATCACATATTAGCCTGTGAGTGGCATGGTCAATCCACATACATGGCACATGCCAGCACATAGATGGCACGTAGCATAGCCATGGTACATTTGACAAGTACAGCCATATGTCAGTGAATGAGTACTGTCACCCATCCATGTGAGATGGACATGATGAGATGAAAAATGCAAAATAGTGTGACAGAATATGCATGTGCCACACTGCAACACACCCAGTGTGCAATAATACATTGATGGCAGGCAGATGGATACATCAATGGTTGGTCACTTCAACATGACAGAACACAACAGTCATGTCCAACATTCAAACAGGGCACACAAATTAATGTGAGCAGGCCCTTACTCAATCAGCCTGAATGGTCAAATCATTCCCATAACAAGGTAATAAATGTGGGCCAATGTGGGTTGTAATCTATGACAGAAGCATGTCACATATGTGGCATTAGGGCAGAAAAATGTGTTGCAAAAATGGGAGGATTGAAACAATCAGGCTGAATGAACACTGAAAAATCAGAACAATGTTGTTGCAAGATGACAGTTCAAGGGCAACTGCAGTAATGTGGCGCTAATTGGCTACTGCGGTCAGAAGGGACACTGTCATACCCAAACCCAAGGCTGGTGAATGGTTTGGAGGAAGCACATGGGTGACCCATACCACTCAGGAGTACACACCCTCACCTGGCACTCAATCGTTACACATCACCCAAGAAACATACACATGGATTACACACAGTTGCATGGGCACTCACCGGACAATGCATCATAATCTGGTAGGTCTCCCATGCCTTGGATCTGTTCCTCTGTGACGAAGGTTCCAGTAACAGACTCATGTTCAGTGAGTTGGTCTTCCTCTGATGGAGACCCACAGCCAGTCACCAGAGTAGGGGCATGATTGGAAGCCAGCTTGTACTTTGATCTGCGTTTCAGGTAATTCCACCACTTGTAGCAATCATCAGCTGTGCGCCTCACAAATCCAAGGGCATTAATGTGGTCCGTGATGGTCTGCCAGTGGGCCCTACATTGAGCAGGCGTAGTCTTACAGCCTGCAGTCACCAACATTTTGCAGCTATGTGCCGACACATAGGCCACAAGTGCTTCAAGTTCGGCGTCATTGAAGCTAGGCTTCCTTGATGTGCCGGAGTGTGTAGCCGTCTCTCGGGTCTCAGCCTGTAGTGCAAGAGCACCCTTCTTCTTCCTCTTGTAAGGTGGTGCGGATCATGAGTGGCTTACACTGCTCTGGTCAGTAGGGGCAGAAGCGCAGGTGGACTGGGTACTAGAAGCCTGTAAAGGCACAATGACCATAGGTCTTGGTGCAGGCATTGGCTTCAGGGTGATGTCAGCAGGGCCGACGTCGGTGTGATGGACATGGACCGAAACTGTCCCCGCTGGGAGACTCGGAGCTGGGGTGGATTGAGCTGCAGCTGCCCCTGCAGCCTCCCCGCCCTGCCTACTTGGTGCAGCAGATGACATTGCTGCCCAAGATCCACGTGGCCTGGTGACAGCAACTTTCACCGGCACACGTGGATTAGACTTGCTGACCTGGAAGGTTCAGGTGACAAAATGGGCTGGTCCAACAAGGGCTGAGCTGGGATGGTGTCAGCTACATTTCCCACAACCATTGGGGGGGGCATAGGTGTCCCGATTGGTCCTCCACACACGGTGCTCTAGGGGCACCCTGCAAATCCTGGCCACGTCCCCTACCGCGCCCACCACACCCACCTTTTGGAGGTCGGCCACCTTTGCCTCCCTTACTGCTTGGTCACCTCCCAACCATGGTACTGATGTTGTTGTGCGTATGGCAGTTGCAGTAAACAATTGTCCTGGGCAATTGGGGTGAAAGGGGTAGAGTACTAAATGGAATTCATACCCTAGTGCTCTAGCAAGGCTGGATGTGACCCCTGGGGGAAGATGATGGGTCACGCAACGAACAGGCACCCCAAAACAAAAGTACACATGCACGCAAACACTGGTAGACCACGTGCGTGGAAAAATGAACCCGCACTACGCTGTGGCACCCAGAAACACAAAAATAAGCGTATGCATGTTACACGCAGCCTGGGATATGCGACACACGGGCAACCACAGTAGGAAAATACGTGCGTGACTCACCGTCTGCCTTGAAAAAAAAGAACGTGAAAAAGACGCGCATGTGCGCGTTGGCAACACCCCCGCCAAACGAAGAAAAGAACGCAGTCTGAGGAAACAGGGAGTACGAACTGGAAGCGTTGTGAAGTAATCGTGTGTGAACCGACAAGAAGTACAAGAAACACCTGCTCGCTTTCCACAAAAAGCACGTACAAGAAAATAGCCTGATGCTCGTATCTTTTAAGCCACCCCACATGTGCAACGTCACTTATGCTCTTACGCGCTAAGGGCCTTTCCTCGGATTTCACACTGACGTGCACTTTTTTCACGTGCCAAATCACTCCGTATCAAGCTGGCCACGCGAAAACACAAGAAAGACCATGCCCAAAAGGCCATTTTCCTGCCCCCAAGAGCCCTGAGCACGTTCCCACCAGCCATCTGCTGCTGCCTGCCTGCTGCCCACATGCCCTGCTATTTGGTGCCTGCACGTCAGCCATCTGCAGGGGTCCAGTTGCTTTGTCCACCCCTGCTGGAACAGAAGACTCCTGACTGCGATACCATCGCTCCACAGCCCAGCCCAGCCCGAGGACCCAGTTGCCCACCCACGCCTGCCTCGGGGGTCACCATGTCGGGGCAAACACCATCTGAGACCACTGGCGACCCCCAGCCAGAGAGGCAGAGGGCCACCAGCTTCAGTGAGAAGGAAGTTGGTGTACTGGTGGAGCATGTCCTGGGACATTATGATGCCCTCTTCGGAACATCACGCGCCAACAAGGAAGGACGGGAGAGGATCTGGGAGGACGCAGTGGTTGCCATCAACGCAGAGGGGGTGGCAACCCGCGACATCAAGCACGTCCGGAAGCGCTGGGAGGACTTCAGGTCCAGGACCATCTACAAGGCCCGGCGCCTCGCGGAGGGGGGCCGGGTCAGCATGAGCAACATCCAGATGAGGGTCCTGGAACGCGTAGGCCAAGCGCTCCATGCCCAGATCCTTTGGAGGCAGACCCATCTGGAGTTGAGCGGTAAGTGGCCAAGCATTGCTGTGTGAGACAGGGCATGTTGCAGTGTGCTGGTAGTCAGATACTTGCCTGTATGTGTGACATAGGCCATGTATGGATGTGTGTGTGCAGGGACTTCATGGTCATGCATGTGAGACCAGTAATGTGTGAACCACATGGATGGTGCATGTGTTCCAATGCAACATGGGGAGCTGTATGCGGAATGCACACATGAATGCATGCCAGTCTCTGTTCTTGGACATGGAGGGGGGGTGAGGGATGGGTGCTGCTCTCATGTACATGTATGGTACACAAGTGTGTGTGTCTGAGAAGTGTGTGTGTGACTTTGAAACGGCATGGATGCATGACACATGTCCGTGATGATGTGTAGATTCACTCATGCAGTGCGGTCACCGTTGTATCCACTGTGTCTGTCCACTGTGACTGTGGTGTACAAGCCATGATGCATGACCCTCTGGTGATGTGTGTGCGTGGGATCAGTGTGAGCCATGATGCATGTGAGTTTGAAGGCAACATTTTGGTTAAAAGAGGCCCTTGTACATGGATGCTGATGTTGATTGCAGGCGCCGTGCCTGTTTCTGCATGTGTGTTGCATGCATTCACCCATGTATTGTGGAGGGACACGATAGAAGTGACATTTGACAGAGCCACTCATGTGTTATTGCTTCCTCTCTAGGGGAATGTTGTACTGTACCCTGATGCTTGTGTTCTATGTCTCCCTCTACGCAGCATCAAGTGAAGAAGAGGGCGGATACGGCGCTGTGGAGCCAAGCGGCGGGGATGCCTCCACCGGGCGGCGACACAAGGCCCAGCACCCTCCCAGGAATTGCCATCATCTGGGAGCGAGGGGCCTGGTGCCGCGTCTGCCACTACTGCTGTAGCGGAAGGGCCGGGTGAGCCCCCACAGGGGCTTGCAATGGCGGAAGACGGTGTGGAGACATCCAGGTTGGTGGTCTCCACAGAGGAGGAGGAGCCCGCTACTGAGCCGTACATGGGGCCTGGTGGGGGTAGTGCACTGATGCAAGTGGTGCAGTCCAGGGCCAGGGTCAGGAGGCAGCACATGTCACCGCGGAGGGGCCTGTGCGTGTCGCTGTCCTTGACCCTGTGACTGCACCACCATGCACCAGCAGGGATGCCCCGTCCCAGGCCCGTCCGCAGGTAGGGGGGAGTGCCACGTCATCTGCCTCTCCACTACCTGCGGACGAGGGGTCCCACGGCTGTATGGGCTCCATGTCGCGTTGCCCACGCGTGACATTCGTGATGACGTGCGTGCTTCCTGGGTGGAGCACGCACGCCATCACGAACAGCAGCGTCGCCACGTGGCACTGTTGGGAGGAGCCCTGGTTGGTGGGTTCCTTCATGTGTCGCGCACTCTGGTGGACCTCTCCTCCTCTGTGGAGACTATGCGCCAGTCGGGTCCGCCCCTGTGGACCTGGCCTGACCAACACAGCCAGCTTGGTGGAGATCCCATCCCTGCCACAGTCGGGAGTCAGCGGTCCAGCAGGGGTGGACACCCCAACAACTGGAGACCAGAAGATGAAGGATAGGGCACATGAACAGCGGCAGCAGGCTCTAGGTGGGAGCAATAATGGCTCGGGGCTATCGACATCAGAGGGCAGGAGGACCCTGGAATGGGTGTGTCTTCCGTGTGGCTGCGTTTGGGCCAGCATATGAATGCGGAGCGGCGGCGGGCGGAAGAGGCGCGGCTCACCATGGTCAGGGCGGAGTTCTCCATGCGTCGGACCTTTGAGGCGGGCAGAGTGCCTAGATGGAAACTCGCAGGGCATTGGAACAGGCCATGAGTGCATCCCTGCGAGACCTCGGAGCCAGGGCAGAGTCCTGCCGCCAGGACATCGACATGGAGTTCGATGATGCCCTGGGCCGGGACATCACAGTGTGAGCCGCAGGACTTGCTCGCCGCCATTGTATATAGTTAGATAGTGATGGGTTTCCTTTCTGTTATTATTTATTTTGGCGCGCTTGGACACTGCCCCACGTTTTTGTATATAGTTCTTCATTAGGTAGGTTTTTTTTTTATAGTTTTCAGCTGAAAGGTTGGGCTCATGGTCCCTGGATTTGTACTTTGTAAATATTTCAACACTGGATTTCACTTTTTATTTTTTTATTTTTTTTCCATGGATCAATGGTTTTGTCTTGGTTTATCACTTTGGATTTGTTTTGCCGGACAGTCACTTTGGACCCATGCGCATTTGGATTGATTTTAATTCTGCGTTCACTCATTTTCTTTTTATATTTTCGACATGCAGCTTTTTCTTCATCATTTCCATTCTTGTGTGTTTCATTTCATTCCCTTGCTTTTGTTTTTAATACATTTCCATTTCCTGCTTCAGTGTGTGGTATTATCTGTTTGGTTACATGCATGCCAGGATGTGTGTTTTCTCAATCTCATGCACGCATTGTGTGGGTTTAACAGAACTGTGTTGATGTGCATACTTGCCATTTGTGATGTGTCATGTGATAGGGATTACATTGTGGGGTGGATGTGATACCTGCTTGTGTGGTTGGACTGGGGTGGCGTGGGTGTGATGTGGGTTGCCATAAGGCCCATGATTGAGGATCGTCATGACGTGGGGGCGGTGGAACCTTAGTCGGGCCCTGCTGGCAGGTGACCCTCACTGATGGGGGGTGGGGGACCTGGGGGACATGAGTCGGGCCCTGCTGGCAGGTGACCCTCACTGATGGGGGGTGAGGGTGCTAGGGACATGAGTCGGGTCCTGCTGGCAGGTGAGCCTCACTGATGGGGGGTGGGAGTGCTGGGGGGCATGAGTTGGTGATCACTAGTGCAAGGTGACATGTGGGCTGGTTGGCGATTGGCCCTGTGCGAGCGGGCTACTGGGGTGCGCTGGAAGTTTCACACATGAATTGGCAGTGTGGGTCCTCCCAGGTGTGCCCTCTACCCCCTCCACAGCCCCTGCACGCAGCCCACACCACAGGGGACTACCCTGCACCCCTGGTCATGTCCTGCAGGCAGCCCATCCACCATTATGTTAGTTCAACATGCTTTGCAAATGAGTAGAATATTAAGTTTATGAAATTCACTTGGTTTTTAAAGCTGTGGTAAAGAATGTTAGCAGAAAGAAGAAATAATGATATATTTATTTTGCAATTGTTATAAGGTAAATGGCAGAAACTGTATAGAAAAGCATGGAATATATGCATTTGTGAAGGTGAGGATAATAAAGCAGAAGGATGTGATTTACATGTAGTGGTGTTATTGCAGCTGGGAGCTTTTCAATTATAGTGTCTATGTGTGTGAGTGTGTGAATGTAAATAAAATGTAAAGGGTGCACATAGTCACATGAAACTGTATGCATACACAATGTTCAGAAATTAAACAAGAATACTACTACAAAGACATAAAAATGAACCTCTCAATTAACATCAGTGCTATAAACACACAAAATTACTAACTTATTTCTTTTACAATTGCAGTGAAGACCACTCTCCTGGAAAACAGCAACATCTGAACTACAAACACCAACACCAAAGAAACCTGCTCATTCCACAAAAAAAGAGTAAGTACAATACTACCTTACTACCTTAGTTTCTCTGCCTAGTCTTTAAATCTCTCCACGATCTTGCTCCCCCTTATCTCTCCTCTCTCCTCTCTCCTCTCTTTCTACACTCCTTCCCACTTCCTTCGCTCTGCTGACCACTTTCTGTTCTTCTTTACCCTTGTGCTACATCTTGTTTCTGCTCCTTCCATCTCCTAGCCCCCCTGCACTGGAACTCCTTACATCTCTCACTCCGCTCTATTTCCACCTTTTCCTCATTCCACACGTTCCTCAAATCTCTCCTCCATTCCCCACCATGAAACCCATACCCTCTTCTAGCCCCCTCCCTCTTGCCTTATCTCCTTAATAATATCCCTCCCCCCATTCTCACCCTTCACCCCATCCGTTTCCCTCCTGCTCCTCTCCCCCACCCCTCCCTCTCTCTCTCACTTCTACTGCACTACTCTTCTTCTCCCCTTCAGTTTAATTGTTCTACTTACTGTTTTGTTGGTCTGATTCGCAATTGTAAATTGCTTCTACTGTTACTGTTATAAAGTTAATTGTTATATGTATCCTGTTGTGGTTAAAATGTGCAGCACTTTGGTGTAAAGCACTATATAAACTAAATAAATACAAATACAAATAAACATATTCTTACTGTTACTCCAACACACTGTGTGGGTGATTCATGCAATTTGTGCACCAAGAAAATGAAGATTTGTGCACCATTCTGCCAACAAATCACCATTTATTAAACAGGGATTAGCATGCCAAATTGCACACAAATCCCATTTTTCAGAGCACAAATAACATAACTCAGCCCATACAATGTTAGTATTACAAAACAAGGAATTGTTTTAATTTTATACCATTTGATTTACTATTAGTGCTTATCCTCACCATTTGCTCACTTTCTACTGTCATCTGGACCGCAGTATAATAACACACAAATAGAAGAATAGCCTTCCCAACTAATTGTAGCTGCCCAATGCACAATCACACACCACCAGATACATATTTACCATCATACTCAAACGCTCATGCATACAGCACACATACATTGCACAACAGCCCAACCCATACCTTATTTCAACAGACCCCACAGAATTCCTACCAGAAAGCAAGTCTGTAGAAAACAATGCAGAAATAGAGCAAATGAAAATAAAAATGTCCAAAATAAGCATCCATATCTAGCAGGGTTTGTACAAAAAGTTCAAACAAAACAACTAATACAGTCATTTAGCAAAACTAAACAATCTTCCAGTACAGAAACGTTGCCTCCTCCATCAAAATGTAAAAGAAAACAGAAGATAATTAACAGAAATGCAGCTACCACTACTGCTAAAACTGGTCCTATAAATCTTGATATAGTAGGAAGTAACCATACCAAATAAAGTATATTAGCAAAAATGTTCCGCCACAGAGTCCTTCAGAATCGTATACAAACAGGAGACAAATCATGCACAACCCTTAGAAACTACCGTAGAAAATTAATCTTAGAAGCTTTGATAGACAGTGCAATGCTACTCAAAAGAAAGTTATTTATTTTAGTGTTAAATAGAATGAAACCACTAACAAAACTAAGTACTAAATTACAAAAAAGGCTTCTCAATAAATGGAATGTTAACAAACATAACTTCTTAAATATCTGTGGAGGTGAATGGAGTCACACCACAAGCACAGAACCATATTTCAACGAAGAAGCATACAAACAAAATCAAACAAACACAATTGGCATACATAGCAGTGGACGAGGTTATGAAAAACGTAATAATACCATAATGGAACAAGAAATACTGCTTACAAAATATCCCCAGAAAACTCAGAATCAATTCTCCATTCGACTGAACCAGAACGTTCAGTATACAAATGGTCATGCACGTCAATGTGTAAGTCTGTAGAAAGCAACACAGAAATGGAGCAAATGAACATAGAAATGTTCAAAATAAGCATCCATATCTAGCAGAGATTGTACAAAAAGTTCAAACAAAACTAATACAGTCATTTAGAAAAACAAAACAATCTTCCAGTACAGACACTTTGTCTCCACTATCACAATGTTAAAGAAAACAAAAAATGATTAACAAGAATGCAGCTACCCCTACTGCTAAAACTGCTCCTATAAATCTTTCCGCAACAGAGTCCTTCAGAATCGTATATAAACAGGAGACAAATCATGCACAACCCTTAAAAACTACCGTAGAAAACTAATCTTAGAAGCTTTGATAGACAGCGCAATCCTTCTCAAAAGAAAGTTATTTATTTTAGTGTTAAACAGAATGAAACCACTAGCAAAACTAAGTACTAAATTACAGAAAAGACTTCTTAATAAATGGAATGTCAAAAAAATAACTTCTTAAATATCTGTGGAGGTGAATGGAGTCACACCACAAGCACATAACCATATTTTAATGAAGAAGCATACAAACAAAATCAAACAAACACAATTGCCATATATAGCAGCGGACGAGGTTATGAAAAACTTCATAGTACCATAATGCAACAAGAAATACTGCTTACAAAAATATCCCCAGAAAACTCAGTATCAATTCTCCATTCGACTTGAACCAGTATACAAATGGCCATGCACGTCAATGTGTAACATGCCAAAAAATCTTTCAAATCTTTACGCCAGTTCCTCAATCAATATGTGAAAGGCAAAGTCAAAATCAAAATAAAACTGCTGCAAAATATAGATACCTGTCCAGTGCGCAAATACACAGGACTGCAAGGACATTCATTGGCCTGCATTTCAGGACCTATTTGCAAAAGCACCTTCCATCATATCAAAATGATATCAACACATCATTCAACTATAAGAAATCTAGTCTATAAACTGTACTATGCTAAAAGTCCTGCTTTAGCACTAGCCAATTTAAATAACAATCTTCTACATGGTACAGCCAAAGACCTACTCGAAGAAATCGACCATATCCAGAAAAAATATTTTGGAAGTGAAAGCCACTTACAAGATGCAATAGCTTTACAACAGACTAGCAACACTTCTGCACATGGCAAACTTCTACTACACATATACAAAAAAGAAATACTAAAATTCAAAAGTGCATCCGCTGAAGTACCAAACCACGTGTGTGTGTGTTGCCGCAGAACTTTTTATAAAAGTAACACAAAATCTATAGACGTAACATACAAAATAGAAGACAATGAAGATTCCAAATGGTTTGAATTAGCTCTCTACCTTATAGCAGAAAAGAAATACAAAATAACTGACCCCTTAATACTTTGCAGTTACTGCACTAAAAAACTTGACAACAATCAAACTCCATCATGTACTATCACAAATAATTTGGAATTATTCCCACTACCAAAACCCCTCAAACAACTCAATTTATATTAAAGCATCATAATTCAAACAGTGCACCCATTTCAAGCAATAATACGCCTTCAACCAAAAACAGCAAAATTACCTCCCTCTGAATTGGGGAAAGGCATTTGTGGCAAAGTAGTGTATTTACCATTAGATATAAAAGAAAATGTGCACACTCTGGGAGTGCAACGTCCAATAGAGCAATCTTTAATTGTCTTAGTATATGGTGTACCTACAAAAGACAAAATAAATTGGCAACAACTGGTAGACTTACATAAAGTTGGACAAGCCTTGCAATATCTAAAAGACAATAATGAATACTACGAAGAAATAAATATTGAAGAAAACTTAAGGGAAACAACTGAAATAATTCAAAAGTCAACAGAAACTGGTCAATTTGAACTTCTAGATCCTGCTACAGTATCCAATATTTTAGACCATTATACAATTCATCCATTACACTCTAATGACACCATAGAAGATGCACTAGAAACGTACCAAATGTGACAAATTAAAGGATTACCAATCAGCATATGGGAAAAAAGTATAGAAGCATATGCTTTTCCTCTACTCTTTCCTAATGGCAAAGGAGGAAGGTATGATGATAGATCTATTCAAATAACAGCAGCAGAATACCGCTTGTTACGGATGTATTCTGAAGATCCCAGATTTAGACAAAATGTGGAATACATATTCCACCTACTCTTTGAAAGTGAACTAACAACTCTATGTTATGCAGTTGCACACACATTAAAATCAGGATCCCACTTTCAAAATATGTCAGCTACGCAATTACTACAAAATGTGCAAGAAAAAGATGAGGTTTTCCAATCAAGCATTGCAAATCTATTAGCAAACATGCATGGTACTAAAGAGTTCTGGTTCTGATGTGACAGAGATGTATGTAGTATGATAAGAAACCTTGGCCCACCCACTTGGTTTGTTACATTAAGTTGTGCAGAATATGCTTGGGAAGATTTACATGATTTCCTACGCATATCAAACAAAAACAAAACAAACATAGATATACTAACCTGGAGAACTTTTCTCTCTGGATCCTGTTAATGTTTCAAGATATTTCCATCATCGCTTCATTGCTATGCTACACTTTATTTGTAATAAAACTGTGCCTCCCCTCAGCGAAGTGCAACACTTCTTTTGGAGAAAAGAATACCAAGCCAGAGGAGCACCACATATCCACATGCTTTTATGGATTAAAGATGCTCCTAAATTTGGTCAAGACAGTGATGCCACTGTTTTACAGTTTATCGAAAAATATGTCACTTGTGAAATTCGATCAGAAGCAACAAATAGTGATCTTCATGCAAAAACTGTACAATTTCAAAGACACAAATGTGGCAAATATTGTTGTCGAGAATACAAAAACAAAGGGAAATACTACACCAAATGATGCTTTGGTTTCCCTAGACCGGTTACAGAAACAGGTGAAGTGAACAACTTCATGTCTTCAGTTAGACATAGTGTTAAAGGTAAATCACCTAAAAATACATGTTACATAAAAAGAAGAGAAGAAGCAAAATATATCAATGATTATAATGCAATCATTGCTTTATTATGGAATGCAGACATAGATGTGCAGTACATTGCAGACAATTCCACTGTAGTTGCATGATATGTTACAGCCAGAAAAAACAGAGCATGAAGACCTCTGGAATTACCTGTCATCAGACAAAACACTTCTCAGAAATTGTACAGCTTGGGCATACAAATAAACTCCCAAAGAGAATGTGGCTCCTATGAAGCTGCGGATCGTTTAACCAATACTGCTTTGTGTGGAAAATCTGAAAATATAGTATGGCTAAGTCTTAGTCCTGCTAAATCTAGAAAAAGAGTTCTCAAATCAAACGATGACATAGAAGCAATAGCCAAAAATGATCCCAATGGCCAAGACATTTTGAAAAACAATTTACTAGACACATGCTACCCAAACAGAAGTACCACTTTGGAAACCATAGGCCTCATTCCGAGTCCGGCGGTAACCGTGGCGGTAAAACCGCCTGGTTACAGCCGGACTCGTATTACCATTCCGCCTCCGTGACTCCCAGAATTACCAGGGCATTACAGCCCCAGTGTCCTGGGAGTCACGGAGGCGGAATGGTGTTAATCCCGTAGTCCCATAGGACTCAATGGGAATGGGGAAATCGAAACACCAGCACCATCTGGTGATAGTGCTGGTGTTTCCACATTCGCCTGCAGGTGGGAGGTGTTCAACCCGCCAGGTCAGACCTGGCGGGAAGATCACCTTCCGCCTGCAGGGGTCGGGATTGGGCGATCCGGAATTAACAGTGGCAGTGGGTTTGCCTGCACTGTTAATTCCGGACCGCCCGACACGTAATGAGGCCCCATGTGTCTATACCACATAGCCCAAAACTTCACATACAAAAATAATATAAAACCTGATGAAAAAAAGGGAGATACAGAGTGACAAATTGTGAAGGAAGCTTAGCAAAACTTACCAAACCAAGTTTAATTAATCATATCAAATTGTCATTAAAAACTCCTCAACATAAAGAACTATATTACATGTCCCTGATACAACTCTTTAAACCATGGAGAAAAGAAGAAGAGATACTAGATAACTATGACTCTTATGAAGACGCTTCCAAAGCAAATGAAAGCACTATAACCGATGAAAACTTTACACAGTACAAAACACAGTTACACAATGAACAGCAACACGAAGAAGAACTCCGGGGCCAACTAGATAAGGACACTTCTGACAGTAGTCAACCTTCTGAAACAGGAAGCCAAGAGCCACTGGGACAGCCACTAACAGCAAATGGGGCAGAATTAGCTATGACAGAAGTAGAAAACAACATGTGTCAGTATGAAGATACAGAAGACTTAAGTACACTACAATCTAAACTAAACAATGAGCAGCGTAGCATTTTTCAAGAAGTAACAAAAGAATTTGCACATGGTGTCCAACATGAAAATAAAGAATGTTCCTGCCAAAATTACAAACCTATACTATTATACGTCAGTGGTGAAGCTAGTTCAGGCAAAACATTCTTAATCAAAATCATCAGCAAGTTCCTTCAACAACTGACAAACAACAAACTGTCAGCTGTTGTAACTGCCCCACAGGTTAAGCTGCCTACAACATAGGTGGTGTCACTTTACACCGATTACTACTCCTACCAGTAGAACACCAAAACAAATAAGAATATTACAATCTTTCTACAGAAGCTGCAATGGAACTATGCAGAGTGTTAAAACAAATGAAAATGCTACTAATAGATGAAGTGAGCATGGTCTCCAACCTAATTTTAGCTTTGATTCACCTCAGATTACAAGAAGTACTTAAAACAATCCAGGAAGAGCTCTATGGAGGAAAACACATTATTGTTTTCGGAGATCTTCTTCAATTGACACCAGTGAAAGGTGAACCAATTTTTGAAACCTTAGGACACAAACTCTGCCGGAAAACTGTTGGCAGCATAGGAAATGTCAACCTTTGGCAACATTTCTAATACAGAGAATTAACAGATAACATGCGACAGTCTGCAGACCTCACCTATGCCAATATTTTAAAAATTATTAGAGTTGGTGTACTATCTCAAGAAGCACAAGCAATATTAAAAACCCAGCACATCCATGCACTTTATGGCCATAACTCATGTGCTACTGATGTTATGGAACAATTAACGCACAAAAATATCAATTGTATATCCTTAATGACAACTCTTGCAAGCTGTTCCAAATTCAATGAAACAATGTTGAAAAAAGAAATGCAACCAATAATTGAAATTTCCGCAACAGACAAACTTGACGTAAATGGTATGACACTACCCATGTGTCAACAAGCCACAACAAGGCTAAATACCTTAGAAAATTCTATCTCCAACACAGCTGGTTTGGAAAAAATATTAAAATGTTCCTTAAACTGTAGAGTAATGCTGAAACGTAACCTTGACGTGGAGCAAGGACTAGTTAATGGAGGACTGGGTACAGTTGTTGGCTTTCAAACATATCCACGTGACAACAACATTCAGTTTGTCAATATTCTCTTTGACAAACTTTCAGAAGTAAACAGGATAGGGCGCTCAACAGCTAGATTCCTTCTCTTCAAAGACATGTATGTACGCAGAGAAAAATGTTCTCTAACTCTAGCATACACAGTAACCATTCATAAATCACAAGGTCTTACTCTAGACAAAGCATTGATAGATATTGGTAACACAGTCTTTAAAGAAGGCATGAGCTATGTAGCACTATCACGCTTACGTACACTTGATGGTCCATTTCTAATTAACTTTGATGCAAGTAAAGTAAACACTCATATTCCTTGCATTTTAGAATACAATAGACTATGTTCACTATACACCCCCATCTAAAAACATATCCTGTTCCACAAAAAAGAAAACGGTGTAAAAGAAAAATAGTTCAAACAGAAATGCAACAGGATCTCACTGCAAATCCTCCAAAGAGACAAAAAGAAGCTAACTCTTCATCAATGACCACAACCAAAGAAGAACCTATTACTCAAAGTAACTCAGGTACTTCTTCAAAGAAGCAACAAACACTCTGAAAAAAATGACTTGGACACAGACCTATCTGGTCCATTCAAATTTTCAAATATAACTGGTGAAAGTTGCTACGAAAATGTAGCAATGAATATTCTATTTCAATTACCACCAATTGTTGACAACATTTACTTACACAATACAGACCAATTGTGTTTGCAAATGTTAGTACTTCATAGAAACGCAACAAACAATCCTGAAAACACGTATAGTGTTCATGGAATAAGACAAGAATTGGACTACTGTACTGGAATGGTGAAATTCACTGTAAACTCACATGAAGATCCACAAGAATTTCTAATGTACTTACTACAAGTACTTGAAAACAAAAACATACCTATAAATGAAATTTTCCAGATTTTATACATGTGGAAACATACATGCACTCTCTGCAACAATGTGACACAGGAACAAATCCCTAATGAGCACTTTGTGTACGTATCCATACCTAATTGTGAATCTGTTCCATTTCAGCAACTTGGACAAAATGCAAACCATGGTAGATTATGTAATTCAGATAATCGCTCCACCTTACTAATACAAACACATAGTAAATACATGATACTAATGCTTCTATGTTACAATGCAGATGGTACCAAAAACAACTGCAAGCTGACTGGATTCACACATGGTCAAGTATCACTTGGTAAGAAAACCTTCACAACAATAGGTATAATCTACCACGCAGGAGCCACAACCAATGCAGGTCACTACACTGCATATATTAAAAAGAAATGTAGATGGTTCTAATATAAGGATAGTACCATTACTCCAAAGCAGATATTACCAGCAAATCTTGCAAACGCTTATTTAATCTTCTTAAAACCAAAATTTAATAACTAATCTGTATTTAAACATTAACGAAACTTCAATTAAAAAACTATAAACTGTTTCAATGCTCCAACAGGTATCTAACTGCCCTAAGATTCTACAACAACCAAACAGATAAATGAATACCACTGAATTATAACAAGAAATAAACAGTTAGAAAACGCCAACATGTATCTAACTGCCCCAATATTTTGCGACAACCAAACAGATAAATCAATAACACTAAATTATATAAAAAAATAGACAGTTCGAATATGCCAACAGGTATCTAACTGCTCCAAAAATGTACAACAAGCCAACAGATAGAACATTAGTCAAAAACAACAAGTGAACACTAAAAACAAACAAACAAATAGACTGTAGCATAACAAAAAAAAGGTTTTTTATCTACCACGCAGGAGCCACAACCAATGCAGGTCACTTCACTGCATATATTAAAATGGAATGTGGATGGTTCAAATGTAATGATAGTACCATTACTGTAAAGCAGAGATTACCAGCAAATCTTACAAATGCTTATTTAATCTTCTTAAAACCAAAATTTAATAACTAATCTGTTTTTAAACATTAACAAAACATCAATTCAAAGATTATAAACTGTTTCAATACGCCAACAGGTATCTAACTGCCCCAAGATTTTGCAACAACCAAACAGATAAATCAATACCAGTGAATTATAACAATAAATAGACAGAATACGCCAACAGGTATCTAACTTCTCCAAAAATGTGCAACAAGCCAACAGATAGAACATTAGTCAAAAACAACAAGTGAACACTAAAAGCAAACAAACAAATAGACTGTAGCATAACAAAAAAGGTTTTTTATCTACCACGCAGGAGCCACAACCAATGCAGGTCACCACACTGTATATACTCAAAAGAAATGTGGATGGTTCAAATGTAATGATAGTACCATTACTCTAAAGCAGAGATTACCAGCAAATCTTACAAAAGCTTATTTAATCTTCTTAAAACCAAAATTTAATAACTAATCTGTACTTAAACATTAACAAAACTTCAATTAAAAAAAACTATAAACTGTTCCAATACGCTAACAGGTATCTAACTGCCCCAATATTCTACAACAACCCAACAGATACATGCCACTAAATTATAACAAGAAATAAACAGTTAGAATACGCCAAAAGGTATCTAACTGCCCCAAGATTTTCCAACAACCAAACAGATAAATCAATACCACTAAATTATAACAAAACATAGACAGTTAGAATACACCAACAGGTATCTATCTGCTCCAAAAATATGCAACAAGAGAAAAGATAGAACATTAGCCAGAAACAAGTGAACTCTGAAAACAAACAAACAAATAGACTGTAGCATAACAAATAAAAGTTTTTTTTAATCCGACATGGATTTTTTTTTCCCACAGACCCAATGATTTGAAAAACAAACACAGAAACTGAGCAAATAGCACAGTACACTGGTTTGTAATCTACTAAATATGAGGGTCAAAATGAATAAACAATGTCTATTATTCAATGCTATAAGTCTTTACAAACTACCAATACTAACATGATCTTTTCTTTTATCACAGAAATTGACAAAGACTATATGTACTCCAGTTACCAAACCAACCAGTAAGTATATTATAATAAGTACAACTCATGAATACTGCTCCATAACACAACGACTGAAACAAACAGTGCATATAACTTCGGTCTTGGGTGCATGGCCCATGCACCCAAGACTCTGGGACCTAGCCACAACCACTGCAGCATATCACACCCATGGTAGCTTATAACTTCTGTACTTATAACTTTGGTCTTGGGTAGGCCCTGGCCACAACCACCACAACATATCACACCCATGGTAGCTTATAACTTTGTTACTTATAACTTCGGTCTTCGGTAGGCCCTGGCCACAACCACCGCAACATATCACACCCATGCTAGCTTATAACTTCGGTACTTATAACTTTGGTCTTGAACTTTGGTCTTGGGTGCATGACCTTTGGCCATGCACCCAAGACTCTATGCCCTGACCACAACCACCACATGCACCCAAGACTCTAGGCCCTGGACACAACCACCACAGCATATCACACCCATAGATCACACCCATAGAATCAAACATTTTAACTATGTCATTTGGGCAATTTTTATGTCCACGGACACCGTGTGTGTTCTTAGAACAGTTTCAACTTGCCTGCGAACAGTACGGACAGGTATAGTGTTCTTAGGACACCTCCATTTCCATTTAATTATGGACATCTCAGACACCGTGTGTGTTCTTAGAACAGTTTCAACTTGCCTCTGAACAGTACAGACAGGTATAGTGTCCTTAGGGCACCTCCATTTTCATTTCATTACAGACTATAACGTCGGTACTTATAACTTTGGTCTTGAACTTTGGTCTTGGGTGCACCCAAGACTCTTTGCCCTGACCACAAACACCACATTCACCCAAGACTCTAGACCCTGACCACAACCACCACATGCACCCAGGACTCTAGGCCTTGCCACAACCACCACAGCATATCAAACCCATAGATAACACCCATGTTTGATTCTATGGGTGTGATCTATGGGTGTAATATGCTGCGGTGGTTGCGGCCAGGGCCTAGAGTCTTGAACTTTGGTTTTGGGTGCATGACCTCGGCCATGCACCCAAGACTCTATGCCCTGACCACAACCACCACATGCACCCACGACTCTAGGCCCTGGCCACAACCACCACAGCATATCACGCCCATAGATCACACCCATAGAATCAAACATTTTAACTATGTCATATGGTCAATTTTTATGTCCGTGAACACCGTGTGTGTTCTTAGAACAGTTTCAACTTGCCTGCCAACAGTACGGACAGGTATAGTGTCCTTAGGACACCTCCATTTTCGTTTCATTACGGACACACCAGACACCGTGTGTGTTCTTAGAACAGTTTGAACTTGCCTGCGAACAGTACGGATAGGTATAGTGTCCTTAGGACACCTCCATTTTGTTTGATTACGGACATCCCGGACACCGTGTGTGTTCTTAGAACAGTTTCAACTTGCATGCGAACAGTACGGACAGGTATAGTGTCCTTAGGACACCCACATTTGGGTTGATTGTGGACATCAAGGACAGCGCGTCTGTCCGCAGACACAACAAACACAACAGGGGTGCCTGCCACCTAAATAGATACAATATTTGCCCATCTCTTACTCCCCTACCTTCCCCAAACAGTCTTACACGCCAACACACTTGCCAAAATTGTATTTCTCCACCATTTGTCACCGTGCTGTCCGTGGATGTCCGCGGACACAAGATGGCGGGTGTTCCCAAAAATCCGACACACTCCACGCTCTTCACCATCCAATCAGCAGACATGTTGCATGCCCCCAGACATGACGCAAGCCGATTAGCCAATCAGGACACTGTCCGCGGAGCAAACAGGGAAGTGTGTCCGCGGACCGGACATAGATATCACTCATTTTTTGTGACCTACTTTTTGGTCATTTTTAAAAAAACTACTGGACAGATTTTCACCAAATTTACAAAAGCACGCTTTTGGTACCAAGCCACTGCTCCTGCCGCAAATTAGGTGAAAATCCGACCAGCGGTTTGGGCTGTAGACGTGAGCAAAGTTTTTTCCCCATTCAGTCTATGGGAAAAAAAGACATTTTGGGACCCCCCCTATAACTTAGCCCCCCCTGGACCTCTGGACCAAAGCTGCACAAAAAAAAATCAGAGTGAGCCATATACTGCAAAGTTTGGGGAAGATTCGTCCAGCGAGAGCGTAGTGATAAGCCGCCCAAAAAGTGCTCTTCGTATGGGATTAGCAACTTCACCATAACTACACGGCCACTAACGTGGCCGTGTGATATATATATAAACACAAATTATTACTATGTTATCCATTTTGGACTTCACGGCTGACTATCTAGCATCCCTGGGCATGAAAATTAGGATAATCCTACAGCGGAATTTGTCTGGCAAAAAGTAAATATTAGTGTCCCAGTTGTTTTAGATGAAGGTTTCTCCAGTCGTTTTATAGACATGAGAGAAATGTAAGATCTTGAATGACTCACCTCTTTCTATTACTCGCATCCTGATTAATGTGCTTCTAATCTAAAACACAGTACAGGCAGACAATAAAGCTACCCTTACTTCCCAGAATCAAGTTTTGCAACCCGTTGCTAAAAAGAATTTTTCAGTTGCCTCAAGGTATGTGATTGGGAGTTAAATATTAACATAAGTTGCTGGACCCACAGTTACAGCAAATCGAAGTCCTACCTGCAGTCTTCATCAAACTTGACCATGATCGTCCTTCGCATACATGTGACAAGGTCTGAAATATTACCCTGTCAATAGGGGTCAAGGAACACACTCAAAGTCTTGCAAGAGGTTCAGGATGTTTACCAGAGTTGGCCCTGCTGCAGAGTCAGGGTGAAGAAGTTGTGAGGGCCCCAGAGTAAGGGAGGAGGTGTCGGTTTAGCCCCCCATGCATTCCACGTGAAAGGGACCACCTGCTCTTGCACTAGTGGAGGGACGCCTTCCTTGCCCTTCTGTGGCTGCAGGGGACAAGTTCCGACACATGTAGAGGTGGGGCTATCCCAAGACACATTTGGACTCCATTGTGTGTACCCTCGACTCCATCTTTGGACTAGGCCGCATTCTGGTATCTGTGAAGCCTTCTCTCCCCTCAGCAGCACCGCGCACAGCGAGTGCTGACAGCCCCCACATTTTTCCTCCCATGCCTATGCCTCCCAATTCCCTTTCTCACGGCTGCTCTGACACGAACTGTTGCGAATAAACAGTGTATTCATTTCACCCTTCCGCCGAGATCACTGTCCTCTGTGTGACTGGCCTAATCATGACTTGTGGCCCATCTATCTCAACAAACCTGCTCCTGCACCTCTCACCCCCACTGTTGGAAAATGACTGCTTGTTCAACTCTTTGCCCCTCCAAAGCTATTCTTTTGATGTAACAGAAGTGTGACCCTCCCCCGCTGACCACCCTAGAGTGCACCCAATAAAAACAGACTCCTGTCATGGTATATTCTGTCCTAAACTAACATGTGTCATTCTACCCCCTCCCGCTCTGATGAGCCAGACCTGACAGCTATCAATCCAGCTACCCACATGTTACCTGGAGAGCAAGACCTGCACACCCTTCACCCTGGCAATGATTTAATGTAAGATAATGTAAACCAGCGTGTACAATTTATAGGCCTCTCGTAAAATATCAAAGGTGTAGTAATGAACATTATTTACTATATGTCTTAGATTAGTTAGCCAGAACCAGCCGCCTCTCTGGGCCCGACCCAACCTTGACCTCGCACAGACTGGCCCAGATGAACCACGTGATGTCCAATCTTCCACCAAGTCATCAGCCAATCTCATGGAGCCCGCCCTTACAGCGCTATACTCAAACCCATTCCTTCACCAATCAAAATATAACTTGTAGACTGTATTGAAATCTTCACAGATGACGCTGCAACCCTTTAAAAAGTATTGTCTTTTTACTGTTTGCCAGAGAGCTCTCAAAGCAGTGTAGTTCTCTTGTATAAAATGTGTTGCCTCTCACAATCTATCTCTTGGTCTCATTCTCTACTCGCATGTGTCCTTTACTCTGAGTTTTACTTGTGATGTAGGGAGTGAGCGCCTTCACTTGGTGACGCTTGGAACATGATTTGAGGGTGCACCGAGAGACACCCCTGTGTTGTGCTGTGAGATCCGGGACGCCCCCCAGCAAAACAATTGCCACCTGCAGCTGACCAGTGCACTCACAATGAGAGGTTCTAAGGGTCCGGCCATTGCAGATACCCGACTGTTCGCCAGGTCGTGTCACGGCTTGTTTGGGGTGTGGCCCTGATTGTGGATAGACCATGAACGGAGGCTCTCGGATCACCCCAGATAAATGAGTATTGGTTGCGAGAATCTCAAAGGAGCGGGATTTTAAAAAGGAGATAACGAATATAAGGGTAATGCTGAGTGAATAGTGAGAAGTCAGATTCAGGGTGTAGGGCTTGTATGACTGTAGGTGGTAGGCTTTTTCTTCTCTTTTCTTTATATGGCCATTAGGTTGTGAATATAGAAGTAACGGAATATGGGAAGAGTATGGGAACTTAGCTCCGAAAGGGGGTGGAACGCGACGCCGCGTAGCATTGGCTCGACCAGTGCAGGGAATAAGTGGAGATAAAAAAAGAAAAAACGTAGGAGTCTTGTGTTATGAATAAACTCGGGAGATATTAGCAAATTCTTTTTCTGGGTAACATAACGCTTTTAGAGGTCAGCCCGAAAGGGGCTCAGAGAAGGGGGCAGGGTGAGTGAGTGGGGGAGAAGAACATGATAGTGTAATCCAGGGCAGCGTGAGGGGGTAATTAGAAGAACAGCAAACTTATGTGTATGTTAATTGTTGTTAATGTCAACTATGCCGGCCTGTCTAGGAGTATATGTAATTTTGTCTTATGTTGAATTGGTGTAAAGTGTGCTTTTTGTGTATGTTGGAGTCGAAAAGGTGTATGTGAAAAGTTTTCTAATCTGTGACATTGTAAGTTGTTTATTTAGGTGTTATAAGGTAAACAAACGTGTTTTGATTTAATTTTTTGATGCACAACATATACATGAGTGGAGAGTGAAGCAGGGAGTTACGGGGGAGATACACCATTAGCCCTATTTTTCAGCACCTCCCGCTGTACAGCGAGAAAATACAAAAGTACCATGACCAGAGGCTCACAGAGATAAAGGGGGAGGGATCATCCTAAGTGTGGCCAGAAGAAGGGTAATTCGATAAAAGAATATTAGATCGTGTGATAACCCACTTGTTAGCAAAGTACCTGGGAAAGCAACTCCAAAACAGACATGAAGTGCTAGATCTCTGGAGGATGTTTAAAGAAACATCCCCTATTAGTGGTACAGACAAGGAAGTGCCGTCTGAAATGGCTCCAGCCCTAGCAGGGGAGAGAGGAGAACTGGGTGAGGAAAAAGTGCTAAAAACAGGGGATGAAGAATTCACTAGGCTTTACCCACTGTTAACTAGACCCGCTGTGGGGTACAGTGACCCATCTTATTTGCCTGTGCCAAATGCACCTTCAACTTCCTCAGCACCAGCCCCACCTCCCTACGACCCTAGAGGGTTGTACCATTCCACCAGCACCCCTCCAGTAAACCTCGCACACCTAACTAGTGATTTAGAAAAACAACTAGCCACCACACAAATGGAATTGACACGGTTGAGAATATTATGTGACAGAGGCCAAATATTGCCTGGGGGAAGGGAACCACCATCTATCTCGGTGGGCGGGCCAACACCATTGCCACCCCCATCCAGGAATCCATCTAGCCAACTGGAACAACCTGAAGAAGGAAAATCAGGGGAGTTTTTTTTTTCACCTCAACAATACCCCCATAAAGCTAGTACTAGTAGGACAGGAAGGTAGTCAAGCAAGTGAGGAACAGGAAAGTGGAGAATCAGGTAGGGAAAAAGATGAGGTGTTGAGCAATTTAGAAGAGTGTGAGGAAGGAGCAACAGGAATGCCTCTACCACTACGAGAAGAGCAGGAACATGGGGTGGTTCAACAAAGATTGCAGGGAAGGCTCCGAAGTAGGTTGGGAAACATGTCAGTGAGTAAAGCAAAAGGAGTAAAGGTAAGTAAAAAAGGAAGTAAAACAAAATTGCAGATGCCCCTCATTCACAAAGGAGCGGGGAGGCACATTACATACCATGGGCACAGATCGACAAGAATAATTTGTTGAAATCATTGCGCCCACTCTCGGGAGGGGCGGGAAAATGGATATATGCTTTTGAAAAACATACTGCAGTGGTCCCGTTGGCTATAGGGGCGTAAAGAGTCTGGTGGTATCCGCTGTGGGAGACCAAGCAGATGGGTGTGGATGATGGCTGGCTTCCCGGGAGTAACAACAAATTGCGACCGCCATGCTAGGTCAGCATTTAAAAATGTACAGGCTCAAGTATGGGATGCACTATGAAGAACCTTCCCTGACACTCCAGATCTACATTCAGTAATGGATTGTACCATGGCAGACGAGGAAGAGGCTGCACAGTACAATCTCTGGGTGCAGGATCTGTGGATAGCGGAGACGGTCACGGCTTGGGACCAATCAACCTCCGTTTCTACTTCATCATCAAAAGAGGCCTCCCAAAGGAGGTACAGAAGGCCCTAGATAAAATTGGAGGGATAGACGTCAAAGGTTTGCCTGAAAATCAGAGCATTATAGTACACCACTGTAGGAGGATCAAAGAAAGAGAAAAAGCAATTGTACAGAGGAGGTTGGCAGATGAAGCAAAACTTGTACAAAATAAACTGGTGCAGGTCGCTGTCATAACAGCGGCCCTGCCTCCTGAGAGACAGGGAGACGAAGAGGAGGGGTCATGAGGCTCACTGGCAAGGATGGCAGCAACATGGTCCACACACGGGCAGGAACAATGGGCTGCCGAGGAGCATTATGAGGGTTCCCTATGCCAGGTAAGGCCTGGAAGAGGACGAGGTGGGTACAGGGGACAGAGAGGTGGGATTGGAGGACAAGGGGCTCGGGGAGGGGGCCAAGGGTCCTGTTGGAATTGCGGGAGGTCGGGACATTTTTCATGGGAATGCCACGCCCGACCCATGGGATATTATCAAGGGCCCCAACGACCTGGAAATGAATAGCAATATGGCCACACTCATCCGGGCAGCCCTTATCGATTACCGATGGGGGGCCATGGACAATCAGAGCAATTTTATAATAACTGTCAGCAAGGAACACAACAAATACCACAAGGGCCACAAGCACCACAACAAAGCTTGCACCAACAATTAGCACGTCAAAACACGATGGGAAGCACCCCCACAAATATCTTTGCAACTACCGCAAATGGCGCACCAGCACCGTTCCGTGGAACAGCAATTATCAGAGAGAGCATTTTTTTTCTGTCCCAGGAACAAATGCTTACCCAGATTAGGACAGCCCACAGAGAGGACTTTCTTGTCCAATCCTATCGACTACCTTACATCCAGATGAGGAACCACTGTTGGGGGAGGTGATAGGAAACAAACACTTCATCTTCATGGTGGACTCAGGAGCAGAGAAATCGTGCCTTATGGAAGGCCGGTTTACACTCTCGGGCCGAAATTTGGAAACACAGGGATTTTCTGGGGCAATTTTGAAGGGTCCCTACACAAAATATTTGGATATAACGGTGGGGGGGAAAAACTATATGAGCACCCCTGTTATACCACAAAGATTTGCCCATAAATTTGCTGGGGAGGGACCTCTTCAGTAAGCTTAACATGAACACTTCCTTTACAGAACGAGGGGTAGTGTGCTCCACTCCATGGGTATACCCACTAAGAGCAATGCTAATGATCAGTACCATGACAATTGAGGTAGCAATAATGGAAATGCCCACGGATGTTGACATGCTCATTTATGGGATACAAGTACTAGCTAAAGTGGTGCCTGAAATAATGCGAAAGGAATTGAGAGTACCATCTGATTTTGTTTTCCGCCCAGTGGTAAGCCCAGAAATTGTGTCTGGTACAATCCTCTCAATCGACCTACAAGGGGTGCAAGTGTCAGCTAAACGTATTGTGACAATAGAACTGGATACGCATGGATATGAGTGGAGAACAGTGTTGTGTATTGACCCAAACATAGCACTACATGATCTTACTGATGAAGAGCTGTTCACTGACAGTGACAATGATGGCAAGATAATAATGGAAATTTGTGTGCCCTGCGATATAATGATTCAACATAGAGAAATAAATAAGTCCCTCATGGCCAGTGTCAGTGCACCACCTTCGATTTCCGATGAAGATATGAAACAAGTATTACCGAATTTATGGACAACAGGGCCCCATGATGTAGGACTCTTACAGGAAGTAACACTTATAAAAATAAAACAAAAACCAGGTGCAGTACCACCCAGAGTAAAAGAGTACCCACTATCCAGAGAAGCAGAGGGATGAATAAAGGAAACAATAAACGCATTATTACAACAGGGCATTGTTGTACCATCAATTTCACCATGCAACACCGCAATTTAACCTATCACAAGAGCAAAGGGTGGGGCTTGGGTGATGATCCAGGACCTCCGCCCACTTAATGGCATCATACCGAAGGAGTTCCCCTTAGTGCCAAATCCTGCATCCATTTTGTGCAGTGTCCCAAAAGAAGCCAAGTGCTTCACAGTAGTGGACCTGAAGAATGTTTTTTAATCAGTACCACTCGACCCCAGTTCCCAATACCTAACAGCATTAACCCTGGGTGGAAAAAGATATGAGCATTGCAGGTTGCCCCAAGGTTATTGCAAGAGCTCTAGCATCTTTAACAGATTCCTGCATGAAGTCATTGGTAATATCGATGTAAAAAGCACAATAATTCAATATGTAGATGACCTTTTAATTTGCAGCGAAAGTGAAGAGCAATGTAGACCAGAATCAATAACATTGTTGAACTTATTAGCAACAAAAGGGTACAAGGTGGACCAGGGAAAACTGCAGTACTGCTTGGCAGAAGTGTTGTATCTGGGGCAGTTGATATCAAAGGACGGTAAGAGAATTATACCAGACAGAGCAGCAGCAATACGTCAAACCCTAATGCCCAAAACTGTAAAAGACATGCAAAAATTCCTTGGCATTTGCAATTATTGCCGTGCATGGATAATGGATTATGCTGCATACACACACCCCCTTCTCCAGGCACTAAAAGAAGCTCAAAAGAGCAGCGCCCCCATAAAATGGACACAAGAAATTATCACACAATTTCTTAAATTACAGGACATCATCACAATAGCACCCGTCCTAGCGACGCCAGATTATGATCAATAGTTTTATTTATTCTCCCACTGCAATGGCACACTACTGACAGCCTTGCTGACACAAAAAACATCATTGGGCCACAAGCTATTGGCCTATTACAGCAGCACCTTAGACTCTTCAAAGCAGGAACAATTTGTGTGCTAACAGGCCTTCGCTGCAGCAGCCTTCACGATAGAGAAAAGTACCACCATAGTAATGGGATGTTCCATGACGCTATTTTTCGAACATTCTTTGTTTGCCATATTGGAAAGGTCAAAGTCCACACTCACCACGCAAAGAGCTACATCATACAAACTAATCATCTCAAGTCCAAACATACATGTTGTACGCTGTAAGACTGTAAACCCAGTAAAGCAAGCGTGTAGGGGGCTGTGTGGCTGAGGACCGAATGTAAGAGTATGTAACAAGAATGCCACTGAAAACAGCTACCCGCCTCTACACATGCTAGGTGTACCTGGTTGCACTAAGTGTTGACAGTCATATTGGTCAAAATGATCCAAATAGGACAAGGGAAAGGAATAGAGATCAACATATTTTAATTAATCTGTAGAAAACTAACATGTTAAAAAAAACATAATGCATTCTGTTTACAAAACATAAAAACAATTAGTGAAAAAACACCATTTTTCTAGTCGAAAAAACAACAACTACAACCGTCATCATTTTTTAAAAAAAAACAGTTGAGTGAGGTTAGTATAGGTGTAATATTGACATTGCATATATCCTCAGTTTATATTTTATTGGTCCTTGGCTCTGTCGACACAGAGAAATGTATTTCTGGGCATCAGCTGATGTAGTTTGAAAAGAGGAAACATTCTCTGGCTGGCTTAATCTGTCATGAGACATGTGCTGAACCCGTCTTCAGGACAATAAGTTTTTAGGGACATAGATGCATAATGATGCAGCTAAAAACCAAAAACACAAAGATAACGTGTTAGTGGCACCTTTAAAAACTAAAGAGAGGATCTCTATAGATGTGCATGTGCAACCATTGGTACTAACCTGGCAATTACTTTGTAGCAGTGTAAGGCGTCGAAGGTGGTGACTGTGTAGACCAAATTCGATAACATCAACTGTGCAAACTTACAGTTTGAAAAAGGGCAAAAAATAAAACCAAATTTTTGTTTTTGTCTATTGATTTTTCGGAACCACTTATATCATTGTTAAATTGTGATTGCGCAAGCGAAACTATGCGTTTAATGACTTTAAACATTATGTTTTTATTAAAAGTATGTCCAACATTTGTCCGACAACCGATAGTAATTACCTTTGGACCCATTCGAGCACGAGCCCTGTGCGTGTGCGTTGATCGACGCGGAGTGTAGTTAGATGGAACGTGTTCGTCTTGTCAGTGTTACTGATCGAAAGCCACAGTTTGCTATCCGAAGGACCCGGACTGGAGGGGGTGCCTTATATTTATTTGACAAACTTCTCAGATGGAACGTCGTGTGACTATTTTCCAAAAGGAGAGAAACACATAGAGTCCTAGTGAGAGACTGAACTCACAGGGGTCATAGTTAATTAACCGGCGGCAGCGTAACTTTTTAATCTGTTTACCTGTTCTTGACCCGGCATATCTTGCCAGCAAGGTGCAGACTGTTACAATGCCGCGCGCTGAATGAAAACGCTGAAGGCTGCGGATTAGGTGTGTCTGTATTTTAAAAAACCGACTACTAGACCGTGTGCGTGCTTGTTGAGAGCGAAGAATCGGACGCCATCTTGGTTGAAAAAATGGGCGATCTCGATGAACGAAAATGCAGAACAAATTGCTCTAATCACTGCAAAAAGCCACATCCTTCTTCTGTGGTGCTGTTGATATTCATTAATGGACTCGAAACGGTGTTGCAAGACAGCATTGACTGGTCTTTGCAAATTACCGTGACGAAGGGACCAATTTGGGCACTTTTACAGGGAGAACTCAAACAGTCTAAATATAGAAAAAGGGGATTTGTTAGCATGGCCCCATCCACAAAGTTGGGCTGTGTGGTAAAGATGAACACAATAATATAGTATATCTCAAACTGATATATGTTGGAAAACAGCTGATGTGAAGGCAAAGTGGTGAATCATTTTCGTCATGGCCCCATTGCATTCAGCCCTGATGGTGATCCCGGAAAGCCATGCCCAGTGGGGCTCGGAAAACCATGCACAGGAGGACAGGGTGCCGGCAGAAATTCCCTCGGCACCCCAGCCAGCAACTGAAGAGCCCTCCACATCCTGTCAGAAGATCATTTGCAGGAAAAAGTGTCCCGCAAGAGGAGATCATCAAACTATATCTCCAGTAAATCTTCAGACCTACTGGTAGAAATTCCTGACCAAAACAGACTGTTTAATTCTGCAGAAACTTTATTCACCTCCCTTGTGCTAAGCATCCAGGTGCGAGCCAAAACCAAATGGCTTCAGATTTTGTGTTGGGAACTAATCCAGCTGGCCAATGACACAGAAGAAGGATTCAACTTGATCAAAGTGGAACTTCAAGCCCTGCGGTTGATGACCATGCAAAACCGGTACATCCTAGACCTCCCCACAGCAATGGACGGCAGTGTTTACCGAAAAATCGGGAGAGCATGTTGTACATTCGCACCTTCTGCTGACGCTGACAATTCAACTCTATCACATGTGATATCAGCAGTGCACAACCTGGGTAAAAGAATGAAGAGAGAAGGGGGATCCAACCCAGAAACTGGTTCAATGACATTTTTGACTGGGTCCCTTGCTGGTTT
Source organism: Ambystoma mexicanum (assembly GCF_040938575.1). Lineage (NCBI taxonomy): Eukaryota > Metazoa > Chordata > Amphibia > Caudata > Ambystomatidae > Ambystoma > Ambystoma mexicanum. The sequence continues at coordinate 844,591,353 of NC_090937.1, forward strand.
GGAACTATGAGGAACATTTTTGTTCTCCTTATCATTTTTCTGTTACTGATTTTTTGTGTGTGCCAGGTAGGGGTTCGATGATGCGCAAAATTAATGCCTAGTTCTGCAATGAGGTACCTGGGTATGAGAGTGTGTGCAATGTAAATGAGTGTGGCTAACAGAGGGAGACTAGGGGGTGAATGAGATTGAATGAGGAAGTCACTTGGAAAGTGAAAGCAGGGTGACTGCAGGAGAAGGTATGAGTGGATTCTAGTTTAGCAGTGTGAAGAGGAGAGTGTAGTACAGCAGAGTGGAGATAGTTGTAGAATTGAGAAGGGAGAGTACTAAAGTATAGATGAGAGAGTAGTAGACAGGAGAGGAGAGCATAGTCGAGTGGAGAAAGGAGAGTAGTAGAAAGGAGAGGTGAGAGCAGAGAGGGGCGAGTAGTGACAGAGAGTAAAAGAGAGTAGTAGAAAGGGGAGCATCTGAGGGCCAGAAAAAGGAAGAGAGAGGGAAAAAGAAGGAGAATGGGAGGAAGAGAGGAAATCACGTAGAAGACAGTGAAAAGAAGGATACAACTACAGGGCGAGGAGTACAGTAATGTGCCAGGAAAGGTTCAAGTGGGATTGATACATTTTTTATTATGGGATCTGGGTAGGATACACCTAGATTGTCCCAGAGGAATTAAGATAGATCAGGTGCTTGCATTTGGGCTATCATGACTTGTCAGTCAGCTATATAGTCAATAGGGATTACCAATCTCTAGTGACAGTCTTGAAGCATAGGGACACCTAGGTTAGGGAGGACACCGTCTAGGAGAAACGAGAAAGGGAGGGGTGGGCAAAAGTGAGGCTCTTCCCAATCATTTCAAGAAAAAACCTTGAACTGTCTTCGAGAGTTTGTGTGTTCATGAGGACATCTGTGACACCTAGTACCAGGAGTGGGGCTCATCAATCCCTGATAAAGAGTCCTCTTATGCAAGCGAAAAATGTATGAGAAATCAGAGACAGATGGCTCCTGGGTGACTGCAACCTGGGTCGGATTGGCCCCTCAGCCTCTCAGCCCGTGGCCAGGCCGAAATAGTCCCTGGGGAGTGGGGGCTGGTTTCTGCCCATGCCTGGGCCGGTTTGAAATAAAGAAAACATTTGAAGAAAAGAAAAACATTTAAGTCTTTTTTACATTTTTGAAGAATAAAAAAACACCTGCAATGGCATAATTCATCAAAGCAAGGTTACACATGTTACCTTGCTTTGATGAATGATTTTGCACGCATGACGTGTGCATCATAAATTATGATGCATGCATCATTCACATGCTGCTGCAGCATGCAAAGTTGGGGTCTGGGGTCGCTCCCCGGCCGGCGTTGTCACTGTGCCGCCTCTCCAGGAGGCACGGTTCCCCTTGGAGTGGCTGTGCTGTTGTATTAGTGATAGATATGTATTAATGATATTAGTGATAAACAACCAATTTTAGAGTAGAATAAGTATCCATTTCAGACTATGTAGTTGACCTTTTGCAAGTTGCAGTAATAGCATGTTTGCTTTTTCTGCCGTTGTCTCAGTTACGATCATCACAAGACATTCCATCTCGGTGTCCTCGGTCACTTGACAAAATCCTTGTGCCTAAAAGCTTCTGTACAGTGTAGAAATATTTGACCATAGCACATCAAGTGGTCATTGACTTTGTTGTGCCACAATGCATGCTTTGTTGTAATGTTTCTATCTTTCCCATCCCCTGCCATGCTGTTCAGAATGTTTGTTTGCATGCATGAAGTAACAAGTGCTCAGAGTATGGGATGACCTGTGAGTGCCCTGCGTTCCCTATTTTGCCAAACTCTGAAGCCTGAAAGTAGATGCATGCAGGCTTGACATGCGGCCAACTTTGCACCAGATATGCAGATGAACTTAACTGGTCTGCTGTTATATCTCAGTTACCATTGTAATGGTCTCCACTACAGGAAATTGCTCATTTTACTATAGCCAATATGATAGCGCATTGGGTTGAGTGCTTGCTGCTGTGATGTGTGTTTGATCTGCAGGTTTGAATCCCAGCAAGCCTATCTCAGCCTTTCATCCTTCTTAGGTCGATAAATGAGTACCAACACAGGTTGGGTGATATTGTATGCATATTTGTTCTGCAAAAAAGAGCTTAAGCATAAATGCTATACAATAACATATTATCATTTGGCCTTGGACGTCTGCTTGCACTCACAGTCATTTGACAATATGGATCTGTACACACAGATATTAATGATACATATTGTGATCCATTCTTGTATGAAATGTATATCACTTTAGTGAAATCATAACTATATTTTTTGTAGTGTATTTAGGAACAATGCTATTTGATGCCACTTCTTGTTTTATCAAGGGGTGAAAGGTCGTCTTTCATCACTTCCTGGGATGTCAATTTGGGGTAGGGTCAAATGACATCACTTCCAGTGATGTCATCTAAGGTCAAGGGTCGTGAGCCTTGGGGTGGGCAACTTTTTTGAGCTAATGGGTGGGGCACTTTTTTTTGGGTGTACGGGCTTATTTCTTGTCCCAGTCCGACCCTGGCTGCAACTACTGAAACCTGTCACATAGAAATCTGGGAGATAATAGTTGACTTGGAATTTCTTAGTCTTGGCACCCAACCCAAAGCATAAGAATACTCGTGGGAATCAGCCGGGTCAGGCAGCACTCCAACCCAAGCCAACCTTTCAGAATAATAGACAACCTGCTTGATGAACAAAAGAAGAATTTACTAGAGCAAATATGGGTGACCCCGAAAATGAACTGGCTGATTGAAATAGGCTCAAGTCAGTGGTGGTAGTCTACTGACCCTTCCAGCAGCTCTGAAATCCAAAGATGGACAAATCCATGAATTCTGATGGGGAAGAAGAGGAGGCACAATTCACAGCTACGCCACCTGATGCCAATCCCATGTATGAAGGCTCCCCACTAACGCCATTAGAGAACTTATTGCAGACCCTGATGGATGCCCAGCTGGATATTAGCCATCAACATCAAGATACTCTTGTAGACTTACAGGGGGCTATTCCTGACAGGAACAGCGAGCAGTGCCACGCACAATCCTAAAAAATCAGCAAAAGGCAGGTTCCAGCAAACTTTTTTGTGAACTTTGAAAAGGTGGCTGAGACCACAAGCTAGAATAGAGATTGCTGTGCATGGTACATCACCCCACTTCTGACATTGGAAGCACAGCATGCCTTTTTCCCCCTAATGCTGATGGGAGGACCCCTTACATAGAACTGAATCAAGGTATCCTGGAGAGACTGACACAGGATCAGGAACACTATAGAATATGTTTGAGAAATCTATGTGTGTGTTAAGGGTACATTTCCCGCCAGATGCCATATGAAGTGAGGGACCTGATAAAAAAATAGTTAAACAATAAGACCTAGAGGGCCAGGGGACCACTCCGGTGGTGATAGTGCGCGGTGCAAATATCCTTTAACATTAACATTAACATATGAAGAAGTCAGGGAGACATAGCTTCCGGAGAACTTGATCAATTACCTACCCTATATCTGCAAAGAGCCATCTGGTAGCTATATAAGCCACCCTTGGAAGAATCAATCAAGTAACCAATGCATATCAAAGAGCCATGTATTCAAGAAGCCAGTAAGGAGCCAGTAAGGAGACCTAAGAAACCCAGTGGCACAAAATCACTGGGTTTGAAGAGAAGAGAGTCCATCTCTCAATATTCTGAGCCCCACCCCACCAGCCTTTGAATCCAAGCTGAGGTCCTTCATACTGACAGACTGGAAAATACCCTGGTCTCGAGGTAGTGAGGTGTTCTGCCTGTGGGAAACCAAGATACATTGCTAAGTTCTGCCCATAAAAGCCCTGGGAAGAACCCATGGAAATCGGGTTTCTGAAACCTGGATTCCAAACCTCAGAATTTTCAGATCTTTTTTTCAGATCCTTTCTGACCTCTTCTTAGATGACGAAGAAGTGTCAGAGACCCCCACATTGACTGTCTATACCACCAGTAAAACCGGGTAGTGAATTCATACACCATTCCTGGGGGTTCTGGCTAAAGACTTAATAGAATCTGGGAGTTGGAGGACAGGATCAGGGCAGATATTGTGTTCTCAGAGGAACTTCATCAGGATCCCTGTCTCAGATTATCTAAGTGCACACTGATTTGCAGGGACATATGCAGGGGTCTTTTATATTTCTCTGGGTCAATGGGGACTCTGAGAAAGGGTTTACACTAATTTTGAAATGCTCAGCTCAAAGGAATTGGAAAAGGGCAGGTAAGAGGGGCACAAGCGAGTAAATGATAAGATCACAGAGGATAACACACAGGCTCTAAAAGGATTATGCTCAAGCTTAGAGGTGGCAATACACAGGCCCAGAATGTGAAGCACCCCAGGGCAGGGGGGCAACACATGGGCTCAGGTGGGAACCATGCAGGCTCAGAGTGGACAGCACACAGGTTAACAGTACAGCACTTAGATTCAGGAGGGTCACACACAGCCTCAGGTTGGGCAGCACCAGGACCAGGAAGGAGCAACCCACAGTCTATTTAGAAAATGAATAATTGTCAGAGAACAGTAGACCACTACTGAAAATGTTTGTACTCCTTGAAGTTAAATAGACTGTGGGTTGGATAAAGATTGTTGGAGGAAACTGAGGCCTTTTAGACAAGACTTTTAAGGGCACATGTTTTAGGGAGAGCACATGGGGAGGGCCCTGGGATTTGTTCCTTTCCCTCCTCAGCTTATGCCATGACCCCTGATTCCCTTGCCTTGCCTGTGATTTAGGTGTTGCCAGTGACACAATTACTACTCCTCTGAAGGAGAACAAGGGCGAGTAGTGGTTTATTTGCTTTTATTATGGCATGCTGGGCTTGAACTCCCTCCAAAATGTGGATGCTAGAATGTTAAGATTGGAATCGGAGTGGAGAGTGAGTGGGGGAACGTCAGCGTGTAAGTGGCTGTTGGTGAGGGTCTCAGAGAAGGATGCGGAGGGAGAATTTAAATAAAGATCCTTTAAACTGGAATAAAGCCTCAATTGGTCTTTGATGCTTACAACAATTTGGCGACGATAATGGCCCAGCCCGGCCCGGCTTAGCAGATAAGGAACCCATGTACGAAGTGAGAGTGGCAGCTCCGGAAGAAATATAAAAGCTTCCTCTGTGCAGATCCACCGGTTAGAAATTGTATGAGCGTGCCCATTGTGCCCATGAGCAACCACAGAGACAGCAGCAGCATAAACAAGGTAAAGCCTTTCAGTGCTGAGTTTTCAGATGATTGTGCAAGCCCACTGGAAATGGGAGGAGGCCAGATCGTATGAACACTAGATTAAAGGACCTAAGATCATCAGATAACGTGACACCATTTTGGAAAGTCAAGTAGAGTCAGGCAGTAATCATCACAAGTGAAGTCAAGTCAAGCTCTCCCTCTTCACAGTACAGTAACCGTCACCACAAACAGTGTAAAGCAAAAGTGATTCCAGGACTCAGCGCCATCAAATATATGCTTGTTTAATTGTGTTGCATTGTCACACATTCAAAAGCGAAAAGAGCCCATAAACGATAACATGCTTCAGCTATGCTAAGCCTTTTTCAAAGCTGGGCTACATTCTATTGCACAACCAATCATCATATGCATGTGATAATGTTTGCCATAATTACATCAAGTAAAGTTTGTAGAGAGGCATGATATCAGCATAAATGCAATAATGAAGTTACATGAATTGTGACACAGACAGTATTGCGTCATTCCACAGTACAGATTATCACATCAAAGTATTAATAAAAAGATAGAAAAACAGGGGTTGGTTAAAGGGAGGGGAGGATACAAGGGTATAGAAAGACATATCAAAAAATGAACAATGTTGCAAAAATTAACCAACGAAATAAACCAATGGGGAGACAACACAAAGGAGAGAAAACCAGAAAAGTATAGTGATTACTGAAATCAATAATAATTGAGCCAATATAGGCACAAGGTCAGCGTATTAACTAGTTATGTACGTGGTGTTAATGCTTACCCATAGTAGTATGAGATAAATCCACAAGACTATTGTCACTGTAGTAGTAACGGGGTAAGATCCCCAGAACAGAATCTGTAAACAAGTAAGTGTAATTTCAAGTATTGGTATAGCAAAAATGTTGATTAAGTTCTCATTCTAAAAGAAAATATTCATGCCAAAAATCCCCTATGTTTAGTGCAAGTAACGTGTTGTGATGCAAGGCATGGGACATGCAATCCTAGTGGAGGGGAGCAGGAGGCCATGGATGGGACTTGCTCACTGGGTGGTGGGGGTCCAGAGTGCCAGGCATGGGACTTGTTCTCTGGGCGATGGGGAGGCAGGTATGGGTTTTTTGCTCTGGGTACTGGGGGAAAGGATGCCAGTTATGGGGCTTGTGCTCTGGGTGGTGGGCAGGCAGGATGCCATGTATGGGACTTGTCCTCTGGGTGGTGGGTAGGCAAGATGCCAGGGATGGGGCATGTACTCTGGGTAGTGGGGGTAGGATGCCAGGTATGGGACTTGTGATCTGAGTGCTGGGCAGGATGCCAGTATGGGGGTTGCGACCTGGGCAGTGGTGGGGCAAGATGCCTGTTATGGGGCTTGTGCTCTTTATGTTGGATGGCAGGAGGTATGGGGTTCATCAAAACAGAAAATTGCAATCTATAGATTTGATTACCAAGGCAATAAATAGTCCTCTCTATGTTGATAGCCTTGATATAGTTTGAATATAGGGCCAGAAGCTATTCTGTGAAAAGACCCCTGGATGTAATTGGTAACCATTGCAAAAACTTGAGAGCTGGGGAGATATGATCTCTCTGTCCGAGGCATAACAGTATTTGGCAAGCCATATTTTGTATCATTTGAAGCTTATGTAGGGACCTTTTGGGTAGTATCAGATATTATACATTACAAGACCAGGAAACTGGCAGGAAATGCATTAATCAATTGTGCCTTCTTGGAAAAGGAAAATGTTCTGCTCAGAGAGTGCACTCAGGAAATAGGTTTGCTAGAGCGTGGGCAAAATCTGCCAGTGCCTGCCCATATTCTCCTGGTCACTGGAATTCCTCCCCAGTGTCACCCACATTTTGTTCTGTATTCCCCTTCCCCTGATTTCACATCCCACCCCGGCCCCCACAGAACACTTCTTGCCTCATCACCCCATCTCACCAACATATCTGTTCGGATTGGAGCACCCTTCTCTCTGTGCAAACTGCATCCCATAACCATCACCTTTTCTTTTTCCGATTGCGGTGGCCATCTTGATATGATATGATTTTTTACTTCATATTGCGTGCATGCAATGTCTGTTCCGCTCTTTTCCCATCCTGGAAAAGGTCTTTAAAACTATTTGTACCCCTGAGGGAGCCGACCCTGGATATGGCGATAACCTCAACGTTACAGGGAGACCAGTGTGGTAACGGTTCTGAGCCCTCACCAAAGTTCTTGCTTTGGGTGGGCATAACTGATGGCCAGGCTGGTGGACCATTATTTGTATTTGTATTTAGTTTATTTGTATTGTGCGCCTTGCCCGGAGGTATCTGGACGCATTTCTTGAGATTGTACAATAGTTACATACAGGATGAACAGTTAGAATATTTGTAGGTACAAAAGTTACAGAAGGTTAAGCAATTACATGGTACAATACACTTAGTAATAGGAAAGTATACAACGGCACTGGTGGACCTGTACACCTGAAAATGTGTGGGTTATCCCTTAAGCAATCCAGACATCAACATTAGAAGCGAAGATTCACAACCACATTGCTTAACTCATTTGGGGATTTAAAGACAAAGGAGAGTCAATTAAGTGACCCAGAATTCTCACCTCAGTTACTGGAGTAGGAAAAGGTACTAGAACCAGAGGCCGCGTGTTGGAAGGCTTATTTTGATCTGTGGAAGGCGTGGACAACCCCACACCACAAAATCCATTTTTGTAGTGGGTCAACTGGTGCAAGTGGATCTAGGTCACATGATCTCTGCCCCACACACCTCTCAGTCACTGCTCATCTGTTTGGGTCTTATTTGCGCCACTCTTTTTTCCCTAGTCTTTCAGCCTATTTTCCTTTGCAATTTGCCAGCTGGAGCAAGAGTAAAATGCGAAGATGAAAAAAAGGGCAATTCCGGTGGATGGATATGGAACATGGATATTTAAGAAAGAATTGAAAACCTGATTGTTTAAATAAAACTGTTAGAAGAGGTCTTGCACAAGTTTCATTTGTCCTGTTTTTTTAAAGACTCTTTGTGTCTGTGCACTGCACCCTGATGCCTGCAGGCTTTGGCACACTATAAATATATCAATAAAAAAATAAAATGTGCATTCCCGGATCAGTTGAAGACAGGTTTCATACAATCCATTCTCAAAAACCACTCGCTTGACCATGGGCGTAATTGTTGAGGGGGACAGGGGTGTTTGTCCCCCCCAACTTTCATGGCACACCATTTTGCCCTCATTCATTTGGCTGGGGCACCATTTATTCAGATGTCATGTCCCCACCAACATATTCAGCAATGTTACTCCACTGTGCTTGACCCAGAGAAACAAGCCAACTGCAGACCCATCACAAACCTCACACTCATCAGGAAGCTTATAGCTTATTTAGAAGGTAGTGCAACACAAATACTTGCCAAAATTGACACAGTTGGCCTTCTCTTCAATTACCTATCTAGTTTCAGTTCCAAAATCAGCACAGGGGCTACAGCCATCCAAGTGGTGGTTGATGCACTGGTAATCACAGCTACAGGGCTGTTGCGCTTCCAAGTCCTTTTAGACATCGTGGCTGATTTTGATACAATCAACCACCTAACACTCTTCCTCCTTCCTGACAGGATGGGCCCCTTGGAACCATCCTAAAATGGTTTGCGTCCTAATATCTGGCAAACACCAGGCTGGACAGATGAGCTAATTCAGATCCACCTGCCTCCCAGTCATATGTGGGGTCTTGCAAGGTTCCATCCTCCCCCCAATTGTATTCAATCTATACACGGAACCTTTGGGAACACTCCTAATCAATGCCAAAAATGCATTCAAGTATATGCTGATGACATTTCTTAAGGTCAGAGGCCCCCAGGCCATCACTCATGCCTGGCTACCATCTAAACATGGATGTCAAATGACTAATTCAAAATTAACCCCGCATCGGTCCCCCCACCAAACCACAATGCATGCAACAATGGCTGAATAACGTGCACCGGCAAAGGTTCACCCTACAGCTGGCAGAATTAGCCAACGCCCTGCATTGTTGATAGTATCCTTTCCTTCCAAATATAACCAAAAAGATCTGTGCACTCCTCACACTTACACCATCATCTCCCCTGCATGGTTTCGGCACAGTGGTCCAAGCCCTCATGATCTCACACATCGATGGGAGAAACAACCTCCTTACTAGTCACACACCTGATCCCACTCAAGTCAGCCCACCCTGCTGCAGCCTGTCTCATTGATGGAACTATACTGACTTGTGTAGGTGTATGATGAACAATGCCTGGTGACCGCCCCCCTTGTTTGTGTTTCCTGGTGTAGGAACAATTTGGGAACTTCCGGGTGTGGCTCTGGATTGCATGGTGGAAACTATGAAATGGAACTATTCCCCTGAAGAAAGTTTGTGCATTTAGTGCAAGGAAGAACTGAAACAAGTCAGGATTATTGTGTATCTGAGTCAGTGTACTCAGTTTGTTTGGACAATTGTTAAATCCATTTATGTGTGTTGTGTACTGTTTTTTACTATTGGATGTGGTTATATGTATGTCAAACTTGTGATTTGTATTGTTTTTTATACCATGCTGTGTGAGGTTGGGTCATACTCATACCAAACACTTTTATGAGTGTTTTTATCGTTGTGAATACTTGATTAAAACAAAAAAAACTTTTTTTCATAATTGAAGTAACACGTACTGGGTATATTTTTTCAAGACTAAATGTACCAGGAGGGTGGGGTGTGCATTAATACATCTGCAAAAGATCAGTAAATTTTATGAATGGTGTAACTGCGTCCTTGACATATTAACACTTTTGGTCATCCCCTGACCGTGAGAGAGAGGGAGTATTCGAAAAGGGGTCTTTTTTGTCTAGCCTTATATAAAGTGGGGTTAAAAATACTACGTCATCACCTCGGAACACGTGATGACGCGAAATTGTAGTCAACGGGTGCTTGGGAAATGTAGTATATTGAAGCCGATAACAGTGTATAAGTCATTCCGAATTCTACCAAAGAGTCGAGTAGACTGACGTGCCGAGATCTTAATAATTGTTGCTCCTTAACTATTGTGGGGCATAATAACTTGTTGATGATGTACAATTGTATAGTCAAACAAGCTGATGTACTGTTCCAAGTACGGAACAATGCGATTTATACGAGTGATACAAGAAAATGTGTAGGTTGCTGATTAACGTGTGATGAAGCTCCATAATGTGTGCTTTACCTGCTGATGAGGTATTTAATAAGTGACATAATGATAAAAAACATAGCTGTTGCTGGGAAGCAGCTGAAAAAACGTCCCCATACATAGGTATTTTTCACGTGACATAATTGTAAAAAACGTAGCTTGTGCTGGGAAGCAACTGAAAAAACATTCCCATACATAGGTATTTTTCACGTGACATAATTGTAAAAAACGTAGCTTGTGCTGGGAAGCAACTGAAAAAACATTCCCATACATATATGTGAATTGCTGTGTACATATAGTGCATACTATTGTTGTAGCATAGCATGATTGCTTATTATCACATATTTTTTCGTACCTTGCATGTGAAATACTTTATACATATTGTGCGTACCGTCATTCTGGCATGACATACTTATTCATTGACCCTTGTTATAGTGGCTCATATGAATCCCATCTGTTGTAAGTGCTGTTTGCACCAAATTCAGGTTAGCTGTTCAACAACAAATTCAGTGTTCTACTTTAAACTACCATACATATGACGCCACTTAATCATTAATTCCCTTTGTGGGTTACATTCTTCAACTTTACCAAGTTCATAAGAAACAAAATAAATCTAGTTCTTCATTTAAATCTGTGGGGGAAACCGTTCCAAGCCTATCGATCCAATACGCTTCTCGTTGTTCAAGTTTCTTCGAAAAGATCATGCGTAAGTTTTTAGTTCTGATTACCTCCAAAATTTGAAACCTCATCTGAGATAACTGGTGTTGATGGTCTTGAAAATGTCTTGCAATCGGTGAATGACGGTTGTTTGTTCTTATATTGGATTTGTGTTCATTCCAGCGAATCCGTGCTTTATGGCTGGTTTGTCCAACATATGTGAGGCCACATGGGCATTTGATCGCATATATTACATTATGTGTTTCGCATGTAGCATGATGCTTGAGTATGATTTTTTCACCAGTACTTGAATGAGTAATGATGTTACCCTTGGTCACATTGTTGCAGTTATTCCATAAAAGACATGGGTACGTTCCTGGATGTTTGCTGCGTTGTTTTTTCTATTCGATTGGGATTGGTGTCTACAAGAAGGTCCTTGAGATTGTGGCTTCTTTGAAAAGCAAAAATTGGTTTATTGCTGAAGTTGCCTTGTAATCTTGTGTCACATTCTAGTACTGGCCAATGTTTCAGTATGTTTTTTTTGGTTACCAGACATTTGGTTGAAAAAAATTGGTCGACCAGACAAATGGTCGAACCAATTTGGTCGAAAACCAAATGGTCGAATTTTTTATTTTTTTATTTTCACCCCTTTTTTTTTATTTTTTTGGGGGGGTCCCTTTTGGGGGGGTCCCCCCCAACCCCCTTTTTTTCTCTAAAAAACCCTTTTTTTAAAAAACGAAAACCCGAAAAATAAATATATAAATAAAAAAAAAATTCGACCATTTGGTTTTCGACCAAATTTCGTCGACCAAATGTCATTCGACCAGTTTTCAGTCCGACACCGGACACCGTTTTTTTTATCCTGTTCGATTGGATGCTGTACTTGCTGACAAACACCAATTTCGGGTCAGTTTTGCTATCATGAATTTTTGGTGTTAGTAACTGTGGTCGTTCCTTTTGATATACTTTTCGCTTAGCTTCTTGTAATTCTGGTTCATTGTAGCCTCTTGATCTAAATTTGTCAAGCATTTTGGTAGATTTGCGTTCCCAGTTTGTGTCAGTATGTGAGCTTGTATCTCTCCTGCACTGCGTGAGCTTCACTGGCTCCGCCCATCCCTGCATTATCATATTCAAAATTGCATGTATCAACTACAAATCAGTCTTTAACATAACACTAGCATTCTTGAGGTTCAACACCACACATCTCTAGGCACATGTAACTCCCATTGCAAAGCTATCAAAAGGTTGGAGTCATAAATAGAAGACAGCAGTCCTTCCCCTACCATGCCTCAATGACCTGGAACTCAACCCTGCCAGAGGCTTAATAGGCCCCCACAATCCTCCAGTTATGGAAAACGTGGCTCTTTCAACAATACCTGCTGGCCGAGTAACAATTCTTCCCTCCCACAATCAACAGTATTGTTCAACTGTATAAAATATCCAACCAAATATTGGCACCCTCCCGTAGTAAAGCGCTCTACTGCTCTTGAGCTAGGTTTGGACTATAAGCACACACACACATAAAAATTCCCACCTCTTCCATACAAATTAAAACCTATATGTGCAAATGATGTTACATCAACAAAATAGGTGCAGAAATATACAAATCCACATGAGATCCCTGAATGCACACGCTTATAACCCAAGTGCCCTGACATAATGTGTGTTTGACAAATGCATGAAAAAAGTGTGCATATCCCCTACAGGCCAAGTACAATCAGGAAGTTGTACTGAAAACACCCACCCCTGTGGGCTCTGAATTGTAGCATCGGTACCCCTGAGAGCAGAAATGGAGGGGAACGAGGACCAGCATAAAATGGGTGGAGAAAAAGATCAAAGAAGCAGAGGCATTCTTCTCATACAGATTTTGGAGAAGGACATTCATGTGAATATCAGCCTCCATTGGGCAGAAATCCAGTACTTCTTCGTATTGGATGTCATAACACTTCTGAGCTTGGACCAGGTGAACATCTGCAGAACGTTGAGGGTAGTCCCCAGTGTGATGTGTGCACTTGCTGGGAGCTGTACCAGCCCAGAAAGTGTGTTAGCAGGTGTGGGCACCGAAAATGTTCATGAAACACACAGCTAAGCATGTGGAGCCAAACACTTGTTTGCAGATGATAAAATAAAATGTTGGCTAGGCCACGACATGCTGATTGAGACATGTTAGTGATAGCAACACACTCCATAGTCATATTACTTGGGAGTAATCCAATTTATGTGGCAGTGTTATATTATTTAAAACTCCTACATTTTTAAAGTATGCGGAAACGCATGTCTATTTCTAGAGATGATATCTAATTTTTAGCAGCTAGTTAATAAAGGAATTGTAACAAGGCCTTTCCTCCAAAAATCAATCTCCAGTGAAGGTATTATCAATTATGCCGCGCCTTCTTGGCCTTCTTGAGGAACTGCTTGCTCTGTTTGCACCACTGATGCCAACATATCCAGAGAAGACTGTTGATGTAAGATGAAGATCATCATTTGTTAGTAAAATGAGGTGATTAGGTAGCAAAATTAGAGGCAGTGAAACCAAACTGTCAAGGCCCATATCTGGCGTTGGCACTGGGTGATACCGTGATCCTGGACAGATCATCTTATCTCAGTGAATAGGAGTAACGTGCTGTCTTCAGTGAAACAGTTTACCTACTCACATTCTGAGGGAATTGTCTAGCCCACTTCCTACTCTCTGTTTTCATGTTGGGCATTGACGACATGAGAGAATCAAACAAATGGCAAAGGCCTCTCGGCAGCTTATTTTAAATTCTGCTTGAATGACACAAACACGGTCCTGTTTTCATATAAAGAATAACGATCTTCAAGTCTGTGGCAAACAATGAATATAAGCTCATGAAAGAAAAACATTTACAAATAATTGGATCTTTCTTTTTGACAAGTGGGATACAATGTGGTCAAGTGCCAGAATCTCATTGTGGCTTTCCTGTCAAAATAGCCAGTCCCTAATATTTCAAAATTGTTAGACCCTAAAATTAGTTTAGTTCTCAAGGTATGCTCTTTAAAAAATCCACACTCAGTATTTAAGCGGATATAGGGTAGCTTCATATATAATAATAGTGGCCAGTGGTGTATTGCAAACCACAATTTGTTTGGCGGCAAACTCATGGCAACACCACTTAAATAAACATGGCCTTGTTTAACACACACCAACCCACATTAGATCAATCCTAATTCTTCTTTCCCCTCCAAAGCTTCAGAACCACAGAAATTTGTTCAATCAGGAACATCATTACAAAAGAACAGAGCACACTTTGATTATGACTATATGATTGCAATGTTTAAATTATGCAAATTGTACTCTTTTATATGAGCAACTAACTACGTATTAAACAAATGTATTAGTGCCTTGAAAAAGCCCAAGGAAGGGTGAAACACACGCACGTGCCTCCTAGCGGATTTATGTTGAAAGAATGAATCAAACCAATACGTTTATTCACTATTCAGTGTCCATTGAAAATTATTGCAGAAAGAAATCTGTGAAAACTGTATACATTATAGCGCTCAGGCTAACATAGAATCTCAATCTCATATTTTAACCCATAAACCGGTCTGTGAATACAGGTCTCTATGATGTAAGCCATGCAGCCACTGACCTCCACCTTGCTTGGAACAGTCAGAAACCTGAATAAACAATTAAAACAAAGAAAGGGATAGAGCGCACTGGCTAATATAATTCACCAACCCCAAATACTCATTTAATCTCAGTTTATGTTCAGGAACACACATCTTCCCGTGACTTCTAATCGTTATCACTCTTTATGTTGTGGAATTGGTACTTTACTAATTTCTTTCAATATTTCTCCTTCAGCTATGCTTCAGCACAGCAATCATACATTCTGTTAGGATGCTAAAATTGAGTACTACAACGATGCTAGGGTTTGTGTTCCTTTGTCATATGGGACCAATCGATGTCTTGCATTTGGCCTAGAGTCTGTATACCTTCCTTCTGGCTCTTAGTGTTAAAATGTCTACTGTACACATGCTCGAAAACAAGTAACGTCATTATGGACAGCTAACCTTGCCTTTGTAATGCCACTTTGTTTATTATTTACATACCAGAGTGGATGGCTGAGTGAAGGGGACTTTGAGAGAGTTCCCAAGTTTTGAATTACTTCTGGGGCAAACTATCAAGATGTGGGTTGTCATTGTGATCAAGGGATGGGGAAGGAAGAGGGAAATTAGAGAGCCTTGGTGGTCACTTCATATTTTTGGTTCAGTCAAACCCCAACGTTGTCTGTTTTCCCCCGGCCCCCACAATATTTTAAGACGGCCCGCACAAACAGTCAGACACAAACACACAGTGAACATGGGACAGACCTGGAGTGAAATAAACTATCAGATCCCCAACTTTAGTGGAGCCCGGACTGCAGTTGGTTTACTCAATTTAATATAATCAAATAAAATCATGTTACCAGTCTCTCTGCCTTCCGTGAATGCAAATGGCTGCTGGGTACCGGAGTTGAAATCGTGTTGGGAAGTATCTCCCTTTTCTGACTGCAGGATGTTGGATGGACATGCTGCAAAGGACAAGTATGCACAGACGTCCCACATCCTTATTAAGAGCTCGTTCCCACCTGGAGCCCTCAGCCATAAAGGGAAGCAGTGGGAGCACTGTAGAAAGACCATGTTGCTGAAACAAATGCCAATGAAGCCCAGGACTACCTGTGATGTTAACAGCTGGGAACCAAGCAGGAGGCTTTGACTGGCCATCTGTTGGAAGGGATTGCAGACTAACAAATGTCCTGAGCATTATGCACTGTACCGAAATGCTCGCATCCATTAAACAACTACAACAAACTGGTGAATAACATTAACTTGTAATTCTGAAAGATGCACAGCCATGTACGCGTTATTTTGAAGAGGTCTGAAGTTGTGCCATATCCGGTGAGAAATAATGAAGCAGTTGTTGATTTTCGGTTCCGTTCATGTTGCATTCTGGCACAGGTAGCCTTCCGTTTATAATATGTCCAGCACTTAAAAAATGCCATGCGATACAAACGTCAGGACTTACAAAACATGATCTGAGAGCTCTCTTTTGGCATATTTGTTTAAAAACTGGAGAGTTCATGAAGGGACAATGTCAGGTGGGAAATTGGTATTGTGCCTTTTCTGCATTTCTATCTTTAACCAGCTCTCACGCCCTTCTCCCACTGAATCACACTAATGAACCCTGCAACCTTGCTTACATTGCAGATCCAACAGAGCACCAAGAGTGCAAGTGAACACAGTGCACGGTACAAGACCCTTAAACATTAACAGTATTTTTCATATGCTCCTCTCGCAATGAAACTCAAGATGAGCCACCCTGAAATCCATTATTGATCCAAATTTTGAATCTATCAAGAACAAGAGCAAGAATGTAGCTGTATTTTTCCCACTAGAACTGTTACTTCTGGAAAACGCCTTCCATGGTTAGTTTAATCAGTATCCAAAAAATAACACCTTCCTTTCTGCCATTGTTTGTGCTGACAAGATTGTTAATATCAGTGTAATTATGCAGTTGTCCAAAAAGTAGTCGTGCATTGACTCTTTGTTCCATGTATATCGACTGGGACAAGCTTCATGTAAAACTTGACCAACGTTTTGAAACGCACCCGCAACACATCTGCCTGTAACCAATCAAAGCAGCGATGTTGCTTCATTTACCGTGTGCTTGCAATGGAAGCAATGCTGTCGCTTTTCATTTACATTTCCTAACAGAAAACAGATGGCGACCTGCTGACTAAAAATACCACTAAACTGTATACACATGCACCAGAGGTTGCTTGGCACACTTAAAGGAAAACCATCCAAAAAGAAATACGGCTAAACAGAGGACGCCGAAGCATTAAATGAATGCACATAGCTGTATTAAATGATTTAATAGAGCCGTTCATCAGCGATTCAAGCAAATGTATTTTTAGAAAAGTAATGTTATAGCAATACTTTTACACCTGCATTCGTCATTATGTTTTTAGTCATGGCGTATAGGTATCATTATCTGTATGGAACACATTATTTATTATACGAAATAGTATATGGTACGGTGCAAAGTAGGGTAGCACTCTTTCATCTCATCTGAGGTCGAACTTGCAATTATTTTTCCCATCAGCATCGTTTGAAAGTTCCTGACTTCACAGCTAATTGAAGTTGCAAATGTTCACATTTTTAGGACTACCCTGGTGGAGGAGTACTTTTGCCTGTAGTATTCATTTAGTGGACGAAATATTCAATATTCACCAAAATGTTATTTGTTATTAATAATAATCAAGATGAATAGAAAAAAGTAGTTATTCATGAAAAATAAAATAGTGAGAAATTAAATTTCGTAGTGTTCAAGTATGAATAAAAACAATTGTAGAAATGCGTGCAAAATACAAGAGAAAGAACAAAATAATATTGATCATAAATATTAATGAAGATGAATTCAATGATTCTGTCAATTCATGAAAAATGCAACAGTGCAAATATGTAATTTTGATCAGACAAATACAACTAAATGAAGCATGTCATGAAAAATACAACGTGACAAAAAATAATATTAAAATAAGTAATCAGTATAATATAAATAATAATAATAATAGTAATAATAATAATATAATAATAATAATAATAATAATAATAATAATAATAATAATAATAATAATAACAACCAAGCTAGATTTAAACACTGTGGTCATTTATGAAAAATAAATTATTAACACAAAAGTAATATTGATTGGTATAATAATGATCAAGGAGAATAAACAAATTGTAGATAATAAAATAATTCGTGAAAACTACAAAAGTGACACAACTGAAAAGTATAGTGATCAAAAATAATAATTAAAGTTAAAGATGAAAGAAATATTACAGTCCCCATAAACCGGGGGTTATGGTAAAGGGTGGCAACAGGCCACCATATTTTTAATATAAATTCACTCCAAGACAATTGGGCCTGAGTGTAAATTCTCAGAAATTGGCAGTATTTACTTTTTCAAGGGAATGGCAACAACTCTGGGAATTTTATTGGGATAGAGTGATGGTTGGGAGGATTAGTACCTTCATTTGTTTGGCACTGTGATTCTTTTCCACCTGGAAAGGGTGTGAAAGTAGTGACTTTTGATTTTTATTAGGTAATAAAATGATGCGGGTAATTCCATTTCTGAAAGGGAAGTCTGCAAATCAGTTCCCCTGTCATACTCTCCATGCCAAAAGCATAGTGTGTACTTGTGCCCTGCTGCATCAGTATCCTGATTCACAGCACCTGCTATACCAGTGGCAAGAGCAGTATCACAAGTCACGGGTGTCCTCTTGACAGCTTCAATGACATCCAAGTATCTGTAGCGCAGGGGCTGCATTTAAAATATGCACCCCTGTTTCAAAAACCCTATAATTATGGGTCTACAATCTGGTGTCAGAATTATCTTTAAACATAAGCTATACCTGAATTATGGTATGGTGGATGGTATTCCCATAATTAATACAGCCAATTCAAATTTGATTTAGAACATGTGTCAGCCATGTAGGCCCAGTTCAGCTGTGGAAGGATTATGTATATTCCTCCCAGACAAGACCCACCCTTGTCCACTGACAGGACTGTAGCCTTGGGGAATTGCTTCTCTTTGTTCCTTTGTAAAGGGCACCCTTTCCCCCAGGACAGCCACTCCACAACAAACTGGCCTGGGAACAGAAACCAAGTGCCACACTTTTTTACAGAGGGCCAGGCCTCACACCAGGGGGATGTATTTCTAAAGGTCTTCGATCCTATTTAGAAGGAAAGGGGTGGAGATACAGGAGCCAAAGAGGGATCTGTAATGTTTTGGGAGGGTTCTGCCATCTTGATTGTCTCTGCCTCTATTTCGCCTTCCTGTCCCCTCCACTAACTCTGGAGTAAAGGACTTTGGCTGTGGCATCACAAGGGGAAAGTCCACACATTTCAAGAGCAGGGATTGGACACCAATAGCAGTATAACTTTAGTCCAATCACCTGCAGACATTTGACTTTAAAGGTTAGAGCCTCCCGCCCCTTCTTTGAATCATCTTTGGAATCATCTTGAAGGATTTTGGGATCATTGATTGCGAACATTTTGCTGAACATTGCTGAGAGAGCAGTCCTTTCTAAAGTCTTCCAGTTGTTAGGGGGAGGCAGGTGTTCCAAGGCAGAGACCCACTCTGTCCTCTATCTCCAGTGACCATTGGGGGTGACCTACAGCTGGTATAGGACCTGCCTCTCTGCCAGCCACAGCATTACCCAGGACCTCACCATGTTTTAGAACTCCTGCAGTTGTGTGCCATCCTACTCCGTGTTTGGTAGCCCAAGAACAAAGATGCATTTTGTGCCGGAATTGGGACTCATAGCAACCAAAGAAGTGACCTGCTGCAAGAGCAAGACTGCTTTCCGGTCAGCCACACCAGTACCCAGGACTCACCATGTTGGAGGACCCCTGCAGTTGTGTGCCAGCCTGTCACATGTTTGGGAGCATGAGAAAATGACTCATGTTGTCCCTGAGCCCCTGGATTGGGATTCATAGCACCCTGAGAGACAAGACAGCCGGGTTCATATTGTTTTTTCACCATTGAACTGCTTGGAGCATTTGTCAAGAACTGTTCAACATATTTGAACAAGTAGGACCCTCCGTTACTGCCTTTTCCCTCTCTCCCAATCATCACACAGCACCAAGAAGTCCGGTTCGGCATGGTTGAACCACTTAGAACTGCAAATAAGCTACTATACTGGTAGCTGCCGATTGATCAATTTATGCAGCCCTAGAGACTGGTTAAGTCACTTGGAACCCTATTTGTTTGCAAATACTCAAGAGCATTGTTGCTTGTACTTGTATTTCACCCCTGATTCATTACCCAGAGTTCTGAATCTACTATCTTTGGCTATTCTGTGTTCCCTCCTCGAGGTGGGTGTTGTGTAGTATTTTTCTAATTTGTCATTAAAGTTTTTATATTTGTATAGAACCTTGAATGGACAATCCTTTATGTCAGACTGTTATATTTTGCTGTTTGGGTTTCAACTAAACCACATTCACACCCCTATTAAGAGTATAGCCTTCCCTCGGCCCACTTTACCACAAAAGACAAAGGAGGTATATCTCCTGACTGTGCCTGTTTTACCTTTATGATTGCGTTAGTTTGTAGAAGTATCAGGGCTGAGTGGATGTTTGGACCTCTACTCATCTGTGTACTCCTGCAGGTCAGAAGTCATTTCATCATAGGAACCAGTCCCTTGTCAGCAAGCAGCACATAGACAGGCAGAGCAGAAAGATGAGGATATCTATTTGTAGTATTTTTACCTTTGTACAAAGATATAAGGTAAAGCTGGTAGTAGACCACTGAATCCAGGTTTATAAAGCAAATGTTGTCTCAATAACAGGATATGGAATGAGCTTGTACAACACGAGGACTAGAGAGCACTAATACAGCAGGTATGGAATACATTTGGCAAAATGTTGACAGGTTTCCTTTTTTGTGTGCTTAATTACTCAATACATAAAAACCTGGGGATCGCATACCTGGACGAACAGATTAAGCTTGAGCCAATTAGTTCATTTTTAAATGTGCTGACAATTTCTAAGACCAATTGGACAAATACGTTTCTCAAAGTCTAGTAGAAAAGCAAAAAATCACAGAAGACGCCATGGATAAAGTAATACCAAGTATGTTTATGAACGTGGTAAATATAATTATGAATATTGCTAGGATGAATACTGCAATATACATATTCACTAACTGATGCATGTAACTAAGCAATGGAAGACATTGAACTACAAAATGTTTCCAATAGGTGCATTATGGGTCAATCAATAAGCGAGGGTTACCAGCCTTGCTTGAATTGATCCCTTATACTACACTGTCACCTGTTAATAATTAGGCTTCATTTTAATTGCATAGAGTTTAACTCTGTAACTATGTTATGGTCAAAGGTGGGGATTAGAAGGATCTTGTTGCCCTTTTTTCCCATTGTGAATGAGACGCCTTTCTATGTTTTATTCTTTTGCTGCAAATCTAAGGGTAAAAGAGAATGTCTGTTCTAAGACATCATAATTTAAGACAATGCCACCACAGAATTTATTTCTTCTTGTGCCCCAACCTATTGTGTAGACCAGGGGTATACAACCTGTGACACTACAGATAGTTTGGAGTAATGCTCCCATGATCCTACACCATTGAATATGCTGTCTAGGGCTGATGATGGTTGTAGTCCAATACATTAGAATAGAGAAAGGTTGCAGATCCCCTGTGTAGTACGTGGATATTGTTTAAATTTCTGAGACAGGTTTTAGCATTAATAAAAATAACTTTGCCAGAGTTAACCTCATATAGAAGTTGACAAAACAAAACGTCAAGAAAACAAGGATACGGCTGAGCTCGGGTAATGAAGAGCTTGCAGAGCGTAGCGATTTTATTCATTTTAGTGATTGGCATTTCAAATTTTTTAATTGTGTTTTATTTTATTTTGTAATGTCAGAATTAGTTGATGTATTTTCTATCTGCTTTAATAGGAGGATGAATCGTTGCTAATTTGTACAGAGGTATATTTGTAATTTAGACATTTTAAATGATTGTTGTGGATTTATATGTTTTCTTTTATGAAATGAATATTGCATACCCAAATATATATATATATATAAATTACAGAAGGAATAATAAATAAGGTCACTACAAATATGGTGACAAGGTAGAACAATAGAATATTGGCAAAAAAACGTATCAATATTGGTCAGAAATAATGATAATCAAGATTAGCAATATACATGTATGTATATATATATATATATTCAATGAAAAAACTTTGTCAAAGGGACGTTATGGTTCCAAGTAAAACCGAAAAACCCTTGAAATTCGCCATTTATGGTAAGCTCAGCAACCATAACTCGCGCCACCACCGTGCACTGCATGACAGGGGGTGGGGGGAACAGTAGGGAGACACGGGGCATGAGCGGGGGGTGGGGGGAAGGCAAGAGACACACAGGGCATGAGCGGGGGGTGGAGGGAAGGGGAGAGACACACGAGGCGTAAGCGTGGGGTGGGGTGGAAGGGGAGAGACACACCGGGCATGTGCGGGGGCTGGGGGGAAGGGGAGAGACACACAGGGTATGAGCGGGGGGTGGGGGAAAGGAGGGAGACACAGGGCATGAGCGGGGGGTGGGAGGAAGTGGAGAGAAACACGGAGCATGAGCGAGGGGGAAAGGGAGAAACACGGGGCATGAGCAGGGGGTGGGGGGAAGGGGAGAGACACACAGGGCATGAGCGAGGGATGGGGGAAGGGGAGAGACACGGGGCATGAGCGGGGGTGGGGGGGAAGGGGAGAGAGACACGGGGCATGAGCGGGAGGTGGCGGGAAGGGGAGAGAGACACGGGCATGAGCGGGGGTGGGGGGGAAGGGGAGAGACACACGGGGCAGGAGCGGGGGGTGGGGGGAAGGGGAGAGAGACATGGGGCATGAGCGGGGGGTGGGGGGTGGGGAGAGACACGGGGCATGAGCAGGGGTGGGGGGAAAGGGAGAGACATGGGACATGAGCGGGGGGTGGGGGGAAGGGGAGAGACAAAGGGCATGAGTAGGGGGTAACACAAGGGAGACACGGGGCATGAGCTGGGGGTGGGGGGTAACAGGAGAGACAGGGCATGGGTGGGGGGTAACACAAGGGAGACACAGGGCATGAGAGGGGGCTGGTGGGTAACACGAGGGAGATACGGGGCATGAGCGGGGAGTGGGGGGTAACACAAGGGAGACACGGGGCATGAGCGAGGGGTGAGGGGGTAACACAAGGGAGACACAGGGCATGAGCGGAGGGTGGGGGGTAACACAAGGGAGACACAGGGCATGAGCTGGGGGTGGGGGGTAACACAAGGGAGACACGGGGCATGAGCAGGGGGTGGGGGGGTAACAGGGGAGACAGGTCATGAGCGGGGGGTGGGGGGGAACAGGGTAGACATGGGGCATGAGCGGGGGTGGGGGGGAAGGGGAGAGACACGGGGCATTAGCGGGGGGTGGGGGAGGGGAGAGACACACGGGGCATGAGCGGGGGGTGGAAAGGAGGGAGACTCATGCAGCATGAGCGGGGGGTGGGGGGAAGGGGAGAGAGACACTGGGCATGAGCGGGGGAAGAGGAAAGACACACGGGGCAGGAGTGGGGGGGAGGGTAGAGAGACACGGGGCATGAGCGGGGGGTGGGGGGAACAGGAGACACGGGGTATGAGCGGGGGGTGGGGGGGAGGGGAGAGACACGGGGCATGAGCGGGGGGTGGGGGGGAAGGGGAGAGACACACGGGGCATGAGTGGAGGGTGGGGGTGACGGTGTGAGACACACGGGGCATGAGCGGGGGGTGGGGGGGAAGGGGAGAGACACACAGGGCATGAGCGGGGGTGGGTGGGAGGGGAGAGACACATGGGGCATGAGCGGGGGGTGGGGGAAAGGAGGGAGACACGGGGCATGAGCGGGGGGTGGGGCAGAAGGGGAGAGACACATGGGGCATGAGCGGGGGTAGGGGGGAAGGGAAGAGACACACGGAGCATAAGCAGGGGGTGGGGGGGAAGCGGAGAGAGACACGGGGCATGAACGGGGGGTGGGGGAACAGTAGGGAGACATGGGGTATGAGCAGGGGGTGGGGGGGAATGGGAGAGACACACGGGGTATGAGCGGGGGTGGGGGGAAGGGGAGAGAGACACGGGGCATGAGCAGGGGTGGGGGGAAGGGGAGAGACACGGGCATTAGCGGGGGTTGGGGGAGGGGAGAGACACACAGGGCATAAGCAGGGGGGTCGGCGAAAGGAGGGAGACACACGGGGCATGAGCGGGGGGTGGGGGGAAGGCGACAGACACAGGGGGCATGAGCGGGGGGTGGGGGGAAGGGGAGAGAGACACGGGGCATGAGCAGGGGTGGGGGGTAAGGGGAGAGACACACGGGGCATGAGCGGGGCTGTTGGGAAGGGGAGAGAGACACAGGGCATGATCGGGGGGTGGGGGGAACAGGGAGACACGGGGTATGAGCGGGGGGTGGGGGGAAGGGGAGAGACACATGGGGCATGAGCAGGGGGTTGGGTGGAAGGGGAGAGAGACACGGGGCATGAGCGGGGGGTGGGCGGGAAGGGGTGAGACACACGGGGCATGAGCGGCAGGTGGGGGAAGGGTAGAGACACACAGGGCATGAGCGAGGGTCGGGGGGAGGGGAGAGACACATGGAGCATGAGCGGGGGGTGGGGGGAAAGGAGGGAGACACGGGGCATGAGCGGGGTGTGGGGGGTAAGGGGAGATACACATGGGGCATGAGCGGGGAGTGGGGGGAAGGGGAGAGACACACGGGGCATGAGCGGGGGGTGGGGGGAAGGGGAGAGAGACACGGGGCATGTGCGGGGGGTGGGGGGAATGGGAGAGAGACACGGGGCATGAGCGGGGGGTGGGGGGTGGGGGGTACGGGAGAGACACACGGGGCATGAGCGGGGGGTGGGGGAAGGGGAGAGACACACGGGGCATAAGCGCGGGGTGGGGGGAAGGGGAGAGACACATGGGGCAAGAGCAGGGGGTGGGGGGAAAGGAGTGAGACATGGGGCATGAGCGGGGGGTGGGGGGAAGGGGAGAGACACACGTGGCATGAGCAGGGGGTGGAGGGAAGGGGAGAAACACGGGGCATGAGCGGGGGGTGGGGGGGAAGGGGAGAGACACAGGGCATGAGCGGGGGGTGGGGGGGAGGGGAGAGACACGGGGCATTAGCGGGGGGTGGGGGGGAGAGACACACAGGGCATGAGCGGGGGGGTGGTGGAAAGGAGGGAGACTCATGGGGCATGAGCGGGGGGTGGGGGGAAGGGGAGAGACACACAGGGCATGAGCGGGGGGTGGGGGAAGGGGAGAGAGACACTGGGCATGAGCGGGGGAAGGAGAAAAACACACGGGGCATGAGCAGGAGTGGGGGGAAGGGGAGAGAGACACGAGGCATGAGCGGGGGTGGGGGAACAGGGAGACACTGGGTATGAGCAGGGGGTGGGGGAAAGGGAAAGACACGGGGCATGAGCGGGGGGTGGGGGGGAAGGGGAGAGACACACGGGGCATGAGTGGGGGGTGGGGGGAAGGTGTGAGACACACGGGGCATGAGCGGGGGGTGGGGGAGAAGGGAAGAGACACACAGGGCATGAGCGGGGGTGGGCGGGAGGGGAGAGACCCATGGGGCATGAGCGGGGAGTGGGGGGAAAGGAGGGAGACACGGGGCATGAGCGGGGGGTGGGGGGAAGGGGAGAGACTACTTGGGCATGAGCTGGGGGTGGGGGGAAGGGAGAGACACACGGGGCATGAGCGGGGGGGAAGGGGTGAGGGGCATGACCAGGGGGTGGGGGGATGTGGAGAGACACACGGGGTATGAGCGGGGGTGGGGGGGAAGGGGAGAGAGACACGGGGCATGAGCGGGGGTGGGAGGGAAGGGGATAGACACACAGGGCATGAGCGGGGGGTGGGGGGAAGGGGAGAGACACGGGGCATGAGCGGGGGTGGGGAGGAAGGGGAGAGAGACACGGGGCATGAGGAGGGCTGGGGGAAGGGGAGAGAGACACAGGGCATGAGCGGGGGTGGTGGGAACAGGGAGACACGGGGTATGAGCGGGGGGTGGGGGAAGGGGAGAGACACAGGGCATGAGCGGGGGGTGGGGGGAAGGGGAGAGACACACGGGGCATGAGTGGGAGGTGGGGGGGAAGGTGTGAGACACACGGGGCATGAGCGGGGGGTGGCGGGGAAGGGGAGAGACACACAGGGCATGAGCGGGGGTGGGGGGGAGGGGAGAGACACACGGGGCATGAGCAGGGGTGGGGGGAAAGGAGGGAGACACGGGGCATGAGCGGGTGGTGGGGGGAAGGGGAGAGACAACTTGGGCATGAGCGGGGGGTGGGGGGAAGGGGGGAGACACACGGGGCATGAGCGGGGGTGGGGGGGAATGGGAGAGAGACACGGGGCATGAGCAGGGGTTGGGGGAACATTAGGGAGACATGGGGTATGAGCAGGGGGTGGGGGAAGGGGAGAGACACACGGGGTATGAGCGGGGGTGGGGGGGAAGGGGAGAGAGACACGGGGCATGAGTGGGGGGTGGCGGGGAAGGGGATAGACACACGGGGCATGAGCAGGGGTGGGGGGAAAGGAGGGAGACACGGGGCATGAGCGGGTGGTGGGGGGAAGGGGAGAGACAACTTGGGCATGAGCGGGGGGTGGGGGGATGGGGGGAGACACACGGGGCATGAGCGGGGGTGGGGGGGAATGGGAGAGAGACACGGGGCATGAGCAGGGGGTGGGGGAACATTAGGGAGACATGGGGTATGAGCAGGGGGTGGGGGAAGGGGAGAGACACACGGGGTATGAGCGGGGGTGGGGGGGAAGGGGAGAGAGACACGGGGCATGAGCGGGGGGTGGGGGAAAGGGGAGAGACACAGGGCATTAGCGGGGCGTGGGCGAGGGGAGAGACACATGGGGCATGAGCGGGGGGTTGGGTGGAAGGGGAGAGAGACACGGGGCATGAGTGGGGGGTGGGCGGGAAGGGGTGAGACACACGGGGCATGAGCGGCGGGTGGGGGAAGGGTAGAGACACACAGGGCATGAGCGAGGGTCGGGGAGGGGAGAGACACATGGGGCATGAGCGGGGGGTGGGGGGAAAGGAGGGAGACACGGGGCATGAGCGGGGTGTGGGGGGGAAGGGGAGAGACACATGGGGCATGAGCGGGGAGTGGGGGGAAGGGGAGAGACACACGGGGCATGAGTGGGGGGTGGGGGGAAGGGGAGAGAGACACGGGGCATGTGCGGGGGTGGGGGGAATGGGAGAGAGACACGGGGCATGAGTGGGGGGTGGGGGGTGGGGGGTACGGGAGAGACACACGGGGCATGAGCGGGGGGTGGGGGAAGGGGAGAGACACACGGGGCATGAGCGCGGGGTGGGGGGAAGGGGAGAGACACATGGGGCAAGAGCAGGGGGTGGGGGGAAAGGAGGGAGACATGGGGCATGAGCGGGGGGTGGGGGGAAGGGGAGAGACACACGGGGCATGAGCAGGGGGTGGAGGGAAGGGGAGAAACACGGGGCATGAGCGGGGGGTGGGGGGGAAGGGGAGAGACACAGGGCATGAGCGGGGGGTGGGGGGTTTGGGAGAGACACAGGGCATTAGCGGGGGGGTGGTGGAAAGGAGGGAGACTCATGGGGCATGAGCGGGGGGTGGGGGGGAAGGGGAGAGACACACAGGGCATGAGCGGGGGGTGGGGGGAAGGGGAGAGAGACACTGGGCATGAGCGGGGTAAGGAGAAAAACACACGGGGCATGAGCAGGAGTGGGGGGAAGGGGAGAGAGACACGAGGCATGAGCGGGGGTGGGGGAACAGGGAGACACTGGGTATGAGCAGGGGGTGGGGGAAAGGGAAAGACACGGGGCATGAGCGGGGGGTGGGGGGGAAGGGGAGAGACACACGGGGCATGAGTGGGGGGTGGGGGGAAGGTGTGAGACACACGGGGCATTAGCGGGGGGTGGGGGAGAAGGGAAGAGACACACAGGGCATGAGCGGGGGTGGGCGGGAGGGGAGAGACCCATGGGGCATGAGCGGGGAGTGGGGGGAAAGGAGGGAGACACGGGGCATGAGCGGGGGGAAGGGGAGAGACTACTTGGGCATGAGCTGGGGGTGGGGGGAAGGGAGAGACACACGGGGCATGAGCGGAGGGGAAGGGGTGAGGGGCATGACCAGGGGGTGGGGGGATGTGGAGAGACACACGGGGTATGAGCGGGGGTGGGGGGGAAGGGGAGAGAGACACGGGGCATGAGCGCGGGTGGGAGGGAAGGGGATAGACACACAGGGCATGAGCGTGGGGTGGGGGGAAGGGGAGAGACACGGGGCATTAGCGGGGGGTGGGTGAGGGGAGAGACACACGGGGCATGAGCGGGGGGGTGCGGGAAAGGAGGGAGACACACGGGGCATGAGCGGGGGTGGGGAGGAAGGGGAGAGAGACACGGGGCATGAGTGTGGGGTTGGGGGAAGGGGAGAGACATACGGGGCATGAGGAGGGCTGGGGGAAGGGGAGAGAGACACAGGGCATGAGCGGGGGTGGTGGGAACAGGGAGACACGGGGTATGAGCGGGGGGTGGGGGGAAGGGGAGAGACACAGGGCATGAGCGGGGGGTGGGGGGAAGGGGAGAGACACACGGGGCATGAGTGGGAGGTGGGGGGGAAGGTGTGAGACACACGGGGCATGAGCGGGGGCTGGCGGGGAAGGGGAGAGACACACAGGGCATGAGCGTGGGTGGGGGGAGGGGAGAGACACACGGGGCATGAGCAGGGGTGGGGGAAAGGAGGGAGACACGGGGCATGAGCGGGTGGTGGGGGGAAGGGGAGAGACAACATGGGCATGAGCGGGGGGTGGGGGGAAGGGGGGAGACACACGGGGCATGAGCAGGGGGTGGGGGAACATTAGGGAGACATGGGGTATGAGCAGGGGGTGGGGGAAGGGGAGAGACACACGGGGTATGAGCGGGGGTGGGGGGGAAGGGGAGAGAGACACGGGGCATGAGCGGGGGTGGCGGGGAAGGGGATAGACACACAGGGCATGAGCAGGGGGTGGGGGAAAGGGGAGAGACACAGGGAATAAGCGGGGCGTGGGCGAGGGGAGAGACACATGGGGCATGAGTGGGGGGTGGGGGAAAGGAGGGAGACACACGGGGCATGAGCGGGGTTGGGGAGGAGGGGGAGAGACACACGGGCATTAGCGGGGGTGGGGGGAAGGGGAGAGAGACACGGGGCATGAGTTTGGGGTGGGGGAAGGGGAGAGACACACGGGGCATGAGGAGGGCTGGGGGGAAGGGGAGAGAGACACAGGGCATGAGCGGGGGGTGGGGGGAACAGGGAGACATGGGGTATGAGCGGGGGTTGGGGGGTAAGGGGAGAGACACGGGGCATGAGCGGGGGGTGGGGGGAAGGGGAGAGAGACACATGGGGCATGAGCTGGGGGTGGGGGGAAAGGGTGAGGCACACGGGGCATGAGCGGGGGGTGGGGGTAAGGGTAGAGACACACAGGTTATGAGCCGGGGTGGAGGGGAGGGGAGAGACACATAGGGCATGTGCGGGGGGTGGGGGAAAAGGAGGGAGACACGGGGAATGAGCGGGGGTGGGGGGAAAGGGGAGAGACACATGGGACATGAGCGGGGGGTGGGGGGAAGAGGAGAGACACACGGGGCATGAGCGGGGCGGTGGGGGAGAAGGGGAGAGAGACACGGGGCATGAACGGGGGGTGGGGGAACAGTAAGGAGACAATGGGTTTAAGTGGGGTGTGGGGGGGAAGGGGAGAGACACACGGGGCATGAGCGGGGGCTGGGGGAATGGGGGAGAGACACGGGGCATGAGCACATGAGCAGGGGTGGGGCGAAGGGGAGAGACACACGGGGCATGAGTGGGGGGTGTGGGGGAAGGGGAGAGACACACGGAGCATGAGCAGGAGGTGGGGGGAATGGGAGAGAGACACGGGGCATGAGCGGGGGGTGGGGGAATAGTAGGGAGACACAGGGTATAACCGGGGGCTGGGGGGAAAGGGGAGAGACACACGGGGCATGAGCGGGGGTGGGTGGGAAGGGGAGAGACACACGGGGCATGAGCGGGGGTGGGGGGAAAGAGGGAGACACACGGAGCAGAGCGGGGAGTGGGGGGAAGGTGAGAGAGACACGGAAGGGGAGAGAGACACAGGGCATGAGCGGGGGAAGGGGAGAGACACACGGGGAATGAGCGGGGGTGGGGGGAATGGGAAAGAGAAACAGAGCATGAGTGGGGGTGTGAGGAACACACGGAGAATCATCGAGGGGTGGGGAGCATGGTAGACACGGGCAGGGGGTGGGGGATGGGGGGAACAAGAGAGAGACACGAAGTCCTGTGCCTCACCGCCTTTTCGTGGCTGATGCAGGGCCGATGCAGAGCCGACCGAGCCCACATCTACACTGTGCAGGCAGCAGATCCCGCTCCGATAAACAAAGATGGCGGGCGTCTCTGAAAATGGACGCACTGCTCGCTTCACGGCAGCCAATAGAAAAGCACGTCAGATGTCCGCGGACATCACACAAGCTGCTTGCCCAATCACCTACCTGTCCACGGAGCGAACAGGGAAGTGTGTCCATGAAGCGAGCATAGATATCACTAATTTTTTCTGACCTATTTTTTGGTCATTTAAAAAAAAATACTGGACGGATTTTCACCAAATTCGCAAAATCACGCTTTCGGGACCAACCACCTGCTCCAGGTCCAAATTTGGTGAAAATCCGTTCAGCGGTTTGGGCTGTAGGCGCAAGAAAAAAAAATGTTCTCATTCAGTCTAGGGGAAAAAAACAGTTTTGGGTCCCTCCCTATAACTTTGCCCCCCCTGGATGATTCAGAGTGGGCCATATACTTTTTTTGCAATGTTTGGTGAGGATTCGTCCAGGGGGAGCAAAGTTTTAAGCCGCCCAAAAAGTGCTCTTCCTATGGAAACACCAACTTAACCATAACTACATGGCCAATACCGTGGCCATGTAATATTTATTCTTTTTGTGCACTTAATTACAAAACGTTATGCACATAAAAGGAAAAAGACATAGTAAACAATAACACTAATAAAATTAATTAATACAATTAATAATACAACTTATCCTAAACAAAAAAACACACAATTAATTATTTTAAAATGTTTTCAGCACTTCCTTCCATATATTAAAAGCAGCAGACACTATAACAATTGATGATGCACCAAATAAAGTAGACCAAAATTGATTGCTTGAGCAATCCTCAATATTACCTACAAAACAAAAGATATATATAGTGATACATGAACAATAACAACGATGAATACAAAATAAGTGTGACAATAGTCAAGAGTATCCTTTAAAAGACCAATGAGGAAGGATAGCTCAGAGGCAATGCGCTTGTCTTGGAAGCAAAACAACCCATCTCAACACAGGTTTGAATCCCGATCCCACGTTATAATACCTAATGATTCATTCTTATTAAACTAAAAACACAATATTTATCTTTTGTACAATAATCACACAAGTTCATTGACAATCATATTTGAAAATAAATCATTTCAACACAAATCAACACATTAGATATATTAAAAATACTTTAAAGAATTTAGAAATCCGGCTCAAATAAAATAAAAGGTAAAGGATTTACATTGTTTCGTACTGAAGCAGAAGCAATGTCTAATTATATGTTTATTGTCATACACCCTCTCATGATTTTTAACTTATTTTGTACTCTTTGAGGCAATCAGGCCTATCCACCATCCTCAAATGTAGAACAAGTGGCTTGGAAATGGCTAGACTTCTAGCAGATTGAAGCAAGAAAATGATTGAACTAACAAATGACTTCTACTTACAGCAGCACAAATTACCCCAAAACCCTTTGGCCCAGTGTGCCATTTAGCATCTGACACTGCCTCCTCCTTTGGGCTGTAGTTTGTGCACACACAAACAAATCATATATTACAAAGCCAAGATAACACTGAATCAATACTATTAGGACTCCTGCCACTTCCTCCAACACCATCTATCCCTCCAGAAAATGTTATAAAAAGTACAAAGGTTCAGCAATAATTAACTAAGGAATTAGTAATTACCAGTGCTTTAGTGTGAACTAAATATGAGGATCTCAAAACCGACAAAAGGAAGCATTTGGGTTCTTTATGTCATGTGAAAGTTGTCTATTTCACTTGAAGACGAGCCATGAGAGAAACACAGAAAGTGGAAGCTGGGTGGCTGCAGTACATAGCATGCTCATTGTGAAAAACTGGATCCTGCTCGGCAGGAGTAAAAGGATGAGTGAGTGTGAAAAGGCCCACTCAACCCTCATACTCTACAAACCAAAAACCAACGCAAAAATAAATGTAAAACAGGGATAGTTAAGAGATATTCCTCCTTTGCCTCGCCCATGTGGTAACATAGGCCGAGGGGAGGCTATGCTCTTAAGAGGGGTGTAAGTTTCATTGAGAAGTGATCCAAACAACACAGTACAAAATATAGGGAATGTCCAATCACGGTTCTAAACAAATATATATATACTTTAATTAAACACACCATCTGCAATAGAATGCAATACAAAACACTTTACAAAACTCACCCCTGTGGAGCAACAAAGAGGAATTAGCAGACTGAAGAAAGTAGCCCTTGTTCATTAATACAGGGGTGATAGGCAACTACCAACCACAAAAGCATATGTCTTAGGTGAAAGAAGGTGATGATGTGACCTAACCAGACTGTAGGGTCCAAGTGCACCATGGTGGCAGTTTCCGTTTTTTGGTTGGTTGATGATGGCAAACCCAGTTTTGAATGTTGATGCGAATGGATCAAGCCCAGTTTGAGTACGTTGATCGTGTGGGGCCAAGCAGCAAGCAGGCATCGAACCGGTGTGTATGCAGTCCCTCTGCACATTCGAATGGGGGACTTCAGTGATGCTGGTCGGGGTGTTTAACATGATATCATCAAAGTTGGGCCAGTCCAAGTCAGGCTCTAGCCACTGGGAGGGGTCGATGCCTAATGCCTCAGCGGCTCGAGTAATGGGTGACAGTCGTCTAGCTAGTGATCTGGGTTCTCCAATGTGTGGGTCAGTGAAACAGCCATTTGAAGGCTAGTCAGGTTGAACTGTGTTTGTAATCCTTGGCCAGGGTTGCCATGTGACTCTCCAGTAGTTTGGATCCAGTCCCAGCATCGAGCAGTGGATTTGGTCTTAGCAAGTGACGGGCTCAGCTAGGGCATGATGCAGTATCGAGCTGGTTTGAAGTGCAAACAATATAGATTGTGTGGGTGGAGGAGTGCCAAAGCCTGCGCTGGCATCTTCATTCTTGTTCAAGCTGCAGGGACTGCAGTGTGACCAGTTCAGTGCAGAGAACAGGGAGCGTTGGCTGGCCTGGTCCTATGGATGCGATGAGACCCACTCAGAGGGACTTCAGGACAGGATGGTTTTGTACATGGTCTGCTCCCCTAGCCTTTAGGAGATTCCGGATGAGTGATGGGTCCTTGTCCACAGCAATGTTCTCTGGGAGTGGTAGGAGGCAGAGCTTACTTCTGCCTTGGACGACTATTTCTTCACCTCAGGCTGCAGACTTTGGAAAGTCAGACTTTCCAAAAGGAGGTCCAGTGATTATTTCTCAGGTGTTGTTTTAGAGAGAATCTGAAGAAGGGATTTGAGACCCCTTCTTTTAATGTTAAGATCCCTAGGTGATTGGACTAAAGCTAGTCTGCCTTAGTGGTCCAATTCCTGCTCTTCAACAAAGTGGACTTCACCCTTCGGACATCAAGCCCAAAATGCTTTGGTCCAGAGGAATTGGATGGGTAATGTCTTAACCCCATAATCCTTGTGAACCTTTTGGAGGAGACCTTTGGAACTGGCAACTGGGAAGAAAGGAAAGTGCTAATTATTGCTTTGTTAAAGCTCTGAAGGGGGAATTCTATTGTCATCAAATACATTTGTTTTTCACATAAGCCTTGTGTCTTTACTATTTTGTGTACTCCAGTCGGCTATATAACGCACTTTAACCTATGATGGGTCCTCTTCCCAATGTTTGTTGCATAATGTTTGTAGCTTTTCATTGCTCTCAGTATGTGGATGGTAACAAGTAGAGTGACATATTTCAACACCAGGGGTTTTAGAAAAAGCTCACCAGCATTTAGACAAGAATAGGATTTCCTGATCTAAGATGGCCACCCAACATATTCCATGTAATTGTATGACATATGTGAAAAAACACCCACTGCAGTGCGGGCTATATGATGGGTTTTCAGTGCAACAAAGTGGGCCACATTTGTTCAATTATCTGCAGTTGCTAACAATATAGTGAAGCCACCTCTCTTATGTGGCTCTATGTCATTTTTCCTGCTTTCTGAAGGTCGCACATAAAAAAGACCAATTTATTTTGGTCGATTTTGTGCAGCCATAAGAAAGCTGTAAAAGCACATATCCGTGTTTATTTTTATGTATTTGTTCCGCCCTTCCCCCCACCCCAATCCTCTTCCTCAGGATTACGTCAATATTGGTGGATTATGCCCACTGAACCCTAATCCCTTCGCCGCTTCCCCCTCCATCCCCACCCAAGACTCCCTCAAGCAAAGCACACACAGACACACAACACACAAACCAACACACACGCACACACACATCTACCCCTTTTCCTCCTACTCCACTTCCGGGTGCCGGTGAGCCTGTCAGCCCCT
The DNA here is from genome assembly GCF_040938575.1 of Ambystoma mexicanum. Taxonomy (NCBI): domain Eukaryota; kingdom Metazoa; phylum Chordata; class Amphibia; order Caudata; family Ambystomatidae; genus Ambystoma; species Ambystoma mexicanum. Next base: position 844,625,519 of record NC_090937.1, read on the forward strand.
GTGCGCACTCATGTGTGGCAGGGGTGTGACAGTTCGATTTAGAAAGACCGCTCTGTGCGGTCATGGAGCGGTCTTTCTACATCGATTTTTGTTCCAGCCAGAAAAAAAGGTCATTTGACCTAGAATGCTCTTATGTAATTCATATATGAGGTCTAACGAGAGAGTGTGATATCGTTTAGGTGGTATAGGCAGCTGATTAAATAGGTCAAGGGGTGCTTGTTTTTGTGCCTTGTTTTGGAGCCAAATGTTGCTTGCTGAGACGTACCGTCGGATGTCTTGCTATAGGGGTGGCCACTAGTTATTTCTTTGAACAATGTAAACTGTTTTTATTTCGCCCGTGTCTACTGAAAAAACAAAATCATGTTGTTTTTGTATATCCTTAACATAATGTTTTTTTGAGTGTAGATACATTTAGTGGTCTTGGTTTTGTACCTGTTGCTTGATAGTTCACTGTGGTCCCAAAGAGGCCCATGAAGTTAAGGCCTCAGGTGTAAGACATTTTTGGATTTCATGGTAGATAACATTTGTATATTTTATATCCACAATGGATGCTATAAATCATTTCAGGGGCAAAATGCAAGGTGAGTTATGAATGTCCTGGTCCTCGTTTGCCTTAGCCAGATGTGATAAGGCTGATTTGTATAGCCCTAGTTTGGTAGGTAAGTAAAACATTGGGCCTCATTACGTGTCTGGCGGTAGCTGTGCCGGTAAAACCGCAGGCTGGCCGCTAACTCATGATTTTTCTGGCCCCTGGCTTTTTTCCAGGAAGTCAGGCGCAGGAAAAATAGTATTCCCCATTCCCATTCCAGTCCCATAGAACTCAATGGGAATGGGGAAGACAGAAGCACTGGCACCATTCAGAATGGTGCCAGTGCTACGGTCAAGTTCTGCGAGAGGCTGCCGTTCCGCCCGCCAGGTCAAATCTAGCGGTGGGGACGGCAGCCAGCTCACAAACTTGTACTCGTTCCAGGAACAACGCTGCAGGTGAGCCTACCAGCGCTGTTGTTACCAGACCGGCAGGGTCGTAATGAGGCCCTTTGTTTAAAAAAAATAACTGGGTTTACCAAAATGGTCTGCTTGTTAGACGCCTGGTTTGGTTTGAGAAATTGTGGTGGTCTGTGTAGATCATCACGGAATACCAACAATGAAAATATAATGCCGGCTTTCCTTTAAGCGCATATTCAAAAAGGCACAAACTGTCATGCTACAGACCCATACACACTCCACAAAATCAAATCCTTCATCACCTCAAATGAATTTCCTACGTTGGACCAGGCCCTTGTTATCTTACACAATGATGGGGGAAAGGCCTTCCTTATTGGATTTCCAGCTAATCACTTGGTCCCCTTCAAAGCTGAACACCACGCTGCAGCTCACCTCATTACAGGTGCCCACAAATTCGATTGTATCTCTCCAACACTGTGCACCCTTCACTGAATCCCCCTCTCTGCCAGGATCCTATTCAAAACTGCATGTACCGGGGGGGGGGCGCTGTTGCGCACAACGAAGATGGCCGCCTGAGGGGAGAGCTCCGGCCCGTAACATATCCTATTATAAATTAATCCTGTTCGGGGCCGCCTATACGCCAATAAACACCTGCATTTGGCAGTGGAGAGCCTGCGGCATCACTCCACTGATTTTCACGAAGGAACGCCGGATCAATCCTGAGATATCGGACTGCAAACTTATACCGTGAATGCGGGGGAGGCATATCCGGCCCACGGCTCCAGAAGAAATCACGCGACGACCGGGGGTGCTGGCTCGTGCGCAGGCCGGAAGGGGGAGGGGCCGCGCTCCGCGCCTTTCTGAGTTGCCGTTGGATATATCCTGTTGGCCCTCGATCCTTCTTCTGTATATACACCACACACCTGATCTGGAGGGAACATTGCCCTTTTCATCAGGATTGTTACCCCGCTCCCTGCTCTGATACTGCCCTGCGGATTGACCATTGACCGACCGCCGGCTCGGGCCTTGTCGACGGAGGTGGACCGGTTGCGTTCACCTGTTGGGGCCCGTAACATCATAAGGTGGGTGCCCTAGTGCCTTTTTCTTATACACTCATCAGCGGTGTACGCCACACTCCTGAGTGCCAACGATTGCCAACAACTGCCTATCACGGGGCGCCGGAGCGTGGGCACCCCCAACACAACCCAACAGAGCTGACATATGGGCCGTAGCGAGAAAAAAAGTATGGGCTCCAAGAAAACTGGTCCAATGGACTCCTTTGCCAGTTCCCAGCCGCATGGGCCTGCCGAGACACCCGCTGAGCCCTCGGGTAGCCAGCTGGAGTCCCCAATGGATGTGAGAGTGGACAAACTACTAACGATGGTCCAGAGTGGATTCCTGGTGGTGAACAGCAAACTGGACGATATAGGGGCCACGATCAGCTCCTTGAAGGCCAGGGTTGATAAGGAAGGTGCCCGCACTACGGAGGCGGAGAACAGGATTGGAGTTAATGAGGACACGATAGCACAACATGGCCATGATATCACCCAGCTGAAGGGAGACCTGCAGAAAACCTGAACAAGTGCGAGGACTTAGAATCTCGCTCCAGGCGAAACAATATCCGTCTGGTAGGGGTAGCCGAATCCTTTGGTAAGGGCTCCATGGAGCGCCAAGTGGAAGATCTCCTAAAATCCCTCCTTGGCCCTGATGCTTTCTCCGATCATTTCCTCGTGGAGCGGGTCCATCGTACCCTGGCCTCCCCTCCCAAGCCTGGAGCGCCGCACCGCACGATCATTGCCCGGCTTCTGAATTATAGAGATAGAGACTCTTTCCTGAGGCTTTCCAGAGAAAAAGGATCCCTGTATTACGAAGAAAACAGGATACACATATATCCGGACTTTTCGATCAATGTGCAGACACTGAGAAGATCCTACAAACCGGTCAAGAGACAGCTGAGACTGCGCCAGATCCCATATGCGCTTGTCTTCCCCGCTAAAATGAGCATCCAACACGGAGGCCGCGCACACTTTTTCGACAATCCTGCAGAGGCCATGATGTATGTCGAGGCCTCAATCCCCCTTCCCCCGGGGAACCGGGAAGCTAACCGCAACCTGCCGGCCCGGCGTGTGCCAGAACAGGAGGACCACGCTGGCTGAGAGGACTTGCTCTACACCACCTTACCACAAGTTCGATAACCCATCGACGGCGAGGTGGCCATGTCCACCATATATTGATGCAGGGCCGTGAGCCCCCCATATGGTGTTCAGTTGCGTGAGTACAGCTCACACCCCCAGGAGACTTCCCAAGTTATGGTTGATGGGATACATCATCGGGTTGGGGTTGATGATGCGGGTGGGGGGTTGGAAGGGGAAACGGGTAAGAGTTTGTCCTGGCCTTCTGCAGGGCATGGTTGGGGATGTTATAAAGTTAAAATCAGGGGACTGTTCTTCAGCGAGACTCTTCCAAACTTAAGACAGTGGCACCTTTCTTGGCAAATGCCATCTTTGATAGACAGTTACGGCGCAGGCTAAAGGTGGATTGAACATTCGACTGCTCTCTTGGAACATTCGGGGTCTCAACAACCCAGTCAAGGCAAAGAAAATTGCAGCATACATTACATGCCATGATCCCCATATCTTTCTGATACAGGAGACACATGCGATGGGGAGCATCAACAATAAATTCCTTCCACGGTGGGGCCATCATAGGTACTTCACAGAATATTCAACGCAATCCAGGGGAGTCCTGACGCTTATACACTCTAAGATGTGCGTCAGGTACCTTTCCAGTAAGATTGATCCTTTGGGTAGGTACGTGTTGGTATGGGGGAGGTGGCGGGACGACAAATCCTGTTGATAAATACATATGACCCTAATATCGATGACCCGGTATTTTATCGCGCAATCCTTGACATGTTATCCACATCGACTGAGGCGCAAATAATATGGGGTGGGGACTTCAATATGATCCTTGATCACTCCTTGGACCGCTCATCCACGTCCCCCAGGGCTCCCTCCAAAGCGGGTCTTGCCGTTAAACAGATAATGGAACAGACCAACATAATTAATGCATGGCGCACGCTGTATCCACTTGAGAAGAAATTCACGTTCTACTCATCTGTCCACGACTCCCACTCCCGTATAGATTATTGGCTTATTAGCTTGTCCCTCCCCGCTGAGATTGATGACTGTGCAATACACCCCCGCACGCTCTCAGACTACTCGCCAATAACACTGAACATCAGCCTGGGTGACTCCCCACCTCCGGCTAGAAGGTGGAGGATGCCCTCTACAATCCTTAGGGACCTCAATATCTGTGATGCTTTACATACTGAAATCAAGGAGCTTTTTGGAGTTGAACGAGGGCTCTGTGAGCACCTATGCTACCTTGTGGGAGGCATTTAAGGTTTGGGTCCAGGGCACTATATTGGGTAAATCTACAGGCATGCTGAGAGCGGTGAGGAGGGAACTGGGTGCGACTGAAGCCACGATAGATACACTACAGACAGAATATAGTTCCACATTGAACAAAGAAACCCTGTCTAGGATACACGCTTCCCTCAAGGACTTTCACGAACTAGCCAATAGGGAAGTTCTGTACATGGCTGCCCCGGCCAAGGCACGCAGATACGGGAGAGCAATAGGGCGGGGAGATTTCTTGCCAACATGCTTAAAACAGATAGGCACCCTAACACAATTGCTACTGTTCAGAACCCAGCTGGGATCACGGTCCATAAGGAATGTGATATCAACGCTACTTTTGCTGATTTTTACTCCGTTTTATACTCTGATCACGATGTTAAAACTAGGGATGACACGTTCAGATATCTAGACTCCCTCGATCTCCCGACACTCACTGGAACCACGCGAAACATTTTAGATCAACCCGTGAGTATTGAAGAACTAAACGAGGGCATAAAATCTGTATCTGGTGGCCGGGCCCCTGGTTCGGATGGTCTGCCTGCCGAACTGTTCAAGGAATTCCAAGGTGAACTGGCCCCGCTGCTACTGAAAGTATGGGAGGAGGCCATGGATTGTGGTGTCCTTCCAGGCTCGATGCGTGAGGCAATTATTACGGTCCTTTTGAAGCCACGTAGACCAGCTCAGGAAATGGCCTCTTACAGGGCCCTCTCCCTAATCAATACCGATGCGAAAATCTTCGCTAAAGTACTGGCCACCAGGCTCCTTCCATACATGCCGATCCTGGTCCACCCTGATCAGGCCGGCTTCATACCAACTAGATCCACGGCTTTAAACCTTTGACGACTGTTCAATGTGCTGGCACAGATAAACCCGGAGGCTAAGGCGGCCGTAGTGGCCCTCAATGCCGAAAAGGCCTTTGATTTCGTCTCCTGGACATACCTTTTCCTTGTACTTGAGACACGGGCTGTATTTTATCAAATGCGTTTGGCTGCTATATACTCAACCATCCGCCAAGGTCCTAACCAACAACACCCTGTCCCCTTCTTTCCATCTACACAGGGGGACCAGGCAGGGTTGCCCATTTTCCCCTATTCTGTTTGCCCTCACTATTGAACCAATGGCGGAATACATTCGGCAACACCACTCGCATAGAGGACTCAGGATGACTGCCCCCCCAGATCATATCTCTGTATGTGGATGATACCCTGTTGTATGTCCTGGACCCACATGAGAATGTGCAACACATTATGGCTGACATACACAAGTTCTCGGAATACTCGGGATACAAAATCAATGTCCCCAAATCTGAAATCTTTCCTTTGACCCCTAATACGGGTGACCTATCTTGCATCACAGGTTTAGGCATGCCCCCACACTGGTGAGATATCTGGGCATAATGGTGGCTAGAGATAGACAGCTGCTGCACTCACACAATCATGGCGATCTGCTTCTCACCCTTTCGACCAAGCTCCACCTGTGGGCTAACCTCCCTCTGTCCCTATACGGCCGAGTGGCCCTACTTAAAATGGTTGTATTATCCAAACTCCTGTACCTCTTCAATAACATCCCGATATGGCCCGGTAAACCCTTTTTTGTTAAACTTAGGTCACTGGCATCTTCCTTTATCTGGAATGGTAAAACTGCTAGATTGGGGTGTGATAAAATGGTGGAGCAATTTTCACAGGGTGGTATTGCGGCCCCTGATTTCGAATTGTATTGCATAGCAGCTCAGGCACAATTTGTAAAACATTGGTTTGACCCTGGGGACACTGCCCCACACAATCTTCTCGAGAAGCACGCAGTCTGCCCCAATGATATACATTCGGTCCTTTTGAACCCCGCCTATAGCAACAACTGCCCCTTTGACCCGGTATACGTCACTACACGGGCGTGGTCCAGGATCTATAAAAGGATTGGCCTGGAAGTTCCCTATGACCCAGATATACCCCTGTGGAATTTCTCCAGTGTTTCCCCGACCTTCGACAGGGCCCTTCAGCGGACCTGGGACCCAAATAGACTCTTCAGGTTGCGTGATATGTTCCCTGATGGCACGTTCTGCGAACTTGCAGATTTCACGAGGGCGGTGGAGGTGGTCAGCTTAAACGCCTCCAATACTATCGTATGAGAACCGTTTTTGCCGCCAAATGGCCCTCCTTCTCGGTGGAACCCCAGGCACATGAGTGTATCAGAACCATGGTGACAACGGAAGGTCATGGCAAGGGAATCTCGTCACTATACACCCTGGTGCAATCACACTCCCCCTCACGAAACACTATCAGAGAAACCTGGGAGCGGGATGTGGGTACTCAGATATACGATGTACGATGGGCCCGATATTGTCAACTCACCAAATCGGTCTCCATGAACTCTGGACTCCAACTGATCCAGTTTAAAATACTGAACCAGCTACATTACTCCCCGGCTAGACTGGCTTAGTTTGTGGAGGGTTGCACAGGGACATGTTTGAAATGCGGTGCTCCTGATGCTGGGGCATATCATATGTACTGGTCGTGCCCTGTTATCGCAAACTTTTGGCGTGAAATGTCCGAGCTCCTCGAGGAGATAACGGCGATCCCAGCTGCCCTATCCCCTCCTAAAATACCTGCTTGGTGACATTGGGAAGGTGAATGAGACCACATGGAGACTATTTAACATCTCATGTATTATTGCCAAACGCTGCATCCTTAAATGCTGGAAATCCAATGCAGGCCCTACCCGATCCAATTTCCTGAAAGACCTGTGTATGGCGAATGATGATGAGGAACTCTTTGTTTTATCTGTCCCAACACCCTGTCGTCCTAAAGATATATTGTCCCTACTACGTTTATATTTATGTGATTTGATGTCCGATTCCGATGTAACACCTACCCCATCGCCTTAGGTGACGATACCTGTTTTACTGCTACTGATATATGCCACTGTCGATACTATACATATGCTATACTGTACTGTTCATGAGAACTGTCTTGTTGTGAATTGTTCCCCTCAATAAACAAAGTTTAAAAAAAAGAAAACTGCATCTATCACCTACAAGGCAATCTCAAATGGAACGCAAACCTACTTGGCGGGCAAACTCCACACCTCTGGAGGCTTTAGCACCTCACATAGCAAAGCTATCAAAAGGTTGGATTTAAAGATAGCCCGCAAAGAGACTTGCAAGCAGTTCTTCTCCTGCCATGCACTGACCATCTGGAACTCAATTCCGGTAAGGCTTGAAGTGCCCATACCATCCTCCAGTTCCACAAAACACTAAAAATGTAGCTCTTTCTATGATACCTGTCGGACGAATGAAAATCCCTCTCACCTTCCACTAACACTTCTGCCTAACTCTAAGAAATGCCAAGAATTCTAGCACAATCCTTTTTAAAGTGCTAGGCCCAAGCTGCTCTTGAGCTAGGTTTGTGCCATAAGCAATACAATACAAATTAAATTAAGTAAAGGATTCCTTGATTGCTCCTAATTACTAGTCTTTAACTAAAATAAACAGAAGCAAGAACGGCCAGAATATTGCATTACCAACTTTTACTAACAGTACAGAGCCCTCCACTTTCCACCAATACATCTTTAATATTGTAAGCACCAGTCCATCATTTGTTATGGCCATACACTGTGTCAAACCAGTTTGGAACATATGGGGAATACCATTTTGGAATAACCATTATTTCAATTCTTTCATCAATAATGTGGCAACTGTTTTGCTGGTGATGTCTAGAAGAGCAACAAGCCAGTTTAAAGTTTTTTTAATTGTGTTTTCAAATAATGTATGTGGTATTTTTGTCCATGCTCTTTAAGCCTCTGTGCAGTAACACATTAACGAGGCCACCAGGCGGTTGTCAATATTCATGATATCTTTATATTCCATCGAAAGAGAGTATATTTTTCTTATGAATGATTTCAAAGTTTATGCACTGAGAATTATTTGAACCAAGCCAGATAGGGTGTCTGACTTATATATGGTGGGCCAACGTTCTTTTGTATCTGCACTTCACTTAAGGGTGAGTATCTCAGCCTATTGACTACTCATGACTGTCCTCCTAAGAGTTGTATACCAATTCTGATAGTACTGTTTGATTTTGAATCATATTGCTATAGATTTGTGCCAGGATGGTACAATGGATCTTGAAAGACTTCTCATTTGCTTTCTCATCTATTTTTCAGAGATACATGTCTTAGATTTTACACGTCCCAAGGTAGGCAAATCCTCCCCTAAATACAGGATGAGCTTTTTTTGTGAACTCCCTTATTTTTTCAGGTTACTTACTCTTGGAGGTTAACTCCCTTATAACATCAAAACCTTCTAGAATATTCAACTTTTAAATTATTCATAGCCCACAGTACACATCTGACCACACTCTTCGGTTCACTTTATTAGTAATTAAAGTCACTCTGAGAAGAGTTCTATGTTCGTCTTTCTTTGTATCCATTCCCACAATAAGAGAGAGAATGGTGTGATTACTAGCGCCATTCTGAGTAAACTCCATGTTTAATACACAGTCAATAAATCTCTTGGAAATAAAAAGATAGTCTAGTTTGGAGTTTGTAGTACCATTTGACAAAAATGTATCTGCCCGGATTTTCTACTGCTACTCACCCATTTAACATGTTCAAATCCCAATGGTTTAAGAGCTGACACCATATTTAGATATGTTCTGGTTCACAAGGGTGGGAGGAATACCAAAGCATGACTCTGAACACGCATCATCTGATGTTTCTAAACCTTCTGGTAATTTTGTTTTTAAATCACCAACCTAAATGACCCATGCATGATTTTAGTGAATGTGCCATTTCTCCACGGCCAAGGAGCAGAGTTCCTAAAAGAGAAAATAAATGCCTACCACAATCTGCCTAGGAACCAAAACCATACAACAAAAGAAAATTCAAGGGATCATCTTTCTCTCACCTGGCACCAATAACTTGGAAAGAGCTACCAAAAAACATACATAACACAAGAGAGCATCTTCAATTCAGCAAACTACTCAAAACTTTGCTCTTTGCCCCAGAACCAGAAGGAAACGACTAGAAAGCATATACGCAGCAGGACACAAGAATCCCAGAGAAGCAACACATCCTCCCTAACTTCCGAACTTATCTTCCCTACCTGGTGGGCAAGGGGAGGATGCCATTACCGCACACCACTATGCCAAAGAGGCAAGGTAGGTAGGTTAGGATTTCACTTGGGAATGGGGAAGGAAGGACAAGAAGGGCAGGGGGAGGACACTGTATCCACATACTGCTAGTCCACAGAGGAAACATAGGCAGGTAAGGACTAACCAACACAGAAATGGGCAGGAAGGGAGCTGAATCCTGTTAACTATAAATCGCAAACACCAGGGTGGGGGAACAAGCCTGCTTCAACCAGGTACACAAACCACTAAAGTAGCACAGAGGGAAATTGCCACCCCATCATACCTGCCAACTAGAGGGAAAGAAACTACAATATGAAACTCACAGGATAACCCTAGATGTGGAACAAAGAAACACAAAGGATAAGAGGTAGGTAAAAAACCCAAAAACCCACTAACCCCAGAAAGCCTCAACTTCCCCATACACTTCTCACACAGAAACCCACACAACCACCTTTCTGCACAGAAATCTGCACGTACTTCAACACTGCAACAACAGACAAACAACACATGACCCGTATCACCAGCACATGGGAACTCTCACTGATCCGATTACTGCTTTCAAGCTCAGCTCATGGTAAAAACTGATCTGAAGCTGCCAACAGGACACTACAGCTCTCACTCTCCTTCTCCCACTGCACCCTACTAAACCCCTAGAGCCCTCCTCTTTCTGATACACCAGAGCGCCTGGGGACGACTTCTGGTGGTGACGGTGTGCAGTACAAATACCTTTAACATTAACTTTAACAAAAGTGTCATCATATTTTCTATAATACCTTGAATTTCCTTTTTCCCTGGAGGGTGATGTACATTTAGTAACAGCCAATTATTTTGTTCAAGATTTGACTAGCAGCCAACACATTATGCAAGATCTCCCATTATCCAATATTTTTCAGATGCAAATACTTTTTATCCGCTGTGATTAGAGTACACTTGTGTCCTTTTTCTCTTTTGTGTGCCAATTCTACTAGCATGCTGTATCTTTCGGAAAAAGTGTATTCCCTTAGCAAGAGTTCATGGAAAGAGATTATGCCAGGACAGTTTATGTAATTAAACATCATAGGCCTCATTACATGTGACTGCATCAATAATCAAAGAAGCAGCCATGGACCTAGCCCCGTTCATCACCACACTAATTAGCTTGTCATTCAAATCCTGCACTGTCCCCACAAACCTTAAGGAGGCCTGGGTCCTCCCGCTTTAAAAAAAAATCTACACTTGACCCAGCCATCCTGACAAACTATAGACCCATAACTACAGTCCCTTTTCTTGTAAAAATCATTGAGAAGGCAGCCTACCTCCAGATACAGACCTAAGTAGAGACTAACAATCTTCTGGGACTCCGGCAGACGGGCTTTAGACCAAAACATGTCACAGAAACATCCTTGGTCGGTCTGAAAACCAGATAGATGAGCTAAAAGACAAAGGGAAGCTTGCCCTTCTCTTGCTACTAGACCTCTCTGCTGCCTTTGATTTGGTGGACCATAAAGTGCTGTGCAGCTTTCTACAGCTGTCTATTTCTCACCGGAAGCGACGGCCTGGATTCAATCCTTTCTAGATAATTATTCTATGAGAGTCATTTCACCCTCTGATTCAGTGGATCCAGTACCCATAAAGTGTGGAGTACCACAAGGCTTGTGCGTATCACACACAATGGACAATATTTTCACTAATGCTTTGTTCGATGACCTAGATGATCTGGGTGTCACCTACACTAACTATGCAGATGACGCCCAGATCCTCATTCCGATATCTGGTGATTACGAATCTGACGTGACCTTGGTGAACAAAATGTACTTCATCGTTCAGACCTGGATGGCCCTGCACGGCCTTTGTCTGAATGATGAAAAGACTGAGCTCCTGTTCATGGGAGTACCAGCCAGACTTAGCAAATTAAGTAAACAATTTCAGTCATTCAACATTGATGGTATTGAGATCGACATGGCTAACTCTGGGCTTCTACTTAGACCCAGCCTTGAATTTTCATAGGCAACTCAATGGCACAGCCTCAGTGACAGCATATACTTGTACGTTAATCCATGCCTGCAAAGCATTCTTATCTACAGCTAGCTGCATTACTCTAGCTAGAGCGTTAATTATGTCGAAACTCAACTACTGTAATGTACTCTTTCTGGGCTCAATTAAACAGAATGTAAATAAACTTCAAATTTTACAGAACAATGCTCCAAGAAATCCCCTAAGTATTCCAAGAAGACAACACATTTCGGAGGCCAGACGGAACACAAATTGGCTATCAGTCAAGCATAGGATACAGTTTAAAGCTGCAACTCTTACCCACAAATGCCTAACCAATGTAGCCCCTAAATAACTCACTGATAAATTTGCTAAAAATACATCAACATGTCCTATAAGGACCAGGGACTCATTCTGTTTGAAGGTCCCAAGTTACAAGCTCAAGAAAGTAGGGGTATTACCTTTCCTGTCCTGGCAGCCCAGCTTTGGAACTCCCTGCCTGTAACCTTAAGAGCTGACCCTTCTGCCTTCAGCTTTAGAAGAAATACGAAAAGTTGTCTCTTAGCTCGAGATCTATAACTGGCTTCAGGCTGTCACTAATGATGCTACCCAGAATACAATGATGTCTGTATATCGTGTACATTTGCTTTGTATATTTATGTTCTATAATATGATGAAACTCAATGTAAATAATGTCTTGTAACTGGTCTTTATGTATATGTCTTAAATTTACTTGCAACTTGTAACCTTAATTAACCTGTAACCTGCCCAGATAACTCTGGGTTTGGAGCGCTATATAAATAAATGAACAAACAAACAAACATGTATTGAGGTGCAGGTAAAAATGGTGGTAATGCAGTGGTAATTCCATTAACGTTGCATTACTGCACAGCTGTACTACAAGTTTGGTGGTAAGGTGGAGGATATACCTCCTCCAAAAAGCTGGTAAATACTCCAATTTACCAAAAATCTGCAAAATCGGCAAACTCCCCAGTTCTGTGGACTCTGGAAATGGGGAATAACACCACCCTACCCACACTTATAATGCTGCTGTAAATCTGCTGGACCAAGTGGCGATAATGGTAATCAAGATTGGTGGTAATTCAGCAGTTTTACCTCCAAATTACCAACAAACTCGTAATGTATCCCCCTGTCTTTAGAAGTTATTATAATGTACCTCCTGGAATTCCATGAGAGTGACCGCAGATGTGCTGGTTGCTCTTGAGGGACTCATTTACAAAGGGAGATGCCAGGCTATTTGAAGAAGAGAAGGGAGTGAACTTGGTATGTACTAAACAAGAACACTACAACAGCTCCCAATCTCTTATGTTCTATGAAACAGGTCTCTTGGGGTTAGCGACTTAGATTAAGTCTATGTAGAGCACCATGTGGTTAATTTGTCATTGTTATCAGAGTATTCAACCTGACTGACAAGGTTAACCATCATTAATATATAGAAGTAAAGTCTTGTTTATTTAATACAAAAAAAATACATATTCAATTAAAACCATGATAAAGTGACTCGTGCTAGATAAAGTAACCAGTGCACACCACCTTATATGTGACTTTGGAGAGCATATACAATAAAATACAAAATGTTACATGTCAATTGTACTGTGTATTAACCAGTTTTATTTTGGAAACCCAAGTATTTAGTTACAGACCACGATTCTCATTCAGAACAACAATACATGTTAAGCTCCTGCTCAACAACACATGTATGGGCTTGGTTTCTATAAGCCTTTCAATTGATATTTTCAGTGTGAATCATGAGACACCACCTTAGCTGGTGCACCTGGAGCTCTAACTAGACTTAATCTAAGGTCCCTTACCCCTAGAGTCCTGTTTCATAGAACATAAGAGATTGGGAGCTGTTATAGTGTTCTTGCTCTTGAGGGGCACCTAAGTGTCTATGGTTGTGGTACCGGATAACCATGTCGAGTTCTGATTTATTTCCCTTCTACGCTCCATATTGTCCTGTGCATCTTTTGTTACATATTCTAGGGTGCTACACTTACTATATTTAATCCTAAAATCATCTTTCTTACAAACATGCCCCATATCTGAACTCATCTACTTAAATACCCTCTCTGCATCCCTATTATTGACCATGCATGTTTCTAGCACTGGGGTGTAAGTAGGTACTGGGATGTATATATGACATCCCATTAGTAAACATATGATTCAATCACATAACCCAATTTAGCAATAAAGAACTTAAGTGCACTTTGGAACTAACTATTGGAAAAAGAAAAAGGATCCAGACAGTGATGGGATCCTTGGGCTTTGATTCACAATAACTATTTCAAGGATCCTTTCCCATGATCAATTCAAATATGTCCATGAACAAAATATTGATTTCCCTTAAGAAGCATACAAAGATGAAAATATGTTCGAACATCAGCAATAATACTGATGCACTTATTATAAATAGGCAATGGTCTTGAGTAAAAGGCAGTAAAGCTTTATATATGTGGCTTGGAACAATTATGGAAAATATAGTTCACAGTTTAGGGCAGTGGGTAGACAATTAAATAAACTGGCCAAATTGATTATGAAGGCACTGGCTTTGATGATGTTACACCCACAGTAAAAAAAAGGTTCAGCCTTTAGTTGCTTACATGGCAGTGGATGTGCAAAATAGGATACATACATAATAAGTAGAGTATTACATCCATAAAAGACGTTGTTCATTGTTCGCCACGATATTACAAATACATTCCACAGAAGGCTTGCACTCTTATAAAAAGGCTTTGCCCAAAAGCAAAATTGGGTTAGCTTGCCAACTACAATGAAATGTTGTTTAAATGTTGTCCTGTTTTAGGACAAAGAAGACCGTTTTTTACAGTATACATAAACATTGTCGTTTTTTACTACTCGTAACCACCTTGGTGTGCATGTTACTGTTTACCATGCATATATAATGATGTACTGCTGTTATAACTACACGTAAAATGTATTTGACATTCATCCGAGAGCCCTCTTTCTGAGTTAATTTTGGGTAATTTTAAAATGTCGACATGTGTGTTTTCCCTTGATACTGGCATGTTAACCCAGTTCTGTTATCCTCTCTGAGAATTAAAATATATTACCTGCTAATCAGACAGACATATTCGAGGTTTAATTAAACTAAAAAGAAGTTTTATAATGTTTTAGTGTTTGGATTTCAAAGTAAGTAAAACAAGAGTGCTAATCTACAGGTGACCCTAATATGGTAACCACAAGTTTATGCAAGGTTTCAAAATTCCTGCATCCTTTCACAAACAATGATTATAATTGTCTATTACAAAACCAGATGTGACATTTGTCTTGTAAACTCCACTACAATTACAAAGTGAATTAGAAATATTGTCATCTCCAGTTTACAGAAATTTGCTTTTAGAGAAATGTGCATACACTGTGTACAACCTGTTGTCATGCTACCGAGGAAAGAAGTTCATTTGCTCTGATCTGCTAGAACTGTTATCAATAAACAAAGATGTACACTGATCTGTGAGCTTATTTGTTTCTTAGTGCTATTTTGAATCTGTGTTGGAAGGGACGTTAAACAAACTGGTATCATCAGAATGGTTACAGATTATTCTTGTCATTTATTTTGAAAGCCCTTTCAATTGAGGATTAGTCATGTACAAGCCAAATGCCTAATATTATATCTATAATGGAATAGACTGCGAATTTCTGAGCACTTAATGAATTCCAACTCTATGCTCCTGTATGCTAAAAAGAAAATTAGAATTTAGCAAAGAGGCACATTTTAAATTGTTTCACTTAACATTTAGGAGCGATTTTAGTTCTGCACGAAAATTGGTACAAAAATGCATAAAACATACATCAACACAAGCGTGTTGGCTATCAGAAAACATAAATACAGATTTAAGCGAGTTTTGGAATACAATGATGAATTTGAAGCCTTACCTTTTTTAAACCCCAGCAACACCAGAATCGTGTTGCCGTAGAACTCTGATATTCACAAATAAAATGTTGCTAGCTAGAAGGATGTAAAGTCTTTCTAAAACCTGTTTAATAAACTTTATAGTTATTTCACTGGTGCTCTAATTTGAGGATGCCTATATTTAAGGGAAGTGTTGAATGGGATTGATAAACTGAGCATGTGACTACTCCAGACAGAAGGGAAGGTCAAATTTTTAAGAAAAAAAAACAATATAAACAATGCTCAAGTGCCTAGCACATAAGGAGGTAGGGTTGGATTTAGCAGAAATGCATAAAGTAATAGGAAGCAATCAGAACATGTAGCTGATCAGAATGCATCTACAACACAGCACCTACAAATGGAGACTGATAAATGGTCTCTGTATACATACTAAGGCCCTACCAGAGACTGTCAGTCAAACACAAATACAGAAAAGAAGGAGAAGGAAGGAGAATATCTGGAGAGGGATACAAAAACAATTTTTGAAGTTATAACCCAAAATCAGATAAAACAATAGGTAATCCACTCATTAGAATGAGGTCCATAGTGCCAGCAAGTGGATTTGGTTCCTGCATCCAAGCTTGAATATTCTCGGGTCGTACAAATACTATATTTAATCTTAAAACCATAGATCTCAAACCCAGTTTAAATGTGTTTCTTTTTCCGGATGGAATTGCAGAATTCGCCTATCTAAAGCATGTTTGTGAAGAGCCTAAATCTTTTAAATGTCCAAATCCCTTATAAACTGTGCTTATTTTTATATGTGTTAAAGAAAAGACTTTACTGTGAATTTTAAAGCAACCCAGTATTGGAGTTAAGTAACTGCTTAATTCTGATTGGACAGTGACCAGCTTGGGAAAGTTTGACACTTCAGTTTGACACTCCCTTGCTACAGGAAGGCTAATGTATGCTGGAGGTTCTCGCATATGGAGCACAACAGACTTCATTAGACATTCGTCTTTTGGCTGAGCCAAGAACAAAGGACTGACTAAGCATTGACCTCTGCTGGTGAGGGTCAGGATACATCCCTCTACACCCCACCCCGATCAAAGGAATGTGACAGCTGTTGCCTGTGAAGGGGAAGTTGCAAAGGAAAACTTTGATGTTTAAATCTGTATTTGTGGTTAAGTTTGAAACTCTTTAACTGTGCAACCCGAAGGAGGATAAATCTAAAAATTGGTAGACGTTAACCTAATTTTGGGCCAGTGCTTTGAAGACATTGATGAACCCTGTACCAGCTAAGGAACCAAAGTTACAGGAAAACGCTAATTGTAACAGAACTATTAATGTTGCAAGTCTAAGATTGTATATTCATGCTCCAGTGATAATCACCCAGAGATGTACTGAATTAGAAATTGTTAGTCCAAACTGTTATGATTAAAATTGATAAAATTCTATAGAATGACAAAGACAGCTCTCACAGAGATGGGGATTGAATGTGAAGGTAAACGATCAAATATGCAATGTATGTGTTCAATTGTATTAGAGGACATCATTTTAGAAATGTACATTTGTGCAAAAGTTAAGTTTTGGTCAAAAGCAATGTGGGAGTTCCTAAATCCCATCATAAAGATGACAGCTCTGTTCTGACTGTCAACCAGAACAAGCTAAGTGCCTGTGCACAGCCGTGGGGGTGTGTTTTGAAATTCTGCCCACACCATAAACTTTGTGATGTCACTTGGCAGGATAAATATAGGAGCTTCTCCACACATAGACACACACTGCTTCCTGAACACATCCAGATTTCTGTGCAGCGTCTTGTTCCTGACTTCTTCATCTTGTCTAGAACTCATCATCTTGCAGCTGACTCCAGATTTCTTTGCAGAATCCAGGCCATAGCATTGCTGAACTCTTTTTAGCTAGACCCAAATTCAACCATCCCAAAACCTAAGAAAATTTAATTCTGATCCAGTTTGGCTTGCTACCATTAAGGCTTGCCCTCTGAAACTCGCATCCTGCTAATCTGCCATGTCCATTGACCAGAATGGCCCATCCAAATTCAGTCTGAGGGGCAGTCCAAAATTGACCAGAACTGCACTGCTGATCCAATCCCGCCAGAGGTGCCCTGCTGCCGGTAGACTTGATCCGATGACCAGAACTCTGACGGTCCAATTTTAATTACAAGGGACTGTAAGTATTAACAGGAATAACAGTGACCCATAGTATAGTTTCATTGTCCTATCCCAATCTCAACCCATCCCATCTTTAACTTCAGAACCCTAATATTGTCAGAACCATTCTTGCGCTGATTTTTCTCATTAGTTTTATAAAACCATAAGTCATTAATGATGTTGAGTAACTAAAGTAAATCCCAGAAAGAAACAGAGAATCCACCACCTGAAGGGTTATGGTGGCCACGTAACTGTGGAGAATCCCGGGTGGCATTCTCTTTTTCATAGTCAGTGATATAGTATAATAAAACCAATCTGTCATTTTTAAAACCCGAATTTCTGCTTTCCTCTGCGCCTATTTTTTCAAAAACACCTCTCACTAAAACCTCCATAACTTCTTCGATTTTATAGATAGAAATGTTACAACTCTCACTGATTCATAAGACCATTAGCTACATCCATAACCAAATACTGCATCAGTGTATTTGACCTGTTTTTATCAAAAATCGCATAATGAAATCTTGCCGCGAATTTACCTTTTTCAAAAGTTCTGCACGTGTCTTTTCTCCTCCCAAGTGTTTCTTAAATTCCATTCTGATCTAAAGTGTATAGTGTTGTTTAGCTGGTAGCTCATGTTTGGTCGGACCTGTTTAGTGTTGCTTTCCTAAGAATTTTTCTCCATTTAAGCATGTTTGCACCCTTTTGCATTGTTTCACAAAGCCATTTTCACCTGTCATTATAAAAGTGTCAATTTCCGAAAACGGTTTTCTCTCTTGTTTGGGGAGGGAAGATTGCATTCAAACTCTAGACATTGTCTTTCATTCCTGAATACCTGATGATTACTGACTTCTATGTAGGATTGCTCATTTGTACCTTAAGAACTTTGCAGGGTGAAATATTAACCTATACGCTATATATTCACAAACCAAAACTGTTCTTCCTGTGTTTTATATTCTGCATTATTATAAGTGAATTCAATTGCTTTACTTATTTTTGAATTGTATTGTCACTGCGTGGTGATTGCTATATATATATATATATTACATGGACGCAGTAGCGTCCATGTAGTTATGGTTAAGTTGGTGTTTCCATAGGAAGAGCATTTTTTGGGTGGCTTATAACTTCGCTCCCTCTGGACGAATCCTCACCAAACCTTGCAAAGAAAGTATATGGCCCACTCTGAATTTTTCTGCAAAGTTTGGAGACATTTGGTCTAGGGGGGGCAAAGTTATAGGGGGGTCCCAAAACGTTTGTTTTTTCCCATAGACATAATGGGGAAAAACTTTGCGCACACCTACAGCCCAAACCGCTGGACGGATTTACACCAAATTTGCAGCAGGTGCGGGGACTTGGTCCCGAAAGCATGCTTTTGCAAATTTGGTGTAAATTCATCCAGTAGTTTTTTTTAAAATGACCAAAATGTAAGGCAAAAAAATTAGTGATATGTCCGTTCGCTCCGCGGACAGTGCCCTGATTGGCCGAGCGGCTTGTGCGATGTCCGTGAACATCCATCGTGTTCGCTGATCGGACAGTGTGGGGCATGGAGCGCGTCAGATTTTTGGTGGCGCCCGACATCTTGCATTCGCGGACGACCGCAGACAGCGAGGTGAAACTTTGTTTAAAAATGTATTTAGTGGAGTGTGTTGGTGTGTAAGAGTGTTTGGGGAGGGTGGGGGAGTATGAGATAGGTGCAATGTTGTATTTTTTTATGTGCTAGATGCTTTTGTTGTGTTCGGTTTCTCTGCGGACAACACGGCTGTTCTGAAATGTTCGTAAATAAACAGAATGGATTTGGTGTCAAGTTGAAAGTGTTCTAAGAACACTCGTGGGGTCCTGGAATATTCGCATGGGGTGTCCTGAAGACGTTGTCTGTATTGTTCGTTGGCAAGCTAAAAGTGTTTTAAGAACACTTGCGGTGTCATGAAATGTTCGTACATAAAGAAAATGGGGGTGTCCTGAAGATGCTGTCCGTATCGTCCTCTGGCAAGTTGAATGTGTTCTAGGAACTTCCTTGTGTCCGCGGACATTAAAATGGTTGCAATGCTTGAATCTATGGGTGTGATATGCTGCGGTGGTTGTGGCCAGGGTATAGAATGTTGGGTGCATGGCCATTTGGCCATGCACCCAAGACTGTGTGCCGTGGCCACAACCACCGCAGCATATCAAACTCATATGCCATGCACCCAAGAGTCTATGCCCTGGCCACAAGCACTGCAGCATATCACACTCATAGTGGCTTATAACTTTGAGTCAAAATCAAATTGATAAGGAACAATGTTATAAGCGAGTATGGGTGTGATATTCTGTGATGGTTGTATTTATCATGTTATACTTACTATTTGGTTTAGTAACGGGAGTCCATGTTTTTCTTGTTCATTTTTGTGATAAAAGAAAATAGCATGTTAGTATTAGTATTTTATAAAGACTTATTACATTGTACAATCAACATTGTCTTCTTTTTTTTACCCTCATATTTAGAAGATGACAAACCAGAGTACAGTGCAATTTGCTCAGTTTCTGTGTTTGTTGCTAAAATCATTGGATCTGTGGGAGAAAAAAAATCCATGTTAGATTAAAAAAAAAACCTTTTCTGTTATGCTACACTTTATTTATTTGTTTGTTTTCAGTGTTTACTTGTTGTTTCTGGCTAATGCTTTATATATTGGATTGTTCCAGTTTTTGGGAGCAGTAAGATATTAGGTATTTGTTTGGATATTGTAAAATTTTGGAGCAGTTAGATACCAGTAGGCGTATTCTAACTGTTTATTTTTTTATATAATTTCGTGGTATTGATTTATCTGTTTGGATATTTCTAAATTTTGGGACAGTTAGATACCAATTGGCGTATTCTAACTGTCTATTTTTTTCTCTATTTGAGTGGTATTAATTTATCTGATTAGTTTTTGTAGCATCTTTGGGCAGTTAGATAGCTTTTGGAATATTGTGACAGTTTATATTGTTTTACTACAAGTGTACTTAAGGTTTAAGTACAGTTTAGTTATCAAATTTTGGTTTTAAGAACAGCAAATAAGCGTTTGTAAGATTTGCTATTAATCTTTGCTTTAGAGTAATGGTACTATCATTACATTCAAACCATCCACATTTCTTTTTTATATAAGCAGTGTAGTGCCCTGAATTGGTTGTGGCTCCTGGGTGGTAGATTATACCTATTGTTGTGAAGGTTTTCCTACCAAGTGATATTTGACCATGTGTGAATCCAGTCAGTTTGCAGTTGTTTTTGGTACCATCTGCATTGAACGTAGAAGCATTAGTATTACGTATTTACTATGTGTTTGTATTAGTAACGTGGAGCGATTATCTGAATTACAGGTCGAACATAATCTACCATGGTTTGCATTTTGTACAAGTTGCTGAAATGGAACAGATTCACAATTAGGTATTGATATATAGACAAAGCGTTCATTGGGGATTTGTTCTTGTGTCACATTGTTGCAGAGAGTGCATGTATGTTTCCACATGTATGAAATCTGGAACATTTCATTTATAGGTATGTTTTTGTTTTCCAGTACTAATAGTAAGTACATTAGAAATTCTTGTGGATCTTCCTGTGAATTTATAGTGAATTTCACCATTCCAGCACAGTAGTCCAATTCTTGTTTTATTCCATGAACACTATACGCGTTGTCAGGATTGTTTGTTGCGTTTCTATGAAGTACTAACATTTGCATACACAATGGGTCTGTAAAGTGTAAGTAAATGTTGTCAACAATTGGTGGTAATTGAAATAGAATATTGATTGCTACATTTGCATAGCAACTTACACCAATTTCATTTATAAGTTTAAATGGACCAGGTAGTTCTGTATCTGAGTGATTTTTTTTTTAGTTTGTCTTCCTTCTTTGACGAAGTACTTGGTTTACTTTCCCTAATTGGTTCTTTTTTGCTTGTGGTACTTGATGAAGTTTTAGTTTCTTTTACTCTCTTTGGAGGATTTGCAGTGACATCCTGTCGCATTTCTGTTTGATTTAGTTTTCTTTTAGAACATTTTCCTTTTTGTGGAACAGGATATGTTTCTAGATGGGGGGTGTATAGTGAACAAAGTCTATTGTATTCTAAAATGCAAGGAATATCAGCATTTATTTTACTTGCATCAAAGTTGATTAGAAATAGACCGTCAAGTGTACGGAAGCGTGATAGTGCTACGTAGCTCATGCCTTCTTTAAAGACTGTGTTACCATTGTCTATCATTGCTTTGTCTAGGGTAAGACCTTGTGATTTATGAATGGTGACTGGGTATGCAAGAGTTAGAGAAAATTGTTCTCTGCGTACATACATGTCTTTGAAGAGAAGGAATCGAGCTATTGAGCGTCCTATTCTTTTTACTTCTGAAAGTTTGTCAAAGAGAATATTCACAAACTGAATTTTGTTGTCACGTGGGTATGTTTGAAAGCCAACAACTGTACCCAGTGCTCCATTAACGAGTCCTTGGTCCATGTCAAGGTTACGTTTTCAGCATTACTCTGCAATTTAAGGATAATTTTAATATCTTTTCCAAGACTGCTGTGTTTGAGATTGATTTTTCTAAACTATTTAGTCTTGTTGTGGCTTGGTCACACATGGGTAGTTTCATTCCATGTACATCTAGTTTGTCTGTGGCGCTAATTTCCATTATTGGTTGCATTTCTTTACTTAACATTATTTCATTGGATTTGAAACAGCTTGCAAGAGTTGGCATTAAGGCCATACAATTGACATTTTTGTGGGCTAATTGTTCCATAACATCTGTAGCACATGCATTATCACCATAAAGTGCATGAATGTGCCGGTTTTTCAATATTGCTTTCCTTCTTTAGAAAGTATACCAACTCTGATACTTTTTTTTTAGATGTTCAGAGGAGAATTGCCTCGCATTTCGGTGCTGGACTGCCCCAGGGCAGGACAAAGACTGATATGTTTGGGATATTTCTTCTCTGTGAAAGATAGTGAGCTAAAGACTCTGGGTAAGTCCCTCGTAACCAGGACTAATGTCTGGCAGAGGGACTCCCAGGACCCCCCTTGTTAAATCTGCATATTTAAGTAACTTTGGGTCTCACCCTAAGTTACTAGGGGAATCCAGACGTGGACCCCTTGCTCACTATTCTTAGAGAGGCACAGATCCACCCTACTGATGAGGTTCAACCAGACCGAAACACGTGTCTGGGGTTTCTGTTGGTACTCTTGTTCAGAGGAGAATTGACTCGCATTTCGGTGCTGGACTGCCCCAGGGCAGGACAAAGACTGATATGTTTGGGATATTTCTTCTCTGTGAAAGATAGTGAGCTAAAGACTCTGGGTAAGTCCCTCGTAACCAGGACTAATGTCTGGCAGAGGGACTCCCAGGACCCCCCTTGTTAAATCTGCATATTTAAGTAACTTTGGGTCTCACCCTAAGTTACTAGGGGAATCCAGACGTGGACCCCTTGCTCACTATTCTTAGAGAGGCACAGATCCACCCTACTGATGAGGTTCAACCAGACCGAAACACGTGTCTGGGGTTTCTGTTGGTACTCTTGTTCAGAGGAGAATTGCCTCGCATTTCGGTGCTGGACTGCCCCAGGGCAGGACAAAGACTGATATGTTTGGGATATTTCTTCTCTGTGAAAGATAGTGAGCTAAAGACTCTGGGTAAGTCCCTCGTAACCAGGACTAATGTCTGGCAGAGGGACTCCCAGGACCCCCCTTGTTAAATCTACTTTTTAAGATGTTGGCATAAGTGAGATCTGCAGATTGGAGCATGTTTTCTGTTAATTCTCTGTATTGGAAATGTTGCCAAAGGTTGACATTTCCAATGCTGCCAACAGTTTTACGGCAGAGTTTGTGTCCTAATGTTTTAAAAATAGGCTCACCTTTTACTGGTGTCAATTGAAGAAGATCTCCGAAAACAATAATGTGTTTTCCTGCAAAGAGCTCTTCATAGTTTGTTTTGAGTACTTCTTGTAATCTGAGGTGAATCAAAGCCAACATTAGGTTGGACACCATGCTCACTTCATCTATTAGTAGCATTTTCATTTGTTTCAATACTCTGCGTAGTTCCATTGCAGCTTCTGCAGAAAGTTTGTAATAATCTAATTTGTTTTGGTGCTCTACTGGCAGGAGTAGTAATCGGTGTGAGGTGACACCACCTATGTTGTAGGCAGCTAAACCTGTGGGGGAAGTGACAACAGCTGACAGTTTGTTGTTTGTCAATTGTTGAAGGAACTTACTGATGATTTTGATTAGGAATGTTTTGCCAGAACCAGCTTCACCACTGACATACAATAGTATAGGTTTGTATTTTTGACAGTTGCATTCTTTGTTTTCATGTTGTACACCATGTGCAATTTCTTTTGTTACTTCTTGAAAAATGCTTTGTTGCTCATTGTTTAGCTTTGATTGTAGTATAGTTAAGTCTTCTTTATCTTCATACTGACACATGGTGTTTTCTACTTCTATCATAGCTAATTCTGCCTCATTTGTTATTAGTGGGTCTCCCAGTGGTTCTTGGCTTCCTGTGACAGAAGGTTGACTACTGTCAGGAGTGTCCTTATCTAGTTGGGCCTGGAGTTCTTCTTCGTGTTGCTGTTCATTGTGCAACATTGTTTTGAACTGTGCAAAGTTTACATCATTTATACTGCTTTCATTTGCTTTGAAAGCGTTTTCATATCAGTCATAGTTATCTAGTATTTCTTCTTCTTTTCTCCATGGTTTAAAGAGTTCTAGCAGGGACATGTAATATACGTCTTTATGTTGAGGAGCCTTTAATGACAATTTGATATGATTAATTAAATTTGGTTTGGTGAGTTTTACTTAGCTGCCTTCACAGTTTGTCACTTTGTATTCACGGTTTTGTTCATCAGGTTTTATATTATTTTTGTATGTGTAGTTTTGGGCTATGTGGTATAGACACATGGTTTCCAAAGTGGTACTGCTGTTTGGGTAGTATGTGTCCAATGAATTGTTTTTTAAAATGTCTTGGCTGTTGGGATCATGTTTGGCTATTGTTTCTATATCTTCGTATGATTTTAGAACTCTTTTTCTAGATTTAGCTGGACCAAGACTTAGCCATACTATATTTTCAGATTTACCATACAATGCAGTACCAGTTAATCGATCAGCTGCTTCATAGGATCCACATTCTCTATGGGACAGCATTTGTATGCCCAAGCTGTATAATTTCTGAGACACTGTTTTATCTGATGACAGGTCATTCCAGAGGTCTTGCAGTTCTGTCTTTTCTGATTTGGTTAAGTATGCTGTGACATATCGTGCAACTGCAGTAGAATTGTCTGCAATGTACTATGTTTGCATTCCATAAGTGGGCAATGATTGCATTGTAATCATTGATATATTTCTCTTCTTCTTTTCTTTTTATGCAATATGTATTTTTAGGTGACTTACCTTTAACACTATGTCTAACTGAAGACATGAGGTTGTTCACTTGACCTGTGTTTGTAACTGGTCTAGGGAAACCAAATCGGCATTTGGTGTAGTATTTCCCTTGGTTTTTGTATTTGCGACGACAGTATTTGCCACATTTGTGTCTTTGGAATTGTAAAATGTTTGCATGAAGATCACTATTTGTGGATTCTGATGGAATTTCACAAGTGCCATATTTTTCAATAAACTGTAAAACAGTGGCATCACTGTCTTGACCAAATTTAGGAGCATCTTTAATCCATAAAAGCATGTGGACATGTGGTGCTCCTCTGGCTTGGTATTCTTTTCTCCAAAAGAAGTGTTGCACTTCTCCAAGGGGAGGAACAGTTTTATTACAAATAAAATGTAGCATAGCAATGAAGCGATGGTGAAAATATCTTGAAACATTAACAGGATTCTGAGAACAAAGTACTCCAGGTGTTAGTATATCTATGTTTGTTTTGTTTTCGTTTGATATGCGTAGGAAAGCATGTAAATCTTCCCATGCATATTCTGCACAACTTAATGTAACAAACCAAGTGGGTGGGCCAAGGTTTCTGATCATACAACGTACATCTCCATGATGTTGAAACCAGTACTCTTTAGTACCACGCATATTTGCTAATAGATTTGTAAGATTTGCTTGTAAAACCTCATCTTTTTGTTGAACTTTTTGTAATAATTGTGTAGCTGTCATATTTTGGTGATCCTGATTTTAATGTGTGCAACTCCGTAACATAAAGTTGCTAGTTCACTTTCTAAGAGTAGGGGGAATATGTATTCCACATTTTGTCAAAATCTGGGATCTTCAGAATACATTCGTAATGAGCGATATTCTTTTGCTGATATTTGAATAGGTCTATCATCGTATCTTCCTCCTTTGCCAGTAGGAAATAGTAGAGGAAAAACATGTCCTTCTATACTTTTTTCCCATCTGCTGATTGGTGATCCTTTTGTTTGACGTACGTTTCCAGTGCATCTTCTATGGTGTCATTAGAGTGCAATGGATGAATTGTATAATGGTCTAAAGTGTTTGATATTGTATCAGGATGTAGGAGCTCAAATTGACCAGCTTCTTGAGTCTCTTGAATTATTTCAGTTGTATCTTTCAAGTTTTCTTCAATATTAATTTCTTTGTAATATTCATTATTCTCTTTAAGATATTGCAGGGCTTCTCTAACTTTATGTAAATCTACCAGTTGTTGCCAATTTGTTTTTTATTTTGTAGGTACTCCATTTACCAAGATAATTAAAGATTGTTGCATTGGACGTTGCACTCCTAGAGTGTGCACATTTTCTTTTAGATCTAATGGTAAATACACTACTTTTCCACGAATACCTTTCACTAATTCAGAGGGAGGTAATTTTGCAGTTTTTGGTTGAAGGCGTATTATTGCTTGAAATGGGTGCACTGTTTGAATTATGATGCTCTCATATAAATTAAGTTGTTGAAGAGGTTTTGGTAGTGGATATAATTCCAAGTTATTTGTGATAGCACGTGAAGGAGTTTGGTTGTTGTCAAGATTTGTAGTGCAGTAACTGCAAAGTATTATGGGGTCAGTTATTTTGTATTTATTTTCTGCTATAAGGTAGAGAGCTAATTCAAACCATTTAGAATCTTCATTGTCTTCTATTTTGTATGATAGGTCTACAGTTTTTGTGTTACTTTCATAAAAAGTTCTGCAGCAACATAGCAACATACACACACGTGGTTTGGTACTTCAGCTGAAGTACTTTCAAATTTTACTATTTCTTTTTTGTATGTGTGTAGTGAAAGGTTGCCATGTGCAGAATTGTTACGAAGTTGGTTTACAGCTAATATGTCTGGATATAGTCGATTTCTTCTAGTAGGTCTTTTGCTGTACCATGTAGAAGAATGTTATTTAAATTGGCTAGTGCTAAAGCAGGACTTTTAGCATAGTACAGCTTATAAACTAGATTTCTTATACTTGCATGATGTGTTGATATCCTTTTGATATCATGGAAGGTTGTTTTCCAAGTAGGTCCTGTAATGCAGGCCAATGAATGTCCTTGTAGTCCTGTGTACTTGCGTACTGGACAAGCATCCATATTTTGCAGTAGTTTAATTTTGATTTTGTCTTTCTTTTCACATATTGATTGAGGAATTGGCGTAAAGACTTGAACATTTTTTTGGGAATGTTACAATTGACGTGCCTGGCCATTTGTACACCAGATGTTCTGATTCAGTTGAATGGAGGGGTAAATCTACGTTTTCATGGCATATTTTTGTAAGGAGTACTTCTTGTTCCATTATGGTATCATTAACTTTTTCATAACCTCGACCACTGCTATGTATGGCAATTGTATTTGTTTGGTTTTGTTTGTACGCTTCCTCATTAAAGTATGGTTCTGTGCTTGTAGTGTGACTCCATTCACCTCCACAGATATTTAAGAAGTTATTTCTGTTGACATTTTTCGTTTATTGAGAAGTCTTTTTTGTAATTTAGTTATTAGTTTTGTTAGTGGTTTCATTCTGTTTAACACTAAAATAAATAACTTACTTTTGAGAAGAATTGCACTGTCAATCAACGCTTCTAAGATTACTTTCCTACGATAGGTTTGAAGTGTTGAACCTGGTTTCTCTCCTGTTTTTATAAGATTTTGAAGGACTTTGTGACGGTACATTTTGGCTAAAATACTTTTCTTGGTATGCTTACTTTGTACTATATCAAGATTTATAGAAGAAGTTTTATTTGTAGTGATACTTGATTTTGTGTTAATTGTTTTTTGGGTTGTTTTACTTTTTGATAGAGGAGGCAAAGTTTTTGTACTAGAAACTTCTTCTGTTTCACTACATGACTGTATTAGCTGTCTTGTTTCAACTTTTTTTTACAAATTCTGCTATAGATGGATGATTTTGTTGGAGACTTTTCTTTTCATTTGCTCTACTTCTGCGTTCCTTTCTACGGAGTTGCTTTTTGGTAGGCATTCTTTAGGGTCTGTTGAAAAAAATACAGAAGGTATGGGTTGGGGTGTTCTGCAATGCATGTGTGTGTGTGCATGAGTGTTTCAGTAAGATGATAAAGATGTATGTAATGGTGTGTGATTGTGCATTGGGAAGTACAACTACTAGGGATGGGTATTGTTGAATTAATGTGTTACTAAACTGGGGTTCAGATGACAGAAAAAAGTAAGCCAGTGGTGTGGAGAAGTATAAATAGTATATCTAACGCTATACAATTAAAACAGTTGTTTTTTCTACAACATCTAAATTCTAGCAGCTGAGTTGGGTAATTTGTGTGTTGAATAATAGGAATTTGGGGGCCATTCTGCCAGTAAATCACTGTTTAAGACGGGGGGTCAGAATGGTGCAGAATCTCTAATTTTAGGCACAGAAATAGCATGAATTAACCTTACAGTGTGTTTGAGTAATAATTCAAATATTATGGTAACATTCTACTTACTTTTTTTCTAAAATGAGCAGTTTGCTTCTTAGTTGTTCTTTGTATTTCAAATTCGGCTGCTTCTTTGCAGGAGAATGGTCTTCACTGCAATTGTAAAAGAAAGAAATTAGTAATGTGGTTTGTATATAGCACTGTTTTTAATTTAGACATAGATTTTTTAAATTGAAATGCTCAGCGCCTTCCTCAAAACCATTAAAACTATCTTATGACTAACTGTAGGAAAGAAAATATCTTTACTATGGCTTGTGAAATTCATAATGTACCACTGTATACCACTATTCCTGTAACTAAATTTTTCCGCGTAATAGTGAGTCAATGTCATAGCCTGCTTTTCCACGTAATAGTGAGTCAATGTCAAAGTCTGCTTGTCCTATATAAATGTAAGTAATTATATAAATTAAAAAAATTAAAACCAATTATGTGTTGTACAAATATTATTGTTTGAGATTTGATCATAGAGTGTGCATGTAATTTTGTTTGATTATATGTAGTCTATATATTTTATGTCAAAAATGTTAGTTTAACATTATTTGCATGTGTGTGTGTGTATGAAGAAATTAAACGGTATAAAGGTTTGTAAGTCACAGTTCATTTTAGGACAATGAAAAAATGATCGTAGATTCATTTTACAGGTTATACAAGGTAAAAGTCGGTTTGAAAATGTCTTCATGTACTGTATGGAAAATATACATACCTGTAGTTTGTGTTCATGCATATGGATATGGACGAAGCTGCAAGTAGAAATCTTGGAGACTTGTATAGTATTTCTTGTAGATCGTGCTTGCCAATGGTATGAGACTTGTACTCCGAGAGATTCACCGTACATTTGCAGTGCTGATCTATGATGATGCAGTTACATGTAGAGGTCTTGGATTTGATTGGTGGATGGTCATGTGATTTCTTAGCTACTTCCAATGAGGGAATGGCACAGAGAGTGAATTGGAAATGTTAGAAGGGCTGTCCATGTTACGATATGTTCGCGGACATGGCGGTAGTTCTAGGACACCGTGTATTACATCCGGGGAATTTGGGGTGGGGAGGCATGCAAATGAGATTGAATGTAGCAAGGGATTGGTCAGTAAAGTTTAGTGAGTGTGTTGTGCTAGGAGAGGTTTTCTCAGATATTCTTTTTGCTGAGAGAAGAACAGATAGCTATGGCTGAGTGTTTCAAAAAACAGATTGTGTGGATTTTGGGAGACTCGTGGATACATTGGTTGAAGGTGCATGCAGAAAGCTGTGGAGTATCTATAGATCTTGGATTTGCACATGTGGAAGTGCACTGGCATGGAGTGCGTGGAATGAAGTGGTTGGGCTTGCTACCTCTCTGTGCAACTTTGAAGATAGAGGAACATCCAGATATAATTGTAATTCATTGTGGAGGGAACAGTTTAGGACATGTGCCTGGAATTTCTTTGCAATTTGCAATAAATGAAGGACTTCAGAAGATCATGGACATGTTTCCAAACTCCAAAGTAAGTTTTTCACGGATTGCGCAGAGACAAATGTGGCTTCGTTCTTTCTCATGTGGTCCACAAATGGAGAAAGCAAGGCGTAATGTTAATAAGGCTGTTTGTGCCTTCCTAAGAGATTTTGGCATGTCCTCTTTTCACCATCTTACTTATGCTGGCAATCAGATTTTTCTGAGAAATGTACAAAATGCATTGCGACCTTTTTTAGAAATACAGCATCCATTTTGAAGTAGGTGTTAAGTATTTATAATTTTTGATGTACAAACACCTCCCAAAGGCTCTTTTCAGAGCCACCACTTCCTCCCACAGAAAAATGCAATGGTTACAATAGGGTAGCACCCCAATTTTTTATATGTTCGCGAACTGTCCGCGGACTTTCAAGAAATACAAAGGGCCCTGCTTTATTTATCTTCACTTCTATTTTTTAACTGTGAAAGGCGGCTCTGAAAAGAGCCTTATTTTTTTGGGATTTTTGTTATTTTGTATTTGTTTTGGTTTTTTATACACAACACACTAGGAGAGGAGGGGAATGGAGGGTAAAGGGGGGACACCAACCACATGGATAAGAAAGGGCGAGCTGAGAGAGGAAGATGTAGAGTGGGTTTCATTTGGGTAGTGAGCAGGTCTTCTCGTGCTGTGAGACAATAGTCTCAAAAGCACTCCGAAGTCGCTCCCTCCTGCAGAGTACTGTGTCACAGAACATACATACAACTATGACCCTCTAAAGGTAAGGGTCATCAGAATTCTGTACGGCCTGTGATGCAGCTTGAGGAAGACCCTGTCCCACAGAGGTGTTCCTTGTGGTGACAGGATCAGAAACAGAGGATGAAGTAGAGGCAATCAACCTACTACGCTCTTCGCAAGGTACAACCTGGCGAATGGCCCCAGTGTGGAATGAGTTGAGGTGTCGCTTTATGGTAGTGGTCCCAAAGCTATACGAACCATGCCTCCCGCGACTGAGTACCATTTTGCACTCATTGCAGGTGACACGGTTCGCACGAGCCTTAGGACCATTCCCATGAATGGTAAACAACCGCCACACCCAAGAATCACGCCGAGGGCGGGTAGTAGGGATTTCCTCTACCTCATTCTCATCATCCTCTTCTTCCTCCTCTGTATCCTCACTACTGTTCCCCTCTTCAGGCCCTTGGGGAGATGGTGGTGGTGGAGGGGGTGGGGGTGGTGCTGAGGCAGATGTAGCACTGGGTGGCAATAGTGGAGCCATGGATGTCTTCGGCTTGGAGATGGAAATCTCAAAATCTGCAAAGTATGCAGCAAAATGCAGTGTGCTCGGTGGAATAGCCAGAAACACAATGAGAATGAGCTCTAGGGCGTGGTCTTTTATAGGGGTGCTTGTACGCAGTTCGTGGACATGCGGACCGTCTGCAAGACAGATCGAACACCAAAAAAGGTTCAAAAAGTCACAAAAACTATGTGGAAACTTAGGATTAGTATGTGGGATTTGTGGTATGGTGAGTTGTTAATGAGAAATATTGTGGATTACTTGGAAATGTACTTTTAAACTGTTCGGGGACATGAACAGTGTCCGCATTCAGAACACGCGATCAGCGTGGGCGCGGTCACATGATTGCTTTGTGAGCATGTTCGCTAAGGAAGCGGCCGTCCACAGGACACCCAATGTACGGACATTGTTTTGCCCATGCACGTTGATGTTCTACGGACAGTGTTCGGGTCCTGAACTAATTAAAAGTGCGTCACACGTAAAACTAACAGTTACGGACAGCTGTTTGTTCTTAGCACAGTTTAACTTACTTGCGAATAATACAGACAGACATAGCGTCCCCAGCACATATCCATTTTCGTTTATTTACGAACAATTCAGGACACCACGAGTGTTCTTAGAACAGTTTCAACTTGCTAGCGAACACTACGAACAGGCATAGTGTTCTTAAGGACACCTCCATTTTCGTTTATTTACGAACATTTCAGCACACTACGAGTGTTCATAGAACAGTTTCAACTTGCATGAGAACATTACGGACAGATATAGTGTCCTCAGGACACTTACATTTTCGTCTATTTACCAACATTTCCGAACAACCGCGCTGTCCGTGGACACCTAAATTGGTTTTAACAAAAAGAAACGAAACTAATTACAACACAATATAAAAAAGTAACTTTATTTGACATATATTAACAATTTATGACTGAGAAGGTGGGCCAGAAACGGAAACAAAAACAGGAGAATTAGGGATTTCAACATAATTGGGATCTGGTGAAGAAGGGATGGAAATGTCATCAAAACGTTTTGGTCCATGGAGAGGGTTTGGGGTTAATTGAGTGGGATATGGTGAGGGGGACAAGTACAGGTGGGACAATGGTATCTTGTTGTTAGTTTTAAGTGATCTTCCACAAAGTTTTTTAAATTGGTAAAATTTACCATAAATTGGTCCATTTTTTCGTTTATGTGTTCCAGAGTGTTATCCACCGCTTCTTTTTCTGTACTAGTCTCAATTTTTGTATGGTCTGTACAAAATAAAATGTATATGTTAAATGTATACAAAATAATATTTATTAATTGGTTTATATAGTAAAGTGTGTACCATTAGGTGCACTATCTTCTGACATTTCCTCTCATGGGAAATGCTCCTCTAGCCACTCCACAGTACTACACATTTCTGTGAGAAAACAAAAAAGTAATATATATTTTTTATCTAATACAGAATGTTTATAAATATATGAGTAAAATGAAGTGCACTTACGATTTCAGGTAAGATATGTAATGAGTAGTCTATACGTCTGGTCTTGCTCTTAGTTGTGGAGTGTCTGTGAGGTAATTATGTTGGAAGCCACTTTATCTTCTTTTGGTATATTCCATTTTAGAACATATTGTATTTAAATGAATGGTTAGTGTGTTACATATATGGGTTACATTTCTTAAGTATTACTACATATACTTTGTATGTGTGCTGCTTTGTGAATTTGTTAAATGTTCCTATGTTATGATATAACAATTACAGATACCCCCCCAGAGTTTTTAGGTGGTGGTACTGTTGTCCGAACATGTCCGCGGACAGTCAAATTCAGTAGAAAGGGTTCAGTATGTTCCACATTACATGTACATAAAGTCAAAGTTATTATTGTTAAGTTGTGCTACTAAAAAACTATGAAATTCAGTAAAAAAAACTTTGTTACAGGGACGTTATGGTTCAGTGGCGCTACGAAAAACCTATGAAATTCAGTAAAAAAACGTTGTTAAAGGGACGTTATGGTTCCAAGTAAAACCGAAAAACCCCTGAAATTCGCCAGTTATGGTAAGCTAAGCAACCATAACTCGCGCCACCACCGTGCAATGCTAAGACTAACACCCAGGACATCAAAGATGACATCACAAATGTCATTGATGACATCACTGATGACATCACATGTGCATTTACCTTTCATGAAAAGTCTGTACAAGGGTTTCTTATTGTAATGTTAATAAAAAAAAAGTGTCAAGGATCGTTGGAATAAATATCAAGGGCTAATTAGTCCATCCAGTATACTAAGGTGCTCATGTAGAAACATAGGCATTGTGTGCAGCATACATGATGGAGGTTCAATATTCATAAGCTTACCATGTTGAATAGTGAAATGATAACTGTTTTCTTATTAGACTTTTGCATACTGTGAAACATGTGATAAGTAGATAATAAAACCCACTTACTACATAATTGCATTATTATAGACAAAACACAAAGAGACAACACCACATACAAATATGAGTATATACAAGGAAAATGAAGTAAGAAAAAAAACAGCAGTAGTAGCAGAAAGTGTTCATGACCTAACTAATTACCTTTATGCAGAGAAATGATTGCTCTGTTTCAAAGCTGCTACTTACCCAATGTATATATATCGCATGAGGTGATTGGACCCTAAGGAAAGTAGTGTGAATACAAGATATAACAATAGGTGCATATACAGGGAAAGTACAATAATTAAAAAACAACAGAACTATCAGAAAGTGCTGATACCTCTACTGATAATTTTAATGCACAGAAAGGATTGCTGTCTTTCATGCTTATGTCTTCCCCTATGTATGTGTTTCATATGATATGACTGGACCCTAAGGGAATTATTGTAAGAACATACTTGAAGGATAAGTCTACAAATATACTACCTTTTCCACTTTTAATTCCTGACTGTTACTGAAGAAAACCATGTGGCCTAGATATGTCAGTAAAGGAAAAATGGAGGAGCCAGACATGTGATGTCATCAGTGATGTCATCAATGACATTTGTGATGTCATCTTCGATGTCCTGGGTGTTAGTCTTAGCAGTGCACGGTGGTGGGGCCAGTTATGGTTGCTTAGCTTACCATATCTGGCGAATTTCAGGGGTTTTTTGGTTTTACTTGGAACCATAACGTCCCTTTAACAAAGTTTTTTTACTGAATCTGATAGGTTTTTAGTAGCGCAACTTAACCATAACGTCCCTTTAACAACGTTTTTTTACTGAATATATATATATATATGTATATATATGTTTTACAACTTATGTGTGATTTGAATATTAAATAAATAAATACACATTTACCTTTCCAAACTAGCCTGATTCCTGATCCACTGTCCCCTGGGGGGTATTTTGAGAAGGGTGTGATATGAGTGGTGTATCATTCAGAATATTGAACTTATAGACACAAATAAATAAGTGATTCATTGCGCACTACATGCTAGGCGAGACCGGGTGTTTGCCTGATTAAACTCCTTAACAGATTTTGGGGGCTTGTGCTGTGATTCTGAGTTTGACCTACCACCCGTGGCAGTCTAACACAGCATACTAGCCTGCAGGGTACAGACACCTTGCTAGGTTGGTGTACTGTGCTACACCGTACAAGCACCTCTCAAAATAAATACTCCAAAAATCAGGACTGTTTGTAAAAGTAAATTAACTCTGAAATAAGTCATAAGGAAATTGATATTTCCGAAATGGCGATCCCAGTAGAGATTAATATGGCTAGGGAACACCCTCTGCACAAACTGTTTGTCAGGGGTGAGTGGCCCAAACAGGATGAACAGAAATGGCTGCAGGAAATCAAAGAACAGATCACTGTCATAGACCTAGATACATGGCAGGACAAGGGCCCATTACACCCTGCACTTAGTGAACTGTACATGGCCCCAAAAATAAAAGAGGCGCAGTGTAAAATTGCCAGGATAGCAGCCTACCTATAGCTCCACATATGAGTAATACAGGAAAAGCATGCAGAAAACATAGTTCTGGCAAAGAAGCAAGTGGAAACACTACAGAAAATCCAAACTGATCTAGACTCTGCAGGGCAAAGGCTACAGAAGAGCCAAGAATTAGAGACAGAAGTTAGGCAGTATTTTACCAAATTAAAAGAAGATCTGCCTCTCCTACAGCAAAAGACTGCCGAGCAAGATACACAAGTTCAGGTGCTGAAAGATGAGTGTCAGGAAAGGGTAGACTCTTTATAACCGAGTTAGCAAAAGCTAGCACAACAAGTACAGTTTAATAGAGCCTGCGCAGAGCAGGTGGTCACCTTACAGAATCAAATAGAAACTTTGGAAGAGGTAAACAATAAATTAATTCTTAAAGATTTAGAATCTCAAACAGAATTTTATGGGGAGCGCCAGAAGTCCAGCGCATTTAAAAAAACAGAGTGGCAACCTGGCTGAACAGATGGGCACTCTAAGCCAGGAGAGGGATGCCTTAGGCCGGGAAGTGAGCCAATTAAAAACTAAGTTAAAGGAAAGAAAGCTGGCCCTCCAGGAGCTTAGTGAAGTTAAAACCGAATATGAGAAGCTACTAGAGCACACCAGGCGGGTGGAGGATGCTCTGGAAAAGAAACCCAGACCGATAATGACAAAACTCAGGCGGTGAGTCTCCTGCAGCAAACATTGGCCCAGTGTTTCCAATCCAGACAGGAAGCACAGAGAGACAGCGATGCTCTCTGTGAAAAGAATGATAGGCTCTGCCAAGAGATAGCCATGCAGGAGCAAATCATTGAGATCAGTAAGGCCTTAATAGAGGAGCAAAAGAATCAGATTTTGGCATGTCACCAGGGAATAGGGGCTGAAAGACATGAGGTAGGAAGGGATAGAGAAACACCTGAGCATAACATCAGGACCCCTGTCATCAGGGACTCTAACCCCGTCAGTACCATGGACTCTGCCGCCCTCATGTCCACTGGCTCACATGAACCAAGAGCCATGAGGATGGTAGACTTCAGCAGAATGGGCAACATGGGACTGAAAGATCAGCGCCTCCCAGAAATGGATGGGTGGGCCTCTCTGTACAGATTCCCAAATGTTAGGGCTAGCTTTTCTGATCAGGAAGACTCCTGTGAGGGGAGAATCAGGGAATAAGATCCTCAAAAATACCACCTACCAAAGGATCAGTCTGTCAAATTTGGTGGGGAACTCGAGTAAAGCAGACCCACAAAGAGTATCTTAAAGACCTCTTCCCAGCTAGGGCAGTGGGGGGAGGGGTACTCAGCCAATCCTGGGAGCAAGGGAGAGTCAGAAGACTCTTTGAGTGCCACAGGCATCAATAAACTAGGCCCCCACATTCTGCAAGCCATTCTCAAGCTTGTGGAAACAGGGAGAGCCTAAAGGATCAGAGAGCCACCTCCTGTAGCAGTGCCTCTCACTCAGAGGATGCGTGGACACCGGTGACTAAGACCAAAAACGCCAACAAAATTAAGAGGGCTCTACTAAAAGATCCCCTGAAACAGATCAACACCATTAGAAGCATCCTAACTCCCTATCACAAAAATGCCAAGTATTCAGTCTGGGAGCACCTTGAGTTATACGAGCAAATGATGGATTCTTTCCATCTGAAAGATAGCCAGAGTAGTATTCAATATGTCAAGTGTACATTTTCCCCTGAATACTACAGCTTCTTTGTGGGGCTGGAGGATCAGAATCACTCAAGATGGTCCACCTACAGGGTGGCCATCTTAAAACATTTTTCTGTACATAGGAACGCCCAGGAGGCTCGCAAGGAGGCCTACACTCTGCAGTGTGGGGAAGACTAGGCCCCACAAGAATTTGTGCAAGAAATAAAACGTGCCTTTGCTCAGACCAGTAGGAGGATGCGCACAGGCAGAAGGGAGTTCATTAATACCTTCTTTCATGCACTCCCTAAATACATCATGAACCAGCTGGTGAGGGACTTTCACGAGAATAGACCACTAGACTGGGTCATTGAACAGGCGACCCGTATTTATGAAGGGCAGAAACTGGTAGATAATAAAAATACAAATAAAAACCCCAAACCAGCCAACACCCCTGCTGCTACTATTGTGGAGGAGGTAAAGGTTGCCCCATTTTAGATCTGGAGATGGGGGGCCTACACATATTCCTGTACAGAATATATCTTCTAACCAAAGAACCAGAAGGCCATCAGGCCAATCCCAAACAGGTAGCCAGGGAGGTAATCCCACAAATGGGACCCCTAACTCCCCTGATTATATTTGCCCCCGTTACAAGGGCAACAAACCCATCCTGGGGTATGTATGGATTCCCCCAAGCCAAGGGGGGGAATCCAACCAGGGAGCTACCAACCCAGGAAACTTCCCTCCTAACTTTCCGCAGGAGGGCAGTAATCCACCAAATGCCGGGTTGAGCTTCTTTCCCCGGTACCCGCCAAACTTCAACCCACAAAACAACCCTCCTTTCTTTCCCACTTTCCTGAGCCCAGACAGCCCAATCCAGGGGAGGGGAGGCCAAGGGTGGAGGGTTACCAGAACTATCCCAACCCCGGGTATTATGGGAGAAGGGACAGTTACCCTTCCTGTGATCCACCTAGGATGGACCAGAGACCTCCATACCAGCCAGAGCGGGTGTCCCAACTGGAGCGAAAGATAGAAAGATTGCATGTTGAGGGCTCAGCAGAACCCTCAGATGAGCATGGAGGCTCAGAACTCCACAAATCAAGGGTCTGGTACTCCAGGGCAATGACAGGGAGAGAACCCCGACAACCCACCTTTTCCGAAGGAGGAGGTACAGTGGAAAGGGGGGTGTAAAGCCTTAGAGGAAGCTTCCTTCCCCACTTATGAAAAGCCCCTGGAAACCCAGGAACCGAGAAATAAAGACCTGAAAAGTCCCATTTTGTGGAGGAGGTTAGTGTCTTCCAATTTGAAGGACAGGGGTCCTCAGAGGACTCTGGGAAAAGGATATTCTCCTTCAGGAATGGGGAACTCCTCCCAAGGAAAAATGGGTCACGAGAGATCCTAATCAATACTGGGTAAATGTGGGGACTAAGTTAAAACCGCCCATCATTGAACCCCAGAATGATTGCTTGGAAAGCCACCTTGCCCAAACATGTTCTGCGGACTGCCTCCAAAAAGGTCAGAGCCCAAAACTCCCCCAATATTCAACTGCCACATTTTATTTTACAGATTTGCAAGCTCCCACATCAAATCCTGCCCAAACTACCCCTGTGTCAGAATCAAGAGTAAAGAAATTAACCCACCAATTGGCACAAAATGCACATTATCTTTGCCCCCTTGAGGAGAAGGAGGGACGTTTTTATGCTGCAGTCCAAATACAAGGGCAATGTACATTTTTGACATTGGTGGACACTGGATCCCAAACCACCCTTCTGTTAAAAATAGCCTTTGATCAGCTGAATTCAGGAAGGGGGGAGAGATACCAGATCCCTCTCACCCCTCTTCTTGGACAAGTTCAGAACTTCGATGGGAATGAAATTCCTGTTGAGGGGACTGCGGATTTAGAAATTAAAATTGGGCGACACAAGGTGAAACACCCAGTCATATTTTTGATTCCAGAGGGCACACCATCTTTACTGTGGAATGACATCCTGCGTAGATTGTCTCCCCTAATAGATTGTGTAAACAAGGTCCTCTGGACCCAGACTAACCGACCAATAAAATTAAAACATAGCGTCAACCATGTTAGTTTAAATGGCACATGCCACATGGTTGAACAAAAACCTGACCAAATAAGTTTTACTTCAAAACAACAAAATCCCTGACGTGACTGTAATTGCAGTAGGACAACAAACTGCTGATGGGAAGTCCTCTCTATTTCTGAAAATCAACCTTCCTTCTGGTCTAAAGTGGCCTTCCACACTGGAAGGAAATACTCTGAAATTCTACACCAATTCACAATCAGAAAATCCCACTTCCATAGTCCCAAATGATGAGAAACCAGCTCAAAGTTTAGCTGATATTCAGAAAATTGGAGAACAGTTGTTCATCCCCATTCAGTTAAATGA
The DNA here is from genome assembly GCF_040938575.1 of Ambystoma mexicanum. Lineage (NCBI taxonomy): Eukaryota > Metazoa > Chordata > Amphibia > Caudata > Ambystomatidae > Ambystoma > Ambystoma mexicanum. Next base: position 844,664,521 of record NC_090937.1, read on the forward strand.
GGGGAAGGACTATGTTCTCGCCTGAGTGTGCGTGAACAACGGTAAGAGCTTCATTTGCGAAGCCATGTTCCGAAAACTCCCAAAAGATCCAGCCATTCACACATTTAAATTGATAGATAAATGGGAAATGGACCTGGAAACTCCCAATTCCAAACATCTCCTGCCTAGCAGATGTATGATCAAAATTTCCATAGGCAACAAGAGCATAGTCCATAATTGTTGGGTTGTGCGAGATGTCCCTACTGCATTTTATTTAGACAGTGACATTCTCAATCGCTTTGCCAATTGTTTGGACCTGATAAACTTCAAAGCCTGGTCCCGACTAGTGGGTAATCCCATGGACTTTGATGAGCCAGAGAAAGCATTTCGGTCAGCTCAATTGCTGCCGTATGCAGTTGAAGTTCAGATTGGAGAGGAAGTCATCATCCCAGAACGGACCCGACTATTACAATTTAAAGTAAAAATTAAAAGAAGACAGAAACTGCAAAATCCTGACGCATATGTACACCTCAATGCCCATCTCCAACAGCAAGGGTTGGGGTTAAACCCAACACCACTAGTCGATACAGAACACAACACCACTCCAAAAGTGGTGGATAACAGCGACCTTAGGTGTATCACTCTGGGCGCAGGCACCATTATTGGAATGGGGGTTGATGACCAACATTTTTCCGCAGATTTAGGTAATGAACTGATAGGACCAATCCACCATGACTGTTTTGACAGTGATAGCGACAATGACACAACACCAGACAGGATCTTCACCTGGCATGGGGGGAATTGCCTGGTGTACTCTTCCTGCCCCTATGATAAGGAAGAGGTGACTTGTGACTTCAGGGGGGATGGGGTGATCTTTCAAGTCCACCAGGACTGTCTTCCCCACCTGAAGCCATCAGTCCAGGTCAGTTCTTTAACCATAGACTTCTCCACCGAGCTGGAGGAGGCTGCTGAGATAGCCAAACCAGAAGTCTTTCCGGGCTTCAGGCAAATGGTTGAAGAGAGAGTCAACCTAGCTGATGCCTGTGAGACTCTGGAGCAAAAGCAAAAATTGAAACAAGTGTTCTTAGATTTTCAGGATCTCTTCGCGGTGGACTCATATGACTGTGGTCGCACCAAAATCCATACAACAACAATTCCCACCGAGCTGGTATGACTCCAGTGTTTTTGAAGGAATACTGTTTGCCTCTCGCATCCATGGAGTCCTCACAGAAATTATTAAAAACCTTGAGTCCCGTGAGATAGTTTGTCCAGTCCACAGCACCTTCAATTATCCGGTGCTGGGGATTTTGAAGCCAAACGGCCAGTGGAGACTCTGTGCTGACCTAAGGGAGCTAAACAAACAGGTCCACACTTTCCGATGGCCTCTTCCCTATATTGACCAAGGGCTGGCCCAGATACAGGGATCAAAGGTATACACTGCCATTGACCTGACCAATGGGTACTGGACCGTACCTGTCAATAGAGGGGACCAATACAAGTTGGACTTTACCTTCGGGGCAGCAGTAGACATGGACCCAGACTCCGTTCGGATACATCAAATCTGGCAATTAATTTAATATCTTCTTGCAACAGGCCATACCCAACTTGACTGAAAGGGGTAACCTGGCCTATATAGATGATGTTCTGATCAAAGGCTCAACTGTGGAGGAACACATAGCGGAGATCCATTATGTTCTGACACAGTTGAGGGCTGCTGGAGCAAAACTATCTTTCGAAAAGGCACAGTGGTGCAGGACACCTGTCAATTTCTTGGGGCATGAGATAACTCCTGAGGGTCTCTGTCCCCAGGAAAAGAAAGTAGAAGCACTCCTGAAACTTAAAGACCCCACAACTTGCGTGAGTTTAGGAGCCTCCTTGGACTGACTATTTACAGCAGAAAGTTCATTGAGGATTAAGCAGAGATCACAAGACCCCTGATCCATCTGTTGAAGGGGGTGTCAAGTGGGAGTGGGCTCCAGAACAAGCTGAGGGAGTAAGACAACTCAAAAGAAGCCTCTCACAAGCGCCTTGCCTAGCTTACCCTGTCCAAAACAAGGATTTCTTCTTGGAGACAGGGTCCTCAAATACATGTTTGGCGCTCTGGTAATAACGGCACCGGTAAAGCAATACCGGCATCCCTTACTGGGCCGTTGTACCAGGACCCTAGATGCCTGTACTACCGGCATCGACAAGGACCTGCTGTGGCCGTGCACCACCGTACCGGCATGCGGGCATGCGTGCTGATGGCGTTCCCATAATACCTGCATCCCACAAAGAAGGGGACACCATGAGTCGCACGGCAAGTACATACCGCATCGAGATGCCAGTACGAAGGGCCACCATGATGCCGGCAATACTGGCATCGCGGACCACCCGTAAACAGCAAACTGCTGTGTAACCAAGTGCCAAAGGTGCACACAATCAGCACAAGTGGAGGCAATGGAGTAAGGACCAGCACAAAAGGAGCACACCCACACACCACACCCCATTCCAAGCCAAAATGCTACCACTTGCACTTGCCATACTGGGGCTGTAGGACATGCATGCACTGCTACTCCTTGAGCAGGCAGTACAACAGGAAACACAGAGGAGACGCAGGAGGAGAAGGAGGGTGAGACAGGCCCAGCAAATCCCACAAGTGCAGGTTGTTGTTCCCCGCAGACAGCCATCAATTCCACGTATAAGGGCCAATCCATTTGACTTAACCCCAGCACAGATCCACACCCTGTACCGGCTGGACAGGGACACCATCACCAACATAGTGGAATTAATACAGGATGACTTGGTCAGCCTGATCAACATCCGCACCGCTATCCCCCCTCTACTGAAGGTGCCATCTGTGCTCCACTTCCTGGCCACAGGCGCTTACCAACACACAGTGGGCCAAGTGCATGGCTTGTCGCAATCATGCTTCTCTGCTGTGTTAAACCAAGTGCTTGATGCACTACTGAAGCACGCAAGTGCCTACATATTCCTTCCAAGGACACCACAGGAGGCAAATGCCACCAAAATAGCATTCCATGCACTGGCAGGCATGCCCAATGTAATTGGTGCCCTCAACTGCACCCATGTAGAGTTGGTAGTCCCACATGCCGTGGAGGCGGTGTACCGCAATCGGAAGCTACACCACTCCATCAATGTGCAGATGGTGTGTGATGCCAGCCAGATAATAACACATTGCTGTGCCAGATACCCAGGATCCACGCATGATGCCATGGTTCTGCGGAACTCCTCCCTACCCCGCTACCTGGAAGGAGACATCGTATGAAGTGGCTGGCTGTTGGGTGAGTCTGCCCCCTGGGCCATGGGAGGAGAGGGATGGGGGGGCAACAGGCATATGCAAGGGGAATGCCCCCTGGGCCGTGGGAGGAGAGGGATGGGGGGCTACATGCATATGCAAGGGGAATGCCCCCTGGGCCATGGGAGGAGAGGGATGGGAGCAATATGCATATGCAAGGGGAATTCCCCCTGGGCCATGGGAGGAGAGGGATGGGGGCTACATGCATATGCAAGGGGAATGCCCTCTGGGCCATGGGAGGAGAGGGATGGGGGGCTACATGCATATGCAAGGGGAATGCCCCCTGGGCCATGGGAGGAGAGAGAGGGGGGCTACATGCATATGCAAGGGGAATTCCCCCTGGGCCATGGGAGGAGAGGTATGGGGGTGGCTACATGCATATGCAAGGGGAATGCCCCCTGGGCCATGGGAGGAGAGGGATGGAAGTATCTTGAGTCATCCGCTGACACACAGCCCTCACATGTGCATACAAAATGTCCCTAGCCAAGATGCATCGGGGGCCTGGTGGTTTAAATGCCTAGGACCCTAGGTCTTGTTTATCACCCAAGTCTCGCTCCATGGATTGGCATGCACTGTACAGGGCAGACAGTCATGTGGATGTGCACTGCCATTGATGAGATTGTGCATATGAACTTGAATGATGTACAGGCTGAGCACACATGGCAACTGAGCTTTATCCTTACACATACCTCCTTCTGCTCCCATGTAGGTGATGCTAGATATCCTCTGAGGGTGTGGCTACTCACCCCTGTCAGGAATCCACAGAACAGGCACTAGGAGGACTTCAATCGTGCACATACACGTACGCGTGTGGTCATTGAGCAGACATTTGACCTTTTGAAGGCACGGTTTCGCTGCATCAGCAGGTCGGGAGGAGCACTAATATACGGGCCTGAGAAGGTGGGCAAGATCATCACGGTATGTGCAATGCTGCATAACATGTGCATCCGGTGGAACGTACCCCTGCCACTGACATGGAGCTGCCACCACCTGGTGAAGTAGAAGGAGAGGAAGGAGTAGATGTAGGAAATAGGCCAGGACGCGATACACGTGAGGGTTGTGCAGTGCGGCAATTGGTCATAGACCAATCATTCTGATGTACTTGGATGCAGAGGGTGCCATGTATTGGGAACCGTGGGCACTGGGTGTGTAGGCACAGTTCACTATGAAGCAATAAATTGACAAACAACAAATCAGCAATGTCCACTCATGTGATGTACAACATAATTCAACAATCCACACCCCCAACACCCCTCTCCCTCCCCCCACACTACTCCCATGCCCCCAATACCCCCATCACTACACACTACACCCACCACAACCCTCCACCCTCCCCGTAACACCCAAAGTCAACAATGGCGCAACATGTGTCTGAATGTATTCCTAAAGAGATTCTGCAGGGTGGCCCTGCTACTGTGGAGCCCCTTTCTTAGGTGGGAGTTGGATATCTGAGCGCCGTGCACTTCGCAGGGACCTGCGCACGGGGCTGGTCTGCCTGGAACTCGCTGACATGGTCAATGTGGATGAGCCATATGGTTGCGAGCGCAAAGCCGGGGTTTGCCGCTGCTCCATGCTGTCAGCAATCCTGGTGAGGATCTGATCCAAGGCATTGAAGCCATCGCACACTTGCTGTGCACTTGAGTTGATGGCCTGGATTAGGGCCGCAGTGCTGTACTGGATGATACGGCATGTTGTCTCCCCTTCAGCAAGGTACTGCTGGACATAGCCTTGCATCGCCTCCTGCCAGGCCTCCATCCTGGACAGACATTCCTCAAGGTCCCATATGGCAGTGTGGGTCGTGGTTGGTGGTGATGTGGTGGCACTGCATGCATTATGGGGCTGTGCATTGCCGGAGACCACTCACCATGGCTGCCCTGGTCGGATGAGTCCCGCGAGGTGTTACCTGTGGGGTGACCTGGGGGCTTGGTGTGCGAACTAGAGGCTCTGAGTGGACAAATCCTGCATTGCCCTCATCATCAGGGTCAGCTTCCTCGTCAACACTATGCTGTTCCGATGCAGCCATTTCCCCAATTGTGCTGGCAGCAACAGACTGTGTGCCATCGTCCATGCCAGTTGTGTCCTCAGCCTGTGTGGATAGTGTGTCCAGGGGTGCAGGGGCAGGTGTCTGCTCGTCCTGTGTGGGTGTCTGTGTGGCTGGTATGGAACTGGTTGTTGTCCCGCGTGCCGCTCGGCCCATCTTTGGTCCACTTGAAGTTGATGGTCCTGTGCCATCACCTTGCCTCCTTGCCCTTTTGGCTGCTGTTGTGCATTGTGCACTCTCATGTGCTTAATCACTGTCTGCATCCATACCTGTGGGGGACAGAGAGTGGCAAGGCATCAGTGATGGTGGTGCTTGCATCATGCATGCATTAGTCTTTGAGCAGGTGGTGCCATGTGATCAGTTGCATGCCTGGCTTTGTAGCGAACTGTGTACATGCAAGGTTAGAGGGTGCATTTTGGAATCATACTGGTGTTCAAATGTACACCATGGTGGCTGCTGTTGGGCCTTGATGTATGTTGGGAGTGTCGTCCTGTGTGACACGTACAGGTCATCTGTGTGTCGGGTGTGTATTCGAAATGGGCGCAGCATGCAGCATGCATTGGGATGGGATAGTGGTGGGCCCAGCATGTGTATATGGATATGTGTAGGTGTGCATGATGGGCCATGTATTGACTGGCGTTGCTGTCACATTTGCAGGACAATGAAGTTGATTAGTTGTTGTGTCTTTGTAGGGACACTCACCTTCATCTGCGGATGTTGGCATGCCAAACTCAGCTCCACCGACTCCTTATATTGACTCCACATCTATGACTGAGCTGCAGGTCCCCTCCCATCTGGCCAATTTCACTGGTGAGTGTGGTCCTCCTCCTGTTGCAAGCCCCTGGCTCCGATTGGCCGACAAGTTGTTCTGGATTCTCAGGGCCTCATTACACGGTAGGCGGTAAGGGTTTACCGGTACCGGTATTTTACCGGTACCGGTAAATCCTTACCGCCTTACTACGAGGTCCCTTTGCGGGTTGGGGAATTTAACGCCTGCTTTTTGCAGGCGTTAAAAACCAACCCGCAAAGGGACCCAGGTAGCTAATTATGGTACCGCAATTTGCGGTACCGTAATTAGCACCTTCCCCATTCCCATTATGCCCTATGGGGCAAAAATGGGAATGGGGAAGGGCAATGGTGGAAGGGGGAATTACCGCCCCGCCAACCTTGGAATGGGGCGGTAATTCCCCTTTCCACCAAGGCGGTACCGGTAAATTACCGGCATGAACCATGGCGGTAATAGCGCCATGGTTTACCGCCTACCGTGTAATGAGGCCCTCAGTCTGAGGTCATCCCACCGTTTTTTACATTTGCGCACTGTGCGTGCGGTGGTGCCGACTGCACTTTCTTTCCGGGCTACTTCTTCCCAGATGGCCTTCTTCTTCAGATGGGCTGGACACCTGAGGTTGCTGCAGAACACCACATCAGCATTCGCCACGAGGGTGTCAGCTAACATGTTCAGCTCCTCGTCTGTGAACTGTGGTTTGCGCAGGTGGGCAGTGCCTTTCTGGGTGGCCTTCGACATTTTGTCCGTGGTGGGCTAGGAGTTCTGGTGGTGAAGGTCCAGTATGTGGAGTATGGCAATGGATTGTGTTTTTGAAGAGGGCCGCCAAGGCATTTCCCGTTCTGGCGGGATGACGTTACTTCCGGGTCCGCGAATAACTGGCCCGTTCTTAGCACTATGTTAATACCGCTACCGCTATTTAGGGGTTGCCGAGGGTGGAGGCGTTATGTGTGCATTCGTCGATGCCGCTATCTGGGGGTTTGAAGGTCGTTACCGGGATGCAGGTACGGCCGTTACCGGCATGCAGGGGTGCGCGTGCTTGCGCACTCTTAATCACCCGCTGTTTTCAGGTTGGAGCCAAGACGGACATGTAATTAATGGCATGCCGTTAAGAGCTGATTTTTAGCGCCAACCTCGTAATGAGGGCCAAGGTCAATAAAGTAATCTCCTATGCGAGTAAGACTTTATCCTCAGTGGAGGAAAAATTCAACGATTGTGAGAAGGCACTCCTGGCAACGGTGTGGGCATTGAAGAATTACTGCCCATTTATCCAGGGGGAACACATCATAGTGGAGACTCCACACCATCCTTTGCAATATCTTCAAAGTGACAGAATCCGGGCCGGAAATGTCAGTAATTCCCGAATTACTTCCTGGATTCTGTCAATACAAGGCTTTCCTGTGGAGGTCAGATATGGCCAAAACAAGACGAGTCCCCTTGCGCAAGGTCTGGTTGACTTGCATGATTGTGCCAGAGAAAACGGTCTTGAGGTCGAAAGTTTTAAAATCAAGGACAACATGGAGGCGTTCCTTAATTCCCCACACAAAGTCTATGAAGAAGACAAGTGTGAGGGAATGCCCACTGTCTATGTGGAAGGGTGCTCCTACCATGTTGACAACAATGGAGAAAAGGAACTAGTGGCCAGTGTGGGGAATGCCTGGGTGAATGATGCCCCAGAACCCTCCTCTGGGTACAAAATTGGTCCCCATCGTAGTTGAGTGGCAGAGCTGATGGCTGTGCATCAAGCCATCGTTACTGCTGTCCAACACCAACCACAAGAAACGGTCATAATCACTGATTCAGATTACGTCCGGAACGGGTTTGTGAGAACCTGGTTAATTGGAAAACCAGAGGCATGCTATGTACTAACAATAAACCACTAAAACATGGAAAACTAATACAGAATATTGATGATCTGGTCACCTCAAGTGGGATGACCATTTACTGGAAAAAGATCAAGGGTCATTCTAAAGTAGAGGGACCAGACAAAACTGGAAATGACCTAGCTGATCAGCTGGCCAAAACTGGAGCCATCCAAGGGGATCTGCTTGAGATTGAGTCCCTGTTGGGGGAAATCCAGGTCACAGCTATCACTAGGTCCCAGACAAATGCTCACAATGAACTCTCAACTGCCCAGTGGAGTAAGGAGACCCAAGATGCTCATTTGATTACAGCTCAAAAAGGGGATCCAATAATTGGTAAGTTTTATCAACACATTGAGGACCCTGAGAACTTTCCCCTGATGGATACCGATTGCATTAGGAAAGAGGACCTCAGAGTGTTGATGAAATGTAAAACAATTCTCTGAATCCAAGACGGTTTGTTGGTGAGGAGATCCATATCTGGCTGTGACCAGTGGGTGGTCCCTACCTCATTCCGAAGCCTGATGCTAAGTCACGCCCATGATGTGGCCACAGCCGGTCATCGGGGGTTTCATACAACATTAGAAATCTTGCGAGAGGTTGCATGCTGGCCACACATGGGGCAGGACCTCGACCAATACTTGAAGGGGTGTCTTGTGTGTGCACAATTTCAGCCAACATCACTCACACATTGTGCTCATCTCCAAAAGAGGGGGATGACACTGCCTTGGTCAGATTTGCAAGTCATTTTCATCGTGCCCATGATTCGATCCTCCAGAGGGAACAAGTACATGTTAACTGTAACATGCTTGTTTACTAAATGGGCGGAATGTCTCCCAACTCCAAATTGCAAGGCAGAAACAGCAGCTGCCCTGATGATCAACCACATCTTCTTGCGTTTTGGACTACCCCAAAGTATTGAGTCAGACCGAGGTAGTACTTCACCAGCGAAGTGATGACAAAGATGTGGGAGATACTTGGGGCAAAAAGGAAACTACACATTGCCTACCGGTGTTCTCTAATGGTGGAGTTGAGAGGTACAATAAAACCATTGTGTGCATATTAAAAAAGTTTGTGGCAGACTCTGGGCCAAGTTGGGATATTCGATTACCCCTTGTTCTGATGGCCATCAGATCTACCCCTTCTTCTGCAACAAAAATGTTTCCATTTGAGCTGATGACTGGATGAAGGATTGTGCTACCCCAGCATCTGCTCTACAGAACCCAAGAGCAGACATTGATAAATGCCTTCACAACTCATGAGTATGTTGAGAATCGGAAAAAACACCTTCAATATGCTTTTGCGTATGCTCAGCGGAATCTAGAAAGATCTGCAGACAGTATGAAGACCCACTATGACCTTAAAACAACCAAAAAGGAGTATCAAGTAGGAGACAGGGTCTACTTGTACAATTTCCAAAGGAACCAAGCCAAGGAGCGCAAATTTCTCCCAAGTTGGTTGGTGGGGTCCTTTTGAAATTGTGGACAGAATCTCACCAGTCGCCTAAAGAATCTGCATCCGCAAGGTAAATTTGACAGAAGGGGAAAACAAGTGGGTCCACATAAACCAGCTAAAGAGTTGCCATCCCAGGCATACTTTGTGGCAAATAGAAGAGCCTACCGGAAACCCAGAGGAGGAAAATCCAGAGATCTAAAAACAAATTTTTATTAAATGTTCATTGATTACGTGCGAGGAAAGTGGTAAAACTATCATTGAATATATGTGGGGAATATTGTCAATTGTTATTAAATGCATGCATCTGTCCCACTGCTGAAGTCCCCTGGGCAACAGTAGTGGGCACATTTTTCATAACCGTGCTATGTTCTGTTTTCTAGTATTGGGACTAAATCCACCTAATCACCAAGGAGGACCTCCTCAGGGACCGGGAGGAAAAACCCAAGAGATCCGCAGTGTCGCTCCACACAGAACCGGCAAGGAGAGCGTGTCACATCAATCGCTGACAGGAGAAGCAACCGGATATCTTCATATGGATCAAAGGAAAAAAAAATCCCACGTGCCCGACTCCCCCATGACTGGAAGTCACACTGAAGTCGGGGGGCATGTGTGGGATATTTTTACCCATGCCAGTGCGCGCCCCACTACACCCCTTTGCCAATGGTGGAACAAAAACAGCCAAAAATGGATGCAATAACCCCTGATCGCGCCAAATCTGCAAAACTGCGCATGGTTCATAAATCACAAAAGGGTACACACCCCTGTCACACACAGGCAAAGTTGATGTCAAAACAGAACTCCCTGCAGGAGAATGCCAGGGGGTGCTGTTACCTGTCACATGAAGCAAGGCCACAGAAGTGGGCTAATATCTGAAAATGCCTTTAAAATACAGTTTTCCCAATCAATTGCAACCTTCAAAGTGCTGTTTTGACACTAATTTCACTAATTTCACTAATTTTCTAAGTGAACTATTGAAATGAAAAGTGTGCTGGAACCACCAATCATCCAGTGCAGTCAGAGAAAACCGGGCCTCACTGCCTGATAGCTGCATAAGAAAATTAGATGTCAAACCCAGTTTAAAAGTGTTTCTTTTTCTGGAAGAAATTGCAGAATTCACCTATTTAAAGCATGTTGTGAAGGGCTTAATTCTTTTAAATGTCCAAATCCCTTATAAACTGTGCTTATTTTTATGTGTGTTAAAGAAAAGACTTTATTCTGAATTTTAAAGCAACCCAGTATTGGAGTTAAGTAACTGCTTAATTCTGATTGGACAGTGACCAGCCTGGGAAAGTTTGACACTTCAGTTTGACACACCCTTGCTACAGGAAGGCTAATGGATGCTGGAGGTTCTCGCATATGGAGCACAATATACTTCAGTAGACATTCGTCTTTTGGCTGAGCCAAGAACAAAAGACAGGCTGAGCATTGACCTCTGCTGGGGAGGGGCAGGATACTCCACTCTACACCCCACCCTGATCAAAGGAATGTGACAGCTGCTGCCTGTAAAGGGGGAGTTACAAAGGAAAACTTTGATGTTTAAATCATTATTTGTGGTTAAGTTTGAAACACTTTAACTGTGCAATCTGAAGAAGGGTAAATCTAAAAATTGGTAGATGTTAACCTAATTTTAGGCCAGTGCTTTGAAGACACTGATGAACCCTGTACCACCTAAGGAACCAAAGTTACAGGAAAACCCTAATTGTATCAGAACATTTAGGGGCCAATTCATGGAACAAACGTGCGCCGAAAAGCCCAGCGCAAGCAGGCGCAAGCAGGCGCAAGAAGGCACAAGCGTGAGAAAGCAAGCGCACAATCACGTGTGCGATTCAAGGAAGGTGTTGCGCTACTTTCCCACTGGTTGTGCGCCAAATCCGTGCATGGCGCACGCTGGCGCACACGTCTCCAAACAGCGTGCGCTAAGCGCACAGCGAAAGCACACATAGCGCGGCGCACACAACAAAAGTAGGCGGAACAGGGGGCGTAACACGCGGAATGGGGAATAACGCATGAAAAAGAGGGCGTATCTGGGGAAGTACTGCAGGGAACTACACGGAACACCCACACACACACGAACAACCCGTATTCATGGATTCGAATATGGGAAACCCCTGCACGGCAAAAGACGCGCACAGGCGTCAACGCGTCTGCCACAGGAAGGCAAGTGGAAGCGTCCCCGCGCACAGTATAAAAGTGCGCGCAAACAACAAACAAATATATACAGCTACGATGAATGCCCCATTTGTCGCAGCACTGATCGTGGGACACCGCAGGAGGAGGAGAATAGCCAGGGCATGCATTTATTCACCACGGACAAGCCTTTTTGGGATGCCTGACGACCAGGTCTATGGCAGGTATAGGTTTCCACCCCGTATCATCCTAGACCTGGTCAGGGAGTGGAAAGATGACCTAACATCCCCCACCCTCTGCTCCCAAGCATTGAGCCCCTTGGAGAAGGTGCTCAATGTCCTGCATTTTTTGGCCACTGGGTCTTTTCAGCGGACTACTACCATAGTGGGGGGGGTCTCACAGGCCACGCAGTCACGCTGCCTACACCAGGTCTTGACAATCATGACTGCACGCCCCTCAGTCCGCAGGCACATATACATGCCCAGAACACCGCAGAAAGGCAGGCCATTGTCCAGGACTTTTACAGGGTGGCACACTTCCCCAAAGTGCTCGGTGCCATAGATTGCACCCATGTGGCCCTACATCCACCTAGAACCACTGAGCACATCTACCAAAACCGCAAGCACTGGCATTCCATCAAAGTACAGGTGGTATGCGATGCAAAGGGAATCATCACCTGTGTCTATGCAAACTACCCTGGCTCCACCCATGACAATTTCATATACAGAATGTCCGCCCTGAGCCGGGCCCTGGAAGCTGGCCAGCATGGTGACACATGGCTCCTAGGTGAGTACAAATGCCCATGCACATGCATGTATGTCTCACACACACACACAAATACAGAAACCCCAATAATCACAACCATTATCACCTCTACAGGGGACAGTGCCTACCCTCTGAGCAACCACATGATGACGCCAATCCGGAACCTCACCACACCACCCCAGGTAAGATACAACGCGGCCCATATTGCAACCAGGGCCATAGTGGAGCGCACATTCGGAGTGCTCAAGTAACGCTTCCGCTCCATTGACCGCTCTGGCGGGCAGCTACTCTATGCACCCCCAGTAGTGTGCAGGATCATTGTGGCAGCATGTGTCCTGCACAATGTTGCAACATGGCAGGGCATACCGGTGGACATGGTGGTGCCCCCACATCCCCAACCACAGACACAGGCGCTGCCCATGGGAGGGGATAGGGCACGTGGCGAGGAAGCACCGACCCAGCTTGTGGACAGATTTTTCACCTAAACTCCCCACCCTGCTGAGTCCACACAGGCCTGGCACATACCAGGTGACAATCGATGATGACAAAGAGACAGTCAACTGTCACAACCTTACCACCCTAAGATTGTTGCCATGGAATTGCCACATTGTGTGCATCCCTAGCTACTTAAACACAAGCAATCCGGTGTGACCAAACGGCCCACATGCAAGGTGTGAATCACACAGACCTGCCAAACAGGCCATGACTATCACTGGTATTTCACTCAAACCCTCCAAAACCACACCATGACATGGCAAGCAATATCCATACACCAACACAGTAACAATAAGGTACACATTGTCATGTGAAAGATGTAAATTGGCATCAGACAATGATGCCTGACATGGAATCAGATGAAATGACTGACCAACAACCTCCCACCCAAAATAAGTCATACCCAAATGCATTCCAAAATTTGTAGCTGAAACTTAACAATGAATGCCTGTCTACGTGCACAATGTGCATTGCAAAATCAACACTGCAGCTACAAATGGTCAGAGAACATGTGCTGCAGGGACACAGTGGGCACCAGAAGGCAAACAGAGTGTACACGTGGACATGGAAGGGTGGTTGTACATGTAGTGGATCATAGTGCGAGCGTGTGGGTCAGTAGGGACATGCACTCAACATATGTATGTGAAATCAAGTGACCATCAGTGTCGTCTACACATCACATGTGAACATTTACCATGTGTATACCCCAGCATGTCAAACCACAACTATCCCCTCACACCTGAAAGGTAAACACAACACATGAACAGGCATTGATCAGCAGAATACATCATGTACATAGGAAAGCACAATTACAATTTCAGGGTGCCCATCACACTGCAGGGCAAGGCAACTATCAACAACAAAACAACCCCCTCCCTCACAAATCACCACGACCCACTGAACAACTGCATCTGGGTCATTCATCGTACATCCTTGAATTCCACCTGGCCACAGGATCACCCTTCCCCTTTGTCACCATCTCCCACCTTGTGTGTAAAAAGTTGCCAGCACCCTCAGAGTCCACCTAGATTTGCAAAAGCACAAAATCCAAGAGAACTCAAAGCAGGACAACACAGAAGCCAAGCAAATACCCTGCAGGCAGTAAAACAAACCAGAACAGCCTCCTGTAGATGACCTCAAGTAGCAGTACGCCACAAAGGCCAAGTACGACAACAATGATGTCAACAACCAAGGCAGCACAGTAAAACAATGTCACTACAGGATCTGAACCATGTGTGCTACATAACATAGAATGATGCAACACAAACGGATGTCTACTGTCACAGCTCCCATGTACAGGCGCAGGAGTGGCACAAAACAACCACCTCCACCGTGGTCTGGGTGCCTGCAAGGTCTAACTCACACAGGCTTCTGAGACCCTGGAGGGGAAGGAGGGTCAGGGATATGCAGTCGGCACAGGCATTGGCATACTGGAAAACGGGAATGAGGGGCAGGAGAGGGGAGTAGGATTCACACGGAAAAGTAGGGAATGCACCAAAATGTAGTACATGCATTAACATATACACAAATCGACAAAACTTGTTCACATGCACATAGCAGCAAATTACTCAAATGGAAGTCAAAGAGAAGCTGATCTCTGGGGTGAATGCTGGCCTCCTGCCTGCGCACTCTCCGGTCCGGTAACAGGAGCAGTTCAATGCTGCAAAGAGAGCCACAGTTAATAATCTGTGCATGCCCAAAACACACAAACACACTACCAAATATGCCACAAAGTAACAAAATACACTATAAACAGACAAACTTGTGTGGATGCTTCATACCCATACGTAACATTACCCCTCTGATGGTTCATGCACAGTCAATGCAGTAAGTCAGGCACTGGTGGGTGCGTGGCAAATGGAACACCAATGTGTCACGATTCACACAACATTAAATGTTCCCTGTGCAAGCAGACAGACACATATAGCAAGGTCTGACTTCAGAACAAGTCCTGTACCACCATGACCAAAATAAAGTACCCAGTGCATATATCAATTTCTACTTGGAAATTAAATGCACTGCACCCAAGTCTGTCCCTTGCTGTATGTCCCTGTGAGCTGCTTCATTCCATGTCTCAGAATGCTACATGGCTAATACAAGTGCCTCAATGGACCATGGTGGACCGGAGGGTATGTGCCACTGCCCCTGCAGGTGCCCCAGACAACTTTCACATCAACTAGCTATCAGTCCATTAACACATCTGAGCTGTATTGTGCGCTTCTACACCAATATTTGTCCAAGTTCACCATCAGTGCTGCTACTAAGCATGCATGCTCAACTGGCCAGGTGGAAGGATTGCTGTGTTGTGACCCTCCTGTGCTGCTCACCTTGCCTGGAGTCCCTTGAAACATGTCATCCATTTTCGGATGTATGATCGCAATCCCTGTGCCTCTGCCTGCGCACACATGCACATGTCGGCAGCACCAAACATGTCCTGATTCCAGACGTCCAATGGCCCATGTCTTCTGGCAAAGGTGGTCTTGAGGCTCATCCCCCTGCAGAAAGTGCATGAAACACATGATTAATGCTTAATATTCATCTGTGTGTGTCTCTTCAGGCATTACATGACTGGATCATGTCAGAGACGTACATCAGAAATCACACCATCAGTCCGTCTTTCACAGCAACAGTGTGGAACACACTATCTATGGCATGATTTTCACCAAGCACATGTTCATTAAAGATAAGAAACATACTACACAATGCATAGCAATGAATGTACACATGAATCATTAAACACCCCATCTATCAAAAGAAGAACAGTGGACAATTACACCCCAATCATCCCCACTAGGGGTGTTAACACAAGTTCCACAGCAGCAGACATGCCACAGATATGACAGTCCATTGCCCTTGTGTATTAGGCTGTTACACCGAACCATCCTTGCAAGCCCATGGATAAGGGAAGCAGGAGGGGCATATGTGAGTCAAGGACCCCAAGCAGCAAACACATATACATGACAAGCTTGAAGGGCCCAGCTGGAACAGACAGTGGATGCTTTCAAAAGCCACAAAGCAGCACACCGTCACATGAAAGCACAATAGACTAGCAATTTTAAACTATATTAACTAATTACACTAACTATGAAAAACCTACTTTACCTATTTAAACTAACTATCAAACAGAAACTTAACTAACTAAACTAAAAGAAAAATCCAAAATGGCCACATACGACTTGGGGGGGGGGCACCCTGGAGGAGGGAGGTACAGGGTGCTGCTCAACACCCACATGCGATGATGCTGAGGAAAAAAAAAAACTCCATGGGCTCAACGCCTGCACAGCCCGACCTATGTGGGAGATAGATTGTCATCCCAGTCTGGCTCTTCCTGGACAGGAGGACGTGGCACAGGAGCATGACCACGCCTAGCCGCAGCTTGCCCCTCGTCGGCAGCAGGTCTGCCGGACGGCTGAGACTGGTTCTGTGTGGTGATGACATGTAGGTCTGCATGCAGAACCTCCCGTGATACACGTGCTTCCTCTTGCAAGTTAGCACGTGTAACACGGAGTTCCTCCTGCAAGGCCTGGCTTGACAACTGCTGCACCTCCCGGCAAGCATGTAGCTCAGCCGAGATGGTACGCTGAAGCTGTGCAAACCTCTCTTCTGCCCGCTCCCTCTGG
Organism: Ambystoma mexicanum; assembly: GCF_040938575.1. Taxonomy (NCBI): domain Eukaryota; kingdom Metazoa; phylum Chordata; class Amphibia; order Caudata; family Ambystomatidae; genus Ambystoma; species Ambystoma mexicanum. Next base: position 844,680,947 of record NC_090937.1, read on the forward strand.
GACATCAGTAGGATACCCAGAGTGGATCTGAGGGAAGCATACTCCTCCCTCCGGGCCTTCAGGTGTGCCTCTGCGTGAGCAGCAATTGCTTGACGCAGAGACGACATTTCAGCCTGGCGTGCCCTGTCTGAGGCCGCCATGCCCAGCCTGAGCAAGCGGGCCGTGGACCGTGCCGCCTGCTGCTGGAGAAGCACCTGCCTAGCAGGGTGGAGCACAGATCGGGCCACACGCTCCATGCTCTCAGCGATGTTCTCCATTGCTGCCCCCTGCCATTCAGAATGGGCAGTCATGTCTTGCTCCCACTCAGTATACTGTGGTTGCACGCGGCGACCACGTTGCTGGGCTTGACCCCTGCAGGACCCAAGGACCGTGTATCCTCTTTGTGTTGGCAACGCCCGCGGCTGCACGACTACATGCCCTCGTCGATGTGATGTCCCAGGCACATCAGTGACTGGTGTGGAGGGTGACCCTGCGTCCTGATCCACCATGGGCGGAGGTACCAAGACTGTCTGACCCCTCAGTGCAGGTGTCGCGGACAGAGGAGTGTCCACATCAGAATCACTCACCCCTGACATATGGACATGATGCTCATCCAACTCGACATGGTCGTCAGAGTGTTCTTCAGCGCTGGACTCATAGGCAGCCAGAGACAAGATGGACTGTAGCACTTGGAGGTTTTCGTGGCCTACCACCCCACGACCCCCACTTGTGCCGGGTTGTTGTAGTAAGAACAACCCTGTGCCTGGCATGACAACGCCATCCTCCGGCTCCATTGCATCATCATCTGAAAAATAGAGAGAAAAAAGGTCACTACACATGTTAGAAGCACACAACACACACACACACCGACAACAAACACATCAGGCAGACATGTGACACACAAAATAGAACCTGGCATGCATGCTGGGTCAACTTGAATTTGCTTCTGTGATTAGACCTGTTGAAAGGTGGCAGTTTGCACTGAAGTGGGTCTATGCAGTGCAGCAAATATGTATGTTACTCACTACTTACATGTACAAGGACTCCGTGGTGTGTGTCAGAAAATGTGAAGGCAGTGCAAGGTCAACTTCAGGCATCACGTGCAATGTGCATTCAATGGGTAGCATATCTACAAGCAAAGCACCCCTCCACCCAAGTGCAAAAGCAGGGATGCCTAGCATGGTATCAAAAGGCTGAGCATAGACCTGTGTATTGACAGACAGTGTTGACTAGCATCAACAGCTTCGTGTTAGTCAAGTGACAACACTGCAAATGATGATGGGACAGTAAGCAGGACACATGATGAAACCTCTGGAGTCCACCCACGTGTGAAGAAGACACTACACCAGTTGGACAGAGTCATTGGCCTTTAAACAGGCTGAGGCCTGTGACCCTCACAGATTGTCAGACCCTAAACATGTGTGCAATGCAGTCCTGAGCGACAGTTGACATGTGAAGCCAGATGAAATGCCATGCAATTTAGGTCATCCTGGACTTGTATTACAGTCATCATCCAGTCATGGACATATATGGGCATGCGTGGAATGCACATGGAGTATGAATGGGCACTCATGTCCCTACAGGGCATCTGACCTCTGCACAGTCTAAGTGAGACACCCTGCATCAAGTACTAAGGATGTACCACAATGGATATGTCTGGCAGATTAGCCGCTGGATATTAGCATGTACACAGGAGGCATGAACAGGGAAGAACCCAACGGCAATATTGTAGCAGACCAGTGCTAAGGTGGAATTGGGGTGCAGAGCAGAGGGTTGAGGGGCAAGGGAGCATGCCTACATTGGGTACCCCCTTGCAGGCAGAGTACACATGCACATCAGTCATGCTATGCATAGTTCCTGGGCTGAGAGGGAGCTCACCCCACGCTGCATGCAGAAGTGCCAGTGAGCTTGAACATGGACTGGAGAGGCAAACTGGTAACCAGCATGTCAGTAGGATGCAAAAGTGGTGATGTGGACAGTCCCCGTCTACTCCACATGTCCACCATCCAGCAGAGTAGACATGAATCAGGGAAGCATTGCATTACTCACACATCATAACCATGTACACGTGACATGTAGTGGCAGTGGTGCACATCACATCACACAACTAAAACACACATGTCCTCCACAAACACGCATCAACACTCACTGGACTGTGCATCAAAGTCTGGCATCTCTCCCACTCCTTCTAACGATTATGATGGTATGAACTCCGCAACGAGTGACTCATGCGGAGTGAGGTCTTTCTCCTCCGGTGCAGGCCCACCGTCAGTCACCAGAGTCAAGATGTAATTTGAGGCACGCTTAGCCTTAGCGCTGTGTTTGAGGTCATTCCAATGCTTTTTGCACACTTGCGCCGTGCGCACCTCATGGCCGAATACACTCACATGTTCCGCAACTTTCTTCCAGTGGGTATCACGGTGGGCAGCCATAGTCTGACAATTGGCACCCACTAGCATGTCACGGCTGTGGTCTCGCAAGTAGTCCACGAGGTAGTCCAGTTCCTGGTTGCAGAAAGGCTTCTTCCTCGACGTGCAGGAGGTTCTGGCTGTGTGTGGGGTCCCAGTCTGTGCTGCAGGTGCAACCTTCCTCCTCTTGGATTGTGGCGCAGACCCTGGCTGGCTGATGCCGCCCTGATCAGCATGGCTTGTGGGACCTGTGGATTGAGCCAAGGGAGTGGCAGGTGGAGGGACGACCAAAGGCCTGACTTGCATCAGTGGCAGCTGGGTGACCTCTAATGGACCCTGCGCAGCAACATCCGCTGTGGCAGGGTCATTGAACGCGACTGTCCTGGTTGGCAGACTCACAACCGGGGTGTTGTTGGGTGCATCTGCCCCTGCACTTGCCAACACCGGCTGTTCGGGGCAGCAGATGACATTACTGCCCCAGGGACACGTGTCTTGGTCAGGGCAGCCCTCCGTGCCCCTACGGTTTCCCTCTGGGCCTGTTGGAAATCTTCCAAGGGCTCTTCAATTGCCAACGCAGCCTGCGCTGGCAGACCCTGAGCCTGGGTGGTGGTGTCCACAGCTGCACCTGCAGCTACCACTACCCTTGGGCCCGTGGCAGTCGATGAAACGGACTGCCGGGTCACACAGGCGCCAGTGCCAGATGCAGAAGCTGTATCTCCCAGAACCACAGGGGGTGGTGGCATGACTGCACCGACACATGGCACAACATCGTGCTCAAGTGGCGCACCCCTGCCTCTTCCCCTCTGCGACCACCCTGGACACCCTGGAGTCCCCGTACTCCCTGGTCAACCCGGCCACGTCCCTGACCACGCCCACCACGAGGAGTATGCCCAGCTGAGGCGCCCCTCACCTTTGGTGGCCTCCCAACCATGGCACAGATGGAGTAGTGCCAGCACAGATGGAGTAGTGCCAATGGGAGGTGCACACCACAATTGATCTGGGCAATTGGGGTGAGGGGGTGGGAGGCAAGATGTTAACAGCCCCCCTGCACCTGCAAGGCTGTAAGTGACCCCGGTGATGTAGTGACGGGTCACGCTACGCTCAGGCACCCCAAAACTGCAGTAAAACAGTGCACGCAACCCTGCAGCCTACGTGCGTAGAATCAACCTCCCGCAGTACGCGGTGGCACCCAGTAACACGAAAAACGCATACGCGTGTGACACGCAGGCTACTATGACCTTGAAAACGGGTGCGATACACAGGGGCACCCGCAGTGGGAAAAATAGCGCGCTCGACTCACCGTCTGACTAGCGCGATGCAGAAAAACACACGTAGCCAATACCCCCACCAAAAGAAGAGATACGTCATCGATCGCTGTGAAGATATGATGGCGCGCAAAACAACACGAAGCAGCTACACACGTCGGTCTCTTCGAAAGGCACGTGCAGCGAACTGCTGGCCCGCTCACCTTTAACCTGTGCTGAGGGAAACACCCGCGCGCGTCACGTCACTTACGCGCGTCGGCCCTTTCCTCGGATTACACACATTCACACATTCACACACGGACGTGCAGTTTTTTCACGTGCGCTGAACCACTATGCCCACGTCACGAGGGAAACGCCCGCACGCGTATGCGCTTACGCGCTAAGGGCCTTTGGTCCAATGAAAATGTGTACGTGTGCTGACGCGCTTACGCACTAAAGGCCTTTCCTCCAATTACACGCTGACATGCAATTTTTCCACGTGCCAAATCACTCCGTATCAAGCTGGCCATGCGAAAACACACAGAAGACCACGCTCCTGCCCAGAAGGCCCGTTACTACTCCCCAGAGCCCCGAGCATGCTCCCACCTGCAATCTGCTGCTGCCTGACTGCCTGCTGCCCACGTGCCCTGCCATTTGCTGCCTGTACGTCAGCCAGGGGTGCAGTTGCTGTGACCACCCCTGCTGGAACTGAAGACTCCCAACTGGGATTCCATCGCTCCACAGCCCAGCCCCAGGACCCAGTTGCCCACCCACTCCTGCCTCTTGGGTTGCCATGTCCAGCAGAACACCATCGGGCAGCACTGGCAACCCCCAGCCAGAGAGGCAGAGGGCCACCAGCTTCAGTGCCAGGGAAGTTGGTGTCCTGGTGGAGCAAGTCCTTGGGCAGTATGATGCCCTCTTTGGAAGGTCGCGCACCGACAATGAAGGACGGACCAGGATCTGGATGGACATCTTGACTGCCATCAATGCGGAGGGGGTGGCAGTCCGCGACTTACATCATGTCAAGAAGCGCTGGGAGGACTTCAGGTCCAGGATCCTCAACAAGGCCGGGGCCAGCTGCCGGACCACCAAATGAGGGTCCTGGAACGCATATGCCCAGCGCTCTACGTCCAGATCCTTGAGAGGCAGACCCGTCTGGAGTTGAGCGGTAAGTGTACATGTAGAGTGATTGGACGCTGTGCGTGTTGTGGTGTGCCAGTAGTGTGCAGGTTGCACATGTGTTTTTGTAGGGCCATGTAGGGATGTGTATGAACATTGGCGTGAGGCTGCCACATATGTGTCCTCTCATGTGTGAGACACATTAATGGTGTGTGTGTTGGTAAGCATGCTGGACAAATGCAGTTGTGGGAGCACACATGTTTGAATTATTTCTGTGTATGTACATTGGCATGGTTGTGGCATGGATGGTGGTTCCTAATGCATGAATCTGCACTGTGTACATGTGCATGTGTGTGTACTTGACAAGTGTGCAACTGTGATGCAACATGGATGCATGTGACACTGATATGTAGAAGGCTGAATGGCAGATCTGACATGTATAGCGATCTCATCACTGCAACAGTTGGACGAGATGTAGACATGCATGTAAGTGTGGTGGCATGTGTGCATGTCTACTGCACTCCCTGTGTTTCATTTGATGTATGGCTCACCTTTGGATGCTCATGCTGTTGTACGTGTATGGATGGTGCTGGCTGTTGTGATATGGCTGTGGAATTGCTCATGTGTGTGAGTTGAAATGACATGTGTGTTGGGGATTGTGATGCCATGTCTGAAGTTTGACACTGCCACTCATGTGCAACTGTCATATGTGTTTCAGTCCATTGTACAGTGCCCTGATGCCTGTGTTCTATCTCTCCCTGTCTGCAGCATCAACTGATGAAGAGGGCGCAGAGGGTACTGTGGAGCACAGCCGCAGGGATCGCACCGCCAGCCGGAGACGCAAGGCCCGGCTCCCCTCCTAGGTTGTCATCTCGTCAGGGAGTGAGGAGTCTGGTGCCGCGTCCCAGGCCGCAGCTGCCGAGGGTAGGTCCAAGAGGCGGAGGTCGGAGTTGGACTCCTCAGCAGCAGAAGGGGCAGCTGAGACCCCACAGGGTACGACGGAGGAAGATGGCACAGAGTCATCCAGGTTGGTGGGGGGTTTGGTGGAGGAGGAGGCCGTGCAAGGGACAGACACGGGGTCTGGAGGTGGGGATTCCACTGGTGCTAGTGGTGCAGTGCAGGGGCAGGGACAGGAGACAGCACAGGCCACCGCGGAGGTGCCTGTGTGTAATCGTGTCTCCGATCCTGTGACTGCATCATCCTGCACCAGCAGGGATGCCTACGTCTAGACCCGTTTTCAGGGAGGGGATTAGCACACAACAACTGGCCTTCCTCTCCCTGCGGACGTGGCTATCCGGGACCGGGTTGAGCCTGTCATGAGTGAGATGGCGTTGCGTCAATGGGGCATGCGAGGTGACCTGCAGTGTTTTCGTGAGGACACTGCACGTCATCTCGAATGCCTCGTTGACCGCGTAGACCTACTGGGACAGCTCACCAGGGCTGGATTCCTCCGTTTGCTGGACCTTTTTCCGACCCCTTCCTCACCTAAACCCCCTATGCGCCAGTCATTTTCCATGCCATCTTCCCACCCATGTATCACCTGGGTACCCTGTGGAGCTGCCTCTGACCCTGCGGCCAGGCTGGTGGAGGACACATCCCTGCCACAGTCGGCAGTCCGACGTCCAGCAGGGGTGGCCACATCAACAACTGCATCCCAGCCGGAGGAGGATGTGTAGGCAGCAAGAGCCAGGGCACAGGGAGAGGCACAGCAGCAGCAGCAACACGGTGGGAGCCATGAATTCATCATCGCCAGCAGCCACCCTGAGGAGAGGGCAGGAGCCCCTCCTCCCCTGCAGCAGCCTCCTTTCAGCAGAAGCACTCTACGTGCCGTGGTCACCGCCATCCTTGATGCCCAGCCGCACTGAAAGCCCACCCAGAGCCTTCCTTGCGGTAAGGATCAGATACACCTGCCTGCACTAAGAAAAATCTCTATCTAGATGCCATCGAGCTTCGAGCACGCTCTGCCTGACCTACCTTGCCTGACCTACTAATGCCGGGCGCAGCGCGGCATGAAACCGAGGCTGATGCCTCGCTGCTAAGCAACTAGCGGCCTTTTTCCTCTACCCACATCCGCCGGCAGGCGGAAGCGCCGGCGGCCACACGAAGGCCCATACTAAGGCCCCTGTTTGCCCCTGGAGCCCCATTCATCACCGCCAGCAGTCACCCTGAGGAGAGGGCAGGAGCCCCTCCTCTCCTGCAGCAGCCTCCTTTCAGCAGAAGCACTCTACGTGCCATGGTCACCGCCATCCTCGATGCCCAGCCGCACTGAAAGCCCACCCAGAGCCTTCCTTGCGGTAAGGATCAGATACACCTGCCTGCACTAAGAAAAATCTCTATCTAGATGCCATCGAGCTTCGAGCACGCTCTGCCTGACCTACCTTGCCTGACCTACTAATGCCGGGCGCAGCGCGGCATGAAACCGAGGCTGATGCCTCGCTGCTAAGCAACTAGCGGCCTTTTTCCTCTACCCACATCCGCCGGCAGGCGGAAGCGCCGGCGGCCACACGAAGGCCCATACTAAGGCCCCTGTTTGCTCCCTGTTCGCGCCGTGGAGCGTGAGGGAGCGCTTTATGCTGAACCCCTATATATAACACTGGTACGCTACGGTGATGGTCACCGCTCCGCAGCACATTCATTCTCAGCTGTTGATGTACTCCTGTTCATCAGAACACACACGGAACGTTGTCTAGAAATGCGGTAAGACTCCTCGCGGACCTGACCTAGTTGAACCCAGCATGGTTAACTCACCCAGCCTGTCGTCCTTTGCTGCCCCGACTGGATATTAAGGTCATTCCCCTTTCTCTTTCGGGAGCACCTTCACTACGTAGTGCCACATCTTTCACCACTCGAATCACGAATCACCGCCTATTGTAATTCTTCTTATGTACGCTTGCACCTTCCCTTATGTTCTGTAGTCGCATAGCGTTTGATGTTAAGCTAATTGCTCGCAACCTGCTGCACTTAACTCGTCAGACGAGCTGAACTTCTGCCTTTTGAGTCATCGATTGCATAATTGCACATGTACTTACCCAGTAGCTGAATTTTTGCCTTTTGAGTCATTGATTGCATAATTGCACATGTACTGACCCAGTAGCTGAATTTCTGCCTTTTGAGTCATTGATTGCACAATTGCACATGTACTTACCTAGCAAGCTGCACTTGGACTGCCACTTCCTGGCTGATCCTGCTTCTGCCCAGCGCACAACTCCTCCACGTCCCCTCCAGTGCACGCTTACACTACCGCACAGACGGTTAGAGCACTTGGTTCACGATATGCGGCCACTGCCAACTGCCAGCCACCTTTTCTCGCCATCATCGTAGGGTTCATCATCGCCACATCCCTCTATCCCCCCACTCCTCCCAGCACCGTTAAGACCGACCCTCATCACCCTACTTTTCACCATACCGCAATGCCCCTTAGTAACCCATACCTCAATGACCCTGCCCTCTGGCTCCATCACTTTGCCACTAAACCCACACCCAATCAACCGTGCACACTCCAAGCCAGAAACCTTAGACTTGGATCCAGACTGCCTCGCGCCCACTGCACTCAGCACACTCACGTCACCACTACCTCACAGAAGTCACCATCATCCCACAGCACTATCTCGGCCAAAGAACTCAAGGGTGCCCTCATTAACGCTAGATCCATTACAGCCCACGCACTGGATATCTCTGACCTCATCACCACTCATAACCTCGATTTTGTGGCCATTACCGAAACATGGTTACACGCAGCCTCTGGCCCACTTCTTTCCCTCGCTATCCCCAACAGTTACTCTATCCTTAGAGCTGACCGACAATCAACATCCAAAGGAGGTGGAGTCGCATTCATACATAGAAATAACATCACACTTAGAATCATCCCCAACACAGAGCTCAGTTGTGCAGAATCCCTCTCCGTGAAACTCACCTTATCTCCAACTAACACTGCTACCCTCCACCTCATCTATAGACCCCCAGGACCACTTAGCTCCTTCATAGATGAGATCACAGCCATTCTGACTGCCAATACGAAACCCAACTCTCAGGTACTGCTTCTAGGTGACTTCAACCTTGGCCTACATGACCCTAAGGATCATTTGGCCTCTGAAGTCGCTGTCACATTAGCTAACTTTGGACTCCAACAGCGCATTGACAAACCTACCCATATCAAAGGTAGAACGCTCGATTGGATTTCTGATCTCAATTGCAACACTACCATAAGCTCCAACCACGCTTGTGCCTGGTCCGACCACCACATCATCATTTTCCACCTTCCAGCGACCAACCCTCTCACCACTCCCACGATCGCTCCAGCCACTCCCACAAGGAACAAAAAAGACATCACTAGGGATAAACTTCTCCCACTAATCCTTCCTATCCTGAACAAATGTGTGTCCCAACATAACGACCCTACAGTCTTAGTAGACATCTTCAATCAAACACTTCTCAAAGCCATTGATAATATAGCTCCGCTTAAATTACGGAAAGCTAAACAACAAGCCCATTTGAATTCCTGGTTCACCCCGCAGTTACGAGCCTTACGCAAAGAAAAACGCAAGGCTGAATCACTTTGGAAGAGCCACCCATGCGACCCTAACAAAGAACGCCCCATCATCGCCACCCACAACTACAAGGAAGCAATCTTACAAGCAAAAAAGGAGACTTACAACCAACGTATCACACAAGCAGAATCCAACACTAAGGAGTTGTTTAAAATCCTTAAAGAATTGGAAGCCCCCTCCCCTGTCCCTGATACCTGCACTAAAGACAGCCAATGGTGCAATAACATCCAAAGCGCTCTCCTCAACAAAATCACCACCCTGCAATCAAAGATTAATGCCAAACAAACTACCCTACTCACCAACCCCCCCACTAAACCCTCCACTACGCCAAAGGCCTCCTTTACTCACACCCCTTTCAGCTTCACCCCACTCACCATCCTCGAGGTCGAAAACATCATTCGCAACCTAAAACCCTCTAACTGCCAAGGTGACTCCTGCCCAGCACCTATCATTAAGGAAGCGGCACAGGACCTTGCTCCTTTCATAACCACCTTCATCAACTCTTCATTCCTATCAGGAACGGTACCCAACAATTTAAAGGACGCATGGGTTATCCCTCTCCTAAAAAAACCGAATCTGGACCCTGAAACACCAACTAACTACAGACCTATTACCACTGTACCATTCCTACTTAAAATACTTGACAGAGCAGCATACCTGCAGATTCAGAACTACTTAGAAACTAATAACCTCCTCGGCTCAAGACAGTCTGGCTTCAGACCCAAGCATGGGACCGAAACAGCTCTTCTTGACCTCAAAACCCAAATTGAGGACCTTAAAGACAACGGTAAACTGGCCCTTCTACTATTACTGGACTTATTCGCTGCTTTCGACTTGGTCAACCACCAAATACTATGTCGGCACCTGAAGTCCGCTGCCCACTTCTCCGACAACGCATCCAACTGGATCAGGTCATTCCTCGACAACAGGCACATGAGAGTTTTCTCACCTACCACATCGGCAGACCCTACACCAGTCCCGTGTGGAGTCCCGCAAGGATCCTGTGTCTCCCCTACTCTCTATAATGTCTTCATCAAACCATTATTTGATGTGCTTGACTATCTGGGTGTCACCTACACGAACTACGCCGATGACACCCAGATACTCATACCCTTCACTGGTGACTACATTGTTGACTCCAAAGCCCTCAATGACATTTACCTTGTCATTCAAGCATGGATGGCCCAGCACGAGCTGTGCCTCAACGACGATGAGACTGAGCTTCTCATCTTAGGCACGCAACAGAGACTTAACAAACTAAGTCCCCTGTTCGGCTCCTTTAACATTAACGGTAATCTAATTAAAGTATCTAAAGATACCAAAACTTTGGGTATCTACTTGGACGCCTCCTTGAATCTCACCCGTCAAACCAATGCAGTGGCTGCCGCGGCTGCCTACACCTGCAAATTGATCTCAGCCTGTCGCCCATTCCTTACCGCCCAGAATTGCATTACCCTGGCCAGGACCTTGGTTATGTCCAAACTGGACTATTGTAATGCACTGTACCAAGGCACTAACCAGGGCAATCTTAACAAACTGCAGACTACCCAAAATAACGCCATTAGAGCGGCTCTTAATATCCCCCGATCTGCCCACATCTCAGAAACCAGGAAGAATCTCAACTGGCTCTCAGTCGCCCAAAGGATCTCACTCAAAGCACTCACTCTTACATACAAATGTGTTAACCACCAGGCCCCCTCATATCTAGCTTCTCGATTCACTCAACATATTCCAACGCGAGTACTCAGATCTGCACAGTCCCACGGTCTTGAAATCCCTAGATTCAAGCTTCATACAGCTGGGGGTGCCAGCTTCCCTGTCCTGGCTGCCAAGCTTTGGAACACTGTACCACTCACTATCAGATCCTTACCATCATTTAACCTATTCAAACACAAAGCCAAGCTTTGGCTAGTTACATCTCACTAACAACCGCCTTCTGACTCTGTTGGGCCATCTGGGACCTAGCTCTGCTTTGTTCCGGCACTACTGTTCCGCTTATTGCTCTGCTTTGTAACGTCAATTGTATATTCTGTATATTCTGTTCACAATCTGTTGGTACCAATGTGATGATATGTTATACCTGTAACTTTCTGCCAAGATATGGGCCCGGTTGCCTTTGGGCCTGGTCTGCGCTATATAAATAAAATAAACATAAACATAAACATGATGGCTCGGGGCCTTCAACATCAGAGGGGCAGGCATCGGCCAGAGGGCAGGAGGACCCAGGACTGGAAGTGTCTTCCATGTGGCAGCGGTTAGGCCATGCTATAGATGCTATAGATGCGGACTCCATGCATAGGGCTCCGAGGTGGCCCGAGTGCCTCGAGGCAATTCGCAGGGACCTGGAGGTCCAGATGTCATTGTCCCTGCGAACCCTCAGGGCCATGGAAGAGGACCGCCTCCGGGACATCGAGCAGGAGTTCGATGATGCCCTGGCCCGGGAAATCGGGAAGTGAGCCGTCGGACTAGCCCGCTGCCATTGTAAATAGTTTTTAGAGTTAGGTTTCCTTTCCTTTTCTTTTTTATTTTGGTTGCGCTTGGACAATGCACCACTTTTTTGTATATAGTTTTTTATTAGGTAGTATTTTTAGTAGGTTTCATTTCATCAGTTGGGCTCATGGACCCTGGATTGTTCATTTGTACATAGTTCACCATTGGATTTTTCACATTTTTTTTATTTTCACCATGAAGCAATGGATTTCACTTTCTTTTTCCCATGGATTTTCTTTGTTGGACTGTGACTTTGGACACCATTTCTTTTGGATTTCTTTGAAATTATGATTTCTTGTTTTTTATTCTTTTACGGACATGCAGCATTTCTTTAATTATTCCCATTGTTGTGTTTTTTTTTAATTACATTCATGTTGTGTTTAATACATTTATTTCTTCATACTTCGATGTGTGGTATTGGGCCTCATTACACGGTAGGCAGTAAGGGTTTACCGGTACCGGTATTTTACCGGTACCGGTAAATCCTTACCGCCTTACTACGAGGTCCCTTTGCGGGTTGGGGAATTTAACGCCTGCTTTTTGCAGGCGTTAAAAACCAACCCGCAAAGGGACCCAGGGAGCTAATTACGGTACCGCAATTTGCGGTACCGTAATTAGCGCCTTCCCCATTCCCATTATGCCCTATGGGGCAAAAATGGGAATGGGGAAGGGCAATGGTGGAAGGGGGAATTACCGCCCCGCCAACCTTGGAATGGGGCGGTAATTCCCCTTTCCGCCAAGGCGGTGCCATTATTTTACCGGCATGAGCCATGGCACTAATAGCGCCATGGTTCTCCGCATACCGTGTAATGAGGCCTATTATCTCATTGGTTTCATGCATGTCATGATATGGGTTTTCACATTCACTTGCACCCATTGTGTGTGTGTGACAGACATGTGTTCATTTACATACTTGCCTTTGGGGTTGTATCATGTAATTGCCTTTTCTATGTGGGTGGATGCAATACTTGGTTGGGTCTTTGGGCTGGGGAGGCTGGCCATAAGGGCCATGATTGGGGATCGTCATGACATGGGGGCAGGGGGACATGAGTGGGACATGAGTGGGGGCCTGCTGGCAGGTGCCCTGCACTGCTGGGGGGTGAGGGTGCAGGGGGACATCAGTGTGACATGAGTGGGGGCCTGCTGGCAGGTGCCCTGTACTGCTGGGGGGTGGGGGTGCAAGGGGACATGAGTGGGGCATGAGTGGGGGCCTTCTGGCCGGTGCCCTGCACTGCTGGGGGGTGGGTGTGCAGGGGGACATGAGTGGGGGCCTGCTGGCAGGTGCCCTGCACTGCTGGGGGTGGGGGTGCAGGGGGACATGAGTGGGGGCCTGCTGGCAGGTGCCCTGCACTGCTGGGGGATGGGGGTGCAGGGGGACATGAGTGGGACATGAGTGGGGGCCTGCTGGCAAGTGCCCTGCACTGCTGGGGGGTGGGGTGCAGGGGGACATGAGTTGGTGATCAGTAGTACAAGCTGACATGTGGCTTGGCTGGGGGGCATGCCCATGGTGGATGGGCTGCCTGCGGGGCATGACCAGGGGTGCAGGGTAGTCCCCTGTGGTGTGGGCTGCCTGCAGGGGCCGTGGAGGGTGTAGAGGGAACACCTGGGAGGACCCACACTGCCAATTCACATGTAGGACTCACCGTGCACCCCCGAAATACACGTACCCTGCTTATATCGCGTGTGAGACTTCACGCGCACCCCTGGAATACACGTACCCCACTCGCACAGGCCCTTTCGCGTGTGAAACTTCCTGCAAACCCCAGTGATACACGTACCCCACTTGCACAGGGCCAATCGCGTGTGAAACTTCCCGCGAACCCCAGTAATACACATACCCCACTCGCACAGGGCCAATTGCGTGTGAAACTTCCCGCGAACCCCAGTAATACACGTACCCCACTCGCACAGGCCCTTTCACGTGTGAAACTTCGCGTGAACTCCAGTAATACACGTACCCCACTTGCACAGGCCCTTTCGCGTGTGAAACTTCCCACGCACCCCCGAAATACAAGTACCCTGCTCATATTGCGTGTGAGACTTCACACGAACCCCAGTTATACACGTACCCCACTCGCACAGGCCCTTTCTTGTGTGAAACTTCCTGCGAACCCCAGTAATACACATACCCCACTCGCACAGGCCCTTTCGCGTGTGAAACTTCCCGCGAACCCCAGTAATACACATACCCCACACGCACAGGCCCTTTTGCGTGTGAAACTTCCTGCGCACCCCTGAAATACACTTAACCTGCTCATATCACGTGTGAGACTTCACACAAACCCCAGTTATACACGTACCCCACTAGCACAGGCCCTTTCGCGTGTGAAACTTCCCGCAAACCCCAGTAATACACGTACCCCACTCGCACAGGCCCTTTCGCGTGTGAAACTTCCCGCGCACCCCCGAAATACACGTACCCTGCTCATATCGCGTGTGAGACTTCACGTGAACCTCAGTAATACACGTACCCCACTCGCACAGGCCCTTTCGCATGTGAAACTTCCCGCGAACCCCAGTAATACACGTACCCCACTCGCACAGGGCCAATCGCGTGTGAAACTTCCCGCGAACCCCAGTAATACACGTACCCCACTCGCACAGGGCCAATCGCGTGTGAAACTTCCCGAAAACCCCAGTAATACACGTACCCCACTCGCACAGGGCAAATCGCGTGTGAAACTTCCCGTGAACCCCAGTAATACACGTACCCCACTCGCACAGGGCCAATCGCGTGTGAAACTTCCTGCGAACCCCAGTGATACACGTACCCCACTCGCACAGGGCCAATCGCGTGTGAAACTTCCACGAACCCCAGTCATACACGTACCCCACTCGCACAGGGCCAATCACGTGTGAAACTTCCTGCGAACCCCAGTAATACACGGTCCCTGCTTGCCGTGCTGGTACAGGGTTAGGACAGCCCTTTGCGCTGGATTGGGGATTTTGATGGCTTTTCCCTGTGCGAGGGGCGTTGTTGGGGGCATAACTGGCACTGCTGCAAGGTCACTGGCCACTGTGCGCCATGGCTGGTTTTGGTAGCTAAAATCCATCAATACGCTGTGCGCGGAAATGGATTTTAGCGCACGTGGCTGGCGTCGAGATTCGCACGTGCACACTGTGCGCCAGCCACGTGCGCCTTTTGTGCACTTAATTCTATGAATTACCCCCTTAATGTTGCAAGCCTAAAATCGTATATTCATGCTCCATTGGTAATCGCCCAGAGATTTACTGAATTAGAAATTGTTAGTCCAAACTGTTATGATTAAAAATTATAAAATTCTATAGAATGACAAAGACAGCTTTCACAGAGATGGGAATTGAATGTGAAGGTAACCCATCAAATATGCAATGTATGTGTCCAATTTTATTACAGGACATAATTTTAGAAATGGTCATTTGTGCAAAAGTTATGTTTTGGTCAATAGCAATGTGGGAGTTCCTAAATCCCATCATAAAGATGACAGCTCTGTTCTGACTGCCAACCAGAACAATGCAAGTGCCTGTGGCCATTCACAGCCGTGGGGGTGTGTTTTGAAATTCTGCCCACACTGTAAACTTTGTGATGTCACTTAGCAGGATAAATATAGGAGCTTCACCACACATAGACACACACTGCTTCCTGAACACATCCAGATTTCTGCGCAGCGTCTTGTTCCTGACTTCTTCTTCTTGTCCAGAACTCTTCATCTTGCAGCTGACTCCAGATTTCTTTGCAGAATCCCAAAACTTAAGAGAATTTAATTCTGATCCAGTTTGGCTTGCTACCATTAAGGCTTGCCCGCTCAATCTCGCATCCTGCTAATCTGCTAATCTGCCATTTCCAGTGACCAGAAGGGCCCATCCAAATCCAGTCTGAGGTGCAGTCCAAAATTGACCAGAACTGCACTGCTGATCCAATCCTGCCAGAGGTGCCCTGCTGCCGGTAGACCCGATCCGATGACCAGCACTCTGACGGTCCAATTTTAATTTTAAGGGACTGTAAGTATTAACAGGAATAACAGTGACCCATAGTATATATTTCATTGTCCTATCCCAATCTCAACCCATCCCATCTTTAACTTCAGAACACTAATATTGTCAGAACCAATCTTGCGCTGATTTTTCTCATTTGTTTTACAAAACCATAAGTCATTAATGATTCTGAGTAACTAAAGTAAATCCCGGAAAGAAACAGAGTATCCACCATGTGAAGGGTTACGGTGGCCACGTAACTGTGGAGATTCCCGGTTGGAATTCTCTTTTTCATAGTCATTAATATAGTGTAATAAAACCAATCTGTCATTTTTAAAATCTGAATTTCTGCTTTTCTCTGCGCCTATTTTTTCAAAAAAGCCTCTCACTAAAATTTCCATAACTTCTTCAATTTTATAGATAGAAATTACCCTTAGCTACATCCACAACCAAAAACCGCATCTCTGAACAGTTTATTTGACCTGTTTTTATCAAAAATTGCATAGTGAAATCTTGCCCCGAATCTACCTTTTTCAAAAGTTCTACATGTGTCTTTTCCCCTCCAAAGTGTTTCTTAAATTCCATGATCTAAAATGTGTACTGTTGTTTAGCTGGTAGCTCATGTTTGTTCGGACCTGTTTAGTGTTGCTTTCCTAAGAATTTTTCTCCATTTAAGCATTTTTGCACCCTTTTCACAAAGCCATTTTGACCTGTCATTTTAAAAGTGTCAATTTCCAAAAATGGTTTTCTCTCTTGTTTGGGGAGGGAAGATTGCATTCAAACTCTAGACATTGGGCCTCATTACACGGTAGGTGGTAAGGGTTTACCGGTACCGGTATTTTACCGGTAAACCCTTACCGCCTTACTACGAGGTCCCTTTGCGGGTTGGTGAATTTAACGCCTGCTTTTTGCAGGCGTTAAAAACCAACCCGCAAAGGGACCAGGGAGCTAATTACGGTACCGCAATTTGCGGCACCGTAATTAGCGCCTTCCCCATTCCCATAGAGCCCTATGGGGCAAAAATGGGAATGGGGAAGGGCAATGGGGGAAAGGGGAATTACTGCCCCGCCAAACTTGGAATAGGGCGGTAATTCCCCTTTCCACCAAGGCGGTGCCAGTATTTTACCGGCATGGACCAAGGTGCTAATAGCACCTCGGTCCACCGCCATCCGTGTAATGAGGCCCATTGTCTTTCATTCCTGAATACCTGCTGATTACTGACATCTGTGTAGGATTGCTCATTTGTACCTTAAGAACTTTGCAGGGGGAAATATTAACCTAAACGCTATCTGTTCACAAACCAAAACTGTTCTTCTTCCTGTGTTTTATATTCTGCACTATTATAAGTGAATTCATTTGCTTTACCTATTTTTTAATTGTATTGTCACCGCTCGGTGATTGCTGCCCCTATACATATATATATTAAAACGTATGTGTGATTTGAATATTAACTAAATAAATAAATATTAACTTTACAAACTAGACACAGAGACCTGGGCGGTATTTTGAGACAGGTGTGATATGAATGGTATATCATTCAGAATAATGAATTTATAGACATAATAAGTAAGTATTTCATTGCGCATTACATGCTAGGCAAGACCTGGGTGTGTGCCTGATTGAAATCCTTAACACTCAATAGCAAAAGCAGCTGTGGCTAAAGCTTGTTCACGGGGCAACTGTCCTTGCATAACTAAATCTAGCATAGCACTCTAACATGCAAGGTGTTTGTGGCCCATGGACCTATGTTGCATCAATACTGCCATATTCATCTGACCATCAGAGTGCAAAAAATGATACAACTCTTCAGTGTATTCAGGGGTTACTAAAACGGGTGAGTGGAGATGACATTTTCCAACTCTTAGAAGCTAGAAAGCATTTTGTCAGTTCCGATAATAGTATTTTTTGTTTGTTGGGACTCCTTAAGAGCCTGCAGCAGTGTTTGGGTGTATGATGAATAGTCAAAGATCCATGCCCTGTAATAATTACACAGCCCCAGTAATCTTTGCATATCTTTAACAGTTACTGGCTGGGGTGTGCTGCACACCACTGCTGCATGTTCTGGGGTCACTCTCTTACCATTAATGAGCTCAATTGGCCTAGGTACAACACCTCCTGTTGGCAGTACAGCAACTTAGCTTTATCCAACGTGTACGCTTTGTCAACCAACAACTGTAATAATACAATGGAGTATTCTCTACACTGTTGCTCAGTAATGGTATATGCTGAATGATAGTACTCTGTACTTGAATATTAGCCAAATTTCCATGCAGAACTCTATTAAAAATGCTAGGGGACTCACAGTACCCCGGTGGGAGCCTGGAATGTTGGAACTGCCTCCAGGTAAACATAAACGCAGCGAGGAATTGAGAATCTGGATGTAGTGAGACCAAGAAAAAGGCATTCTTGAGATCTATGACAGTAAAGTGTGTGGCCACAGTGGATATGTTACACAATATTGTGGCGGGATTAGGGACCATGGGAAACTCTGCCTGTACTACATTGCTAAGAGGATGCAAATCCTGATTCATCCTCCAACTTGCCCATCTTCAATTTTTTCACAGTATAGATAGAGTATTGCACAGTGACTTTGATGGAATTATGATGCCTTGATGTAGCAGGGCCATAATAGTGTCATATATACCTTCTTCAGCTGCTTTTGATAGGGGGTGCTGCTGTACTCTGGGCAATACTGACTTCAATGTGATGCGTATTGGTTGCCCACTCTGCAAAAGCCCTACATCTTGAGGTTTGCTTGTCCACAATTTGTCAGGTACTTGAGATAGGTCCTCTTGAGAGAATGAAGGGGCACTCCCGATCAATATAAACTGGTCTGCTTCTGTAAGGGACAGTGGGGCAGGAGGTACTGGAGAACTTGTGGCAGCAGGCAGGGTAATAATGGTTGGGGCAGCCCGTTCACCATCATAGGGGGATCAATAGGAACATCTTCCAAATCGTTTAACACTTCCTCTCGGTTTTCCAACTTTTTCCCTCTGTATCGAGCTGCTAAGAAAGTATACATATGGCTCAAAATATCTTTATTGTTTGTTCCCTGTTCTGGCAATGGTCTATACATTCCCCCCTTAGTCACTGCTAGCCATTCTTTGTGATATTTAAGGATTTTTTTCTCAGTACAAGGGAAGAGCTTTACACTTATTTTCCAATGGATTCCGTCATAGCCGCCCCTCTATCGCTGTTATACAAGAATTCTACTAACCACAACCCAAACCAGTGGCCCATATTCACCTGTTACCCCCTTTTGCCCTCCCACTACCTCTTTCCCACTCTCACTCACATCTCTCTGCACCTCTCTCACACACACCTTCAGACCATCCACCAATCTTCTCTCTCACAACAAATTCAGGCCCTACCTCAGCCTATCATCACAATAAAACAAACAACAACAAAAAAACCTACTTTGCCATTCCCACAACTCTTGCATATCAGGTGGGGAGATCCCAGGTTCACAAGAGGCCTCCACCACAACTACCTCTCATTCTCACAACCTCCTTATATTGGGCACAGAGATCCAAGCCCCACTGAGTATATGGAGCCTCTAGACTTACATTTCTTCTGCACTGTCTTCTTCCCCTATAAAAGGAAGGGTCCCATTACATCACAATCCTCTATATTATATCAAAACCAATCTATACACAATGTCACATGATCATCCCTCGCTTACTACACTCACACCATTCCTCACACTCCCCTACCTTAGTTGACTTGTTTTTCTCTGCAACAAGGAACACGTACGTCTGCATGCTCTCCCAAAATCCTCCGTCATGGGGTCCCATAAATGGCATGCACGATCCGGGGACAGTGCCCTGCTCCAAAGAACAGACAGTAATTCTGATTACACAGCTCCTGCAAACCTCTCTAAGGTGCGTGCAAGGAGTCTGGCCAGTGCAGGTGGGTGGGGCCCCTCTAGATACGCGGCAAAGAATCCCCCGTCCTCACAGGGGAGTCTGGGATCACATCAGGGTCACCAATTTTATAGGGTAAACCACCAGCAACCAGACAGAGAAATAACAACCCTCTAGGGAAAAGGCTGTGTGCACACTCTTGTGAGAAAAACAAGAGCTTTATTTATGTACAAAAAGGAAATGGCAACAGGGTATTATAAGTCTGCTGAGTCAGAGCTTTCTACCTTTCTACATTATAACTGTACAAATTGTCATCTGTGATGCACACGATTTCCAGTGTTCATTCCCCACCCTAATTGGCTGCTGCTTATATACATAGTACTGATTACATATGACCCCCCAGTTCTTTGGCCACATCCTCGTCAACTCCAACTTTTCCACATGTGGGTTTCAATATCTCTCCACCTTGGGTTGTTGTTAAGTGATTGGTTAGGTTATTGAAATCGCTACCCTGCCTTAAGGCCTAATCACGTGATCTGTACCTGGCTGGCAACATGAGCTCAGTGGATAACTTTGACCTCAGTATGGTCCTTGCAAATAAAGCTGCTCTCTTCTCATCCCAGACACACATTCCCCCCTACCCTGCCTCCCAGTAACATGTTTGTATCTGTTGGCATCAACCTTTGCTATCCATGATACAAATCACAGGTCAAGCTGTCCAGTGTTCCCCTTTTATCAGCTGCCCCTCCTCGGGAAAGGCCTGGTTCTCCTGCAGGTCCCGCTAATCAGTACAATTTGGCAGCTCAAGACCTTTGCCCTGAGTCCCATTGGTTTGTCTTTCACAACCGGCCGCAGCCCTACTCATATCAGGTCGTTCACTTTCCTTTCTAATTTCGCAAGGCTCTAACAGGACACATTTGTGTGTGTGTGTGTGTGTGTGTGTGTATGTGCACATGTGTCCCTATCTTGCCTGGGGGGAGTGAGCTGTTTAAGCATGTGGCCTCTTTGTTCTGTGTTCTCAACATTGCCTGTGAGGACCCAGGCCTAACTTTATATATGGTGACATTTCTAAATGTTTCATCGATGGGTGGCGGGACTTATACTCTACGTGGTAATGCACACAGTGGCCTAATTCCGAGCATGGAGGTCTGGAAATAAGGGTGCCGCTAGCAACGTACCAGCACCCTTTCTGGACCGCCATACAACAACAAGGTCAGTAGGTGCCAGGGATCCCCCAGCAGGCCTGACCTTGTAGATTTTCATGCCCCTACAGGCATGGTTGACAAGGAAGGACTGGCACTGTTAGCAATGGTACCAGTGCTTCAGTGTCCCCATTACCATGGAGTCCTGTCGGACTCCATGTAAATGGGGAGTAACGGTTACCGCCACCCTTGTGATATCCTGGTGGCACCGGGATATGAGGCCGGGGTACGGCTGTTACGAGGTTGCCAGAAACCTGCCACCTACTGGCAGGTTTTCCGGCAACCCGTAATGAGGGCCAGTATGTTTGACTAGCAATCTAGAGGGCTACATTTATTTCACCTTAAAATCTATCTAGATTTATACAATTGATGTTACTCGCCAATGCCCACAGGACTCCCCTCATCCCGCTGTACCCGCACACATTTGTTTCTCGTGTATTAGTATATTTTCCCAAGTCTGAATCGTTTGGTATGTACTGGGATTTGAACGTGCATCCCAACACTTTCATAAACATTCATGCCCTTTTACCACTGAAAAGTTCCAGTAACCTGAAGCTCGTCCACTTTATCCCTTTATGTTGGACATTGCAACTCCTCAATATACATATTTGTATAGAAATGCAAAATATTGGCTGAATTTTAATTATTACTGACATTGCAAATTGGTATCCAGATAGCTTTTTAAATAAAGTGGTGTAATATCCCAAAAAGTACCTTGCACACCAAAAAGTAACATAGTTGTACCTTGCACACCAAAAATTAACATAGTTGTAGTAATTTTACATTCCCTTTCTACACAACTCATATAAATCATAAAGTTGTGACTATTGTAGATTTCATTTGATAGTCCATGGACAAGTTGTCATCAAGTACAAACTCCAAACACGTCACTTCCGCCTTCTTTGTGCTGCTAAGCCATTCACCACCATATTAGGATGTGATATTTTAAGCTTGCTCATGGATGCTTTTTAGTTTAAGCAGATAAGCAGACTGAAGCTCGTATTTTCATTGTTAACATGCGGGTACAGGGTAGTGAGTGCTCCATTGCTGCTCCAAGAGATTTGTAATGCCAGATTTTTGCAGCCATAAAATCCAAGGACCGGAATGGGCATTAACGACAAACTGCTCATGTTTTCATGCACTGCACCAATTGTTCCTGCTGCATTGACCTTTCCATACACACACTCAATTCAAAGTTGGACTATTGAAGTAAATATATCTAAGTACATGGCTGCATGATCTTGAAGCAAGTATAGGCGAACAAGGTGGTTTCAGTATAAGCATTGGGAAAGATGTCAGTTTTGAATTTTTATCAGTGTAATAATCTAGATAATGAATTCTGTAATTGTCATTTCTAATAACAAATTAGTCAATGCCACATAATTGCATGTTTTCTTGCTTGGTGGCTTGCAAAAGTTAAAGCATGGACTGGGAAGTAATTGCTCCAAACCCAAATCAAAAAGGAATCTGGAAAAAAAATCGTTTTACAGCTGTTGATAGATCTGTGTACACTCTTCCCAAGGTCCTCCATTTGGTAAGAGGAAATGTCTTTCTGACTGAATGATGATTCTTTAATTTCAGGGATGAACCTTTTCTAGGTCTATGGAGAGTGGAGTTTATGTCTCAATATTTATGGTCTGTAGCTCCCAATAGTTCCAGACAAACATTTCAAGATCATGCTTGTCACTTACATTATTCGGCAAAGGAACATGTTAGCTTTCGTTTATCACCCTGAATAAGGTGACGATTGAGAAATGCCATACTATGAGTATCATTGATAAGAAATATATACCATCATAATCATAAGCATAATCGTAGATTTGTTGTATTGCTGTACAATGCATTATTAGTGATGTTTTAAGAAGGCCACATATTCCACCTTGCCTTCAGACAGTCAGGGCAAATTGAGAATAGGAAACTGGGAATTTACAAAAATTGTATGTAATAATTTATTTAAAAGCTCAGTGTGATGGCATGATGCCAATTTGCCAATAGTGGGTCTCATTACAATCTTGGCGTTCTAGACATACGGTGCCGGTAACACTGACTACCGGCACTACGAGTCGCGATGCTGGTAACAATGTTGCCGGAAACATCTCCGTCTGTGGGACTGTAGCCGACAGCACCGCCAATGGAAATTGTTGAAACCCTGAAGTGTGTTGCTGATAACACCAGTGCCATGATACTAGCACAGCATCACAGCTTCTTTCTCCATGGAAACACCAGCACAAAAATGCCAGTGCCACTGTGAAAACCACACCGGAAACATCAGCAGTGCAGAGCAGGCAGAAAGCAGGCCCAGGTGTGCCCAAACAGCCCACAGAGGCACCTAATCAGCCCGGCTGCACATCATGAGCACTGTGACTGCTCAAAAGGACCATACCACACACACCTTCCAACACAACCATGTTGCTACTTGTAGCAGCAGTCATGGACCCGGAGACCCTGTATTTAGGAATGCATCTCCATGAGTAGGATTTGCAACAGTGGCAGCAGGCTGACAGGCGGAGGCGGAGGAGGAGAACTTGGAGGAGTAGGAGGAGGAGGAAGAGGAGGATGATGCAGAGGAACAATGACCAGCAAGTAGCACCCCGCAGGCAAGCCCCCATTCTCTGTAGAAGGGTTACACATTGGTCCCTGACTGACAGGCAGATACACACACTGTATCCCTTGGACAGGGAGACCATGCTCGCCATAGTGGACCTCATTCACGATGACATCCAGAGTGTTACTGCCATCTGGATTGACATGCCCTGCTAGCTGAGAGTATTGCCTGTGCTGCATTTTCCCACCACCGGTAGATATCAGCACACATACAGGGAGCTGCATGGAATCTCCCAGCCCAGATTTGCAAAAGTGCTTGTGCAGGTCCTGGTTGCCCTCCTGCGTCATGTGTCCCAGCACATCACCCTTCCCACAACACCAGCCCAGGTGAATGCAACCAAGGTCCGTTTTCATGTCCTAGCTGGCATGCCCAATGTGTTCGAGGTCGGGAAAAATCATGGTAGTTCGTTATAAAACCACTGCCACCAGCCATTTCATTAGTAAAGTGTATCTTTTGACAGCTACAAGAGTGTTTGGACATAGGGGATACTAAGTAACCCCTCCAGCACTCTATAGGAAGATAGTTTGTGCTGGGTCTAAGAATTTAAAAAGACTAGTAAAGTTAATTCTCTGGGGAACAGTAGTCCATCACAGAGAAGGTATTCAAACCTTGGGGAGTCCAAAGGACACCCCTGTGTCACTGCACTAAAGGTGCTGTGTGACCCAACTATAACAAGATGATGCCTATGGGGTTATCTAAAACTCCATAACCAAAGAACACAAGAGTAAAACACACATCAAAATACCTGCGAGAGTGGGGGAAAAGGCTCACACTCTCTCCAGGGGAAAAACAAGTTCTCAGAATCCAGCAAAGTTGCTGGGGGTCTCTAAGGTGAAGGGAATAAGCACATTTCTGAGAATTCTCCCTAACACCAGCCATGCCATTGAGGAGGTACATCACAATCGAAAGCTGTACCACTCAGTGAATGTACAGTGTGTCTGTGTTGCTGACCTGACCATCACACACTGCTGTGCACGTTTCCCTGGATCCACACATTACTCCATGGTCCTGCGCAACAGCATGCTGCCAGGGTATATGGAGTGTTACGTCAGACAGCGAACCTGGCTATTTGGTGAGTCAGAGTACCTACACACACACCACATTGCATGTGTTCTGGGGAAGGGGGGTTAATCAATGACACCAGTGCAGAGGCCGCAGGCAACTTGTAAGTACATGGACACAAACGGGCCTGCAAGAGCAGGATCCCATGGCTGGCATGAAGCACCTGAGTAAACGGAAGGACATACCATCATAATATGGGTACTGAGGGGGGGCGTGGCCTGGAGCTCATGGCGAGTGGAAGCTGAGTCGCCGTGCTCCGGCCGAGGCGCCGTTTCCAGATCCTTTTGCCTACTTAAAATCGCACCTGAGATAGAAAGAATCGGTTCCGACGGGAGGGGAACCGACCCCGGACACGCTGCAGAGGTCTTCTCCGGGATCCGGGCCCCTGAGCCCACGGATTCATCCCGATAATGGTCCCCCCCCCTTTGGCGGGACCCAAGATGGCGGCCATCTTACGAAACTAATGTCGCAGGAGAACGCCGGCCGCTCTTGCAGCCAAACCGACCTATCAACTTCTGCCGCGGCTGCATCGGGGGTGAGGAGCCTCTACCTTTATCCGGCCCTGCTGAGTTGAACCAACCGAAGCCTCCGGCCGGGGAAACTAAACCGGGGCTCAGACCCGCACCACCGAGCACGGCCCCGGCCATCGACTACAGACGACGGTGGCGGTGGGGAGAGCGTCGGGCATGAGCGCAAACGACCTGATAAATATCCCACTGCACACCCTCTTGAAAACTTGAGCCTGGACCACCCTGCTTCCGACAAATAACCCCGGCGCCTGTCTCCACACGACTGAGTGGCGCCAATATGGCGTCCAGGAGCAAGACAAAGGCAAGCACCATGGACACCTACGTGTCCGCTAAAGCAAAGACTCCTCCGCAGCCAAGCGCTTCCACTCCTGAACCCCCTCGAGCGCAACCAACAGGTTCCCCAGAAAACCAAGCACAAGTACTGGAGGCGATCGAATCATTGCGTGCGTTCATAGACATGAGAATTGGGGAGTTCAAATCTGAGCTGCAGCTTGTGCGCCAGGACGCCCGCAACTTGACGGAAAGGGTGACCTCCGCCGAATCCACCATTAAAGAGACGTCGGGAGACACAATGGAGCTGAAGGCCAAGGTGACGGACCTAGAACGGAAGGTACTCACACTTGAAGCTAGGGCCGAAGAGGCCGAGGGCCGAGCCAGACGCGCCAACATCCGAATACTGGGGGTACCGGAGGGAAGCGAGGGCCCGGATCCGACGGCCTATGTGGAATCCCTGATACAACAGGAGGTGGGCGCAGGAAAGCTGACGCAGGGATTCTCGATTGAAAGGGCGCACAGATCGCTGCAGAAGAAACCCCCGCCGGGCTCGCGTCCCCGCCCTATAATTGCCAAAGTTCTGAACTTCCGAGATAGGGAGATTATCCTCCGACACTCCAGAGAGGAGGGCCCTATCGAACGCAACGACTCTAAGATCACGATCTACCCT
This sequence comes from Ambystoma mexicanum, assembly GCF_040938575.1. NCBI lineage: Eukaryota > Metazoa > Chordata > Amphibia > Caudata > Ambystomatidae > Ambystoma > Ambystoma mexicanum. The sequence continues at coordinate 844,706,893 of NC_090937.1, forward strand.
GATTACACCCCGAAAGTTCAACGGGAGAGGAACTCATTCGTGCCGATCAAGGCTCGGCTCAGGCAACTTGACCTAAAATATATGTTGCTCTACCCCTCCAGACTAAAAGTGATCCATAAGGGCAGGGCGATCTTCTTGGAATCCCCGGCAGCGGCGACCATGTGGCTAGAGGACAACAATCTAGCAGCGGACAATGACTCTCAACTTTCCGCGAATTGATGACCCCCTCGCCCGATGCGAAGATGTCATGCCCCAAATACTCAACTCGGACGTTAGGCACACGATCTAAGAAGAAGGTAACAGCACCCAATAGTTCGCAAAGATGAAACGGCCCTCGCTCGACCCCCGCCAGGCACAGGGCCCCACCCCCCACGAACAGAATAGGTCAGGCCAGTTGCCTGCCCGACCTTCCTCGTGCCCGATACCCGGATGGGTCCAGACGGTACGAGAGCGCCTGAGCACCCGCAAAACTCTGTCGTTGCTGGGCGCACCAGTTTTAGTTCTGTTATTTGTTTTTGTTCACACCACAGCCCTCAGACTACTAATGAAGCAGAAAAATGGGACCGGAGGCTCTTGGGGGCGGCGGACGGGACGTCGCCAGACCCCGAGGGGGATAATGTGCCGCCCGGAGGCGGGGGAGGCGCGGAAGATGAGGCTGAAACAATAACTCCATGGCGTCCCAAATCAAGGTGATGACGTGGAATGTGAGGGGCATGGGCACGTACATGAGGAGGAATCGGATTCACTCCTATCTGCGTAGGAAAAAGATATCAATAGCAATGCTCCAAGAGACCCACCTCACGGACGAAGCAACGGCCAAGCTCTCAGAGAAGTGGGGAGGTACTGGGAAAGGGGCGCCTTACTCCAAATTCGCCAGAGGAGTGTTCACGTGGGTGAGCCCAACTGTCCCCTTCCACCTGTTGGGCTGCAAAGCCGATAAGGAGGGCAGATATCTAATATTATGGGGCACCATCGACTCTATACCGGTGTGCCTGGTGAACTCATATTTCCCGCAACAAGGAATACCCTCACACCTCGCAATGCTCACCGCCAAAATCATTCCCACGAGAGAGAGCGCTTTCATATGGGGCGGCGACTTCAATTCCGTCAGGCACGGCGCACTGGACAGGTCGGTTCCCCCCCGTTCCCTGAACAACCTCGCGTCTAACGCGCTGAACGCGGCAATAGAACAGCTCGACCTGGTGGATATCTGGAGGGAACAACATCGCACCGAGAGGAGCTACTCCTATTACTCGGCCCCCCACAAGGTCCACACGAGAATAGACTATCTGTTCATTGATCGTGCGCTGGCTCAGCAGGTGGACGACACACTTTACCTAGGTAGAACCATATCTGATCACTCACCGCTGATCATGCAATGGACCCCTAGAGGACCCAGGCCACCAATCCCGCTATGGAGAATGCCACCCGCAGCACTCACGGACCACGCATTCAGGGAGGAACTGGGTACCAAACTTGAAGATTATCTCGACAATAATACAGGTTCAGTATCACGCTGGAGCACACTTTGGGAGGCCATGAAAGTTGTCACAAGAGGCGAGGTTATATCAGGTGCCGGAGGTATTCGCAAGCAACTGAGACTGAAACTGGAGAAATTGGAAGACAGGATCACCCACCTTGAATCCGAACTCAATAATGCGCCCGATGCCGAAACAGAGTTGAAGGACACCCGGGAGGAGTGCCTATTGGCATGGAACAGACTGTCCAAATTCGACTACGCGACCTACATAGCCAGAACTCACAAAGAAGCTGATAAGCCTGGTAGAATGCTTGCCTGGCTGTGTAGGCGCGAGTTTCCAAGACACCTCCCAACCGAAATAACAGATGAAAGGGGGACGACTCACCGGACGCAAAGAGATATCAACTCAGCTTTTGCGGCCTTCTACTCCAGGTTGTACGCCCATGACGCCAAAATACCAGTGGACGACATCAGGACCACACTGGCCGAGATTGAGCTCCCAAGTCTGACGGAGGCCCAGAGAGAGTCATTGGATGCAGAGATCACCGCTGAGGACGTGACATATGCGATTCAGTCGCTGACCACTTGTAAAACCCCCGGGAGCGATGGACTCCCGCCCGAATTCTACAAAGCATACGCAGCGACCCTTGCCCCGACACTCCACAGGGTCTACATGGAGGCATTTGAAACTGGGACCTTACCTGACTCCATGAAAGAGACAATTATTATCCCTATACTCAAACCTAATAAACCCGCCAACAACTGCGAATCATACCGCCCGATTGCCATGCTGAACTACGACTGTAAAATTCTGACCACAATTTTAGCTAAAAGGCTGGCGAAGGTGATTGGAACCTTGATCCATGAAGACCAGAATGGTTTTGTGCCAGGTCGCAACACCACTGCGAACCTGAGGAGGCTCCAACATATCATGGCGGAGACCCACGACCGAGATGAAGACCTCGCTGTGCTCTCTCTGGATGCCATAAAAGCTTTTGATTCCATCTATTGGGAGTGGTTGATCGAAGTACTAAAGGAATTCGGCTTTGGAGCGAGCTTCGTGAGGTGGGTCGAGGTACTGTACAACACCCCGACAGCGAGGGTGAAGACTGGAACGACGATGTCCGAGGCCTGGCCGATACAGCGCGGCACCCGACAAGGATGCCCACTATCCCCAATGTTATATATACTGGGCCTGGAGCCAGTGGCGGCCTACTTCAGGGCACAACATTTTGACGCGGGCATCGGGCTGGGCAGGGACTATGCCATAATATCCATGTATGCGGACGACGTCCTCCTGTACTTGAACAACCCCCGGCTCAACGCACACGTCGCGCTCGATATCCTCGACAACTATTCCCGATACTCCGGAATAACATTCAGCAAACTGAAGTCTTGTGCGTTCCCGCTGGCGAGACTTAGGGGCCTGGCTGAGTCAGACCTCCCAGACGTCGGGATACGATGGCAACTAGAGCACTTTAAATACCTGGGAATTGACGTGTGCCATACCCCAGCTCTCACACATGACCACAACACGGAAAAAGCCGTTAGGACCCTTCGCAAATCCATGAACTTTTGGTCGAAGCTACCACTGGCGGTAATGGGCAGAGCTGCAATAGTCAAAATGATCATTCTCCCCCGCCTCTTGTACCACTTCACGAACGTATGCTTCTACATCAGGCTGCCTTTCTTCAAAAAACTGGAATCTCTCATCAAGGACTTCATATGGGGGTCCTCCAGACACAAGATCTCCCTCCCCACACTCACGCTCCCGCACAAAGAAGGTGGGATACAACTACCGGATTTGCAAAGGTACTATCTGGCCGCACAGCTCAGTCACACAACGAAATGGCTTTCTGATGAACTCTCGTCGGAAACGAAGCTCCTCCGTAACCAGGCTTCCAAGCTGTTCCCCAAGGAGATGCTTTGGAACCCGATGAAACGAGCTTCAGGAGTCCCCATGATTGTCACCTTGGGCCGGCAGGTGTGGGCCAGAACCGGCTTTCTCCGACACCTGGAGCACCCCTACAATCCCAGTGCCCCCATCCTGGCTGACGTGTGCAAGACCCACGCAGACTTAGCGACAGCGAGACAATGGGAGAGAGCTGGAATCTTCGCATGGGGAGATCTGTTCGAAGACGGCATGTTCAGAGAACTCGAATCCTTACAAGCCAACGAAGGCATTTCAAACGCCCAGTTCTTGTGGTACCACCGCCTCAAGCGGACGGCAAAGGCACAATGGCCCGTCTGGCCGGAGGAACCCCCACCGGACCCCCTTCTTCAGGAGATGTATGACCTAGCAGATGGCTGGAGACCGGTCTCCCGCTTATACGCCAAGCTGAACGACAGACCCAACCCAAAAAGCGCGCCCCTGAGACAAAAATGGGAATCCGACCTGGGGGTCCCGCTCACCGACGGCGAATGGGAGCGAATACTTCTATACCCCAAGGAGGTGTCGAGGAATACCAGATTTAAACAAGTCCAGTTAAATGTCCTATACCGGACATATATGACTCCGCTAAGAGTTGCCACCTTCAACAATCGTGCACTCCCGCACTGCCCCTGGTGCGGTAACGACAAGGCGGACTTGATCCATATGTTTTGGACCTGCACCAAAACTGCGCACTTCTGGTCCATGGTGGAACGTACTTGCACTGAGGCGGGGCTTACAAGATACGAGTGGAACCCAAAGGAATGCCTGCTGGGAGCCCATCCCAGACCCAGCAAACACAAGCATCAGGTCAAATTAATGGACCTTGCTTGCATCCTTGCGAAGAGGTCCGTAGCGATGGCATGGAAATCCCCAAGGGGCCCTAGACACGGACGTTGGCTCAAAGACCTGGAAAAGTGGACGGAGGCGGAGACTAGGGCCTGGCAGGATGGTATCCGCTCGAACGATGACGACTCCAATGAAGCTCTGGACTCATGGAAGGCCCTGGTGCGTGACATTCAATTTGCCTCCGACCACAAACCCCCCTGAATTTTCGCTCCTAACAGAATACCGCCTGTGACTGGTTTCCAAGAATGGACAACACCATACCCAGCCCCCCACGACCACGGATTTGCTGCACACCGACCCCCCCCCTGCGCCCCCCATCACGGACGATACATTGCTCTATGAAGGCTGTGGAAGTTAAGTAGTTAATTAGTTAATTTGCTTTAAGTTGTTTGCTAAGTCACTGTTTGTTGTTTGTTTCGCACTTTTACAAATGCCAATAAAATGTTTAAAAAAAAAAAAATAATAATATGGGTACTGATGGACCGGCACATGACATGCACCACAGGTACCATAATGCATCACACCCATGTCACCTACTACTGCATGCCCTCACTGTGCCCATCCCCCACCACTGCGGTCAGATCTCGGTGACTCCAATCCCACACATGTCCCAACCAGCAGTAACTGTTACACGGTGAAGCAAGGTGTTTGTTCGGCCACATGCGCACATACCAATATGCATGTGCCACAGATCCACATCCAGACTTGCCTGCATTGCCCAATCCCCCCAATGATGTTGCACTTCTTGTGTCCATGCCATGCAGGTGATTCTGGCTACCCCTTGCTGCCATGGGTGATGACACCTGTCAGGCATCCACATACCCACCAGGAGAATCCATACAACCGTGCGCACATCAGGACAAGGTCCACCATTGAGCAAAAGTTTGAACTCCTGAAGTCAAGGTTTCGCTGCCTAAGCTGATTGGGGGGGACACTGATGTACATGCCAGTGAAAGTTGTCAATGTAGTCTTGCCTAAGCCATGTTAAACAACATGTGCATCAGGCGTAAAATTCCCCTGCCCTGGACATGGACATGCCTCCAGGGGCAGGGGAGATGTCAGCAGTGATTCAGATGCAGATGCTGATATACAAATGCGCGGTTGTAGGTCAAAGGATCGGCAGTAAAAGGGTCGACAGGTCAAAGGATCGACACCAAAGGGTCGACAGGTCAAAGGATCGAATTTCTTTTTTTTTTTTCACTTTTTTTTTTTTTGGGGGGGGTTCCCCAACCAACCCCTCTTTTTTGGCTAAAAACCACTTTCTTTCCCAGAAAAAAAAATGTGAAAAAATACAAAAAAAAATTCGATCCTTTGACCTGTCGCCCCTTTGGTGTCGATCCTTTGACCTGTTGACCCTTTATATTCGATCCTTTGACTAGACACCCAAATGCGCCATCACAGGGATGACAGGTACGGGCGTGAAGGCCACAATTAACTCATTCAGAATTACTTCTGAGCAGAGAGCACCAGAACATGGCCCAGGCCGCACACCGCAGGTGAGACTGCACAAATATTAAAGCACACTACCACAAAAACGATTCTCTTGGACATGAATTTCAATGCTAAGCCATGTGTACAGGAAAATAAGAACTTTGTTTCCCACCACCTCATCCCCAACAATCCTTCCCCAACACCCCCTCCCCACCATGCCAATCCCTCAACACACCCTAGTGAGCAAAACTCGCATTGTATTTGTATACACAGTTCATTTCTGTTGCTTTTTGCTACATGGGTGGCCACATGGGTGGCCCTTCTGTAGTGAGGCTGACAGGGGCAGCGACCGGCACCTTGGGCTGCTCTGCTGGGAGCAAGCTGCTGTTGTGCTTGAGGACGGTGGGGCCCAACCAGCCATCTCCCTGTGAACAAGTGCTGCATGCAGGGCATGTGCAAGGCTCTCAGCTATAGCTCACACAGCCTCTTTACCCTCCCGGACTCTCTGCGCCTGCAGGACGACTGCTGAGGTAGACCGGCCCAGGGTACGGGTGCATCCCTGGCCAGTGGCCTGCACACAATCTTGTATCAACCCCATCTCCTCCTACATCAGAGTCGACTCCTGGAGGTGCTGGCGCATTAGCCCTGCCATATGTCCATGTCTCTCCTCCATGCATCTGAGCCGTGCATCCATATCCCTGATGCCAGGGATTGGTGGTGGTGGAGAGCTGTGTATGTCATGGGAGCTGAACGTGGGACTGTCATAGGGCATGTGCTCCGATATGCCGTCACTGGTGTCACCAGCATCCCATGCAGCATCCTCCTCTGTGGATGCACCCATGTACATGGGTCCCTGGCATGTAGGGGTGGATTGCCTCCCTATAGGTGCTGCTTCAGGTGTAGCTGGAGTGGTGGCAGGTGCTGATGTTATAGCTGCTGCAGGTATAGCTGGAGTGGTGGCAGCTGCTGATGTTGTGGCTGCTGCAGTTGTAGCCGGATTGGTGGCAGCGGATGATGTCATAGCTGCTGCAGGTGTTGCCAGAGTGGTGGCAGGTACTGATGTTGTAGCTGCTGCAGGTGCAGCCAGAGTGGTGGCAGCTGCTGATGTCATTGCTGCTGCAGGTGTAGCCAGGGTGGTAGCAGCAATGATGGTGGTGGCTCAGCAGTGGCATGGCATGGCGTATTGTCACTCCTCCTCCTTGGGCCTGACCTGGATGTGCAAGGACTACCCTCTTTGCTTTCTGAGGATGTGCCTTTGGAGGGTGAGAAGGGCATGCAGTCTGTGGAGTATGTGACTTCCTATGTCCTTGCAACGTGCTGTTCAGTTGGTGTTTCACACAATGCCTGGGAGGATAGCGCAGGGGCAACGTGCTCGCCTTGGAAACAAGACGACACCGAGCAACACAGGTTCAATCCCTGGGTCTGCGCTTAGAAACCTCTGGGTATTAAGCACGTTATAAATAACCTATCATATCATACCATATCATATCATACTGCACACAGGTCATACATTAATTTGTGGTATGGTGCATATTCCCAGGTGTCTCTAGTCACCACCAGTTGGATGGTGTTGGGCAAGGGCTGAGTAATCTACAGTTGCAGCCACACTGTGCCTTGTGTCATGGTCATCGTGCACATTGTTGCACTCGGGAGGGCAGGCTATCTGTAAAAGTATGGCAGGGGGTGTAATGCAGGGGGTGGCGGACACAAGGGGCTGGTCACATATGGATGGCATCAACAGGGGCAGGTGCAACTCGTGGAAGGGGGGTGGGGTGTACACTTCAAGGAATGGGTGGGCCAGTTCTGGCCTAGGACAGTGAAGGGTGTCCATCGGCAGCTGCCTGTGTGGTGCTCTGGCGGGGATTTGATGTGGATATCACCATCAAGTGTGAACCATGGTGGACCAGGCCACAGACAACCTGGTGTGTGATCTGGAGATGATGGAATTGGTCAGTGTCATCACAGGGAGCCAGTGCAGCGATCCAACTCCTGGAGGGGAGAGGTGACTAGGCATGGTGGCCAGTTTTGTTCACAGGATGCCTAATTGGGATGTGTCTGAGGGGGCAAAGGGAGGTGAGACGTACAATGAGGAAGGGCTGTTGCTGTCGTCAGGCCCACTGCAAACCAGTTCTCCAGGGGCAATTGCATGGGGGGGGCAGTGGGGTGTTGGAGGAAGCCTCTGGGGTGGTGGCGTGGTGTATTGTGACTCCTGCCATGGGCCTCATCATGAGGTCGGCGGCAACACGTTTGTTCAACTGGTGGGGTGATGGCGACCTTGTAACACCATTATGCAGCCTAACATCCTGTTGCCTCAGGGACATTACATGTTCCAGTGCTCTGGGATGTCAGGCAGCAGTGAATGTACATCCCCCATCCAGTGGAGTGCCATGGGACTCCATGGCCCTCATTAAAAGTCTGGCGGTCCCGGAAATAAGGGTGCTGGAAGCAAAGTACAGGCATCATATCCGGACCGCCAGACTTCAACTATGCCTGCATGGGCCTTTGCTCCCGGCAGGTCTGACCTGCCGAGGGCACTCGTCCCTTCAGGCTTACTTGGAGTCTGGCGGTCCAGAAAGGGTGGTGTTATGTTGCTATCAGCACTCTTATTTCAGGGCAATGCAGACTTGTAATGAGGCACCTTGGTCTGTGATGTGTGGGTGCAAAGTGTTTGATAGGTCAGGTGTGACAGCACCGTCTGTGGCTTCCCAGGGGTGTGTGGGATGGGAGCACATGGAGAATATTGTATTGTGGCCTTCCCCATCTTGCATGGATCAGAGCAAGGAGGGTCAGCAGTCCATGTTGCATGATAGGCAGTCAGGTTTCCATGTGTGGAAGGGATGGGCTGGCAGTACAGGATGTGGGTCTGACGGTCGGCAGTTGATCATCAGCTGTGGTGCATACATGCTTGCTTGGGGTGGTTCTTTGTGCATGTGTTGGCCTTGTGTATACCAGTGCTCAAGTGGTCATTTTTGTTTTTCTATGTTTGGGGGGTATATGTCTGTGCACACTTGTCACTGAATATGGTTGGTGGCCCACTGTTTGTTTTGGCTGGGGTCTGTTGTTGTGCAGTTTGTCATGTCTCTTTGTGTTGTGCGCAACATTGTCATGCACTCTGTTGCATTCCTGTTATTGCACGTTGTACACACCGCCCTCTGTATGTGCTCCAGCGCCGGCTTCTGCCAATCCATTTCCCTCTATGCCTTCCAGATGCAGCACAGTGCTTTCCTCCCTTGGTTTCAACTTTATGGGGGAGGCCGTCCCACTGCCTGTTGCCAGGCAGTCCCTTCTGTGCGCTGAGAGGAGGTTGCGCACTCTAAGGCGGAGGTCGTCCCACTGCTTGTGGCAATCGCGTGCATCAGGATGGATGGGGCGCTGAGTCAAGACTTTCTTTATCACCTCCTCCCTTATAGCAGCCTTGCATATTGGCTGGTGATCCTGCAGTCAGCTGAAAAGGGCTCACCAGTATTGTCCACTATTGGGTCCATGAGCATGGTTCATTCCGGCTCTGTGAATCGTGGTTTGCGCATGCAGACTTGGGGCACCGGGGATTTTGCTGCTCCTGACATGATGCCGGTGTTACATGATCTGGATGGCAACAGGAGGTGGATGACTTTATATGGATTGTGTTTTTTTAAATGGCCGGCTGCAAGCTTCCAGTTCCTATCATGACGTTCCTTCCAGTTTTGGTGTTTCCGTGGCCGGTGTTTCCGGTATGTATGTGCCGGTACCGGTTCCACTGGCATTTTGGGAGACGGAAACAGGGTGAAAAGTGACTTTTCACAGTGATTCTGTGTTGCTGGTGGCACGGTTACCGCCATGCCAGCATGCACATACTCGTGTACTTGTGATAGTCTGGTGATTCCGTGATTCCAGATGATGGAAACGGTGCGCACTGGGATCACGGAATCACCAGTGATTTACCAGGAATGAGGCCCAGTGTCTCCTGGAGCTTCTAATGTGTTAAAAACTAGGGTCTATGGCTTACAGCAGGAATAAAGCTTTTATTAAACTCTATTGTAATCATTGTTGCAGGTGGAATGGGGGGATGAACAAGGATAATTGTTTCCACTATGCACACCTGCTCTACCTGCAAAAAAGGCATTGTTGTACGCCAAAAAGAGATTTGCATGAGACTTTTACACTTAATGTGTTCACAAATCGTGTTAAGGCTATTTAACCTATTCAATATTTTTTTATTTGCAATTTGTAGTGCCAGTGACAAAAATTGCAGGGAGGGACATACCAATGTGCACGAAATTGCAAACGTAGACTGTCTCCTATATGCAACATATTCCTTTTTTTAAATGAAGGCCCATATATTACCTGTGCTGCTGTTTGTGGAGTCATAACTATTCCTTCATGCACATGCCGCTTGCCGAGTTAATTCATCATGCTGTCACCCCTTCTAGGAACGGTTTCCCTTCTCCCCTCTTACTCACTCATGCAATGCATGCCTAGGGCGATCATTGCCTTTTCTGGGTTTCATAAAGATTTCTTTACTCACATCTAACGCACGATGTGATGGAAATAGCCTTCATAATACAGTGTTATTCCCAGCCAGTTCTTTCCATGCGAGGCTCCAGTTGTTTGAATTGTGACAGCTTGCTTTGGTGAATCGTCTAGTGTTCAGAAACGTGTCATTTGCTGTCTTAAGGCATGAATCAGCGAGTTCAGCGTCACCTGTCATACTAGGCCTAACGGTTTAAATACCAAAACCATCAAGTGATAATTAATGTATGTGTAATGCATGATCATTATGACATTTGCCTTCGTTAACCTTCTCTGTAGCTGCCATTGCTTCCGATGCAATTTTTTATTTTAGATGCATTTCTTTTCACATATGCTGCCTGATTTTCAGGAAAGTTTCAATTGCACAGTGGTGGCCAAATACGTTTGCACTTTTGCAATGTTTTGTCCACTCCAAGCCATTTTGCATATCTGCACTATGGTGTTCACCGAGGAAAGCGTGTTAAATCAGAAGAAAACAGTTCATGCTTTGTGGTAGTGCAGAACATCGAAATACCTCCTGTAATTAATGCTTGCAGGAGGCATTTACAACGGATTCCTATGCTATGGAATCTCCCGGCTTTTAGCAGGTGCTAAGAACAGAGGGGTTTTATAAGAATACAATAGTTTTATACCAGCATGAAAGTGTCATGCTACTGTAAAACCCTTTTTATTGTGTAGGCGGACTGGGAAAGCAAGGCAGAAACAGTCATTCTTTTTCACCCCCCACTTTGTCTGCAATAACATTTACAATTCCCCTGAGTGCTAAACATAGTGTGGAACCCGGTGTAAGATATTTGTGCCTGTTTTTTACACCATCTTCAGCACTCCGGGAGACTGGAAGTTAAGCCCCAAGACATGATACAAACCAAGTGCTTTAAGGGTCTGGGTAATTAAAATGCAGTCACATAACTGAATGAGAAATGCAATGATTTCATACAAACGACATTCCCTTTCTGCATAGAATTAATATGTGTAAGATCAGCTTAAGGGACCAATCATGTTGATTACAATTAGCATACATACAAATCAACTGTATCATTACAAAGATATATAGAACTTAAGAAATATGTGTCCTACTGATTTGGCACGCATACCGTGATATTACGTACTTCAATAGCATTGCAGTTGTGCACATTTCTTTAAGGATCTTGGTTAGAAGGCACATTTGATCAAATCATGAATTTGAGTGAGTCAAGGTAAGGGAAAAAACAAATGAATCACAAGACCATATGCAAATACATGCTGATCACTGGGCTCAGAGTGACCCATGTTGAGTCCACTTGCATATACTTGAATAGCTTTCTGGCAAGGGTAGGGAAGCCATAGCTTTTTACAACAGGTTTAGAGGTCACAGGTCCTCTGTTTGATAGCTGCTGTACAGAGGCTACATATCAATCTGCACCTTTGTTACAAAATCACATAATTATGATAGACTATCAACCTGGTGGCAGGATAATCTGCAAATATAACGTGTACCTAGTTTTTGGTATGGGAGTTGATGATTCACATAATTATGAAAAGCCACATCTGATTTGTAACATACTTGTATCAACCCTGTGGTATCACAAACCAAAAGAAATGTCTCCTTTCCGTGTTAGAGTATTACTTAAATGAATATTCTAGTCACGTGCCTTCTCTGATTCAGTGAGGCGCTTTCTTATTCATTCCCTGTCCTTGCTTCTATAATCAGACCGTTAAGGGCAAGGGAACTGTCTGTGAATTTGTCACACTTATTATACTCATCCAACCTTAGTTATTTGTTTAAAACCAAAAAGTGTGAGAAAAAAAATACCATATACAGCCCAACGTATAGAATGATGTGTTTTTTATAAGGTAGAAATCAAAAAAACAAAAAATGAGAAGTGTATAGTGCAGTCTCAATTATTCACAATGACATTTGCAGGAAGTGAAAACTGATCATGACATAACATTCATCTTCTTATGCTTAGTTCCTAAAACAAATTGGGGATTGGGGGGTTGTTTCGTGTATTACCACATCAATTATTTACAACAACATATACATGAAGTGAAAATAAGACAAAACATTCATCCTATAAGAGATCTCCTAGATCATATCAACTGTAACACATTATATCCCTTAATTTTTTCAAGAAGCAGAAAACAAAACAAATGTACTTGTTAACATATGCTTCTAAGGTATACACCTTGCCCAGAGTTACACATTCTTTTGTTGTGTTTGCTGGGGTTGTGTTCACTATCCTCCTAGTTTGTATGATCTACAGAGTTTGGGTCTTGTACTTACAAGATATTTTTGTATTGCCAACCCTGTGGTATCAAACTTGCTACGAGAGGCAATGTAGATTCCCAAGCACCTGCCTGTTTGGATTTCAGTGAATGGGAAAAAAAACAGGAGGCCTGCCATTATTGGCATTGTGTGGGGTTGGGCAACTCCTCCTTTGCGAGGTCTAGGATCTCCCTGCTGGAGACATTAGGGTGTTGCACACCTAAGGGCCTTTGAAGTGCAGAGCTAGAGAAGGGAACATGTTTAGACAAGGAAGCTGAGCAGAACCTAAGTGAGGAAAGATTCCTCCATCTTAGTTTCCTGTGGGCCTTTCTCTGCTCCTTGTCTCCTACACTTCTCGCACATCAAAGCATGTGTTGTGTATGATGCAATGAGGCACAAGTCACTTGTCATCTTAAACAGAGGCGTTGTTGGGGGGTTGAGGGGGTTATAACCGCAGGTCTTTTTGGTTGTAGTCCTGGACAGAAGCGTAGGTGCTACAACCAAAAGGCTAGCTAGCTCCGAGTCCTAACAGTCCCGACATTAGCGTAGCGCAAGATCTTTTCCAGAGCTAGCAACACCCCTGATCTAAACAGGGATTGGTCCCTTTAAAGCAGACTTGAACCTCTTTGGGAGAGTTGATCTGTCCGAACCTCCCAGCCATTGAGATGAAGAACCATATTTGAGTGCATTCAAACCAAAGAACCTGCAGGCCTGCCTGTGTCACTTCTTTGAACTGCTGTGCTGCTCCACATGCCATTTGACAATGTTATTGCCCCAGCTCAAACAAGAAGCTTCCTCTCTCAAACCTTCAAACCGCCACAACTCAAACGGCAACTTGAACCGCCAGCATTTTCAGTGATGACACCTTCTCGAATGCTTAAAAGACCCTGGTGGACTCATCGACCTGCATCTTTTGAATGGCACCTTGAACCACAGAAAACTTCATCTCCAACCTGACTCAACACATGATCCCATCTGGATCATCACAAATCACTGCATCCGTACATGGCTCAACCTGCTTGCAAAACGTTAAGAAGTCTTAAGTGTGCACTGAGTATCATTGTGCTACAGTGCCACAGTGTTACAACGTTATACTACAGGAGCTGCCTGCTGCATTGCAACTTCACAGAGTCTGTCTACAATGTCTAACTTTGTGGGAGGAACTCACTTTCAAAATCTGACCATCTCGGAGCATGCAGAGTGCGCTGAGTGTCATTGTGTCACTGTGTTGGTGAGTTTGTGGTCATTTTCTTTACTGCTCGTCTCCATCACGTTCACATAGATTCCATGTTCCTGTGGGCCTCACGCAGTAAGTCTTTTTTGTGAATTGCTTGCACAACTTCTGATACTGTTTGGACACTCGCTGTTATGGCTGCATCTTTACGCAGTAAACAAGCTAAGCATCAGGAGGGAGGGAGCTTCTGACTGTGACCTAGTGTCTGTATCACCTGTTCTAACCAATGCAACCTCAAATGAACGGACGACCGTAGCATTCAAGCAACCAAAGATCACATCTTTTTGTCACACAGTTGAGGTAGTGAACACCACTCAAAAATCACAATCCATGGCCCAATTTGGGCAAAAATATACTACGTTGTTAAATGGACCAGTGGCTTCTTCTTACATCAGAGCTTACAAATGTAGTTCAGGCCATAAACCGGGGGTCTCCAAATGTAATCATTGAGTGTGGGGATGCTATGAACAGTGAGAAAGCAGCCAAAGATCGGAGAAAGGCCTGAAATGGTGTCAAAGGATGGAATGGCCAAGAACCAGTTCTCTATCCTTGAAGAGCAGTGAACGTGAGAAGCTGAATCAGCCCTTGTTAAGGAGCAAGAAAGAACACCATGAATGTAAGATTATTAATTCAAGACAATTAAATTCTACAAAACAAGCCAAAATATGGTCTCCTGTCACGTAAGGCAAGGATGGAAATAGGAGTTGGGCGTGCAGACCAGAACTATAATAAGAGTGTGCCTATACTCCCTTTTATTCTCAGGAGCGAGGATACTTTGCAAGGACAAGTTCAAAGACAATCTGAATGGCAGACAGCATGAGAGATGTTGGGCTAATTGGGTGGGGAGACACAGTCAAGTCCACCCACTGACATCTGGGGTACCAGCTTAAATGCTGCTAGTGAGACGAATGTTCCAGAAGGGTATTGTATTTGTATTTGTATCTATTGAATTGTAGATAGCGCTTTAAGCCAAAGCGCTTTACATGAGACAACAGTGAATACATTACAAGCAAGTTAATACAAGTCATGAATCAAGTAACTAACCAAGAACAATATTTAGAACAATTTACCATGAGATCATAGGAGTAAGCATGTATAGGTTGTGAGAGAAAGCAGTAGAGAACTGTCAGGTTGGACATTGAAGTAGGTAGGATTTTAAAGAAGTGTAGAAGGAGGAGTATGAGGTGAAGGAGCGGACAGGGAGAGGGAGATGGTTCCAGTGAAGGGGAGCAAGAGGCTGGAAGGAACAGAAATGGGAGGGTGCACAGGGTGCAGGTGGAACGGTGAGTAGGAAATGATCAGCAGAATGAATTGGGCGAGAGGGAGAGTAGAATGAGAGGAGGGAGGAAAGGAAGGGTGGAGCAAGACAACAGAGAGATTTAAAGACGAGACAGAGGAAGTTGAATTTGAGTTGGGAATGAAAGGAGAGTCAGCCCAGCGTGGTGAGTGAAGAATATATAGAGTCATGGGGAGAGAGAAGACAGAGAGAACAGATGGCAGAGTGATAGATGGATTTAAGGGGGGAGAGATGTGAGGAACGGGAGACCGAAGAGGAGAGCAGAGCAGTAGGAAAGTCAAGAGAAGATTAAAGAGGGAATTAGGAGTTTAGTGGAGTAAAAGGTAAGGAAGGGTCGGATTTTGCGAATGGTATAGAGATGGAAGCAACAGGCACGCGATGTAAGAGAGATGTGGTGAGTAAAGGAGTGGTTAGAGTCGAAGTGAAGACCAAGATTGCGGGCAAAGGGGGAGATTGGGAGTTTGCAGGAAGGAAAGAGAATGGAGGGAGGTGGGAAGGGGGGAGGTGGTGGGTTATTACCGGGAAAGAATAAGAGTTTCGGTCTTGTCAGTGTTTCGAGTGAGAAAGTGGGAAGATATCCAGGATTTAATAGCAGTGAGGCAGGAAGAGAGTTTAAGACGGATGACAGGGGTAAAGGAAGAGAAGGAGAGGAATAGCTGGGTGTCATTGGCACAGAAGTGGTGATGAACACCAAAGGAAGAGATGAGCTAGAAGGGAGGTGTAAAGTGAGAAGAGAAAAGGGGCGAGCACGGAACCTTGGGGGACACCGCAGTCTAGGGAGTAGGTGGGGGAGGTGAGCCGCCCCAGTAGACTGAAAAGGTGCAATTGGATAGATAGGAGGTAAACCAGTTAAGGACCGAGCCTTTGGGGCCAAAGGAGGAGAGTGAGTCGAGACATAGAGGGTGGTCTACAGTGTCAAAGGCAGCTAAAATGTCAAGAAGAATGAGAACCGAAGAATGTTTAGAGTAGCGGGCAGTAAGGGCGGTGTTGAGAACAGAGGTGGGAGTGGTTTCAGTGGAGTGGCTGGGCCAAAACCCAGATTGAGTAGGGGGGAGGAGAGAGAAGTTGGAGACGACGGTTGAGAGTTGTGAGTAGATGAGGTGTTCAAGGAGTTTAGATAAGAAGGGTAGGAGAGAGATGGGGTGAAAGTTAGAAGCCAGGAGATGGCTGGCTGAGGGTTTTTTCAGGATAGGGATGATGATCGCATGCTTGAAGGCTGAAGGAAAGGTAGAGGTAGCCAGACAAATGTTGAAGAGGGAGGTAAGGTAAGGTATAAGGGGAGGGTAAACTTTGGGGATGGGAGAGTTGGAAAGAGGGTCATGGGGTACGGCAGAAGGGTGAGTTTTAGACGGTAGGAGGGAAACCTCGGAGTGAGTGACTGGTGTGAAGGTAGACATGGTAGTGGATGGGGTAGTGGGAGGTGGTGAAGGGGGAGAGTAGGAAGGGGAGCGTAAAATATCTTGACGTAGAGTGTGTACATTGGAGGAAAAGAAGTTTGCAAGATCGGTGACTGAGAGAGGGGAGGCAATAGAATGATCAGGGGTAGGAGGAGAGAGAAGGCGAGTCAGGGTTTGGACGATTTGGCAAGGGTGAGAAGATTGAGAGTGTAGGAGGTCAGAGAAGTAAGTTTGTTTGGCGGAGTTGAGGCAGTTGTCATAGAGGGTGTGGTAGGAGAAGTAGGTAGATTGGTTGGTTGGAAAGCCAGCGTCTTTCAATGCGGTGGAGGAAGTGACGCATGGAAGAAAGATGTGGAGAAAGCCAGGGTTGGGCAAGTTTGTGGGAAGGGCAGAAGGAGGTGAGAAGGTGTGGTTAGTAGAGACTGGAATTGAGGAAAGAGGACAGAATGGAAGTGGCCTCATTTGCAGAAAGAGAAGAGAAGTGAGATAGTGGGGGGAGGGAGGAGGAACAGGAAGCGGAAAAATGAGAGGGATTAAAATGCCGTAGATCGCAAGGGAAGAAAGAGATGGAGGGTGAGGGAGGAGGAGGAGAAGAAGGGGGAGTGAGGGAGACAGAGAGTAGAGAGTGGTCAGAGCGATAGTTAGGGAGGTTGGATACTGAGGAGGCGGTGAAGGACGAGATAAAGATAAGGTCAAGAGTGGAGCCGGAAGAGTGGTGGAGAAGGGAGGGGGCAGGGGGATAAGAAGGTAGGAGTCAAGTATAGATAGAAGGGGAGAGGCTGGGGGATTAGTGGAGAGATGGAGGTTGCATTCACCAAGTAAAATTAGGGGTGTGGGACTGGGGAGATGAGACCAAGGAGGTGGTCAATGTCTTTGTAGAAGTATCCGAGAGGGCCAGGTGGACAGTAAATAATGAGAAAAGATATGGCTTGTAGGGAAGTGAACATTTTGTACTTAAACTCAAAGGAAGGGAGGACTGAGAGAGTTGTAGAACAAGAAGATGATAGGCACTTGGGGTGAAAAAGGAGACCAATGCCGCTTCCACGGCCCGTGGAGAGGGGGACATGGGCGAAGGAAGAAGAGGAGAAAGTGAGAGAAGCAGGAACAGAAGTATTGTGGGGGGGACCAAGTTTCTATAATACAGAGGAAGTTAAGGTTTAAGCGCAGAAACAGGTCCAAAACAGCAGCAGTTTTGTTACAGAGTGATCTTGCATTCCATAAAGCGACGTCAATGATGTTGGTAGTGTTAGTTATTTGGTGATAGATGAGGTTGTGGTGTCGAATTGGGGTGGTAGGGCGTTGGACCAGGTGGGGGTGGGGGGTGAGGCATAGTTGAGTGTGGAGATGGTCATGATGATAAGGCAGAGAGATTTCGGGCAGGGAAAGTCAGTAAAGCAGGGAGTAGAAAGGAAAAAAGGAGGGAACTGCTAGGAGGTATTTTACATGCTTTAGAGCATTATAAGAGTACAGTGGTTGTGGGCAGGTAAGTGGTGGTAGGGAGGTTCTAAACTTTCTGTAGGTGAAAGGGGATTAACTGTGTAGGAGGTTTCCTACACAGTTGGTACAAGCGTGCCAACCAATTATAGAGGGCCAAATAATGAAGGGCCTTATAATTTGATAGTCAAGGGTGTACTGTGTACTTAATAACTGTTGAAGATGACTTGCACTAGGGCTCGGCATAAATTGTTCACCTGTCTGTAGATACCCAAATCCCAACACGTCACTATATAGAAAGTATACTTAGATGTTCCTCTTAAGACAAGCACAACCCTCTGTAGGTTTTTCTTAGTTTGCCATGTAGTATGACATCATGTTTGACAGGTTTTTGTTATAAAAGTGTACTTTTTTAAGAAATGTGTTGAGTGAATGCTGTGTGATGTCTGTTGATGTCAGTTGTAACTGCCTGCTTTAGACAACTGAAAATAAAACAGTCAGGAGAGACTTTTTGCCAACTTCCTGGGTCAGTGTTATTATTTGATGTAAGAGTTATTCTGCATCGCATCCTGAGTATGACGTGTTACTGATTTAAGGACTCCCTGGGTTTCTGTTCTGAGAATAACGACACTAGCTTTGCCTACAATCAGTCTCAAAACAGTCCTACTCCACTGTTAAAATATAAATCAAGACTAAGGCCCTCATTACGACCCTTGCGGAAATCAACCGACCGGACCGCCATAGCGTAAATAGCGTTTCCGCCATTGCATGATGGAGCAAAGTGCGGCTCATTCCGACCCATCGGGCACGAGCACCACGCCATGGCGGAAGTGCAAAGTCCGCGATGGCGGAAATGACCCCAAAACGGCCCACACCGCCGCCGTACGGCGCCCTAGGTGCAATACCGCCACCCATCTTAGCGGACACCGCAGTGAGCGCCAACCGGAAAGTACGGTGACCGTAAATATACGGAAACGGAAGTAAAAGCATGGTCCCGGAACGGGAAACATCACGCCGTACACCTATAAAACCACAAAATCCACACAACCATAAAAAATACTACCCTGAGACACATCCCAACCCGTCATCCACCCTAGTGAAACCAAGAAAAATGGGAAAAGTAGCGAAGAAAGCGTGCGACCGCAAGCGGCAGGTCCACTTCTCCCGTGAGGAACTCACGGTGCTCACGGAGACCCTCCAGGAGAATGCTGCCGTCGTCTTCTCCACGCAAATGACCAGGACGGCACTTGCGAACAAGAAGGCCATATGGGCCCTGGTGGCACAGCGTGTAAGTGCGGTGGGGACCGCACCCCGCAACCCACAGCAATGCAGAAAGCGATGGGACGACCTGCGGATACGCGTCCGTAGCATACTGTCTGCCAACCGCAACATTGCCACAGCTACCAGGGGAGGATCGGAATCACCCATCAAGTTGACCCCCTGGGAAGAAATCTGTGCCTCCACCATTGGAATGGAGAGCATAGAGGGAGTCGGAGGGATGGAGAAAGGAGTGCAGACATCTGAAGATTCAGGTAGGTGTCCCAAATAAAACAATGCCAAAACCACAATGTCCAATCATGTGAAGTACCACGTGCCCACATAGTGCAACAGGAACACATGTCCAGGAGAACGTCCACATACATAGGCCTGATAGCACACTTTAAAACTCACATCAATTACATAAATAATTAAAAATCCTAAAAACACCCTCTACACGTGCAGCAGGCACACCCTAACTGCAGGCTGCCAAACAACTGCACCCTCACTCCACACACAAATGAAACCACCTCCAAGGCCCAGACCCAAATCACCCTCAGGTACCACCCCAATGCATGTGATACATTGCCATTCCAATTTCCACAGACCCATTAATAACGCTCCCCCTTCTTTACTCCACCACAGGGTCCGATCCAAACGACGAGCTCCAGGACACCCCTACCAGCACACCTGCAAAGAGGGCCAAGACCAACGGCCAAAGACCCTCCACCTCAGCTGCACGGATCAAGACACGGCAGCAGCACAAATCAAGTGACAGCACACAGGAGGGAACTCCAACAGGCACCCCAGCAGCCAGCATGCCCACAACACCACCACCACAGGTCCCCCCAATGGATGCCACAGTAGGCACTGCTTCTGGTGGCAGCAGCACCATAGGTGATACTGCATTAATGGCAGCATGCTCCGACACAGAAAACGGGGATGTCGAAGTTAGATCCATCCATGACCTGTCTCAATCCCCCTGTCTGTTCCATCCCGTACACCATGAGGATACCACACAGGGGCACCCACAAGACGACGACTGGCCATCCCCCACAAGCCCTGTGGCAAGGCAACATGAGGTGATCAGCCCCTCTGTGACACCACCGCAAATGGCCATGGCCCAGCAGAGGCAACAGTCCCTCGACCAGTTAATCGTGCAACAGCAGCAACTGGCCACGCTCCTCAAGGACCATGCCGATGAATGTGGGGGCACTAAGGCAGACATAGAAACATCAACTGAGACACTGAGGGCAGAAATGGAGAGAAGTACAGAGACACTAAGGGCACAAATGGAGAGTAGCACCGAGAGCCTGAGAGTACAAATGGAGAGTAGCACCGAGAGCCTGAGAGTACAAATGGAGAGAAGCACCGAGAGCCTGAGGGGGGAACTGCATGCGACGTCCAAAGACGTATGTGCCGAACTTGCCGCAGTGCGCCGTGTGCTCACTGAGCTCTCACAAACCCTTAGGGACATGCATGGACGTGAGCAGGCAGAGACATCATCCGTTGCAAGTTCCGTCCAGGGCAGCCCCCAACGTAGATCTGGGAGGAACCTGCGCTCCACAGGCAGGGGTGCCCCTGATACCCGCAGAGGGGGCTTGCAATAGCGACAGCCCACTGACAATGAGCATCTTTGGACACTGGTGTTCGGGGGGGAGGTAGGAGGGTGGAGGGGGTGTGTTGGGCTCACTTGGGTGGCGGGTCGATAGGGTGTTTAACATGATATCACATATGCCATAAACAATGCACGATCATCCAATGAGATGTGTGGACATTGATCTTTGTGTACGAGGCCATTATAGGCGTACAGTCCATATTGTGCATGTCCCAGACACACACAGTGCCACGAGTCCCGTGTCCATGTATCAGCCACCAGGCGTGAGTGCTAGAAGCATGCATCTATGAGATGCTGACGAATGTCACGGCCCTCCTGTGCCTCGCAGACTCCTTGAGGTGCTGCCACATCCCCACCCTCATCATGACCATCATCAGGTGCTTGCAGTTCTGCGTCAGGGGGCATGGGCACATTTCTACGTACGCACATGTTGTGGAGCATGACACATGCCATGACCATCTTTGCAACCTTCACATGGCGGTACAGGAGTGCCCCGCCAGACCTGCTGAGGCAGCGGAAACGAGTCTTCAGTAGGCCGAATGCCTGTTCTATGACTACACGGGTACGTGAGTGGGCATGGTTGTAGTCCTCCTCATGCTGGTCCCGTGGGTTCCGGACTGGTGTGAGGAGCCATCTCTTCAGTGGATACCCGGCATCACCTGTATGTGGACAGGAAAGGAATATTGAGGAATGCCATTGCTACGTACGCACCCCCCCTCCCCCCTTCCTGCCAGGTCATTGCCGCATCACATACCCCACATCATCATGCATGAAATGAGACTCACCGAGTAGCCAGGATCTGTTCCCTGCGTGTCGCTCCATGTAGCGTGGTATAGTAGAGTTCCTCAAGACCATAGAATCATGGGTTGATCCAGGGAATCTGGCACAACAATGTGTAATGATCCTGTTGGAGTCACACACCATTTGTACATTCAGGGAATGAAATTGTTTTCGGTTGCGGTACTGGGCCTCCATGGCATGTGGGACGACCAATTCCACATGGGTGCAGTCGATGGCACCAATGCAACCCGGTATGCCGGCAAGTGCATGGAATCCCACTTTTGTGTTCGTAATTTCCTGCTCCGAGCGTGGTAGAGAGATGTAGTCGTCTGCGTGCTTCAGGAGGGCATCGAGCACTTGCAATAGTGTCCGTGAGAACAGTGGCTGTGATATGCCATGCAACTGTCCGACTGTGTGCTGGTAGGTGCCTGTGGCCAGGAAGTGTAGTACAGACACCACCTTCAGTAGGGGTGGGATGGCGGTTGGGCTATCTATCATGCTGACAAGGTCAGCCTGTGTCATGTCCACAATGGCGGTTATGGTGTCCCGGTCCAAACGGTAGAGGGTGTGGATCTGCTCATCAGTGAGGTTGAACGGATGTGCTCGGAGGCGTGGGATTGCGGGCTGCCTGCGTGGTGGTAGTGGCTGTGCTGGCGGCCCTTGCTGGCCCTGCCTTGGCCTCCTCCTCCTCCTGCGTCTCCGCCGTGCGGCCGGTAGTAGTTGGTGTTCGTCTTCTTCTTGAAGTTGGAGTACTTGCAGTGCTATCAGGTCCCCCAGGGCCAACATGGCTAGTCCTGCCGGCAGCATTTCGGAGTGGGTGTGGTTGTGGGAGGAGACTGGGTGTGCAATTTATGTGTTTTCAGGCTGTATGGCCTCCACCTGTGGTGATTCATTCCACCTGTGCAAGCTGCACTCCCCTTTGGGCGAGCACGTCCCGCACGCAACGCTGCAATTCGACGAATGGCATCTTGCTATTGCAATCATGTATTTGTACCCGATGGCAGTGTAACATTGGTTGATATGTTCATTCGGCTATGGTCCCATTGTTTCACATACAATCTTTGCAGTCGCGAACAGACTTGTGAAGGGTCAGTGGAACGTAGTACTCGAGTAACGGTGGACCCTCATGCAACACTGTACCGAGCTTCACCGACGGGCGGGGCGTTCCATTTGTGAGTGAAGGCAGTTGCCATTTTCACACACAGCCGCACTAGATGGATTAATTTGTGGTTTCAAGCGGCCACAGATGCCTTTTCGACGTGATGTTGCAAATGAGGAATTCGAAGGGCGGCGCTTTCGGTTTTCAGCTAGCGGCGAGGAGATGCCCACAGGTCTGACTGCAAATATAACGTTCTATTGTTCAATGTCCTTGGGACAGGGGCCATGGCGAGGATGCAATGATTGATATGAATAGTATGGGATGCGCAATAGCGATGTGGGCGATGAGGCCGGACGTTCCCAAATACATGTTACTTCACAACACTGGAATAACGGGCTGGGGCACGGTGGATTTTGCAGGCTGCATAACGCACAGACTCAATGGAAATTTCACATGTTATGTGAGTATGGAAACAGGCGTTTTCATTACGGGATGAGGGAATGATGTATGGATGCATGGACAGATGATTTGATACAGAGTTTGCCATGTACAGGGCTTCTTGGAATCTATCCGCCTCCCCTGCGCTATGTGATGCAGGGCTGCCATAGTGGGGCCATCGTCTATCTGGCCTTGTTGAGCCCTCCCTGTCTCGACGCGCCTTCAGACACTTGTGTCTATGCACGTTACCAATCCCATCTGATGGATTCTGTTTTAACAGACGCATGCACAGGTACACTCGTTTGTGATGGTGTTTTCACCTCGATATAGATAGTTATGATTCGCAAGTGGTTTTTGGGTGGTGATGATCCTTTGGAGTGGGCTAGCATGCATATGGCTGTGGATTTGGTGTGATCATTGAAGTGAGTAATTCAAATGTAGTTCTGATGGCCATGCTATTCTTTTTCATTTCATTTGGTTGACAGGTATCTCCTCCCCTTTTGCCACTGCCATCTGTATGCCACTCCTGCAGATGGATTTTACTCCCGACACCTGCTGCTTCGTGTTAATCAGTGGAGCAGCATTACGATCTTATGGGACGATCGCCAATGGGCCACATGCCCTTACGCAGTACTAGTGGCTAGGAGCAAAATTTCGGCCTTTCAGCTGGACTAGTGCCTCCCTATTGGGACGGCCCTGCGGTTCTAGGCGCTTCCATGTTGCCTTTTCGTACGGGAATGTAGCCCCTGTGTACCATGAAGGAACAGGGCGTCACACAAGAAGTAGCTGGTCATTTATTGCGGATGCAGCCCACGATAATGAAATATATTTTGGAGTTCATGGCCTAATGGCTGTATGGGCTTGGTGGAATTGTTGTGCATTAAATTTCTATTCTGATATGAACCGTGTAGCGTTCTTCTTTGCGAGTGATGTGGCATATTCCTATTTGGGGAGCGATGTATTGTGAGGAGATCTGCATTGGGTTCCAGCTTCGGAGTATAGTTGCGTGGTACTGTGCTGGGCGCGTTTGCCTACGGAGCCCAGTGAGGTCAGGGATAAGGGCTGCCATTATGACTGTTTTGATGATGTCATGCTCAGGGGCGGGGGATTAGCTTTTGTGTAACAGATGCCGGTCAGCCAGTTGGATTGGTGGAATGATGTGATTATCGGAATATTGCTGGTCACAGGTGCCTGTGTTTGCGTGCGTTTCTTGGTGGGAGACTGAGGTCATGTCCATTTGTATAGCTTCTGTATTCGTGCCATCTGTGCCCTGCAGCTCCCATTGGGCACTCTTGAGATTCATTTGTTCGTTGGCAGGCATGGATGACTTGTACGTTTCACTGGTTGCATTGTGTGACTTCATTGCACCTACGGGGGGTTGTACAATGTGGCCAGGGAGCGGTGTACAAGCACTCAGTAGGGCCGTTTACGGTTGATTCGCGATGCCGTACTTCTCACCATGGCGGAATGGTACTTTCCGCCGTGCTTGATGGCGTTAGGTGCATGTCCGCTAGGGTCGGAATTCGCGTACCGTTGCGCCATGGTGGTAATTACGGTTTGGCATGGCGCGCGCGCGTGCTTGGTGCAGTTAGCGTTGGCGTTCACTACGGTGTCGCTAATGGCATCGTACTTTGCGGTGACGGGTCATGATCGCACCGAGCGCTATTCGATGGCGGTATTGCATTTCCGCCATCGTTTTTCGATTTCCGCCAGGGTCGTAATGAGGCCCTAAGTGTTTCTCCAGTGTTATTTGAATTCCCACGAGAAGCTAAGAGTTTGGAAGGTACAAACAACCCTTCGCCATCTCGTGCCACTGCGAACATTAATTTTAAAGGCAAGGCTAACAAAAAAAATTGCCAATTAAACAAGAAGTCTAAAAGCCTACATGATCTTAATTTGAATAAACAGAAATCTTCCTTAACATTTTTATGGTCCTTACCTTCAGAGGGTGAGATCATTGACCTTAAGATTCAGACCACGGGAGCTACCACGTTGTTTTCCTTGGTCGCCGCTACTGTTGAGGTTTGTCAACCAGCCACTGATCACAGGCCGAAAACTGACAATCAAACCAAAATTACTATTTATTTGTGTCTTAAAAAAGGCACACAGTATGCCCTGTCATGCATTTGAATGATCTTGGCCCCACCACGGCCAACGGGGTGGTGGTACCTAAGATCACTTTATCATATCATATCATATCATATCATATCATATCTAATGATACTTTGCCTCCGATCTATCAGCCTGATGACACATCATCTAAGGGCCCACACGATCTGCACAAAACTCTTTGAACACCTCCTGACCCCTTGTTTTCTAACAACAGGCAAGCATTAACTGCTAATCGTCATTCATCTACCACTATTAGTCAGCAAAATCTCATCCAGGTCAATGGTGTTTTGCCCATGAACCATGATAAACTACTAGAAATCTTCCAAATGATGTTATCTTTGTGTGCCCTCCATACTGGTGACATTGACTATGTAGCCCTCTCAGACCAAGGAAATGATAGCCTGGTCTGCTATTTTTACTCAACCTTAATTGCATGATTGGTCTTGGATGAACGACCCACTTTGCGATTTTTGGATTTCAACCTTTACGTGTTAAATAACTGTGGAGAGGCTCCGGCTTGTTTATCTGTACCTTCTACTGTTTTAAAGAAGCCAGACCTGTCTCAGTGACCACACGGGTTCTGTTCTAATTGTCCAAACAGAAACCATCAATCATGTTCAACTACAAATTTGTCACAAGACTGGTCCTGCTTGGGGGGGCATCAACATGTTTACTAATATGAGGGAGGTCCAGAATCATTCCTAACCCAATTTACATTTTGATTTCCTCCTGGAACGGTTGTGGCCAGGTTAACCTGGATAAATTCCTTTTGAACTCTGATTTCTTTAAGGACAAGCACATCATCATGCTACAAGAGACTATGGGCCTCATCATGATTTGGGTGGTATCCCGGTGGTATTACTGCTGTGATACCGCCTGGGGTAATAGCGTTAACATACCCACTCCAGGGCTATTAGTACTGGATCAAGGGTTGGGCGGTAATGGGTATTCCCCATTCCCTATCGGGTCCATTGGACCCAATGGGGTATTTTTGGTGCAAATAGCATGCACTAATAGCGCCATGCTAATTGCACCGGAAAATGGGTGTTAAATTGGTGCATTTACCCCCAGTTTAGAGCTGGGAGTCAATGCTGCCAGACTCGTGATTGGGCTGACCCTTAAATGTGGCGATAATGGCGTTGCCGCCTCATTTAAGGGCTACCACCCAACTCGTGTTGAGGCCTTATGGCTTTGCAACACTTCGACTTGGAGGAGTTCATGACATACACAAAACTGGATACTTCAGCCAAAATGGTGTTTCCGAGAGGGGGTCTGTTAGGCAGAATTATATGCAGTACACTTTGGGAACACCACACACAATTAGGACTACAAGTGACAGTACAAATTCACCTTTGGTACAAGCCTGTACAACACAGTAAAATGGTAGCGATGGCTGAGCAGCCAGACCTATCTCAAGAGCAAATGAGCAGTATCAATAGTTACACAAAGGACAGAAATGACTATGATTCAAACAAACAATGACTCAAGGTTTCTGAGTAAAAGAATACACGTTTATTTACACATCAGTTGTAAAATATTTCACTAAAGTAAAGCAGTTGAAAGTCACACTTTTAATACACTGCACCAACCCCAATAGCTTCTGAACAAGTTAGGCTCAAAATGAAGTGAAAGCAAAATGGCACTCCAGCAATTTAAAAAGGGAGAGAAATACAGAGTTAGACAAGAATTGAGCAGCACCAACAAGTAAGTAAGCAGGGCAATCTAGAAAAAGGAACTACAGTGAGGAAATCAAATTAAAGGGGCCTGGCCCAAAGTCAATGGACCAAAGTCTTTGCTCAAGATCACACAGTTCAGGGTAGTTCATGGTAAAGTCTTTGCCAAGAGTTCAGGACGAAGTTGGTCGGCAGAAAAGTTAGCTTAAAGAATGGAGAAGGTCAAGCCCTCGGATTGGCGAAAGGTTTCAAACACCTTCACCATGGCTGGATGAAATTAACAACCGGATTTGAACAGTACCTTAAATGGAGAAGAAGGCTGTAGCTGAGCCGGACGTTCCTGGCAGGTCCTGCAGGCTCACGGTTCCTGAAGGGACTGTCAGACTGACACGAAATGGGAAGACTGGAGGGTCCTGCACTGCCCAGGGAAGAAACCAGCAGCAGAGCAAAGCAACGAATACAAAATATGTTCCTTAAAATGCAAGCAGGGTCTGACCTTCCTGGCTATCCGGCCCACTGTAGCTCTGTACAGTTAATTCGACCAGAGAAGGGAGGCCTGGCGAGCAGTTTGGTAAACTGGTTGTTCCCACCAGCTCAAGGGGAGAAGATTCCTTGCAGATCTTCCCTGTCGTTGGAGTATGAAGATTCAAACCTACAGCAGGGGTTCACCGGGAGGTTCATTCATGGTAGGGGTACTCTTCTATCAGCTCCTCTTTGGTTCTCTCGTTCTCGTGGCGACTCTGCCTTTCCAGCCCCAGAGACCTGCTTTTTATGCAGTTTTCTCCTATTCACACAGCCTGTCTGTCAATCACACAGCAGGGTGGCTGTCCCGCCGGGACAGTCACCACAGCCAATCAGATCAGAGTGCGACATGGGTCTCCAAGGAGAACCTGTGCAGGGAGTCCTAAACCTCTCCCTCACATCCTGTCCCCCCCAGACATACAGGCACCTAAGGAGGGCTTCTGTGCAGAAGCCAGCAAAAGGACCCCGAACAAAGCAACCAAACCTGGTTTGGCATGCAGAGTAAAACACAAGAAAGACTTTTACCAAAAAAATGGCAACTAAACCCAGCCAGAACCGTATAAAAACATATATGGTCTAGCGTGTTTATGTTTGAGGCTACCAAGATAGCCTAAAAGAATACCAAGTTTATCTAAGTTAACTGCGGTCGGAAAAATAGGGTAGTTACCACTGCCACCAGCTAAATCTGAATGAAAAGGGAGTAAAACAATGCCTGAAGGGAAACAGACAAAAAGAGGTACGTATTAACCCTTTCCAGCACTCTATTTAAGATAGTTTGTACTGGGTCTGTGAGTTTTAAAAGATACTAATAAAGCCAATGGCAACTTTACATGTTCTGGGAGACAGTAGTCAGAAAATGGAGTTGGAGTTGGGAAGTGAAAAAAGTCAACCCTGTGTTACTGCACTGAACGTGCTGTGTAACACACAGTAAAAAGATGATGCCTATGGAGTAGGTGAGGCTCCACAGTCTATGAACACAAGAACATTTTAAACACACACAGCAAAACACATGTAAGAGTGGGAAAAAAACGCTCACACTCTTACTAGGTGAAAAAATAAACCCTAGGAATCCAGCAAAGCTGCTGAGGGACTCAGTAGGTAAGGGAAATTAGCCATTCTGGAGAATTCTCCCTAACAGGGTGTAGCTATTGCACTTGATTTGAATTTGAGAATTAAATCACGTAGCATCCATTCTTTCCACAAGATCTTTTTCGCTGTTGGCCTCCTCATGGAACCCACTAACCTTGACATTCCTATAATAAATCTACACTGGAACCCGTCCAAGTCGACTTTAGCCTCCATTCAATCTGCTCTGGCCTCAATATCCGAGGAGTGGTTGGAACAAGGCCTTACCCATGCTGTAATTGTGGGGCGGGGAAGACTTTAATTCGAACTGTGCAGAGCGTGCTAGGTTGAACAATTCTTCTGCAGTACCCTTCCCCACTACCTCAAACAATATTGTGCGAGAGATTTGTTCATGCTTGGTTGGGGTTGCCATTTGCTCCATTGCATGAAGATATCGATGCCACAAATACCTTTACTTGGCACATAGGCATTATGCATTCCTGGATTGATTATATCTATGTTTCTGACAAGCTAAGCCATTTGTGTAATCCGATACTGCTACACGGTCCTGCAAAAGGTGATCACATTATTCTGCATTTCATCTTGCAAATCCTTGTAGCTTAATTTGATGTACATCCTGCTATGGCTATGTTATCTATCGATCAGGACTACCTAACTGTTAAATGGAATGATTGCTCTTGTCGAAATTTCTAATGCTTACTATCCATTGCTAGTAACCACCTTGCTCTGCCCAATGGTGTTGTATTCTCTTCTTACCTTCAAGCAGACCCATTTAACTCAATGATTTAGCAATGTGTCAAAAAACTAAATAAGAAAGGTAGGATGTTAACACATAAATCTGCCTCTTATATTTATGACAGCAGCATTGCCAAATAAGGCTCAAAAGATCAAGGCTAAGAGATCTTGCTAAACAGTGCATTTCTAACTCCGAATTCGCAATCATCAAGAGGTCCATTTTACAGGTTCATAAAAAGGATGACAAGCCCTTAAAATTGAAAATGCACACAAATGGCAATATCACAAGATCAGTGGTCTTGGGTGCCTGTCCTTGGAATGAAGAGGATATCTCGTGGGAATCTCTAGAGCAAAGACTTCTCGGGTGCCCGACACTGAAGTTTGGCATTAAAAGCATGCCAAATATCTGACCTCCTCTTTTAAAAGCCCTTTTTGTGACATTCTTTGAGACCCACATTTTTCCCCCGACATGGGTGGAGTCTATAATTATACCGATATTTAAGAAAGGCGACCTTAGCAATCCCGACAACTATAGGCCTTTAGCCTTAAATGATGCTGCCAGTAAAATCTTTTCTTCTCTCTTGTTAAGAGAACTCAAGAGTAGCCTTTCACAACTGGGCACAGTTACGTGCTATCAATTGAACTTTAGGCCTCACATGGGGACCACTTTAAATGCGACTATCATGGCCCATCTACAATCCTCTTTGAAAAAAGCTTCAAATGGAACAACATACATGGCATCTATTGACATGTGTTGTGCGTTTGATCGGGTTGATAGATCCACCTTATGGAACAAACAATTAGCTAATCAGGTGCCTCGGAAATTAGTCCAACTGATGGAGCTGATGCACAGCGGAATGGCCAAATAGGTCAGTCTCTCGAGGGAGGGCTCTTTGTCAAAGCCTATTGCAACATAACTGGGATTAAAACAAGGGTGTGTTTTAGCCCCCTGTTTGTTTCAACATCTTCGGCAGAACAGTAACACCTTTCCCATTAAACTGGGCCATCTAAAATTAAAATGTTTGACTTTTGCAGGTGACCTAGTCCTTTTTCACAAAACAGATATTGGTCTCCAGAGAAAGCTCAACCTGTTTTTTTACTATGCCTGCAATAACAATTTACTGGTCAATGGTACCAAGTCCAAAATTGCAATTTTCACAACAAAGACTAAACCGCAATCACAGATTTGACAGAGTACTCTTCCTAATATACTTGGGATACAATCTTTCAAACAGTAATTTCCTTTCTGTATGGAAACAATCTTTGAAAGATACGGTACAGCCCCTTGTGTCCCATTCCAAATGTCTCTATCACCAGCTTTGCACATTTCCTATTCTGCCTCTCCTAAGATTTTATCTTGCTAAGATTGAACCCATCTTGCTTTATTGTTTGGACATGTCTACTTTGTACCTGGGTCCTTATCTGAATGTCATTCAGGGACAAATTGGAAAGAGACATTTAGTCGCTCAGGATGCAGTGAACATGCATGCAGAACACATACTGAGGTGAGTCCTGCCATTGGACATCTGCCATTGGAATATTCCAATGAGTGTGATAAATTGCTGCCAATAGGAAGTAACAACGTTTTGAGAACTCTAATGAATCGATCAAGACAACCCATTAAGGATAAGAAACGGAACACAACAGTCTGACTAATTAAAAAGACTAATTGTCGAAACACGTGTTGGCTGTTTCCATGCAAAAGATACTACTAGAAATGAAAACCCACATATAATTCCTCCAGACTTTTGAATATTTATTCTAAAGAAATTTGACGAAGATTTGTTTTTTCTTGCAACCTATTATCAGAAAAATGTTGATCTTGTTAAGCAAGGCCAAGCGTGAAGTGCAAGTGGCTCCTTTGTACTTTATTTTTCAGTGGCGTACAGGTGCATCAGAGACTACTAGCCACGCAGCTGGCACGATTTTTATAGAATTACTGCCCCGCGCAATTAGACACATCTTACCCTTACCTACCTTTTCTAGTTCTCCATTAGGAACTGTCTTTTCTGGAGACATGTTTTGGGTTCAACTAATGTGGGGTGAAAATATTTCTCTACTACTTGCTCTTCATAGATTTCTTTTGGAGGTCTTTTGATTATTGATAATTGATTACAGATTTTTGGAGCTTTGTTTGTATTTGCGTATGTGATTTGTTTACATTCTGTCTTGTTTTTTGTACACTTAATTGTAAACTGTGAAAGGTTTTTTGTAAACCATAACACAATAAAAAATAAATAAGCCTATTACGACACAGTTGAAACACCCAAAACTGATTAAGGTACTGTTGGAATGCCCCTGTTGGAATTGAAACACTTGTGTATAGGCGCGTTACAAATGCAATATCATATCATATCATACCCCATCCCCCCTGGTCTGTTTGTTCGAATGCTAGAGAGTGGTGAGCTCCCTTTTGCACCTTTTCCCCAAAGACATTTTGTTTTTTCAAAATAATTGTAGTGATATATTGCCTTTTCCTCCCTGCTAAGTATCACAAGTGATTGCATCATTGAATTCTGCATATCTCTGTCTTCCTTTGAAGGGGTTGGTTTTTGTTAGTATTTTAGTACCGTTGTATTGCTTATTGGTCTGTTTAATTCAAGTATGCATTTTGTATAGAACCTTAATTGATCATTCCTTTATTTTTGACTGTTGTACCATTGCTGTTTGGGTTGCTACTGTCTCACAATCGCTGCCCTCTAAAGACTGTAGCCTGCTCTTGGCCTGTGTTATCACAAAAGGCAAAGGAGGTTTATCTCGGATGTGTGCCTGTTTCAATTTTATGATTGAGATCACTGTTGTTTAGTAGAAGTGTGAGGGCTGAGTAGGTGGTTTACCCACTACTCATCCTTGTACTCCTGCGGTGCAGTAGTAGTTTCACCACAGGCTCCCAGAAATCAGAAAAGTTAAAATGAGTCAATGAAGAGGAAGAGGAGCCTTTGTATTTGTGCTTTATCTTTGTTATCAGCACAATCTCACAAATCAGCAATATGTTTTAATCCTTTTTCATACTTAATTAAGTTAATTCCTTTAATCATAATAGTCTATAGCAGCGTCCCGTGTATCAGTACGATCTTCAAATTCCCAGTACCTCATGATTCAGTACATTGGTTCCTCTTTACTCAATAGTCCATAGCATCGTTCTGCGTGGCACCAGCAAATATTGATTAATGTAATTAACTTAATGAAGCATGAGAAGGATTAAAATATATTGCTGATTTGGGAAATCGTGCTGATGATAGATATCTAGCACAAATACAAAGGCTGATAATGAGCACAAAAACAAGTGACTTGTTAACACACTTATAACAGGATTTTGAGAAAGCCCTTATGAAGACCTGTACTTTAAGGTTGAAGCACGTGTAGGCAGTAATGGCAACATTATTTTTCTAATTAAGTCAAATTGTGTTAATTGATCAGATAGTAACATAGGGTTTTGGATTGTATGACGCAACACAGATGCTGTATGATAAAATCGTGTTGTACACAATTGTTCTACCCAATAAATGGTATGAATGCAATTAGGCTGAGGTATCTGGCACATTAGTTAGTGTCAATCAGTTATATTTCACTTATCAGATATGGGGTAATTCCTTTTGATATAATGTTTACAATGTATAGACCCATTTTTTTTTATGATCGTGTACCTTCAGTCTTGCGGAAATAGATAATAGTTTTTTAGTTTTAAAGAAATGACCTCAGACAAGAACATTGTTGTTGATCATACATTTCGGAACAATGTTGAGACTTAGAATGAATGTCTATATTTGGGCCTGTTGGCCATCCATGAATTCTGGTGGACCCTTGGCGAAGGCTGAATTTATGACAGCCCAAGAGACAGATGGATGGATAGACTGAATGAGTATTCTGAGAGTGTCAGTTGGGGCTAAGCTGGACTGGATGAGGTTGGCCAATGGATGATTACAGTGTAATGTTAGGGGTTTTGTCTGAGGGCTCTTGCATAACTTGGGTAGTTTTTTAGAATTGTGGTAAAATAGTGGTAGCACACATATTTATAGTAATGCCCTATATAATGGGACAAGAATCCCCCTTCCTAATATTTGTATTCTGTTTAGAGTTTACTGTAAGTGCAGACTATCGGGCTTCGCACTAGCACTAGCTGTTTTTCCGGTCACTTATTTATGAAACCCGACTACCATCTTTGACGGATCTGCTCAGCTGTCAGCATGCACAGCTGTGTTACGTGACTTTAATTCCAATTTTAAACTTTTTGCCTGCTCACTTGCCTCGTCCAAACTGATCAGTAATTTATGAATTACTTCAACATCATTATCCTGTAGTCTTAAAGACCCATTTAAGAGGAACCAAATCTTTGCACATAGCCTTATTAAGCAATCTTTTTCGGCATTTTTGTCTGAAGCTCTAAAAGTCTCAAAATGCAAACTTGGATAATGCTGCCTTCTTCAAAAATATAATTTAATGGCTCTTTTTGCACTTTCCCACAGATGCGATCTCACCAAAGGACAGCATTTTCTGATGACCACACCACATGGGCAAATATCTTTGCCTCCAGGTAGTTCACCACTTCAGAAAAATTCACCTCAATCTGGGACATAATGATACTGTGCAGCACCACACTATCACCGAACAGAATTAGTTCCCTTTTAAATGCACCAAATGGCCATGCTAAACACACTGGCTATGCCCAGTAATTACCTTACAACCTGTTCCCACAAGGCCAATGCACCAAAATATGTTAGGGGTTTTTGTCAGAGGGCTATTACATAACTTGGGTAGTA
Organism: Ambystoma mexicanum; assembly: GCF_040938575.1. Classification (NCBI taxonomy): domain Eukaryota; kingdom Metazoa; phylum Chordata; class Amphibia; order Caudata; family Ambystomatidae; genus Ambystoma; species Ambystoma mexicanum. The sequence continues at coordinate 844,740,779 of NC_090937.1, forward strand.
TTTTAGTATTGTGGTAAAATAGTGGTAGCACAGCGTATTTATAGTAATGCCCTATATGATGGGACAAGACTCCCCCCTTCCTAATATTTGTATTCTGTTTGGGGTTGACTGTAAGTGCAGACTATCAGGCTTCGCACTTGCAGGGACAAAACAGCACTAGCTTTATTTCCGGTCACTTATTTACAAAACCGGACTACCATCTTTGACGGATCTACTCAGCTGTCAGCATGCACAGCTGAGATATCGCACATTAGCAATTTGTCTATCTATGAAGTCACAGTAAACAAATGACACAACCCAGACCCCGGTAATAATGTATCAAGACGCGCAGTAACTTTTATTGAATTTACTGATGGGAAAAAAAAAACAACATTGACTAGCGACACAAAATATTCAGGGAAATTCAACTCAGCCTGAATAAAACAGTCAGAGAGAAAATCAAACATGAGAACACAGTGTGTAAGCTTCACCTACTTCGATGATGGTTCATGCCCATTTGGCAACAGCTACATTTAGCATGAAATATAATTTCCCCAAATGACAATTAAAAGATATTGAATTCTTTAACATAAAAATAAGTTTTCTCTATCTATCTCAGAACGCATTCGCACACGTGCTCCTCAATTCACAAATATGCTCACATTCAATTGTGAAGACGCTGCGTTATTATTATCAAAAAAAGCCCCATCTCTGAAGTGGATTATCTGTAAATGGAAGTGTTGCAAATTCTGCACAGCTCTATCCCCAAGGTCAGCCCACAGTCCCAGCTTTGTCTAAGGGCATGGACTATCTGGCACAGCACTCTCTGCTCAGCTAATAGCTGCACTTATGATCTCATCTCTCCGCAAAATGATGACTGACTCTCCACCCCCCTTCTAGCTAGATTTATACCATAGTCCTGTCAATCTTACTGACCCTGCCCCTTCTCTCCTGATGTCTCCTGTCACCCCAGCTGATCCTTCTAGAATCATGTCATTTCTCTCTCTGAACACCCCATCTCCTCAGCATATTTATCAACTTGCGTCCTGCAAAGCACACAATAGCGCCTTCTGAATGAAATAGACAGCCAATGCATTTTGCATGCACGTTTACTTTTACTGAACAAAACAGAATCTGTCATCTGAATCATTTGAACTTCTCTGTTAAAGAGGACATTAATTAATTACTTACTGTGGAAATGTTACTTCATGGGAAATTGTTCGTTGATTACTCTAGGTTAGCTTATTCAGTGCAAACTGTACAGATGGCACATTCACCATAACATGGAACAATTTATATGTGCCCAGTGCATTTCAATTTGCTGTCTTTGCATTCATTGCACTGCCTCCATTAAAAGCAATGTCATGTTTTTCCCTACAGTTACTACTTTAAGAGTAAAAAGAACCTCATAAATGTGTAAATATAGCAAACTGATTTTTTCTACACGGGGCTCACAGCTAATCATCAGTGACCTAGAAACCAAAATACTCTTAAATTACAACAGTGGTCATGAAGTTCAAGAACCCACAAGAACAACTGTTAAGAAGTCTTATGGCAGGGGTTTCAACTAAATAAAACAAGACCACCCAACACCCCCCAAAGGTACCATACATCATCTTTTGAACTGCACAGTGAAGGGAAGTGACACAGAATGTGAGCAGCTGATTTAGAGCGCTGCTGCACAGACAGCCAGGAGCAGAGGCCTGTTAATTCAAGTGGAGGGCTTGGTCCATGGGGATGGGGTGTAGGTGGCCTTTGGGTCCTGCCAGGGAAGGATATGGGCTACAAAAGGCTAATAAGTGCAGGGTATAGAGGAGGAAACAGAGTAATGGAACATCAGCGGCAGTGAGGACAGAGAATGAGTTGGATTGGATTACATGAACAAAGGGTCTTCATCCTATCAACAAAGATGTTATTAGCAGATCAGCAGGTGACAAAGGTGACAGTGGTTGGATGCACAGGCACCAGGATGCAGTCTAATGCAGGGTTGCTAGTGCTAACAAACTTATCACCAGAGAACTGGTATAATTTAGCCTGTCACCACTGGGAAGAACATAGCACAACACAAAACATTATCGTCTTAGTTGGTTCCCTACCTGCATTGTCTTAATGCAAGTGGGATCATCTTACTGGTACCCTTTCTGTGGTGGCCTTGCAAATGGGGAGACCCCTTAGCCACTCTCAACCTGGAGCTGACAGCTGGGGAGTTCTTATTCAGCTGGTATGTCTTCTGAGCGCTGCAGTTATTGAAGTGCTGTGCCACTCTAGTCAATAATGTGACCAGCAGTAGAATGATGCTGAAGGGTCATTGGTGTTAACTTTATTTATTTTTGCATTTGTTTTCAGCACACATAACCCATAGGTATCTAGGAGCTAGTTTTATTGTGGATGGGTAGGTTATTTAAAATTTGCTTGTGTTTTTTTTTCAAGCGTAGGTCCGGGATTCGAACCTGTGTTTGCTCAGCGTGGTCTTGCTTTCAAGACCTGCGCGTTGCCACAGAGCTATCCTCCAGTCCCTTAGAATCCCTAAGCAGAAATCATCCATTGTGTGGTGGCCTAATTGTTCAATGTAGGAGGAGGAATCAAAGGTATGGAACTTTTGGGCATGCACTATCATAATATTGCATGTGTGGTGTTACATCTAATAGTGACCAAATTGATGAAATGATGCAGACTTGTGCCGTATAAGGTTGTCATCATGTGCAGGGTATTTTGCTGCAGAGGTGGTCGCAAGCTTCTGTGGCATAGGACCGTACTTTCTGAGCTGGGTTAAACTACTATATAACTCCCCTGAAGCAGTAACAAAGGTAAATGGGCATGTTTCAGATCCGTTCCAACTAGGTAAAGGTACAAGGCAAGGCTATCCCCTATTGGCCTTAATCTTTGCGTTAGAAATCGAACTTGTGGCAATCCTATTACGAACCACACAAACATGGAGTGGTTTCACGTGGTCAGACGGTTGGAAAGACAAGGTGTCCTTATGTGCGGACGATCTGTTAATATACTTAAAAGACCCATGAGAATCCTGTCCCATCGTGACGCAATTATTGAATAGATATGGCATGTTTAGTGGTCTCCGTGTCAACTGGTCTAAGTCCATATTGTTCCCATTGAAGCAAATAGACAATACAGTGCCGGACGGATGCCCCTATCGCGTTGAAAAGGAACATTTCAAGTACCTAGGCATACCAATCACGCATAATCTAACAGACTATGTGCCCATAAACTTACACCATATAACGGTAAGGTTCAAGGAAGACGTCCAACACTGGATGTCCCTACCACTAACACTACTAGGACGTGCGGCACTGTTCAAGATGATGGCTCTCCCCCACTTTCTTTAAATACTAGAAAACTCTGCGTTACCCATAGCGCCCAATGAATTTCATAAAATAGATCAAACACTTAGGAAGCTCCTATGGAATGGGGCGCACCCACGCCTAGCACTCACCACCTTACAAAGATCCGTTTGGGAGGGTGGGATTGGACTCCCCCAGTGAGCACCTAGACCCTACTTAAAGTAATCTTAATTTGGCTCTCCCAATGTGAGTGGTCAGCAACTCATTAGCAATAACTTTAAACTGAAGCTGGAATTGAGGGCCACTGGAGCAGGCTACCTCAGTCTGGTAGTTATGACATAATGTGCTTTTAAGTACCAATTGTTCAGTGGCTCTTTCAGTTAGTTAGTGCAGCTTTAGGAGTGTGTTCTTTTACCATGGCAGGTGATTTGAGGCCATTATGAGTGTAGTGGTATGGTATGGCTGTTGTGTCCCTGTTTTATATTTAGTTATGCATTTGTTTATTCATAAACAGAAGGAACAATGCTCTTTTAATCACAAAAGAACATACAATAGATGGGAAATCAGATTGACAGGAAGCAGTGAGCTTCTTACTATGGGGTGAGTTTGAGGGATATTCTGACCAGGTTGTGGAGGGGAGTGAATGGAGCAGTCAACGGGGACAATTCATAAGTAGACATTCATAGCCCTGTGTTTTGCTGCAGAGGTGGTGGCACATTTGTGTGGGGTTCTAAACTAAAGTACTCTTAATTTGGCTCTCCCAATGTGAGTGGTCAGCAACACATTAGCAATAACTTAAAACTGAAGTTGGAATTGAGGGCCACTGGAGCAGTCTTTGTACATCAGTCTGGTAGTTATGCCAGAATGTACTTTTAAGTACCAATTGTTCATTGGCCCTTTTTGTTATTTAGTGCAGCTTTAGGAGTGTGTTCCTTTACCATGGCAGGTGATATGGGGCCATTATGAGTGGAGTTTTATGGTACGGCAGGTGTGCCCCTGTTTTATATTTATTTATGCATTTGTTTATTCATAAACAGAAGGAACAATGTCCTTTCAATCATAAAAGAACATACAATAGATAAGAAATCAGATTGACGGGAAGCAGTGAGCTTCTTGCTATGGGGTAAGTTTGAGGGATATTCTGACCAGGTTGTGGAGGGGAGTAAATGAAACAGTCACCGCGGACAATTCATAAGTAGACATTCATAGATTAAGGACAATGAACATTGGACATTTTTAAGTGCACAGAGGCGGTATAGCCATCTGTGCTAAGGATGTGATCATAATGGGTGCAGTGCTAGAGTGGAGGCAGAGAAAATGAGGGACAGAGACAGGTTAGAGGCAAGGGGAAAATGTCCGCTAGCAGGCAGATGAGAGATAGGTTAAGAGGGTAGGCTTTTAGTTTGGTTTGGTTTACATGTGTTAGGGCTAGTTGATTATGACAAAGGTAGGCCAAATTCGGGGTTAGCTGTTCCCTACTGTCCCACCTCCCATTTAGGTGCTTCTGGTTGATCTTATGTGAATTAGCTTGTTTCATGTCTGATGACGTGGTCTCTCAGGGTTTCCCCCACCATTAAGTGACACCATTGTTTTCTGTAATCCCAGGGTAGTTCCAATCACCTCATGGTTAGTAGTGAGTTTGTTCAGTTCTTTTAGTGCAGTTTGTGTCATTAGATTATTCTAAGGTACTGCTGGTGTTTGTCATATGTAGAATGCCAGTGATATGTTGTGCAGGAAGGCATAGCTGTATGTTGTGTCTGGTGCATAGATGTATATTGGTGCATGCATGAGTATACGTGCATGTTTGCTTGTTTATTTGTTTGTTTGTTTGTTTATTTGTAGGGCGCACCAAACCCTTAGGTAGCTGGGCGCACAACATGACAAGAATACTTACAGCTTAGTTACAGATATAGTCAGGAACAGAGAATACAGGTGTCAATAGGTACAGGTAGGAGGCATACTCGTAAACATACATCAGCATTCATTAGTCTAGTGGTCGTTCAGACATAACCAGGTGCGGGTGTTTTGCGTCTGAAACTGAAATAAGACTGATCCCTTCTGAGCTCAACTAGGAGAGCATTCCATTGCTGGGCTGCTTTTACTGGGAAGCTGCTGTTACCTCCTGTTTTTTTAGTCTGAATCTAAGTATTTGGAGGCAGTAGGAATTGGGTGTCCTAGAAGGTCGTTCAGAAGTTTTTCTGGTTGTTCTTTCCTTCAAATATGGAGGGGCTGCATTGTTAAGACATTTGAAGGTTAATGACACAGTTTTTAAGAGGATTCTATCACAGATTTTCAGCCAGTGATGGTTTCTCCTAGCATTAGATATGTGCTCTCTGGTGGGAAGGTTCAGGGCCATTCTGAGCGGGTTGTTTTGCAATGTCTGTCGTTTGTTGATGATGTATTTGTTGGCTCCTAGGTATAGTGCATTACAATAGTCCAATTTGATAAGATGAGGGCGTTAGCTAAAATAATGCAACTTGCTAGTGAGAGGAAGGGTCTACATACTCTGATTAATTTGCCAGTGTAAGCGGTGAATGAGACCAAGGAGGAGTTTCCCTGTTTTTTTAGGGTTAGCGTGGCATCTAGATAGAAGCCAAGTGTCTTCACTTCTTTAGCGAATGTAATAGTGCTGCCATCAATATTAAAGGTGCTATAGTTAGTGTCCAGTTTTTTTAGGTTGTTGGCTGAGCCAAGGATCAGGATCTCTGTTTGTCGTCATTCAGGCAGAGGCCATGGGTTGCCACCCATGCCTGAATGAGGATGTATATTTCATTTACAAAGGCTGTATATGAAGTTAAATTGCCCAAAAGGCGAATGGGGATCTGGGTGTCGTCCGCGTAATTAGTGTAGGTGACACCCAGTCTGTCCAATTTGTCAAATAAAGGCTTAGTAAAGATATTATACATGGTTGGTGAGACACATGAGCCCTGAGGGACGTCACATGTTGTTTGGATTGGGTCTGCTGATGTTGAGGTGGAGAAGATTTGCATACTTCTGTTATCTAGAAAGGACTGGACCCAGGCTATAGCTTCACTTGAAAAGTGGGCAGCCAAAGCTAGGTGTTTGCATAATACTGCATCGTCCTGTGCTGGGTTCTAAAACCCGATTGGCGGGAGCCTAGGAGTTGGTTGGTCTCGAGATACTTCTGAATTTGAAGATAAGCCACTCTATCCATTATTTTAAGGAGGAATGGGACCGTTGTGATAGGCCTGTAGTTTGTGGGTATGGATGGGTCTAAAGTTTGTTTTTTGAGGAGGGGTAAAACCCAAGATTCTTTTAAACTACTTAAGACAGTGTTAGATAAGAAGGAGGTATTAATGAGTTTGGAGATAAAGGGGGCCAAATGTCTAGCTGCATCCTTAATTATTTGGGCGGACAGTTGTGACCTTTACAGTTTGATGGTTTTAGTGAGGCAATGATTTTTTCAGTTTCCATAATGGACACTTTGGAGAATTTAAATGGAACTAAATCAGGCTTGTCATTAGAAGAGGTGGTAGTTGGTATTTCAGCAAAGGGGATAGAGGCTTTTTTGACTGTGATTTTAGTTTGTAATGTTTTTATTTTATTAGCTGGGGCATTTTGAATGCTGGTACACCATTGCTTGTCTTTGGGGCTGTTATCTGGTGGAGGTATGGGCGATTCTAGTTCCCGAAGGATCACAAATAATTCCTTAGTATTGGAACATGCTTTTGAAATTCTGTCATTGTAGACTTCTTTTTTTGTTTAGGTAATTTTTTTCTTGTAATTATTGGCACAGAGTTTTAGTTTTAGTTTATTTTCCTCCATTGGAGAATGTTGCCATGTAGTTTCTAGCTTCCTTTTTTCCAATCTAAGTTCTTTAAGGTGAGGGGTGAACCAGGTATTAAAGTGAGTCTGTTGTTTACTCTTGCGTAGCTTAAGTGGGGAAATGGCATCTAGGGCCTTAGCCATAATGTCATTGTATGAGTCCACCAGAGTATCTGGGTCGGAGTTGCATGGGAGGGCATTAATCACAGGAAGGATGAGAGGTAGGAGGTTGCCTGGTGAGATGTTTTTCTTTGATCTTGTGGAAAGAGAGGGTGCCATAATTTTATCTGTATCTGTTTGTTTGTTATGTGTTAAGCTGAAATCAATTAAGTAATGGTCAGTCCAGAGTTGGGGTGTGATTTTAGTGATGGTGGTTGGACAGTTTAGGGCGGCTACCCAATCTAGGGTCCTGCCTTTATCATGGGTAGAGGAGAGAACTTTTTGGATAAGGCCATGTTCTTCAAGCTTGGTAGCTATTGCTTGGGTTTGTTTGTTGTCCGGATCATTGAATCCTAAGTTGAGGTTGCCTAAGATAATTATCTGGGATGATTCTTTAGTATTGTTAGCTAAGAGGCTAGATATGTCCTCTTCAAATGTGCCTATAGGTCCTGGTGGCCTATATATAAGGTAGATGGTTAGAGTGCGGCAAGGGGATATAGGGATATAGGCAGTTTCGCTGAAAGTAGTTCACAAGATTTTAGTGGGGGTAACGTGGATAGTGTTAGGTCTAGTTTAGCTTTAGCAATGATGGCTAAGCCACCTCCTCCAGAATTAGGTCTGTCCATTCTTAAGAGTTGATAATCTTCTGGTATTGCTAATGTAAGCGCTGGGCCTGCTGCCTCATGCAACCAGTTTTCCGTGACCGCTAAGAGGTCGAGGTTGTCAGATGTTAGAATATCAGCTAGTTCTATAGCATGAGCCATGAGAGATCTGGCATTGATCAATGCTCCAGCTATCGTAGTTTTACTAGGTAATCTCTGGGATTTCAAAGTTCCTGGTATATGTTGTTTTGTTTTGGCATCTGAAGTAGTATGCATGTGGGCTTGCGCCGTGTGCGGGGTAGTGTTTTTAGGGATGGTGCGGCAATTTGAGTGAGTGTTGCTAGTCATTTTGGGTTTGTAGAGGGAAGGGAGTCTAGCTCTGAGCCTGGTATTTCTGTGAGACAGGGTGCATATTTAATTTGATCCATGGTTAACAGGATCATTTGTGTGAACAGCAATTGTACAGATAGCAACAGGGTTTTGCTTACATACAGTGTACTACAGTTAGTATTGGCTTGAGTAGATTGGATCATGTGGGTTAAAACTAGGCTAAGTTGGCTTGCGCTAGGTCAGGCTAGTTTCAGAGTAGGCGAGGTGGGTTTACAATAGTTTATCTTCAGATTCAGCCCAGTGGTTCACATAGGCTAGGTTCAGCGTAGGTAGTATAGGCAGAGTAGGCTAGGTTCCGTATGGTAGGCTAAAATCAATACAATAGGCTAAAATTGTACAATAGGCTAAAATCAGGATTGTCAAAATAGGCTAAGTTGAACGTAGGCACTGTGTGCTGGAATTAACAACGTGGACAGAGTAGGCTGAGTTCAATGTAGTCACAGTAGGCAAGAATCAGGGTAGTCACAATAGGCTAATTGAACATAGACACTTTGTGCTAGAATTAACAATGTAGACAGAATATTCCAGACTTGGTAGAACATATCCAAAAGATCACAGAATCATACTTCGAGACAAATACCGGCTCTGTAGATAGCCCAGGAATGCTGTGGGAGGCACTTAAAACAGTGCTCAGGGGTGAAATGGTATCCTGGACCACAGCACACAAAAAGAAACACCAAAAAGCGATACGGGAAGCTGAAGCAAAAGTACAAATGGCTGAGGGTGCCCACCTGTCTCATGACCAACCAGAAACACATTGTGCACTACAACTAGCACAGAAACAACTGCAACACATAGCTTTAGATAATGCAAAACAAGCACACACAATGATGTGGGCAAAGGTACACGAAACAGGGGAAAAGGCGGGGAAAATACTGGCATGGCTAGAACGCAGAGATCTGGACCTCACCCAAGTCAGGGAACTGTCAACTGGGAAATCAGAACCATTAAGGGCAGACCAAGACATAGCAGAAGGCTTCACAAGGTACTATGCTGAGTTGTACAAAGCACCATCCTCACCGCCTGTAACCGACATCCTGGAGGAAATTGTCCTCCCCACCCTCAACGAACAACAGGCTAACCTATTAGAACAAGAAATCACAGAGGAAGAAATAACCCTGGCCATGTCGGAACTACAATCTGGTAAAACCCCAGCCCCGAACGGCTTCCCCATCAAAGTTTGGAAGAGAATAGGTACAAATGTAATTTCCCCACACTTATTACGTCTATTACAGCATTCACACTCACAAGGTTGCCTCCCCCCAGACCTAAGAAGAGCCACGATAATTGTCCTGCCGAAAGCAGATAAACCCCCTGACAAATGCAGTTCCTACAGACCCATCTCTCTTATAAACAGTGAGGCCAAACTATTAGCGAAGGTGTTGGCCACCCGACTGCAAGCGAGTTATCCACGCACTAGTGCACCCGGGCCAATGTGGATTCATGCCACAAAGATCCACTAGACAAAATATATACAGGTTACATACAGCATTAGAAAAACTATCCGAACTCCAAGGTTCTCTGGCCCTACTCGCTATAGACTTCGAAAAAGCTTTCGACTCAGTCTATTGGGAAGCAATCTGGGTAATTATGCAACGCATGGGCATAGGACCGTACTTTCTGAGCTGGGTTAAACTACTATATAACTCCCCTGAAGCAGTAACAAAGGTAAATGGGCATGTTTCAGATCCGTTCCAACTAGGTAAAGGTACAAGGCAAGGCTATCCCCTATTGGCCTTAATCTTTGCGTTAGAAATCGAACTTGTGGCAATCCTATTACGAACCACACAAACATGGAGTGGTTTCACGTGGTCAGACGGTTGGAAAGACAAGGTGTCCTTATGTGCGGACGATCTGTTAATATACTTAAAAGACCCATGAGAATCCTGTCCCATCGTGACGCAATTATTGAATAGATATGGCATGTTTAGTGGTCTCCGTGTCAACTGGTCTAAGTCCATATTGTTCCCATTGAAGCAAATAGACAATACAGTGCCGGACGGATGCCCCTATCGCGTTGAAAAGGAACATTTCAAGTACCTAGGCATACCAATCACGCATAATCTAACAGACTATGTGCCCATAAACTTACACCATATAACGGTAAGGTTCAAGGAAGACGTCCAACACTGGATGTCCCTACCACTAACACTACTAGGACGTGCGGCACTGTTCAAGATGATGGCTCTCCCCCACTTTCTTTAAATACTAGAAAACTCTGCGTTACCCATAGCGCCCAATGAATTTCATAAAATAGATCAAACACTTAGGAAGCTCCTATGGAATGGGGCGCACCCACGCCTAGCACTCACCACCTTACAAAGATCCGTTTGGGAGGGTGGGATTGGACTCCCCCGGTTACAAACCTACTATTGGGCCAGTCAGATGGCAATAGTGAACGATAAACTTCACGGAGATTCCATTCTGCCACACAACAGAAAACTAGACCTAAATCCGTAAGAAAGGCCCATCATGAAATACCTTTATCGCAAGTTGGACCGGCCAGCTGCCCCATCCATGCTGTCACACATAACTCAAATGTGGACGGACACACACAAATCCTTAGGCTGGGATAAAAAACGAACCCAAGTACAACCACTGTGGAACAATAAACACCTTCCTGAAGTGAACAAACTACCTAAATGGCCCTCCTGGTCACAACTAGGCATATCAAAAATTGGAGATGTTGTGAGAGAAAACGAGATAATACCATTTATAGATCTAGTCACCACCTTTGAACTCCCCCCGAACGAGCAGTATCATTACATGCAATTTAAGCACGCATTGCAGGCCCATCTCCCTGACATGACTGATATGCCTGACTACACCCCGCTGGAACGCAACCTATTCCCAGAAATGATCAGCATAAGGTCACGTCAACTATGTACAGTGCCATAACCTCCTTTTCTACCAATGAGCTAACAGGGCTGAAAACCAAATGGGAGAGGGACGTGGGTGTCATACCCCCGGAAGAATGGGTAACGACATTGATGTATCCCAGAGAATCGGCTATCTCTTCCAGGCTCAGGCTAATCCAAATGAAGATATTACATAGAATTTATTACCCAAGAGTAGCATTATTCAGATGGGGGAAAACCACCAATCCATACTGTTTAAGATGCAAAAGCGAGGAAGGCTCCTTCTATCACATCCTGTGGGAATGCACTCTTATTCAGCAATACTGTCAACTATGCTGTGATGAACTGTCAAGGGTAATGGGCAAAGTGATTCATAGAAGCCCAAAACAGTTGTTGTTAGGGATAGAGGAGGAGATTGAACTGTCGCGATACGAAAAATTGTTTTTATCTACCACCACTGCATTGACCAAGAGAAACATAGCGCAACTTTGGGGTTCGGAAACGGCACCGAACTATGCACAACGGACTACAGATGTGGACACTTGTACTGCAATGGAAAAAAGAGTCTATACTGCTAGGGGGTGTCCCGAGAAAGCCCAGAGAATATGGCAGAGGTGGGAAGATGCACACAGTGAGGGGGGGCTTGAAGCGATAGACTGAATCATCGCCGGTGGAAATGTGCAGAGATCTAGAAACACGAGACACTGGTATAGAGGATATAGCTAAACGTGTTAAGAGACTCCATCAATCTGTTGCCATGGTGTGATTTCAATGTTTTATGCATAAGGGAAGTAGTTGTTACCTCGCTGTGCAAGGCTGTTTGTTATATGTTATTGGAAAACAATAAAATGTTTGATTAAAAAAAAAGAAAAGGTACAAGAGTATGCTGAGTTCAATATGTCACAGTAGTCTAGAATCAGGATATTCACAGCAGACTGCATGGCAGGCTAGTTATCAGACTGTGTAACACTCAATGAAAAGTCACATCAAATAGCAGTATAGAAGGCGGCAGAATCGTATTAGTATAAATGCTTAATAGCTGTGTGCAACAGATGCAAGAGCGTTTAGGGGCAGCATTTGTAGTGTGTTGGGAGTAATGTATGGGACATTGTGCAGCAGGGTTAGGATATAGGGCCATACCTCATACTATGGTAGTACTGAGAGCATGCATTACGAAGCCCGGAGCGTTATGTGCTAGTACCGACATGGAGATTTAGCAGCAGATGTTTCATGAAAGGCAAACACAATTGGCTGCGGGTTAAGCTCGCTACAGCGAAAATACAAGTAAGTGACAAAACAATCCAGGGCAAATTACAGCAACACACTGTGTTTGGCAGAAGCATGGGACGTATCTTGGAGGGGGGCGTTGCATCAATGGTCGCGATAACCATGAGCCCATAAAGCGTTCAGGAGTGCAAAAGTCAGATTAGGTGTGAGGTGGGGTCCGCAGGCGCATCGTCGTGGGATGAGGAGGCGTAGTTGGTGAGGGAAGAATAGTATCTGGGCCACAGCCCAGGCAAGGCTAAGGCAAAGCTCTGCGTATCTTACCGGTGATAGGTGGGGTGTAGTGCGGACAGGGGTTCTGGCTCCAAGGCTCGTTAGCGAGGACAGGCGTAGACAGGCCCTTTGGCTGTGGTATGCCGGCTTCCACCTGCCAGCTTGGCAAATGAGATTTGGCTATGGCCTAAGCCAATCAGAGTGCGACGGCAGGGGGGCCGTGGAGAACACCTAGACTGGTGTTACAGGTGCGCCCATCTTTTATTTTCAGATTGCGATCAACTCGTAATGATAAGCACAAATAAATGCCTCGGCGGGTGTTTTCAAAGGATGTAAAGTTGATGTAACGGAATGGAGCAGCTTACAAGGTGTTGCTCAGGAGTGGGGAGGCATAAGGGCCTACCTGGATGTGTGATGGTGACGAGGCTATCCCAGCCTTTGTTGCAGCAAATTCAGTAATGGATGCAGTCATCTGTGTCGCTGGGGTTGAGAGAGGGCGGGTACAGCTCTCTGGATGTCATGGTTTTATTCTGTATTTGCTGGATGAGAGGTTGTTTGCGTGTCAGGTGGCACAGGTATTCTCTATAAAGTGCATATGTGAGTGTATGTGCGTGCTGTGAAATGATGTGGCCGGAAAGTTAATTTTAAGGTGATTTTCTTTGGATTGAATGTGAATTTCACAGTGGCCCTTATTTGAACTGATACTTACGGACACATTTTGCTTTTCTAAAACCATATTGTTTTTGAGTCCAAACAGTGGAGACCTTTCTGTAACCTTCACGGTGGAGAGCTGTCAGGCAAACCACAGCAACATTCCAAACAAAGAAGACAAGAGGGCTAAGGCAGATGATGAAAATTGGACTTGGCTGGCTGAGGAGCTGGCAACTAAATCCAAGAGATCATAACAGCCCAAGCTAACTGAAGTTAAAGATCTTGTCGTCGGATGCTGGAATACAAGAGGCTTCAGACATCTGTTCAGTCAGAGTGACCTGGATCACGATTCCTACGACTTGATCTGCCTGCAGGAAACATGGATGAGAAACACCTATCTTAGCAGGATACACAGTCTACCTCAACCGGGCTGTGAAAGGCCAGAATGCTAGACCAATGTCTGGCTTATTGATAGCTTTGAAACATGCAGCAAATATATACAATCAAGGCTGGTGGACAAGATCCAATGAGTCTTAATATATTAGTAGTATTCAACCTCTATTGGAACATGTCTGCGTCTGGAGCATCCCAATTCTCTTCAACAATTATGGACCTCTTGGACAGGGTAAAGGAAAAAAGGGTAGACCCCGTTAAAATGCTCTGCGGTGACTTAAATATACTTTGCTTTGACCAAAACAAACGCCTCATAGAGAATACTAATTTAACAGCAACTGAAGCAGAAACAAGAGGTTTGATGTGGAGAACGTATTTGTGACTAAGAAACATTCATGTTCTAAATGGTAATACCAAGTGTGACTCTCTGGCCAAAGCTATATGCAAAAATTGATTGGAAGGAAAAATCCTGGACTACATCTTTGTCTCACGTAACATGCTAACACACGTGAAACACCTAATAACTTTGGAATCCTGGCAGAACGACTATGACATACTAAACTTAAACTGCTCTGAATTGAATGGGAGGTTTCTGAAAATTACCCCACAACATTATAGTTACCTTGGGGAGAAACCGACTAATTGCATACCCCGAGAGAATCGACCTGTTGATTAACAGATTCAAAGCTCAACTGAACCAGGAGTGGGAAGTCCCAAGTCAACAAGTTCTACACTACCCAATGCTGATGATGAAATTTGTGGAATCCAGGAAGCACAATACAAGACCAGCATTTAAACCATTGCAGACTTACAATAAAGAAGTGGGAAGAAGATAAAGGATCTTCAATTAAAATCTGAGGCACATAAAAAAAAACTTGATGCAAATGATGCAGAAACAACCAGCAAGAAACTGAAACAAAAATACCAAAATTGGACTAGATCGTGGAAATACTCATTGTTGAAATAAGATTCAGAAAACATGCTGAGGAGTATTGAATCTAAAAACACGAGCAAAATCTGGCAGTTGATCAATGGTCTGAGTGCCCCTCAGGAGGCCCTACTGACTAACGCAGTTTTGGCCAGTGCCTGGGCGGACCATTTCGCCTCATTATTCCAGGCCACCAAGCAGGAAACGTGTGGCTTTCAGACTGCAAGACATGCAGGATGGACCTTTCAGACCACCAGAGATGACATCCTCACCTTAATCAACACAGCCAGCATCTCAAGGGCCCCTGGGCTGGATGGGCTGTCTAACTTAATGTTAAAGAAAGACCCGGAGCAGTGGGCAACCTTTTTGTGTGTCCTTTTCAATCAAATCAAAAAGTCAAGGCGAATTCTGACCTTGTGGAAAACCTCAATCATAGTACCAATCTTCAAAAAATGGGATAGGTCAGTCCCCGCAAATTACAGGCCCATAGCATTGCTGGATGTGGCAGGGAAAATCTTTGCGTCACTTGTCCTGGAAGGTCTAGCCAAATGGAGCATGAACTCAGGGAAATACAACAGAAGGCAATCTGGCTTTGTTAAAGGAGTGGGTATAGCATTAAAGGTCTTTTTGATTTACACCATAAAAGGTTGGGTAAAAGAGAAGAAAGCCACCAAAGATCTAGTGGAAGCCATAAAACATCTTTTTATAGAACTGCCTTAAGAGCCAGACTAGATTGGAGGGGTCTCCTTTCTTAGTCTATCATGGCTTGAGGCAAGGTTGTTCTCTAGTCCCACCGTTATTCAATCTCATCATCTCTGATGTCCATTACACCCTGAAGAAAGCAAGAAGTTTTTCACCAAAACTAGCTGTAAGGTTATGTGACCACATCTTTATTAGTGCTGGGTTCTCCTTTTTAGCTCTTAGTAAGAGATCATAGACTGTCAAGGCTATATGGTTTTGCTTAGCTAATTGTTTTATAGTACCTCCATGATCTTCCTCTGTAATGTTACTAGCAACACCTATTATATTTATCAATATTCCATTTTTCTGCATAGATCTCCTTCTAAATTATGTGACTTTGAGAACCTTTCCAAAAAGATCCAAGATCCATTTTCACCAAAGTCTTCAAGCCAGTTCACACCTCCCAAATACCAAGTGGGCCAACATATCATATTCCATTTAAATGTCACCTTCTGATTAAGCCAGATGGAATATTTCCTGGAGCACAGCAGGTCATGGCCCAATATATATGATATCTCCATCCAACAGTTCCTCAAAAATTATTATACAGGGTATGACACTGTTATCTTGTTCTGAAAATCAGTACAGCCCTGGGTTCCAGTGGACAGAACACATTTGTCTCAGCTTTAGCCCATTCATTGGGTGTATCTTCGAGGATCAGTAATGTATGGTGAGTGGAGAAGGCTAGGTGGTATGCAAAATGCGGTCCACTGATCCCTCCTTTGGTATTGGGTAGTAATGGGTAATTGCAGTTCCCACAATTTCGTTCTTGATGCTTACTGTCCCATAAATCATTTGCATCAGTTTTCCAACTCAATCCATGTCCCCTTTCTTGGATCAAGAGGGATCAATTCAAGAATGTAGTTAATTCTTGGAGGAGCTGTTATTTTAAGGATGTTCACTTTAACCCATAATGTCAATTTCAGCTTTGTTTATCTTTTCAAGTATTTTCCAGTCTCACCAATGCCTTAGTCATGTTCTCATTCATCATTTGGCCTATTTTGTTGGTCAGCCAGATATCTAGATATTTCTTTTTGACACCAGCAGAAACATTGTTGGATGAGGTATATTTTACTACAATATTATACAACCGGAATAGCCTCTGACTTCATCCAATTAATGTATATTGTGGATTGAAAATACAGCTCCAGAGTGACAGAGATGGAGAGGCCATACTAGGCCCCTATTGTGAGAGTGAAGCTGGCTAATGTGGAGTTCCATTGAAATATAAAAGCTAGTACAAAACCGTGATTTCTGACATAAGGCCTACTGTAATGGAAAGAAATGGACCTATTCAAATCCACTAAAATGGACAGGTGTGCAAGTTAAGGGCAATCTACCAGAGAGCTTAAAACTGATGTATATGCCCAATGAATAAGAAATAGCTTGTGATGACGCAGATGCTGAGTTTGTGTAAACTGGAATAAGGCACCATTTTGATAGATTCAAAACTGCTGCAGTACACATGGGAACATATGCATTGAAATCATAGGCATGTGAGAAATATGTAGGAGGATTTGTGCCTTACATTTAAAAAGTGAAGCCAAGGACATATTTCAGAGAAAGACACTTAATTATCACAAACTGACATTCAAATGGAAAGGTCTACTTGTTGGATTTTCTATGTAACTGTGGCCTATGTGTGAATAATAACTAAAGTGAACTTATATCTGTCCAAACCATATGTCAGAAAGATTGTAGTTTAAGCAAAATGCCCAGATATAATGCTAAAATGTAACATCTTGTCGATTTAAAGCTGTATTTTCTAAAGTATGGATGCAGCTGGTGTTTTCCCCACTGAACTGAAAGATCAGTCCCTTTACAAATGTGAGCTCAAGACCTGGGATTGGGCCACCAAGAAAAGCAGGCCTGGTTCTGTTAGAAATACAAAGAAATAACAGAAAATGAGATCCACAATGTGGGAGTAGTAGATAACACAGCCGGCAGAAACGACCTTTGAGGTCAGGTCTCCCCATTAACTGTTCATTAGGGGCCAACAGAAATTACCTTTTCAGAGCTGACTCGACCTCAAGAAATGACTTCAGAGCCACTAATGGTTGATCAAACATTATGTATGAAACAGAGAAGCAGATGTTAATGCCAGGTGATTATGGAGAAATGAAACTTAGGACTAGGTGGGGGCTAAGTGAAACTGAGGGACACATGTGGTTCACTGCCATTGATTATCACTGGACTCTTTTTTTCCTGAATAAAAAGAGAATTGGGTCTCCCAGTAAGCTCATCCCAGACTCATATTAAAGGCAATAAGAAGCCTGTCGGTAGCATGAAAATATTAATACTCTGAGATGTATACAATTTGAGTTATAGAGAAAAATATGATTCCGGCCTTCTCATAAGTTCGACGGAATTGAAAATTGGTGTGGTGATAGGTTATGGAAGTAAGGATTGAACCATGAAGGGTCAGATTTGTGACAATCGCAACTCAGGTGTAAATTGATAAAAATTGTAGCTCCTCCCAGGAAGGGCATGCCGAGATATGTTTAGTTTTTTCTGACTCGCCATAAAATATAGAACTCAAAAATATATATGTGCCTGCAGTTATCTGAAAAATTAGGGTAGTTACCATGTTGTTTAAATATTAGAATACTAAAAGTTAAACCTGCTTGTTATTTTGGGTTGATGAATCTTTCTCCTCCCTCAGCCTTCATTGTTCACACCTACCAACTCCTTGTCCAATCACCAGGCAGTGGGTGTATTGGGGGAGGGAGAGAGTTGGCCAATCTGTAGCATGGGAATTATGATAAAAATGGAGTGTCACCAGCCCTATAAGAGATCAGTTTTCAATCTGAGAGTGTTCTTTCTTTGACTTTTTGACTCTTGGGACTTTTCTTTGGCCTTTTGATTTTTCCCTTGACTACCCCACTCTAATGCTGGAGGTAGTCTACTTTTGGACTCTTGCAAGGAACCACTAGCAGAGAGACAGGGAGCTACCAAGGCCAAAAACATTGCATGGCAGACAGTGACTGTGAAATCTAGAAGCTAGCTGGGCATGCCGTTTGAGGAGCCAGAGGAAGTTTGGGTGCTGGGGACTACCCTTGACCAAAGCCTTTGAGAGGAGCCCTGCTGTTTCCCTGGATGCCCCATAACCAAGGCCTCACATGTAAGTAGATTAATCCAAATGCCAACAAAAGTCTGGGGGGAATCTGCCAGCCTTAATCTCTATCTCGCATAGCGGAAAGGAGGGTGGAACTTATTAAATCTAACTCAAATTAATTCCACTAGAGAAAATCACCCTATACATTTAAATTGAATTGTGGTGGGGAAAGCCTGCCTTAATCCTTTCCATTAAATTGTGGGGTGGGTAAACTGTGTAGATCCTTAGTGCATTGAATTATTGAAGTTAAATCAATGTATTCCCATATAGAAAATCACAGGATGAGTGTTGTTAGAGTTCGAAACTAACAATGTTCATGCCCAGTGTATTAGAGCTGGAATAGACAACAAGTACTTGCACAACTCTACCTTTCTGAAACCCCTGTCTTCTGTACAGAAGGGTGGTGTCCATAATCCCAAAATAAGTAACCCTAAAACTCTACCATTCAAGTGAATGTAGAGTGTGCAAAACAGAATTTCCCATTTATTTACTTTCATCGCAAAACAATTTTCTCAAGGCCCTGCATGTTATGCAAATAAACAGCCCAAACCGATTTTCCCATTGAGTTCCTTTCCTAAACTGTGCCTTTCAAATAAAAAGCCCAAAATGATTCTTTTTCATTTTGTCTATTTTGCAAACCCTGCCTTTCTAATAAAAAGCCAAAACGATTTTGCTACTGTATTCCCCCTCCTTGTATCTTGCCTTCAAATTAAGGGGTTTATATATAAATGATGCCTGTGGGTGGGGGTTTCTCTGAGAGAAGAGCATTGTGATAACCCCAAACAATCCCTGGGGGTTGTTTCAAATTTCATAATTATTAATGTGCAAGAAATCCTCTGTGTGTGTTTTGATTTAAAGTCTCTAAATGTTACCTGTGTGTTGTAGTATCTGCAAGTTCATTAGAAATACAAGTCAGTCAATTGGTGCAAGTAATTTGAAATTCTGATATTGTGTTGTGCCACAGCATCAGTGGATGATGTTTTGGTTTTTTTATTGTTATTTGTCAAACCTTAAATAAATATATATTCTTACTATACACCAGCCTGGTTCCTAGCTCATTGGTGGTACAGAGGGTATTTGCTGGGGTGGTGCGAGACAGGTTGGAGGCCTCACTAATGTTGAATCTGTATAAGCACTTTGGGTGCATGCCACCTTGCTTGGGGGCGGGGAGGGAACTCCCTGAGTTGAGAGTGACCACCTAATAAATCGTGACAAAGCACAGAGAATTTGCCAAAGCATTCAATTCTTTCCATTGTTGCTGTGAGATAATCTCCAATATATTGTATCACCAATAGAAGCTCATCAGCATAAAGTCATCCTTTCTGTTCTATTCCACGAAAAGTTATGCCTTTAAAACATACATCTTCTATCATGCAAATTTTGAATTGCTCGATTGCTATTACAAACAGCAAAGGTTGTGGGGGGAATCCTTGCCTGGTCCCTCTCTCCAAGTTGCATATGAAATATTGCTGTTTGTCCCAACTGCAGCCATCAGCTTTGATTATAAATGTTTGATACATTTGATGAACTCTTCTCCAATTCCAATCTTTTCAGCGTCTTAAAATGGACTTGACAGTCACTTCAATCAAATGCTTTTTCTGCAGCCAGCGAGAGGGCAACCACAAAGCCTACTACCTTCA
The DNA here is from genome assembly GCF_040938575.1 of Ambystoma mexicanum. Lineage (NCBI taxonomy): Eukaryota > Metazoa > Chordata > Amphibia > Caudata > Ambystomatidae > Ambystoma > Ambystoma mexicanum. Next base: position 844,760,817 of record NC_090937.1, read on the forward strand.
AGAGTCATCTTGTGTTCACTGATTCCTGTCTGCCTTTCACAAACCATGTTTGGTTATGATTTATCAACGTTGGTAGAAATGGTTCCAAACTACGAGCAAACACCTTCACCAGGATTATACCATCTATATTAATCAGACTGATTGGTCTATAACGTATTGGCAAGAAGGGAAATATGTCTTTTTTTAGTATAACCAAGATGTTAGCAAGTCGAACGATTGCAAAGAAAACTAAAGCAATCTCACAGGATTTCTTGAATAGATTTGTCATAAGCGTGTACACATTCTCTGGCATTATCTTGTAGAATTCCACTGGAAAGCCATCTGATCCTAGGACTTTCCTGGTTTTCGGGCTGTAGACTGTTTTTTTAAGTTCCTCTATAGAAAGTTCCTTCCCCAGCAATTATACATAAGGCAATTGTTTTCATCCAACGCTCTTCATTGTTCTGGATGTCAGCAATATAAAGACTTTCATAAAAAAGTCTCTGAATTCTTTGTTGATAATATCTGGGTCATACAATACTACTCCATTTTTCTTCTGAATTGTTCTTATTGTCTTATCACTTTCAATCACCCTTAACTGATATGCTAACTACCACATTTCTCTCTGTCTTCATAGTACATAAATCTTGCTCTGAATAATGCATATTCTGCTTTTGCAGTCAACAGTGTATTTTCCTTATTAGTTTCCCTTGTTCCCTTCATCAGAGCGCCTCTAGTAGGTTTTTTCCAGATCTTTAACAATAGTCTCAAGTGATCTGAGCTCATTTTCTTTTTCTCTCCGTGTTTTGCATGAAAGATCTATCAGCAGACCTCTCATGTAACATTTAAAGGATTTCCATACCACTAGGCCACTTATTTCACTGTTTCTGTTTGGGTTTATGAATATCTCAGCCTCTGCCATAACATGCTCCATTACCTCCTTGTCCTGAAGCATTTTCCATATTCTGGATTTCTTCACAATGTAAACTAAGGTGCCAATACAAGGTCATCTACTTCCTCAAGGGACAAGATCTGAAAATTGTATAGGGTCACAATGGGTGTATGAGTATAATAGGGAAGGATAACTATTTTAGATAATTTATGAGTTTGTAAAAAAGATAATTAGATAAACTATCCACTAGCGTGCGGCAGGGGGGCATTATTAGACTATAAGGTCTGCGCATTGGCCAACTATTCTATAGTGAAAAAGATGTCTTTAGTGAGATTAAGTACTTATATATTTTGTGGGACAGAAAGACATTATTTGCTTTAAATATTGCTATTTTATACAGTTGTAATTCTAATCTATATAATATCTTAGCATCCATAATATTGTCTCCACCCTATCAAAATGTCTAATTAGGGAATGTGTAATTGACACTTTTTAATAGTTTTATGTCATCATGTCATCAGATGATCATGAAAAACGAATGTTTGTTTTATGAACAAAATGAGGTTTGAGTATTGTAATTGGTTCTTAAAGACAGAGGAGATCCCACTCTATTTCAAAATATAAAAACTAGTTTGTTCATCATTGTAAGTACATAAATATGACAATAACTTGATGAAAACTCAACTTCACCGGCACTGGAAATGCATGACCAACCACCTTGTGACTCGAAACTTCTCCTAAGTGGGGTATATTTAAAAATCACCTACTTTAAGGCATTGCATCATCCAACACCTTTACTCTACATGGCATATTTCATGTTATGGGCTCTGAAAAATGCCCAGCAATCTTCAGGAGCTAGTTGCTGTCATGCAAAAAGGGTATTGTTTGATTTGTTTTTCTTGGCTGTTTTCATTAGATTATGAAATGGTTGAGACCTGCTTTTCAGAAGCTGTGTTAACGTTGCCCTTCTAATGCTGCTATTTGGACCCGGGAACTTGTGCACTAATTGGAAAGGAAACACTGCGAGCATTCAGCTCTTGTTTCTTTAAGGAAGGCTGGGCTTCTGTGCATCACATGTCTCTGAAGGCACGTAGAATCCTTGCACAGCCGCCCTTGCAGCGTTAAGCCCTGGGGGCGGTAAGGGCTGGAGCCACTGTTTTGCTGTTTGGCTGTGACCTGTGGCTACGGCTTATTGTACTATACACAGGTTACTTTAGATACTTGCCTGCAGTATTTTACACACCTGAAGCAAACTTGTGAGTATCTCGAGATTAATGATTTAATTTCGGTTGATTTCTCTGGCTTTCTACAGGGTCCTTGACTACGTTAGGGCGTGATGCTGCAATCGCTTATTTCCAATGATTTCCCCTGCAACTCTGCTGAGCTCTACATCATTACTGCTTAGGTCTGACTGGAACTGTTTTTTTGGATTGCTGGTCTGAGGTACTCCCACTACCATTTAATCTATACAGGTTCACAGGGTGAGGGAGAAGAGTCGGACTCTGGCAGCTCCTCAAGCTGTTGGGCGTGCCTTACCGTGTATCCTGGGAACATCATTTCCTTTGGAAGTCTGAGCTGCTAATCAGATAATCTGGTGCTAAACCTCGCCTGGCTATTGTCTTCAACTTCTAATCAGGAAGGTGCAATATTTTCTTTTTTTCCAGGACTCACTGTTTGGTGGACACTCTCATCGTATAGTTGCGGGACTGCGAATATAATTCTCCAACGACTACTCTCTAATACTTATTCAGTGTAATCTTATGAACATTTTAAACTTTATGTTGTATAAATTCTGCTATTTCTATGCATTTGTGAGATACATTTTGTGTACTGTAACTAACGGACCTTATTTTTGCCTCTTCTCACTGCCCTTGTTGCTCTGTGACCCTTTACTGGATTCTGCCTGCTCCCTTGGTTTTTGAGGCAAACCTCATTCGTGGCTCCTCCTAAATGGCACATAAAGGCCTCAGGAGTCAGTCAGCCATGGAGGCTACCTCTGATCCTCTGAAGCTCGCTGAGGAGTCATATATTCCTGACATTAAAGAAGGCAGTCCAGCCCATCATTCCCTCACTGCTTTGCTAGCCAAAGATGAGAACTGCCTCGAAGAATTATCCAGGACTCCGAATGTCTGCCCATTAGCTACTACTGAACCAAAAAGTGTTGTGCAAGCCCAAATCCATCTTCAAGATAGGATGGATGTTTCTAATACCTTGGTGTAACGCTCACCTGGTATCCATGGGGACGTCACTCAGCCTGTTCTGACCTCTTACGACCTCAAACCCTTCCCTGGAGTCTACTCGACTGGAGACTGGGCCTGAAACACAGGATTGGTAGAGTTTAACTCCCTATTGTCTCTATGTGCTTGAACCCCTTCTTCCCCGGTGTCCAACCATTCCCTTTGATCCACAGCTCACCTTGTTTTCTTGGAATGTGTGCTCTTCGTCCTGCTTTCAGCGCAGGGGCACGTTGATTGATGCGGGCTCGTTGCTGCCTAGTTACTTCATTGGCAAGAATCTGACAGGTAAGTATAATGAGTCTTTTGAACAGTTCTCTAACTTCGTTCCTTTCCTTCCTTAGATGATGGCCGGCATTCGGGGATGGCGACGTGCTGCTGAGATGAGTAGCACTGAAGGTGAGTGAGAGCACAATGCGCGATGCGACCCTTTCGTATTTGTATTGAACTGAATTCTTTTTCTGTGTCTTTTAGGTGCCGCAACGTTTTCGAGTAAGCATGGTATGCGGCGCCTCCAGATGTTTCCACGCTAACCTAGAGTGTCTTTTCCCTCTTGCAGATGGATGAGAACTTCCGGAGACAGAGTTCCCCCAGAGCGGCTGGGATTCAGGTAAGCGTTTGAAGCTCGTACAGTCTTTAAAAATAAGCGAAGATTTGCTGAATGCTTACTAATGCCTTTTTTCTGTTCTTTTCCCTTTTCATTAGGAAGCGGCGTGCCAGGATGGGAATGACACCGCCGAAGATGCCTGCAGAACAGAAGGAGCGATGAATGATGGGCAGAAGCGCCGCAGGGTAAGGCTGTTCCTAAAGGTGTTCTTGTTCTTGCAGGAGCTGAGCGCAAAACAAAGATGCAGGCCTACTGGAGACCGATACGAACACGGTGAGTGTCACGCTGCAGGTGCAGAAAACACAAAGCATGTTTCTCAGCCTGGGCGTAGCTTAAATAGTCTCTGGGTATCCCAGGTGTCTCTGGGCTGGACCACACCCAAAAGACTAGACTGCACATGCAGTTCTGGGAACCGAAATACGTGGGGGCATCCATCTTGTCCCCATCAATGCACTACAAGTCCAATCCCCAATGTTGTCCTATGGGAGTGAGTGAGTCTGGTGCCACAAGCACCAAGTCTGACACCAAGTGGGTCTTTGGAGGGATGGAGAGGCCCTTGAGGGCCATGTAGGTGATCGTGGCCTGGCTCCAGCCTGACATCTTGGAGGGCTGGGGACATGAGGGGCGGGAATCATGACACTTGGGTGTCACCCTGTGGGCAATATGTGATAATAGTTGTATTTTCAATGGAAAACACAATATTTCTATTGATGCTCAGGAAGAGCGATTAGCGGCTTCCTTAGCCCTGAATTTGGGTGACAGTGGCAGCACTAATAGGGGGGACCTCTCTATTGGGGAAGTGGATAAAGACATTGTGAAAACCATATAAACTGGCCGCACATGTCTTCCGTCTAATATTACCCTGCTTGCTCCACCAACGGTTGACATTGGAGTTAACGGCCTAAAAACTCTGGTTGTTAAGAGTTCTGTAACCTGTGTTTCCACTGCTGCTCACTTAATACATACTAAGGGCAGTGCTAATCACGCAGTCTCTCTTTCCAAGTCATTTGTGGAGGATTCAACCCCAAATGATTTGAAAAATCAGAGGCCGGTCTCGCACAGGAATTTATCCTCCTCCAATGCTGGGAATATGGATGGTTCCATTTCGTGAGCCCGTGTTTTTAAAACTCCTTTAAGGAACCCCCTGTTTGGCGCCCCTAAATCAAAATCCCAAATGGGTACGTCAGGGGAACCTGTTCCTGGAAAAAAGATATCCAACTACTTTGGGAAAAGAACTGCCACTAGCACACAAATTAAGCCACCATCTTTGGCTTTATCAGTGGCTAGTCTAGACCACTTTCATTTGGCGGAAGTAGTGAAAAAATTAGATACCATGGAGGCCCCACCCAACTACATGGATGTTATTAGCATCATTGAGTGTGCAGACAAGCGATTGCCGAGAGTAGGTTGGAACCTAGAGATCCTGAGACTAACAATGTAACCCAACAGACATACAATGTTTCCTTTATGGGTTCTCCATCTGAATTCATGGATTTAATTGATGAAGACACAGAAAAACAAAATTGGTTAAGAGAAAGGGATCCACAAAAGAAAATCCTAGTGACTCAATGCTGCACCATACCCTTAAGGAAGCTGACGAAAGGATTAGACTTACTCAACTCACAGTTTCTGCTCTAAATGTTGTGTTGAGTTCTTTCGTCAGGCTTTATGATAACATCTGGGCGGAAGTTAGATCCCATTTCCTTCTACTCTCAGAAATGTATGATAGGCTAGAGGGTCTAGAAAGGTTTGAAGAACTAGTGAGGATTATTAGGGAAGATAATCCTTTATTAACCAAGCTACATCTGCCCCGTCCTCTCCTTCTTTGCTCTCTCAGGTAGAGCTTGAGGGGGGTCCCATCTTGATGGCCACAGGTTCTGTAGTGGCTAGTGTTTCTGAGGAAGATTCAGATAAGTGCACCTCCCAACTCCTTGTCCATCCGCATCTACGGATGCACCTGATTCTATTCCATCTAAATGACATATGCAGGATTACGGGAGCTGTTCCTGCCTCTACATTAGGGGCAAAAGCTCTGCAAAATCTAGAGAAGGTCCCTGCTACCATAGATTTAATGAAAGATGACCCTTCGTTCAAAAGGTATGTCCCAGTGGGGAAAAGATTCATACAACGAATTAAGAAAACTAAAAACCAGAAAAATATTTAAAAAATGAATTCGCTAACAAATACGTTTTTTTTTTAAATCTGGTTTTACCATAGTCTTCATATCCCCAAGGGATGACTGCACTTACTAAGGGGGCTCTGACCTCTGGTGTGGTAGAGATGCCCATTACTAAGGTCCAAGGCACTTCAATCCTGGGTTTGGGTTGTGGAGAAATAAAAGCTCTCTCCATGGCCTCTAACCCTGGTATTCTGGCTAACGGGGCAAATCTAATCCCTCTGAAAACAGCTATAGGCATTCAGACTGACCCTCCTATAAACATCCTTGGTTTAGGAGATAACATCAGTTCAGCTGTCCCAGGCTTTGTTATTGAAATCTCAGGCCCCCCTGTTTCCAATATTTCCAAAGATAAAATAGAGGTCATTGACACCGAAGATTGAGGTTTGCCTTCAACCCAATATTCACAAAGAAAAGTCAACAGACAAACTTCCTTGTTAGAATCCGTCATGCTCTTCTAAGCCTCTGGACCGCCAGACTCCCATAACTACTGATATACCGACCCTTGTCAATATTGCCTCGATTAAACAACTTCTATTGGATCTATATAGAGTGAAGTCCACCCCTGTGGTGGATGTTAACTCTATCTCGGGTATGGATAGGATTAATACTGATGAGACCCACATTTTGCAAAAGTAGGTCAGCTAAGCCATCTTCCTTGTTCCCATATGAGTATCCCCGAATCAGTCTTGGGGGACCCCATAACTGGCTTTAAGACAGTGGGAGATCTTTAAGTTCCTAAAACCCTGGATTCTACTCGAATGAGGCCCATCAATTCAGGCTCCTTTGGCAACCAGGATAGGTTACCTATAGGCCCATATACTACACAGATGGGGCCAATATTACGGGGTGCCAAGGGTCCTGAAATTCAAGATGATCGCTAAAGAAATTCAGTAGGGATTTTCCGGACACCTTGCCACAAACCTTGGACAATAAAGATCCCCTCAAGATCCCACAACTCATCAGTCTCTGGGGTGATGATATGCCCCTATGTCTCAGTAGAGGGACTATTTAGAAAATGTTCCATCAAATTCCATCATTGTCTCTGGTGTCCAGTTATGACTTAGAAAGGATTTATTTTCCACACAAGGATGGAGCGGATTTTAGCAACATTGTCTTGAAGTCCCGAGTGGTTATGGATTTTATAATGGGAGAAATAGGTGGCTTGCGGGAATTGGACTTTGAAATTAAATTGGTGAAACCTACTCAAACCCCGTCAATCCTGGAAGAGCTGAGGAGTACAGGGGAAATCTGAAAATGGTTTATCACCCAGAAAGGTTTTTTCAACCCTAGCGGAGGCATCTCCCGGCAAGGACCTATGGAGTTGCTCGAGACTGGACCCAGGTTACCTCTGCCCTGTGGAACTGATCTATGTAATGCAAGTGCGGCTTCTCCGATGAAGAATGTAAATTCTACCAGACTGAGATGCCTGTCTTGGAATACAAGGGCAAACTTAAATCTTCTTACAAACATAGATACAGTCGCTATGTTAAAACTCACTGACTGCTTTTTTCTACAGGAACCCTGGCTGCTTTCAACCCCCTATATTGATGGCTATGAAATTTACTTCCAAAATGCTAAACCTAGCCTGGGGGGAAGAGTGTCAGGGGGCCTACTTATTGGGCTAAGGTCTACTCTTGGCCTTTGGTGTACGGCTATCCCCGACATGCCTATTGGTATATTGGTGGTTGAGGCCGCCTCAAGAGAGGGTCCGGTCGATAGCCTTCTGATCAATATCTATTGGCATCAAGGGTAAGACCTCTTACAGTCTTTTTTGGAAAGGTTAACAGAAATGATCCTAACTTGGAGAACTATGAATACTAAGGGGAAAGGGGTCCTTGCAGGGGACATGAACTCTGATCTTTCTACGTTGTCTGATGATGATGATCAGGATTTGGGACAGGATATGGAGGACTCTGCTCGTAGGGGTCAGAAATATGCTTGGGGTAGATTATGGAATCTTTCCCTGCAATCTGTGGGTTTGGTATGTCTGAATGGAACCTTTGACACTACCCGCCCACTTTTGCCAACTAGACAGAGGGGTCTTTCAAACTCCACTATAGACTATTTCTTCGTAGATCATTCTCTGCTCCCTCTATCCTCGGAAGTTCAGGTAAACTTCAATTGTTGGAGTGATCATGGAACCCTGACTGTCTATTTCTGTCTTTTATTTAAAACACTGCGCGCAGGAGGTCCACATAATTTGAGACCTGTGGGACAAAATACGGGGGTACGCTGGTCGCCTGCATATATAAATCTCTTTAATGGCCAACTTCTGTCTACCCTGAATCATACTTCTCTTTTATGGAAACAAGTGGTCTTCAACACACCATACTATGATACATTCTTGGAAGTTCTTCATAGTAATGTTCATGATAGTCTGAGAAAGGGACATTCTAAAAGAGAACATGTTCACAGGTTTGACGAGGAGCTGGCCAAAGAAAAGTCTCAGGTACGGAAGTTGCTCAGAGAAACCCGAGATCTCGATATTGACCAGTCTGATAAAAATTCTAAGATCAGATCAATACGGCAAAAATATAAAAATGTATATTGCAAAAAAATGCAGTCTGCTCCAAAATGATGCTGAGCTGATGCTTTGTGTTTTGGTCAAAAGGGATCTCAGGGCTTTCTGGACTCTCTTTTCTTCTCAAGGGACTGCTTCTGTTACTGATCAATTGAATACCATCTCTGAGGTTCAATGGGTAGACTTTTTCTCTGAGCTTTTCGGACAAGGGGAAGGAGGTCTTCAAGAACCTGTAACTGGGGAGGGCGCACATATCACCCTATGGGAGCCTACTATTGACTATGAGACAGTACTAAGGCTAATTGCTAAAGCTAAGAATTCAAGGGCCCCAGGACCAAATGGTTTGACGGATAACACACTGAAAGCCCTACTGGAAATATGGGCCAAGTTACTTTCCTTGCTTTTCCAAAATATAGTGAGGACTGGCACAATACCCATTAGTTGGCAGACTACACACATAATTCCTATCTTTAAGAAAGCTCAGCCAAATCTTGTCAAGAATTACAGACCGATTTCTCTGATCGATGCGAACTGCAAGCTATTTGCCTCTTTGCTACTCTCCCATGTCAATGAGTGGATTAAAAAGAATCATATTTTAGACAAATATCAAACAGGGTTTAGGGTTGGACATTCAACCAATTTAAATGCTTCTATTCTAACCGCTCTTCAAGACTCAGCATGGATAAATTTGGGGGTTCATTTTATGTTGCCTCAATTGACCTGTCAAATATGTTTGACTTGGTTATTAGGTCTCGTCTCTTGGCCAAACTTTCTAAGTGGGGTCTCCCTGTAGGCTTACTCAAACTTATCATGGCCATGTACGAGAACTTGGGGATTCATGTTCGGCTGAACCTAGAAGGGAAACTCTCCAGAAGAATCAGAACACAGATAGGTGTGTGACAGGGCTGCTCTCTGGCTCCCTGCCTCTTCATTCTATATCTGGCAGATGCTGGGGAATATCTCAGGGATGCTGGGCTGCTGAGTGCAAAATTGGGGAATCTCAGGTTCTCGTGGTTGGCGTATGCTGATGATTTTCTCCTTTTCGATAATACCAAAGTCGGTTTACAAAGATTAATACATAGCTTTGAACACTACGCTGTAATGAATGGGTTAAAAATTAACCCCAGTAAAACCTGTACTATGGCATTTTCTAAGGGAAAAAAGGGGAACAAACTGGTTTGCAAAATCGGGGGGGGGTTAAGAGCCCAAAAAATTGACCGATTGTTAGAGCCCAAAAAATGGTCTATCTGGGTTTTTTGATTGTAGCCCAACATTCGGTCTGTGAACTTAGACAGTCCATTAGACATAAGGCGATACGATTTATATCCCAGACCATCAAGCTGGATAAAAAAGATGGTAGGTTTTCCCTAAAGCAAGTGGTAGATTTCTTTGAAGGGAAGGTTGTCCTGAAGCTAATATATGGCATGAAACTTCACTATATAGCTATCTACACTTTCTGGGACTCCCTTGAGGGCATTATTTGGAGAAAGGTATTGAAACTGCCCAACAACATTCCAGTTGTGGCTATAAGGTGTGAACTGGGTCTTGTGTCATTGAGAGCTAAGTCCCTTTGGCAGGTTTTGGATCTATTCCGTTCCCTGCTTTGCCCTAAGGAGGATTCCCTCTAGGCTGATTTAGACAAAATTATTTTCTCCCACGGATGCTCCACCACAATATTTATCTTTCAAAGCACAGAGACCTTTGTGATAGGAATCTGCAGGGCAGCTCTGATGACTAATCCTGATAATCCTGATAAGGTTAAAGAACTCCTTCATTCTTATGACTGGAACAGTACAATTGAAAAATGTCACTCTTACCCCTCTCTTGGTGATTTAAAATGTGAACATAAGAAGACAGGGGTCCTCATTACGAGGTTGGCGCTCTGGTAAAAACTGAGCCGGTAAGGCAATACCGGCATCCATTACCAGTCCTCAGTATTATGACCCTAGATGCCGGTCCTACCGGCATCGACAAGGACCCGCTGTGGCCATGCACCACCGTACTGGCATGCGGGCGCGCGTGCGGGCACTGTGCCCATAATACTAGCATGCCGCAAGGAAGAGGACATCTCGAGTCAAACCGACATGCACATACCGGCATCCAGATGCTGATAAGACGCGCCACCTTGATGACGGCAATACTGGCATCACAGATCAACCGTTAAGAGCAATCTGCTGTGTAACCAACTGCCAAAGGTGCACAAAATCAGCAGCGGTGGAGGCAATGGAGTCAGGCCCAGCACAAAAGGAGCACACCCACACACCACACCCCTTCCCACACCAAAATGATACCACTTGCCCTTGCCATAATGGGGCTGGAGGACATTCCTGTACTGCTACTCCTTGAGCAGGCAGTACAACAGGCAACACAGAGGAGACGCAGGAGGAGAAGGAGGGTGAGACCAGCCCAGCAAATCCCACCAGTGCAGGCAGTTATTCCCCGCAGCCAGCCACCAATTCCACATATAAGGGCGAATCCATTTGACTTAACCCCAGCACAGATCCACACCCTGTACCGCCTGGACAGGGACACCATCACCACCATAGTGGAATTAATCCAGGAAGACCTAGTCAGCCCGATCAACATCCGCACAGCCATCCCCCCTCTGCTGAAGGTGGCACCTGTGTGCCACTTCATGGCCACAGGCACCTACCAACTCACAGTGGGACAAATGCATGGTATGTCACAATCATGCTTCGTGGTCGTGCTAAACCAAGTGCTGGATGCACTACTAAAGCACACAGGGGCCTATATATCCCTACCACGGACACCACAGGAGGCAAATGCCACCAAAATAGCATTACGTGCACTGGCAGGCATGCTCAATGTAATTGGTGTCCTCGACTGCACCCTGGTAGAGTTGGTAGTCCCACATGCCCTGGAGGCGGTGTACCACAATCGGAAACTATACCGCTCCATCAACATGCAGATGGTGTGTGATGCCAGCCAGATAATAACATTGCTGTGCCAGATACCCAGGATCCACGCATGATGTCATGGTGCTGCGGAACTCCTCACTACCCCGCTACATAGTAGGAGACGTTGTACGCAGTGGCTGGCTGTTGGGTGAGTCTGCCCACTGGGCCATGGGAAGAGAGGTGGGGCTACATGCATATGCAAGGGGGATGCCCACTGGGCCATGTAAGGAGAGGGTGGGGGGACTACAGGCATATGCAAGATGCCCACTGGGCCATGGAAGGAGAGGGTAGGGGGGCTACACATGTGCATACATAAAGCACCTTGACAACGCATCGGGGTGCCTGGTGGTTCCAATGTCTAGGCCCCTAATTCATGTACGCACCCAAGGCTAGCACCATGGATTGGCAAATACTGTACAGGGCATATAGTTATGTAGAAGTGGCTTCCATCGACGGGATAGAGCATATTAACAAGAAAGATGTACAGACTGAGCACATATGGCAACTGAGCATTATTCTTACACATACCTCCTTCTGCTCCCATGCAGGTGATGCTGGATATCCCCTGAAGCCGTAGCTCCTCAACCCTGTCAGGAATCCATGGAACAGGCACAAAGAGGACTTCAATCGTGCACATAAACACACGCGTGAGGTAATTGGGCAGACCTTTGGCATGTTGAAGGCAAGGTTTCGCTGCCTCAGCAGGTCAGGTGGCGCCCTCATTTACGGGCCTGAGAAGGTGGGCAAGATCATCATGGCATGTGCAATGCTGCATAACATGTGCATCCGGCGGAATTTACCCCTGCCACTTGACATGGAGCTGCCACCACCTGGTGAAGTAGAAGGAGAGGAAGGAGTAGATGATGGACATAGGCCAGGACACGATACACTTGAGGGTCGTGCAGTGCGCCAATCAGTCATAGACCAATCATTCTGATGTACTGGGATGCAGAGGGTGCCATGTATTTGGAACTGTGGGCACTGGGTGTGAGGATATATGGGCACAGTGTACTATGAAGCAATACATTGACACATACCAAAGAAGTAATGTCCACGCATGTGATCTTTCGTACACAATGTGTGTATTCGAGTGATGGTTTTTACAACATGATTAAACACTCAACACCCCTCCCCCCTCCCTTGACACGCCCCACACACCCCCAGTACTACACCCACCACCACCCTGCACCCTCCCCCTAACAGCCAGTTCTACAACCACCACCACCCTCCACCCTCCCCCTAACACCCAAAGTCATCAATGGCACAACATGTGTCTGGATGCGGTGCTAAACAGTTTGTACAGGGTGGCCCTGCTACTGTGGAGCCCCCTTCAGAGGTGGTGGTTGGATCTCTGAGTGCCGCGCACTTTGCAGGGACATGTGCACAGGGCTGGTCTGCCTAGGACTTGCGGGCGTGGTCAATGGAATGAGGTAGATGGTTGTGTCCCTAAACCCGCAATTTGCCGCTGTTCCATGCTGTCTGCAATCCTGGTGAAGATCTGGCCCAAAGCATTGAATCCATCCCGCACTTGCTGAGCGTTTGATTTGATGGCCTGGATTACGGCCGCAGTGCTATCACGGATGACACGGCATGTTGCCTCACCTTCAGCAAGGTACTGTGTGACATAGCCTTGCATCTCCTCCTGCCGGCCCTCCATCCTGGACACACGTCCCTCAAGGTCCCGTAGAGCAGTGTTGGTGGTGGTTGGTGGGTTAGGTGGTGATAATGCAGGCAATATGGGGCTGTGCAATGTTGGCGACCACTCTCAATGGCTGCCCTGTTCTGATGAATCCTGGCGAGGGGTGTCCTGTGGGGTGACCTGCGGGCTTGTGGTTTGACCTACAGGCTCTGAGTGGATGACTCCTGCATTGGTGTAATCGTCAGGGCCAGCTTCCTCATCGCCACTATGCTGTGCCGATGTAGCCATCTCCCCAATTGTGCATGCGGCAGCGGACTGTGTGCCATCATTGTCCATGCCAGAATATGTGTCCTCAGTCTGTGTAGGTTGTGTTTCCAGGGGTGCAGGGGCAGGTGTCTGCTGGTCCTGTGTGGGTGGCAGCATGGCTGGTTGGGCACTGGTTGTTGTCTTGCGTGCCACTTGGCCCATCCTTGGTTCCCTCAAAGTAGATGGCCTGGTGCCAACATCTTGGCCCATGGCCCTTTTGGCTGGTGTTGTGGATTGTGCACTTCCATGTGCTTCTTCTTTGTCTGCATCCGTACCTGTGGGGGACAGAGAGTGGCAGGGCATCAGTGATGGTGGTGCTTGCATCATGCATGCGTTTGTCTTTGTGCAGTTGGCGCCATGTGATAAGTTGCATGCCTGGCTTTGCAGCAGACTGGGTACGTGCAAGGTTGGGGGGTGCTGTTTTGAAATCATTCAGGTGTTCACATATAAACCATGGTGTCTGCTGTGGGGTCTTGATGTGTGTTGTGACTTGCGTGCTGTGTGACATGGGCAGGTCATCTGTGTGTCGGGTGTGTATTTGTGTATGGGAGCGGAATGCAGCATGCATTGGGATGTGATAGTGGTGGGCCCAGCATGTTTATATGGATATGTGTAGGTGTGTATGATGCGCCATGTATTGGCTGTCATTGCAGTCACATTTGGAGGTCAACTATGATGATTGGTTGTCGTGTGTTTGTAGGGGCACTCACCTTCATCTGCCGATGTTAGCACACCGAACTCAGCTCCACCGACTCCTACAATGGACTCCACATCTATCACTGAGCTGCAAGTCTCCTCCCATCTGGCCAATTTGATTGGTGAGTGAGGTCCGCCACCTGTTGCCAGCCCCTGGCTCTGATGGGCCGACAAGATGTTCCGCACTCTCAGCCTCAGGTCATCCCAGCACTTTTTGCAATCGCGCACTGTGCGTGTGGTGGTGCCGACTGCACTTACTTTCCTAGCCACTTCCTCCCAGATGGCCTTCTTCCTCAGCTGGGATGGACGCCAGAGGTCGCTGCAGAATACCACATCTGCATTCTCTACTAGGGTATCGGCTAACATGTTCAGCTCCTCATCCTTAAATCGTGGTTTCCGCTGGCGCGCAGTGCCTTTCTGGGTAGCCTTTGACATTTTGTCTGTGGTGTGTTTGGAGTTTTGGTGGTGAAGTTCCAGTATGTGGAGGATGGCAATGGATTGTGTTTTTGAAGATGGCCGCCAAAGCATTTCCAGTACCTGCGCGATGACATTACTTCTGGGTCTGGTAATAATTGGCCTGTTCTTACCACTATGTTAATACCGCTACCGCTATTTAGGGGTTGCCGAGGGCGGAGGTGTTATGTGCGCATTCGTTGATGCCGCTATCTGGGGGTTTGAGGGTCGTTACTGGCATGCCGGTACAGCCGTTACCGGCAGGAGGGGCGCGCGTGCTTGCGCACTCATAATTACCCACTGTTTGCGGAATCAAGCCTACACGGACATGTTATTACCAGCATGCCGTTAAAGGCAGATTCTTAGTGCCAACCTCGTAATGAGGGCCAGGAACTTTGTCTCTCATTATGACACAATTCCCTAATCGCTATTGTCGTTCCCTCCTTTTGAAACTCATATGGAACATTCTCCCCACCAAAGAAGTTCTGTTTATAAGGAATGTGATCAAAGACACTAACACCCTCTGTCGCTTCTGTCACATGCCACTGGTTATTGAAACTGCTCGTCATCTGTTTCTAGATTGTGCCGAACTGAAAGGCTCCAGGGCTCTGTACCTGGAGAAATTTAACACTTTAGGACTTCTGGGTGCAGAAGACTTTATTTGGTCAAGATGTCTTTTTATCTCTAATGTTGTGGAGGGCCTGGCAGTTGCTGGTTCTATTAGATCTCTAGACATTTATGCACCCCTGATTTGATTGTTCCCACTTCTTCTAAGGGCTTTGTCTTTTGGGAGGGTTCGCATATGTATTTTTCTACTTAGATAACCAGTCTTATCATCTGAGATCTCTCTGTAGATTATGGCTGGATGTAATGTTTTTATATGCATGATTTTGGATGTATACTGATTCTTGATACTGTGGAATTTTATATTCTTGCACTGATCTTATACATTTTGTACAGATGTTTGATATGTACTTGTTTTATGAATTGTTCTTATTAAATGCAATTGTTTCATATGTAAACCATACAGACAAAAAAAAATTATGGTGATATTTATTGCAGGTGTTGACTCCCCTGGAAAGAACCATTACAATATGAATTACTCTTTTGTCCACTTTAAACTGCTTCTAATTAGCATCTATTTCATGTACCAATTTACATAACAGGAATGACCTGTATTATTGAGTCAGCTTCGGCCCCCTTTCTAATTCGATGACATCAAATTATTCATTTATTTATTTTCACATTTATAGCAGTGCACAAAGCCCACGTGCATCTAGACGCATGTTCCTTGGGTAAAGTCAGTCAAGTAGGTAACAGACAAGTTGAGTTACAGTATACAGCAAATGGCTACATGTCACATCTGGTATGTTTCAGGCAAGTTCAAATGCATATACAGCACAAGGCTGAAGGTGAAATCCAGTATGTTATAGGCATGCTAATGTTATGTAAACAGCACAAGGCTGCAGGTCAAGTCAGGTAAGTAACAGGCACGTTCAATTACATATACAGTACAAGGCTGCAGGACAAGTCACATGCGATACAGGCAAGTTCAAGTACATATACAGTGCAGGGCTGTAGGTTAACTGTGGTATATTACAGGCAGGTACAAATACATATCCGACACATTGCTGGAGGTCGAATCCGGTATGGGCAAGATCAAATACATATACAGCACAAGACTATAGGTCGAGTCAGGTATGTTGTGGGCAGGTTCGAGTATAGCTGTAGTGATGAGGTGCAAAGAGGTAAAGAATGGACGCCTACCGTTGAAAGTCAAAGTTAGGTACATTGCAGGTAAGCTACATAAGCAACACAAGGCTGAATATTCAGCGGGACAAAAAAAAACAATTGCTAGATCTGTAATAAACATGTCAAGTGGGATCGCAGCAAGGGAACAAGTAGGCCAATGGGGCTATTTCGAAAATATTGCAGGATGTGTGAGATATGCAAGGGAACATGGGGTTACCAGCTATGCTAGTAACTGACACCTGAAGTGATCACACTATACACAAGGGTGTAAAATCGCCACTTGCTGATGCATAGTAAGGCACAGTTTGTGAGCGGCAACATGGCCAGGCAGGCCAAGGGAATGGTGAACCACAGTGGTTATAGTGATATAAATGCAGTTGTGGGAATCACAAAAACATATATAAGACAGTAGTGGCACACGTAAGAGACACTAGTCGTATTGCAGTGCAGAAAGTCATGGCAAATCGATGTTATCACATTAGCGAAACGAAATCAGACCAACCCCTCTCATTAGGACCCAGGCGGTAAGGGGTTTACGGCGGCGTAAACAGCGCCGACCCTTACCGCCTGATTCCGAGGTCCCTTAGCGCCATGGAGGTTTTAACACCTCCAGGTGTTAAAATCCATGGCGCTAAGGGACCTTGTTGTTAATTACGCCACCGTAATTTACGGTGGCGTAATTAACGCCTTCCCCACTCCCACTATGCCCTATGGGGCAAAAATGGGAATGGGGAAGGGTAAATGGGTTAATGGGGACTTACCGCCCCACTCACCTCGGAATGGGGCGGTAAGTCCGCCAACCACCATGGCGTAAACATATTTTACTCCATGGTGGTAAAGGTACGACCCAGGCGGTAACTTACCGCCTGGGTCGTAATGAGGCCCATTGATAATGCATGGATGGTGTGCAGTGATTAATGTTCCGGTAGTCATCACATAGGGCCTCATTACAACTCAGGCGTTAAGGGTTAACGCCGTTGTTAACCCTTAACGCCTGATTCCGATTTTAACGGCTGCTTTTAGCAGCCGTTAAAATCCATGGTGCTAACCCGCCATGATGATGATGCTAATTACGCCACCGTAATTTACAGTGCCATAATTAGCGCCTTCACCACTCCCATTATGCCCTATGGGGCAAAAATGGGAATGGGGAAGGGAAAATGGGAAATGGGGATTTACTGCCCCACTCACCTTGGAATGGGGCGGTAAATCCGCCCTCCACCATGGTGTAAACGTAGTTTACACCATTGTGGTAAAGTTGGCGTAATTACCGTCTGGGTCGTAATGACCCCCATAGTGTATTAGAAATGAGCAACGATGGAGGCAGGAAGAAAAGAAAAGAAAAAAAACAACAGCACAAGCTGGCAAAGCTGCGCCCAGTGTGAACTGGGGGCTACATCAGCTGCAGGGGTATTGGGGCACAGACAAGTTCAGGAGGGTGGCATTCTGGATTGCATAGTCAGATTTGCATCCACCTCTACTGAAGGAGCAAATAGCTTGCACACATGCAAAGTAGGAGTGTGGAAAAAGCGTGGCTTTGTTGGGTCCGGTATAGGAAGAGCGGACGCCGTGAGACGAAGTTGATAAGGCAAACGGAAGGAGTGGGCAAAGGCGAAGAGCGGCTGATGGCTAAATTATATCGCAGGGTCCAGTAAGATCACCTGTAAGGATGCATTTTAGTTACCATCTCCAGTTATAGGGGAGCAACCAATGAGACCTACCCTTCCCGTGTACTGTCCATGCGTGCTGTACTTACCGGTTGGCAATCGTTCAAGTGCACTTCTTTTTGTGCAGTAAGATGTCTGTATTTAGCAAAATGATGTAGCTGTCCCTCCGATACCTATGTAGAAACATTTAATGACATGTATATGTATCTTTATGATGGAATACCCCATCCTGCCCTCCCTTTCCCGAGGTCACTACACATCACTGTAGTTCATGTAAAGAACTGGGCTTACCAGCAGTTGTCTATAACGTTGTGTTATTAGGTTCTGTATCTGAATGATGATTCTGTGGATTTTCTTATGTTAATTCTCGACTAGAAGAGCAAACAAAATGATGCCACAAGTCAGTGAGTATTCTCGACTGAGTGTCTAGCTGAAGAACGTTCTATTAAACTATTGCTTCTAGTGGATCAGTGTGTCTCCTCTTAACCATATCGACATGGGGCCTTAGACTTCACTATCCGTGGGCTCTGCAATGTTGCTCTACCTAGACTGTGTTTGCATGTGGAGCTGCTCATCACTGTAATTTGTTTCTGACCCACAACATCATAACTACATCCTCCAGCTGTGTCAATTGACATTAAGGAAGGACTACGCTTCGCGACAGTTACTATTAATTGGAAAATGCGTTCTGCATCATTTGTAAGAGGTTGACAGATCAACGAGTGTATTACTTCAAATGACTATGCCTCATTGTATAAAAAAGGAAATAACGTATTTTCTTTACTCAGTGTTGTCTTGTATTCAGAAATGAATAAGGCTAATGGTGGGCTCTTATTCAGGGCCATTCTTCTATAATCTTACATTTTGAGTGTGGTGACTAATCATAGCACGTTTGCCGTATTTCGTGGACGTCATTTCATATGAGTGTACTGATTATCTCCATTTTCAGTGTTCTTGATACTGTTCCTCAGTGATTTATTTCTGGCTCTTCTTTTTCTCTAAACTCATTATTGGCATACACCTGTGCCATACATGTGACATCTTCCATATTATGGTGGATATGGACTTGTGTGCTCTTTACAGGGATTAATATCTTCAGTGGTCCAAAGCCAAATGATTACTTCAAGCTATGCTAATCTATAGCTTCAATTAAACCCACGTTATGGCGATTTGTGGCATAAATGGATTCTTGTTCTCTCTTATGCAGCGATTTTCCCTAGAATGTTTATTTTAGCCTGGAATTTGCTGTATTACAGTCCAGTGGAAATTACTAATACCATGGTGTTAGGATCATTAGAGGTCAATCTGAACTGAGGTGGACACACTGTGACTCTGCAGATTGCTTAGCTATACTCTTCCAAAGCCTTGTTACTGCTGGTTGTAGGTTAGCCCTGATCTATGAGTGTATAGAAGGATTTGAGATCAAGAAGAGGATTCCAGAGTGTTTACCAGGGAAATGCTTACCTTTTTTTATCTGCAAAACAATGCGATGCAACCACAGTATTGAGATTATAGATCTATGTGCTTGTTAAGGTTTAAGGGCCCAATGGAGACTCCTTTGGTGTAATAATGGATTGCTTCAAGCCAGAAGGCCCACTGCTTGGGTCAAAGACAGATTCACAAAATCCATTGCCACCAGAAACAGTATAATGGAAAATCATTCAAAGAAAGTGGCCATTGAGGGAGAGGAAAAGGGTAGGAGTGTTTTTATTTTTATTTTCATTCCTAAACACTCCTACCCTTTTCCCTTCTCTCAAGGGCCACTTTATTTGAATGGATTTTTCTTGGTAATGACTGTTTGAAAATTACATAAATTTATTTTTGACTTTGTGAACTTGCTAAAACAATAAGCCCTGATTTGAGAAAGACGGAGAACCCATCGAAACACGTGTTATCACAGAGGGCACTGTTGTAATAATAAAAACTTCTAAAAACTACATTGGGAAACGGAGAAAGGAGTTATGTGATTTTTTCAATCGCAAAAAGACGTGGGTGCATGGGCTCAATGCTTAAGTAACTGCCAAATTTTTGTCTTTCAACTTAACGGAGTAGAGGAACGTAGTACTCCGTTGTTACTACTCCATGCGACCATTAAGACAATTCACATGAAAAGATATTCAAGGGCGTTGAGGTCCAACCAAAGGAATACCCACCCCAAAGGTTCCTCAGTCTCTTGTTAAACCATAAACAAGACCATCATTATAGCCATATCTATATATAATGCTTCATTGCATGTAAAACACTAACAGCGAGGGCTAACCATTTTAGAATCCCGCCACGAAATTTAATTGATACGCTAGCAGGCTGGACGCTATTTGAATATTAATAACTCATAGCACTGATAGCAAAGTAGCGCCATATTGGAAATGCCTCAAACCTCAATGTACTAATAGGCAGCTGTACTTCTAGCCCAGCTCAATATTACAAAACATCAACAAAAGCATGTTAATAGATCCATTTCAATTCCCCAATACTATTGGAATGCATAAATGTGAATACAGAAAGTTCTAATTCTAACCTCGCTTGATATTTTCAAATGTACACCAACAAGTGTAATATATCCATTCCAAAACACTGACTTGCACATACCAACATCAATGCATATTGAGAGTCTAGAGGAAAACACCATAAATTGCCACACTTCGACCAGTCGTTTGGAACATATAGGCCCTCATTAGGCCCTATTAGCACCATGGTCCATGCCGGACTCCGGCATGGTGGATGGTGGAATTACCGCCCCATTCCAAGGTGAGTGGGGCGGTAATTCCCCATTCACCATTTGCCCTTCCCCATTCCCATTTTTTCCCCATAGGGCATAATGGGAATGGGGAAAGGCGCTAAGTACGGTGCCGCAAATTGCGG
The DNA here is from genome assembly GCF_040938575.1 of Ambystoma mexicanum. Taxonomy (NCBI): domain Eukaryota; kingdom Metazoa; phylum Chordata; class Amphibia; order Caudata; family Ambystomatidae; genus Ambystoma; species Ambystoma mexicanum. The sequence goes on from NC_090937.1 coordinate 844,781,522, forward strand.
CACCGTACTTAGCACCAAGGTCACTTTGCGGCATGGGTTTTAACACCTGCAAAAAGCAGGCGTTAAAACCCGGGACCTCTTAATCAGGCGTTAAGGGTTAACGGTGCCGACGGCGCCGTTAAACCCTTAACACCTGACTTGTAATGAGGGCCATAGTATCTATCTCTTTTCTTACACATACATTTTGGTCTACCATTGGCTGTAGAGGTAGGTCAACCCTAGATAGGAGTCAATCTTTGGGGTTCTATTTTTACCTGGTTTAGGTATATACTCCCCCATTATTGCAGAAAGGGAAACAGAAAGATTCAATAATCTAAACAATGTTTTAAATTTATTAGAAAAACTTTTTCAATAAACAAAATTCCTTTTTTCACATAAATAAATATTTTGCACAGTCTCAAAGGAAGCCCATGAGGCTGCGTAGTTCATTGATGAAAGCAAACCTATCTGCCTGCCATTAGAAGTGCAAATAAATGATTTAACTCACATTGAAGAATAGAAAGCCTACTTCCTTTTCATGTGGCGATGATGTAGAATTGGATACAGGTTACCCTTTTAATAATGTAGATTGGAAAAGGGAAGTGATGGCTCTCCTCACCCTAATGTGACCGAGGCAACACACGAGAGCACCTAAGGCAGATATTTCTAAAACTGGAAAAACGGTGTACCAAATAAATAAACTAATTCTGGGTGAAAATCACCTTGCAAAACTGCACAGAACAAAAGACAGTTCCAAGGGCTCTCTGGATACTTATATTTCCTGATTTCGAGTATGCCAAAGATGCAGACCTGGTCCAGAAATGCAAAGACAACCTGCCATTAGGCTCAAGAGTCATGCTATTCATGAGCATCAGAGAATAGTAACAGACATCGACAACCTGAAACAAGAGATTGAAAACCACCCAGCTGCAGCATCCTCCAAGGAAACGAACTACAGAACCATGTACGCCATACTTAAGAGACACCAGTACGAAGTGAAACTGAGAAAATCAAGGACTTTTTCGAGCGACGAAAAATACATCATGGACCATCGGGTTTCATGTTCAAGCCCAAATATGAAAGTATTATCAGAAGCAACTCCACAGAGAGTACACCCAATGCCTCTTAAGTCAGCTCGGAAGTGGATAGTGAAGCTGAAACCAGTCGGAACACCAGCAACGGAAACAGGTCTAAACTACCACCAAAAGACAACGCACAACCTGGGTCACCTTTTTTAGAGAAATTCCAGTGATACAAAAGAGGCAACCGGAAAAATCAAACAAATACCCCAAAACATGTTCAATTCCAGGATCCCTTAGAAGCAGATATGCCAGTTCAGTGATGGAGAACAGAGGAAGGAGGGGCAGGATACACAAACCCTGGCTCAGAAACAACAACAGGATTAAAGACTGCCAGCTTAGTACTTATCCTCCTCTTGATACCTGGCACAAATGTAAAGGGTTCAGACCCCAAGTGCTTACGTGTAATGCCTGCATTACTTATTGGTAATCGTCATTACTCCTAGCCGGTATCCGGTCATTGCATCGACAAACAAAGCAACGACAGCCACACCATCTAAAAAATAGCATCTAAAAAAAAGCATGTAATGCCTTTTTTTAGATGGTAATGGGTTTAGTTTAATAAAAATGGGTTTTAAAGGTTAAAAGAAGAGAGATTCGGGGAGACCCCCCCATTAAACATTTTTTTAAATGCATTAAATGTTTATTTTTTAGATGCTTTTTTTTAGATGGTATGGCATTAGATGCTTTGGCTGTCGATGGAATGACTATAAACCCTCCTAGCCCTATTGTTCCTCATCCCAGTACTTGTGTATGAGGCATTTCGCCTCATACACAAGTACTGGGATGAGGTAGAGGGACAGGGAGGTAATGCCTGGCTCATTTACCTGTAATCATCATTACTCCTAGTCCCACTCTTCCTCACCCCAGTAATTACGTATGAGGCAAGATGCCCCATACGTAAACACTGGGACAAGGAAGAGGGACGTGGAGGTAGTTCTGGATGTGGTAGTTTAGTTTGGTCCAGTTTGTGACGTGACCCATGATTTGTTGCCAAGCTGGGGGGGGGCTCATCATGACTCACAGGGGGCCCCCAATTGTTGTGCTATGTCACTGTCCATACCATGTCACACATCTGCTCTTTATGGTTTCAAAATATTTGGGGTTAAAGCTCCAACTCCCACTGGTTCATTCAGGGTGAAATCAACATAACATATTAGTATTGTCTTGAAATAAAATAAATGTCAAGTGCGGCAGGTTAACCATCTAACCACAGGAGAAAAAGAGCAAACATGTGTTCCTCCTATGGTAAATTGATGGACAAATGCAGGCAAAATCATTACTGAACTGATGAGTTGCCTGTCACACACTGCAGCAAGATCGTCTTACATAGGTTGGTACTCATGACTGACTCTCCTGCTCGATATGGGCCTTGTGTTAGGGCTGCTGGATGGTTATTGTCCGGTTGTTGTCAACCCACCTTGCTCGTTATTACACTAGAGAATTTGTAGCAATGTCATGCACGCTGAGTGCAGCAGTGTGTGGCCATGGCCAGCATCAATGCCCAGGATTGTCACCTTGCATCTCATTGTATTTCATGAAAATTAATAAATAGTACTGACCTGCCAACCTGGGTCATCAGGTTTGTGTATAGCAATTAGCCAGCCCAAGATGCAAATACCTTTTCCAGTGCACACTGTTGTTGATTGTTATGTTACTATAACTGACTGACAGTTAAAATAATACAGAGGGCAAAATACCACAACATAATCAAGCTGAGTTTAAAAATATATGCTGGGGCTAAGAAATAAGTGCCGGGGCTAAGCCCTGGAAAGCCCCCACCACCCACAGAAATTTCGCACTGCAAGCTACACTTGCTCAATGGTGGTTTCTCTGCCACTCTTTACATCCAAGCCCTTCATTACTTCGTCTTTTCCATGTTCCATTTGCCTGTAATATCTGCCAGATTTACTTCTTTCTACTACTCGCACTTTCAGTCCATTGCAACCTTGCACTCCAATCCAGATCACACCTCAAACCCTCCTGTAAGTATTTATGGCCTTACCTGCTTTGCAGAGCACACACCTGGACATTCCCAGCAGTGATGACAGATTGATGAAGACCCCCTGTTTATTCAGACCACAAAGCCGTTTCCTTTACTCCAACGTGTTTATGTATTCTGCATTGACTGGTATTGCTAAACAACCACTCCTCTCTCGTTTCCATATCTGTAGTCACATCTCTGCTCATTGGTCATCTCTAAACCTGATTCCATAGGGTCTCTTCATAAACCTAGCATCACTGCTGAAACTGATCATGTGTGTACTCTGCAAAGCCAAACACATTTGTTTACTTTCCACCAAACCATCAAGTGGCCCTACACAAGTGTAACCTTTGGCCCAAATGGGACCCTTTCAGCTAGTACGGTTGTATATAAGGGTAGGTAGGGAAAACAATACAAGAACATCAGGACACAGGAGTTTTATAAAAGTCTTTATTTAATGTGAATATGCTTGATGGACTTACCTGACTGTATCATGTGTCCCCACTATCTGTGACTTGTACAATAGGCAGGTCTCCTCTGCCAATAGGAATGGACTGGACTTAAAAGGATACTAACAGGGAAGTCATTATTATTATCATTATTATTATTATTATTATTATGGTATTTATTGAGTGCAGACCTTGCTTCAGGAAGCAATGGAGCATTTTACAATCATAGGGGGAAGAAACAGTGAGGGAAGCAGAGGAAAAAGGAGCAGGGAACTAAAAGGGTAGGGTAGGCAATTGGCAGCATGGGGCAAGGCAGTGGGGAGCAAATCACAGAGTCTCAGGAAGGGTGGAGAATGCATGGTGTGTAGCTAGGTGTTAGGGCGGAGCAATTTCTTGAAGAAGTTCTTGAGCTCTTTCCTGAACTGTAGAAGTGACGGGCAAGACTGATGTTGATGGGGAGGAGGTTCCATAGTCTTGGATCTTAGACAGAGAAGGCCTGTCTTTTGGTTCTTTCCTTCTTGCGCTGTCGTAATTCAAGTCTGCACATTTCCTTACTTCTGGCGGATTGCAGGCCTCTGGTTATGCTGAGCTTCTCAGTGAGGTAGTTTGTGGATATCAGGAAGACAGCCTTGTAGATGATGCAACAGGATGTGAAGAAGATATTGGGCTTGCAGTGCGAGCCAGTGCAGATCGATGAGGGTCAGAGTGATGAGGTCATATTTGCAGAGTTCTTTAATGAGTCTTGCTGCAGCATGCAGTACACGTTTCAGGGGTACCAGGGTAGTCACTGCAAGGACTTCCAAAATGGCATTGCCAGCATCCACGTTGGAGAGGACCAAGGCTCGGACAGCAGATATGAAGTTGTTTTCTGGGATGAGGCACTTGATTTTCCACAGGATAGAAAGTTTGTACCAGGCAGTTTGTGTCTCCCTTGCTGTGTGCTGTTTAAATGTGAGGTGTGTGTCGATGTTAAACCCAAGGGACTTGGCACAGGGGGCCAGCTGCAGTGTGAATCCCTCAAGGTTCATGGCAGAGTGCCAGGTCAGGATGTTAGGGTGTTTGGTGTTGTGGGCAGCAGTAGGAATTCGGTTTTGGAGGGGTTGAGCTTCAGGTAATCAGTGGACATCCAGGACTGGATCAATCGAAGACATCTACAGGCTCAAGGCCTGCCTCAATGTGAGGCAGGCCTTGAGCCTGTGGATGTCTTCGATGGAAGATATCTTGAGGTAGATCTGCATGTCATCTATGTATTGGTGAACGTGGATGTTTTGTGGATAGAGGAGTGTTTTGTGTTGTTCCATATAAAGATTGAAGATCACAGGGGACAGGATGGATCATTGCGGAACTCCACAGGTGATGGGTAGAGTAGGTGATTTGGAAGAATCCATTTGTATAAACTGTTGGGGTTCGCAAGGTAGGACTTGAACATGCAGAGGATGATCTTTCTGATCCCCATGCAGCGATGTAGATTGTCGGTGAGTGTCGTGTGATCTACTGTGTGGAATGGTGCTGAGAGGTCCAGGATAACTAGGTGGCAAGGATGGCCATCATCATGGAATTTAAGGGCATTGTGAATCACCTCAATGGTAGCCATTTCTGTGCTATATCTGGGTCTGAAGCCAGATTGGTATGACTGAATGTGGTTATTAGCTTCAATGTGTTGGAGAAGTTGTATGTCTTCTGCTTTCTCAAGGATCTTACCTAGAAAGGGAAGACAGGTAATGGAGTAGTGGTTACTGAGATTGTCAGGGTCCAGTGTTGGTTTCTTAAGAAGTGGGAAGATTTGTCCAATCTTGAGGGTCAAGTGGAACGTGCCTACTGGGCATCATGAAGTGTTCAGCCATGCTGCGTATGGAATCTGCAACCTGGTGTGATTTGAAGCCCCAGGCTGCGTGTGGTGTGTGGCTTGGTTGAAGTAATGCCCCATCCCAGGGCCATGTGAAAGGTACCCTGAACCCTGGCAGGACCAGTGCCCGGGGGCCAGACTGGGCAGACCAGAGTAGCTGAAAGGCCCAGCTTGCATAATTCACAACAGCTCAGGTAAATATGGCAGTGGCCTCAGGGCCGGATGGGCTGGATGGTTCAGAGTGCACAGCCTGATGGCACCAACAGCTTCTGTGGGTCTGCCAGAACCAGCAGAGGGGCCTGTGGGGCATCTGCTCTCCCCAGGGCCCACACAATACTTACTTGGAGCCCTGCTCAATAGGTCCTATGTGGCCAGTGCTCAGCACAGACTGAGCGATGATCGGCAAAGTCTCTGCCACAGTGGGCATGACATGGGCAGAGCCCAATTGAGACTTTCCCCCACCTGCAGAAGGAAACGGGCAAGTGCTGCATGGAGGAAAGCGAAGGACATTCAAAGACCTATTAAAAAAAAAAAACTCCCACAGAGGAAATGAGGGCTTGGTGAGCCCAGGAATATTACACTGCATTGCCATGAGAACATTTGAGCTGCTTTAACTCCATTAAAGTCAACGGCACCGCCCTGGGGGAAAGTGGGCTTCTCTTGCCCATTGTCAATCTTATCACTGCCACAGAGGAAAGGGGATTTCTTTAGCCCCTAGTATTATCAGGAGATGCTCCATAAAGGAGAAGCGCAATCATCCTGTGATTGCCACTGGCTGCGGAACAGGGAAAATACAAAGTACATAAAGGACAAGCACAAAAAGGAAGAAACTGGCCAAAAAGGTACTGAGCCTCATTATAAGTATTGCGGAATGGGTTAACGGGTGCCGCTTATGGTGGCGGACTCGTTAAACCCATTCCGCAAAATTACGAGGTTCCCTCGCGGAACCCGATGTGGACGTCTGGTTTTACCATATGTCCTTACCGGGTCCCGCGAGGGGACCAGGGAGCTAACAACGGGCCTGTCGTAATCGTCCCGTTGTTAGTTCCCGTGCCCATTGCCATTCAGCCCTATTGGGGCTCAAATGGGAATGGGGAAGGTCCGGACCCGGGTTCCCTGAGGGAGGAATTACCGGGCCCTCCAAACTCGGAATGGCCCGGTAATTCCCCATTCAGGGAACCCGGACCCGGACACGGTTTTGGAGGCAGCCATGCCCTTATTAAGGGCATGGCTGCCTCCAAAGTCGTAATGAGGCCCAGTGTGTTTTTGGGAATATTTAAACCTGACTGACGAGTGAGGAAGTTACCGCTAAGGCCAGATTGTAGCTGCCAAAGCTAGTGAGGGGAACATAATGCAACATGTAGTGTGAGGTTGGGATTGAGTGTGGAGCACCCAAAGAAGGTGTCAATAGGAGCTTGCTTAAAGTTCATTCAAATGAGTTTGTGCAAAGGGTATCTATTACTCTGATAAACGTATCAACAAACTATGAATGAGAATCTAAACTGGGGCATGTATGGAACAAAATAAATGTTTTAATATTACAGCTCATAAGGGCCCAAAACATCCCCTTTGATGTAATGTGTCTTATTTAATATCAGGAACCCAGGATTGTGGCCCATCTCATGTACTAACGCCTTTTAATAGCAGGTTTCTCTGTGCCTCAACGAAACAAATGGTCTTGGTTGGTGCAGTGGTTCCAGTTTGGCCCATTACTGGTTTGGGGTAAGTTTAGAATGGTGTTGCCCAGGCCAGGGCCATTACACCAGGAGCTACACAAGGATCACATATTAAGTCATGGAAGAGGGAGCTGCAGACGTATGCAGTGCAGCAACAATCAAACACATCCATTATAATATGTTACTCACAAAGTGCAAGTGCAGTCCACTTTTCAATGCATGGCGACATCCACCTCAATCATAAATGCTGTTTGTGACCTGTCAAGCTTACATAATTTGACTAGAGTTTGGTTTTTCAGCACACTGAATAGCAGACTCTACGCACATTATTTCAACTTCATTTCATTATGTGAAAATGTTTCTTCTATATGTTAACTGTGGATATTCTGGGTACTTGCCCGGATTTAACTCTGTGGGTTGTGCGGTCGACCCCCTAATTTTCTCTAGGTAATGTCTTTCATGGAAATTATTAATGAGCATACATAGAGGATGAGTCAGGGTATCTCCTGTACTCTACTAATTCAGTCTCCTGTTTCGTAAAGTTCCATGGAACTATGGTGTATCTCTTATCAGTGGATAAAAACTTTAAACAATTCTGGCATATAACTTTTATTCGCATCCTGGGAAGGGTGTTCAGCTAATGAGGTGATTGGAATTGTGGTCGAGAATACACACTCCCTGTTGCCTCCCAACCACCCATTTCCTCAAAATAAACCATACCCCTTTCCCAACCCCTCCCTCTCTCCAAACTTTCCTGCTGGACCGGTCCGATGATCCTCCTGCTCCCATCTGAGACCATGGAAATGGAAAAGAGACTTTGTCCTATTTCCCTATGGCGTCGGACATTTTTTCCCCTCTCAGAAGATTAGTGTTGCTTGCACAGCCAGTCACCCGGGGAAAAGTAAACCCTAAGGTGCAAATGCCTTTCACCTCTGCTGTGAGGGTGAACATAGCCAGTAACCCAGCACTCGCGGTGGCCCTCACTTTGCTCGGTCCTACCAAGGCTTAGGCCAATACAGACATCTTTTATGTTGTTACTTGACTGAACAGTAATTCAAAGCCTCTGTAAATGGATTACGGGCTCATCTTTGTAATTCTACAATTTGAATTCACCTCTGTTTCTAGGCGTTCTGATTTTGCCTGGTATACTCTATGGTTATTCTAATACAGACATCTTTTATGTTGTTAGTTGTCTCAACAGTAATGCAAAGCCTACATGTCGGCCATGTTAAAAAGGTTTAGATAAACCAGTAAACCGACTTGTTTCATTACGTCCGTTACGTTTGCATAGTCTTCATGCTGTTGAAGCCTCGGTTATTGCTGAGCTTCTATAAATGAATAACAGGCTCATTGTTATAAATTTGGCCTTTTAAAAAAAAAAAATGTTTTATTGGTTTTCCATAAACAACAAAACAATCAACATTCAGCAAATCTTGCAGTTTTTATCATCATATTTTAGCATCATGTATATATCGTTAAGCATCTGCAGTTGTGCCCTTACACACCCCACAACTCGAGCCTACTACACCTCGCACTCCGCTTCTTCCCTTTCTGGGGTTATCTCATCATCAGTATACTCAGAGGTTTCATGGTCACTTGGGTGTGCCTGGGCAGACCCCAACAGCGTGGCCACTAGGTGTTTCCAGGCCATCAGGGTTTCTGCTTCCTCCCTCCCCCGTATCCTACCCATTTCGTTCCACACTGTCATTTCGGCTTCGGTCCATTTCTGGAGGTCACTCCACCAAACCTCCACCTTCGGTCTATTGCTTGCTTTCCACCCCATATCTATTCTGGGCTTGTCAAGTATGTAAGCCAAATCCTTAAGCTTGCTCACATGTTTCAATTTACGTGATCTGGGGAATCCCCCTAACCTACATGCCCATACTGATTCAATGTTTAGCTTGACCCCTTTCTCATTTTAAAGGGTGGGCCACTTCTTCCCAGAACTTTCCAATTTCAGGATATGCCCAGAACATGTGTATCATCCCAGTGTTTTCTTCTCCGCATTTGGGGCATGTTTGTCGTACCGTGCCCTTGAACCGAGCTATCACCTGGGGGGTTCTTGTATGCCCTATGGGTTACATATAGCTGTATTTGTTGTTGTCTCGCATTCCTAGACACTTTTTTGTGATACCCTTGGGCTCGCTCCCATAACCCATCATTCATGAGTTCCCCTGCCTCCTCTTCCCAATCCCGCCTTAACTGGGCCACTTCCTTACCCGCCCTGAACATCAACAGCTCATAGATTCGGGAAACCTCATGCCCTCCCTCTGCGACATTATACATCGTTTCAATTGCTGTGTCAGGTTGATCTTCTAATATTATTTCCGACCTTGTTCCTCTCACCCGCCGTACTAATCTGGAATAGGTAATGAATGTACTGCCCTGAGTGTAATCCTGTTTCGTCTACCAGCACCTCAAAATCCTTTATTTCCCCTTCTTGCCATATGTCCCCCATTTTGCAATTCCTCAGTTGCACGTCACTCCCAGCCAGTGCCACTAACAGTACTTGTGGAGAGCACGGGGTCGGGTTCTCCATGACCTGACAGGCCTTACGCCACATCTCCCATTCCAATTTCAACATCCATGGGCGCCCTTTTAGCTGAGGTTTGGGCAGCCATATCAGTTCTTTTTAAAAGAACGGGATGCATTCAGCTCTCAACAGTCTGGACTCTGATATTGAGTCTTCAGTTAACTATTTAGCCACGTTTTGCAGTTGACTAGCCAACTGGTAGATCTCAAAGTTAGGCAGTTTTATACCCCCTTTTTCATATGTGTTCTGTAATTTCCATAGGGCTATTCTGTTCCTTGTTCCATGCCAGATGAAGCCCCTCCATATGCTCTGGAGTTTGGCGAAGAACCGCCTAGGTATCATGTATGGGATGTTCCCGAAAAAATGTAATAGACTAGGCAGTACTACCATCTTTAGCAATGCCCCCTTCCCCATCATGGCCAAGGGGAGCTTAGTCCAGAACCTCATGCTATTCTCAATGTTCGCTACCGCTTTCTGAATTTTATACTTATATTCAGCTTCCACCGTGTGATATATGTCAATCCCCAGGTATCTAAACGTACTGGTCTCCCATGGTATTTGTAGGACTGGCAGTTGTTCCTGCGGGACCCCTATATACCTCCCCAAGGGGAATATACTCGATTTCTTGGGATTGACTGCAATTCCAGAGAGCAATGCAAATCGATCCATTGCCTCTAGGATATATTGCACATTTTCTTCAGGGTACTTCAGGAATAGCATCATGTGCGTATAGCAAAATCAAGTGCGGTCCCCCTTTTGTGTATATCCCTACTTCCTCATATTGTTGTTTCAGGTATATCGCTAGGGGTTCTAGTACTAGTATGTACAGCATCAGGGACCAAGGACATCCCTGTCTGGTGCCTCTGCTGAGTTGCCATTTCTCTGAGATGATGGCTCCCGTCTTAACTCTGGCATCCGGTGAGCTATATAACAGTTCTACCCATTTCAGATACCTGGCCCCCATCCCATATCCTTTTAGGACTGCCATCGGCCAAGGCCATCTGACGGAGTCAAAGGCCTTCAATGCGTCCAGTGATACAATTGCAATCTCATTCGAATCTCCCTCTGTCTGCTCGATGATCCGATGGAGCGTCTGAGGTTGTCGGATATGCTCCTGTGCGGGACATATCCAGTCTGATCGGGGTGTATCAATTTGCTTATGACGGGTCTCATTCTATTTGCTAATGCTGCCGTGAGTATCTTGCTGTGTTGGTTCAGCATTGACAGCGGTCTGTACGACCCACAGTCCATGCTTGGCTTATTAGGTTTGGGGAGAGGGATAATAATCTCCTCTCTCAGGGATTCTGGCAATATTCCTGTTTCAAATGCTTCATTTAACATTTCCAGCAGTGGGGGGAGCACTTCTTTCTTGTACATTTTATAGAACTTACTGGGGAGGCCATCAGCACCCAGGGTTTTACTGGTGGGTAGTTGCTCTACTACCGCTTCTAGTTCTTCCAATGTGATTGGGGCATCTTGGTCCTCTTCTGCACTTAGTTTTGGTAAGCCAATATCCTCTAGTGTGCCCATCATGTCACTCTCTTCATCCCCTCCTGCGTCTCCATACAATTGTTTAAAGAATTTGAAAGTTTCCCCATTCACTCCCTCTTGGGTATCTAATGTGTGTCCCCTCTCTCCCGCTACTGTTCTAATCATTGGTCTAGGGGTCTCACTTTTATACAACCATGTCAGCAGTCTTCCCGGCTTATCTCCCCCTGCGTGCTGTCTCTCTATCTATTTCTTGTAGTTTAAGTTACATAACCTCTCCCAGTGCCCTACACATTCCTGCTGCAATTGGTTTATGTTTTCCGCATCCTCCCGGGTGTTACCTCCTCTGCCCAAGACTATTTCTAGTTTTGCCTCTACTTTCTGCAGCTCCCGCAATATGCTTATCGCAGCACTTTAGATTTGGCTATAGCTGATCCTCGCACCACAACCTTAAATGCTTCCCATAGGGTGCCCACTGATTCAACACTCCCAGTGTTGCTTCCAAAGTATTCTACAAGGTCTTCCCTTAGGTCCTCCCTAAACGATGCATTGTTCAGTACCTCGGCTCTGAGTTGCCAAGTTGGTATTCTAGCTCTAGGGGCCACATATTGGCATGTTAAGACCAATGGTGAGTGGTCCGAGAGATCCCTCGTTTTGGATTCTGACCATACTATATCTATCGTCATCTCCTGTGAGGTAAACATATAGTCTAATCGCGTGTACAGATTTTGTGAGCCGAAGTTCTACCACCAGAGATTTGAGTATCCTTGCAGCGGGGGTAGGTTTATCGAATATCCTGTCCGATCTGTCTACCCTCGGGTCCAACGTACAGTTAAAGTCTTAACCCCATATAATTGCTCCCCCTAGGTACGGACCCATTTTAGTGTATAGAATCTTAAAATAAGCTGCTGTGTCTTAGTTCGGGGGCATATGTATTAATGATGCATATTTCTTTGTTTTCTATCAATCCCCGTATCACCACCATTCTGCCATCTGCCCCCACTGTGGTCTGTAGTATCTGGAAGGGGACATCTGGTGCCACCCAAGTAATCACTTCTCTAGCATAAGCCGAATATGTTGCACCTATGGTGGTCCTCATCCATTTCCTCTGTATCATCTCTTGTTTCTCTTTTGTGCAATGTGTTTCCTGCATTAGGGCGATATCTACTCTCTGCCTCTTTAAGTACATCATGATCTTGTTTCTTTTCAAGTAACTGTTGAGCCCCCTGACATTCCAGGTTAATAACTTAAGGTCCCCCATATTTTAGCAGTTCCTTTTCTCTGCCTCGGTCCCTCCGAGTTTCCCATTCCAAGCACCAGCGCGCGTGTGTAAGCTTGTCTCTTAACAAATAACACTGCAAATCCCCCAACTCCCCTTCCACCCCCCACCCTTCCTGTCCCCAACTCCCCAAACAATTGGCCAGCTCCATCCCTGGATCTCAAGCTACCCCGCATCTATTCCCTTTCTATGGCTTAGCCGATACCTAGAACCCAGCAGGGGGGTTACTATAATACTAATATACTAACTAATCTACCTACTGGGGGTAAAGGTACGTCTTCTCCATTCCTAGTTTGAAGCTATAGTGTATGATACATTCCCATACATAAGCACTAGATAACTTCCTCAACTCTGGGCAAATATTGTCCACATATATTATAGATCAGGGCTTCGGATACAATGCTCAATTATAGTCTAGTCCCAAAGTCAGTATGTGTGCCATACTTATCTTCATAGGGCCGATATGTCCGCTCATTTGGCCCTGCAATCTATTCACTTCTCCATCACCCGTTCCGCCTGGTCTCCTGACCCTGTCGGGCAGTTCCTTGTATCCAGCCATGCCATCACATCCTCAGGTGTGTCGAAAAAGAAGGTCTTGTTTTTATGCAGCACTTTCATCTTCGCAAGATACAGCAGCATGTATCTATAGTCCGCCTCCTTTAGCCTTCTTTTGACCACCACATAGTTCATTCGCTGCCTCTGCACCAGGAGGGTGTAATCCGGATACGCCGTGATGGTTGCTGATGCCCGGCTTATTGTCCCCCCTTTGCGGAAATGTTCAAAAATCTTCTCTCTGTCTTTATAATTCAGCATCTTGGCGATGATTGGTCACAGGGGGGCACCCGGTGCCGGCTTCCTGGCCAGTGCCCTGTGCGCTCTTTCCACCGCAAATCCCTGACTGAGTACTCCGCAAGTTATCTCCTGCAATAACATGTTTTCGACATAATTTGTCGGGTCTGAATCTTCCTCGCCTTCCGGGAGACCCACAATGCGTACGTTATTTCTGTGCGCACGCCCTTCTGCTTCTTCAGCTCTGCTCTCAAGGTTGTGCACTTGTTTCAGTGTGTGGATCTCCTTGGCATTGGTCGAGCACGTGCTTGTGTTGGCTTTTACCTCTTTTTCCAAGTTCCCTGTGCGCTCGGCTAGCGCTCGGACATCTTGTCGTAATAGATTTACATCGCCACTTACTGCATTAATTTTGAACTCAAGCGAGGTCTTCAATTCCAGGATGGCAGCGCCCATTTTACTCTACCAAGATACTTTTAGTTCCGCAATTGCATCTAGTATCTGTTTGTCGTTGCGGGCTGTGGTATCCTCCTGTTGCATGTGTTGTCCTTTAGGTCTGGCCCCATCCACTACTGGTGATGATTTAGCGAACTCCTCTAGGGTTGGTTGTTTCCCTTTGACTTTAGGCACCTTGGATGCCATCTTTGCGTGTCTGACGACGGTCGTGCCTGGTACTGTCCTGCGCTAGGTCTCTGTTCCCGTGTTGGGCCAGTTCGTTCTATTCCCAGGGGCTTCTTCTTGCTGTTGCACTACCTCTGTGGTCAGTATGGCATTGAGCAAGGCCGCCGCGCTTTAGCTGCACTGCGTTTGTGTTATTGGAGAGGAATCCCGCCTTGCTTCCACTGGGCTCTCTGCTATTGTGAGCGTGTTACAGCGTGTTACGCTCACCTGATATTCCCGGGGGCGTTTGGAAGGCTCTGAGATCTGGAACCCTGGATGCATATTTGCCCAGTGCTGAATAATTAATCTGCAATTACAGAAGGGAGGATTTGTGATAACTGTCTCTAATGGGTGAATCTCCCACCTCCCTCTAACCGATTCCCTTCCCATTGGGTTCTTTTCTCACCTTAGTTATTTGTAGGGTGAGCTATCCATCCTGCGTTTCTTGTGCAGGGGCGCTCGACGATTGTTGGCGAGCTGCCTGAGTTGCTTCACCGGTGCAGTACACCTTCCTTGGGCCCAGGCCTGCTGTGACCCCAAATCTGCTGGTAGACAGTTAGGTTTGTTAATTGTAAGTCTTTGTTCTGTTTATGGTGGGAATTTGTTAATGTCTTTATCTCCTTCTTTTCAGGTGCAAAGGTCTTGATACTGGCGTGCTGGATGGAGAACCACGTTTCGAGGTAAGAGAAAGCGTTCACCTGTGTTTTTTTCTTCTTCTCCTCACAGGCCACTGTGGTGCTCCAAGTGGATGAGAGCGCGATGAAAAACAGGCCCCCGGAATCCGTTAAGGTAAGTACAGCGCAGTGCGGTTGTTTAACATCGAAAGCAAACCTGAATATGTCTCTTTTCCTTTGCAGATGTTGCTGTGGTGCTCCGGATGGAAGCGTGGCATAGCGCTGTCGGGGTTATTCTCCCAGGGCCGGCAGAGCCGTCCGCGGACCTCTGGGCTGGGGAGGCCCAACACCTCCCGTGTCCCAAAAAGGAGTATGAGACATATACAAGAAGCAAGGTGGTACTGCAGTTTATTATAAAAACGGCAGGGATGAGTCTCGGTTCGTATGCATCCGACGGGACTCTCACTCGTAGTGGGGCTCGCATGCCCTTTATACAGCAGTATGACGCGCTATTCGCGTCAACTGGGAAAGTTAGCACAAAACCTGGATTGGTACCCCGAGTGGTAGGGTTAGTATAGGTAACATATGGAAAGAAATATTAGTGGATGAGGATGGGTCAGGTGGTACGCTTGGGTTGTCCCTTGCAGTTGTTACTTTAGAATTGTTACAGAGGGGCCCTTGGTGATTGGCTAAGAGTAATGGCATCAGTAATAAGCCCCCCCTGTATTCTGATTGGTTCTCCCGCGAGCCCCCAAGCCTGGCACCATTGTCGTTCCCAGCTTGCGGTGTACCTGTCATTAGCAACAATGTGCAACTATTTGTTTGTGCAGACATCGGACAGGTCTGCTCATGGGCTTGTGAGCAGGTCTTTCCCATCGCTGTTGGTGTCCATCTTGCTCCTTGGTTGTTGCAACCTGTGTCCCAAAACCAGTGATCCTGGCGGCTGTCTGTCTGGTGAGATTGGCACCTTGTCAGTTCGGCCTGATCATGTGTGGAGAGACTGTGGCTGGTGCCGAATTATGCGCATTAGATTTGTATTTCATCTCTGAGGGCTTGGCACTTACAGGTGTAACCTTGGCGCTGGGCTCGCGGCATGCGACTTGCAACATTGTGGCCTTGGCTGTGAGCTCTCGCTAGGGCCCGTCCTGCATGGTCAGCACTTGTACTCTTGTTCTGAGAGGATTTTCATTTCGAGGCTCCTGCCTGGAGACTCTTGCTTGCGGCCTACTCGGGCCTAGCTCATGGGTGGCGGTACATAATCCATAGCATGGTGATCGCGGGGCGACAGAGTGTCACACGCAGCATTAGATATACATGGTGGTGTCGCCGTAGGGATGGGTGGCAGAAGAAGCGTCAGCAAGCATGCACACAAGCTCTTTGGCATCTTGCTTTTCTGCGGTGCTGTAAAAAGGCCTATGTAAAAATAACAATGATGCACGTCAGTGTGTGTGTCAGTCACCTACGTCATAGCACTGAGTATAATCTTCGTGTAAGTTGGTGTGTGAGTGGCCGGTGTGCATGGTGGCACGTGTGTTCTCGTCTGTTGGCTATGTCGTTATGGCATCTCTAACGATGTGGATACTTGTGGCTGTTGTTCTTAGTCGAGCTCATCCATGTTGCAGGCGTCGGCTTAAGCCTGTCGCGCTGGTGGACACATTTCTCTTATGTTTGGGTTTCTGAACCAGGGTATTTTATCATCTGGTAAATAGACAAACTCGTCTCGTGGGGGGTGTCTGGGCTGTGATCCTCTAGGCCATGGTCTGGATGAGATTGGGGGGAGGGTGTTGTCCCATTCTTCTACTTCAGCCCGATGGAATTCAGGTAAGACTGATGGAATTCGATGTTTTGAAAGCACGCATTCTAATATTGTTTTTCGCTTTCTAGTTATTGCAGGTCGCAATGTTCGAACATCAGTTGTGATAGCGGTTCACCGGAAGTCCTTAAGCTAATACTCACAAGTGAGTGATGTTTCTTCTTCTCTCGGTTTCCACAGATTGCAGCCTAGTTGACATGCTGAGTGCTGGATGGTGTTTTCTCAGGTAAAACAGAATAATCCTGTTCTTGTTCTTGCAGGATTACAGGAAGTTGCTGAAGACCAGTAGCTGGACAAGGTGAGCGTCACGCTGCTGGTTGCAGAATAACATGAAGCATGTTCTGCAGTCAGGGTGTGGTTTATATAGCCCAGGTAAAGTAGTACCAGGAGAAGTAGTTCCAGTCCTGCCACACCCAAAACACTAGACCGCATGGCTTGGTTCTTAGAACTAGACTGTGTCGGTACTTCCATGTTGGATTTAAAGGCCCATGTACATATATGGGAGCTAGTTTGAACAGCCCTTCCTTCCTACATATGAGCCTGGTGCCAAAGGTGCCAGGACTGGCTCCAGGAGCCCTTTTGCAGTGGTTTTAAGGCCCTCAGGGTTCTGGTGGGAGCATGTTTGTGGCACAACTTGTGCCCCCTCACAGTGGTCATGATAGCACTCCCCCCCAAGTCCCCTCTAATGGTATCATTCCTGTCCGGTCTGGGTTTGGTGGGGTTATCCAGGGGAAACCTCTTAATCAGACCTGGTGCGTGAATATGTTCACTTGGTTCCCACGTTCTGTCTTGAGGCCCGTATCCTTTCCAGTCCACTAAATAGTATAGCTTAGATCTGATACATTTCAAATCCAGTATGTTTTTAACTTCAAATTCAGGCTCTCCATCAACTAGCACAGGTTTTGGTGGTGTTAAGACTCGGGTTCCTGGTTGACCAGGTTTTACAAGAGACACACGGACCACCGGATGAATTTGCAAGCTTGGTGGTAAGGCTAACTTGACGCCCACTGGATTTATCACTGATTCAATGGTATAGGGTCCTAGATATCTTGGACAAAAGGCCCAGGTACCTTTTATGGGCACATGTTTTGATGCCAACCAGACTTCATCTCCAACTTGGTAATCGGAGCTTTCTTTCGATGCCGGTCCGAGAATTTCATTTGTCTGTCTTTCGCTTGCAGTAAATGTTCATTTGCCCTTTTGAAGGCTTGGGTTATGCTTGTGTGTAGAGTCTTTACTGCTGTCATTTCCAAGGTCATGGGGGAGTCTAGTTCAGAGGTACCTGTATGTCTTCCGTATATTGTGTAGAACAGGCTTTGTCCCGTGCTGGTGTGTATGGAGTTATTGTATGCATATTTACTAACCATAACAAGTCTTTCCAATTCTCTTCCACTTGATGCAGCATGCAACGTAAATACTGTTCTAATGTCTGGTTTGTTCTTTGTGTTTGTCCATCTGTTTGGGGGTGATGGCTAGTGGATAATCGGACATCGATTTGTGCCATGGTACAACATTTCCTCCAGAAGTTGGATACAAATTGGCTTCCATGATCTGAGATTAGGACTGAGGGGAAACCATGCAGTTCTATAATCTGTTCAAGAAATGCTTTTGCCAGACCGGTAGCGTTAGGAAGTTCTTTGAATGGAATGAAATGTGCCATTTTAGAGAACAGGTCTACAACCACCAGAATGGTATTAAAACCTTGACAGGGAGGTAAGTCCGTAATAAAATCAAGAGAAAGAGTATGCCAGGGAGCCGGTAGAATATCCAGTGGTTGTAGGAGGCCAGCTGGTTTCTGTTTTTGTTATTTATTCTGTGCACATATCCCACAGGATAGAACAAATTGAGCAATGTCCTTATGCCAGGTTGGCCACCAATAAATCAGTTTAACCTTGGCTAGAGTCTTAGCAATTCCGGGATGGCCTTTGATCAGGAAATTGTGATAACCAGACATGACCAATTCTTGCAGATCTTTACTTGGTAGATATAATTGTTCCCTGAAGTAGGGTAATCCATCCAGAACCGTGTGATGTTCATTTGGGTAATTCCATTTCTGCAAGATCTCGGGGTTCATTAAGGTTCGAATGTTATTTTGAAGTTCACTCAGAGTCAATGTGGTGGTGAGTCCCAGTAGTTTATCACTTGGGATTATGGCAACAGGGTCCAGGGTACTGTTTGTTTTCTCTTCAACACCCATACGAGACAAGGCATAGGCCTTCCCATTCCGAACTCCCGGTCGGTATGTTATTACATAATCGTATTCTGCGAAGAATAGAGCCCACCACAACTGTCGTGACGATTGGGCTTTTGCTGACTTTAGGTATTGAAGCTTTCGGTGATCTGTGATTACTGTGATGGTATGTCTGGCACCTAATAGATACTGCCACCAGGCTTTGAAGGCTGATTTTATTGCCAACAATTCTTTGTCTGTAATTGCATAGTTATGTTCTGGAAGTGAGAATTTACGTGACCAAAAGGCCACAGGGTGTAATTGGCCTGTCTCTGGATCTCTTTGAGTGAGAACTTCTCTGATAGCTATGCTGGAAGCATCAGTTTCCATTACATAGGGGAAATCAGGGCGAGGATGTCGTAAAATTGGCACAGAGGTGAATCTTTTCTTGAGTACTTGAAAGGCCTGTTCCGCCTCTTCAGTCCATTGGAATTTTTTTGTGTTTTTTCTCAGTAACGATGTGATTGGGTGGACTATCCGTGAGAAATCTGGAATTAATCGGCGATAGAAATTCACAAAGCCGAGCATGCTTTGGGTTCCTTTAAGTGAAGAAGGTGACGGCCAATTAAGGATGGCATCTACTTTGTGTAAATCCATCTTGACTCCCTTTGGCGAGAGAAAAAAACCGAGGAACTCAACTTCGGTGACATGGAAGGAGCATTTCTCGAGTTTAGCGTACAGTTTGTGCTGGCTACATTTTGCAAGGACTGAGCGAACATATTCCATATGATCTCTTTCAGAGGTGGAATACACCAGGATGTCGTCAATATAGACCAGGGCACAGACATCGATTAATTCCCTTAATACATCATTCATAAAGTATTGGAATGCTGCGGGACCGTTGCACAGCCCGAAAGGCATTACCTGATATTTGTACAGGCCACACTTGGTGCAAAACGCGGTTTTCCATTCATCCCCTTTCTTAGCACGTACAAGGTGGCATGCTCCTCTGAGGTCTAGTTTGGTGTAGATTCGGGCATCCTTGACTTGGTCCAACAGTTCCGGGATAAGGGGAAAAGGGTAGCATTTTTTTTACTGTGATTTGATTAAGTCCACAGTAATCGATGCAAGTCCTCAAATCCCCTTCCTTCTTGGGTATGAAGAATGAGGGAGAGGCTGCCGGTGACTTTGACGGGCGTATATACCCATTAGCCAGGTATTGCTCCAGATAGGAGTTCAAGTGAAGATTTTCGGTTTCCGTAAGTGCATAAATTCGACCACAAGGAACCTGTGCGCCAGGTATCAGTTCGATCTGACAGTCATAGGGCCTATGTGGCGGTAATGTGTTAGCCTGTTCCTTCTGAAAAACATCTTGATAATCCTGATATTCTTTTGGTAAGGTGTCCATTGGTTCCACGATCCCCAATGCTATTCCTTGAACACATTTCAGGTTTGGCTGTGGTATAGATTTCAGGTAACAAGTGTGGGCTCATTCGTCAGAAAAGGTCAGTCTCTTTCCACGCCAGTTTATGTGGGGATTGTGAGTTACTAACCATGGCATCCCTAAGATCAACCGGAACTGAGGAGCTTTGATGAGGTCAAACGTGATTGCTTCTTGATGTCCATCCTCACACAGAAGGGTTAATTCTGTTGTGCATTGGGTTACTGGTCCTGAAGAAGTTTCTGTACCGTCAATAGTAGTTAACTTTTCAGTTGTTGGTTTTGTGCATAAGGGAAGTCCCATTTCTGTTGCCAGATCTCGATCTATGTAATTACCAACTTCTCCGCTGTCTATATATGCCTCTATGGCATGCATCCTTGACGGTTGTTGGTGATTGATCAAGGTTACTGGTAGGGCAAAATGTGAGGTCTGTGACTCATCCTTCTCGCTCGACAAGCGGACCTCTGCTGGGCCTGGTAGTTTTCCGATTCCTTTCCATCATCTTCTTTCTCTGTAGCGCCTACCACCTTCCTTGGAGGTTTCACTGGGCATTCTTTGAGGTAGTGACCCGATTTACCGCAGTATAGGCATTACTGTAGCTGTCTCCTCTTGTCTCTTTCAACCTTGGTTAAAGGGGGTCACAATCCTCCAATCTGCAAGGGTTCTGTGGTATTTTCTGATGGACGTTGAACATTATCTTTTGAACGTACGTACATGGCTCAATTTTCGAGTCTACTTCGGTCTGTTCTTCGATCCTGTAATCTGTGGTCGATCTGAACTACCAGGTTGATAAACTCTGCACAGTCTTTAGCAGTCTTTAGGTGGGTCTACCACTTGAGCAAGGAAATCCTTCAGGTCTCCTCGTAGGCCCCGATGAAATAACGTGGTTCTTTTATCTTCTGGCCACCCCGCTTCTACAACCAGTCTATTAAAGGTGGCAATATAAGTCAGCAAATCTTGATTCCCTTGGTGGAGGGACAGGAGTTCGTTATCAAGAGCTTGTCGATGCAAGTGTCAAGCAAATAACTTTTCCATCTCCTGTTGAAAACCCATGAAGTTCTGCAATAATGGGTCATCCCGCCTCACTAAACGTACGGACCAGTCTGCGGCACTTCCACTCAAATATGATAACACGAAGGCCACCCTTGTCTGGTCGTTTGGGAAAGCCCCTGGCCTACAAAGAAAATGGAGGCGGCACTGGTTGCGTACCTTCTGGGGTCTCCATTAAACCGTTCTGGTGGTGCCAGGGGTACTGCTCCCGGCAACGTTATCTGTACTGGATTGACTGATGATGGTGTAGCGACGGATGGTGCGAATCAGGGCAATGGAGCCTGCCCCGCCTGTTTTTGTAGTAGCTGTTTGCTTAGTTCATCAGTACAGTCTTTTGTGACTATTAACCCTCGTTTTAAGGCATTGGTTTCTTGCTGGGCTGCGTGTACCTTGGCGCGTAATTGTCCCAAAAGCTGGGCTAACTGATCAGTTTCAGATGCCTCCATGACGCCCAGGTGGATAAGGTTTAAAGACTTTGTGTTCTGTTACGCTCACCTAATATCCCCAGGGGCATCTGTAAGGCTCTGAGATCTGGAACCCTGGATGCGTATTTGCCCAGTGCTGAATAATTAATCTGCAATTACTAAAGGGAGGATTTCTGATAACTGTCTGTAATGGGTGAATCTCCCACCTCCCTCTGACCGATTCCCTTCCCACTGGGTTCTTTTCTCACCTTAGTTATTTGTAAGGTGAGCTATCCATCCTGCGTTTCTTGTGCAGAGGCGCTTGACGTTTGTTGGCGAGCTGCCTGAGTTGCTTCACTGGTGCAGTATGCCTTCCTTGGGCCCAGGCCTGCTATGACCACGAATCTGCTGGTTGGCAGGTAGGTTTGTTAATTGTAAGTCTTTGTTCTGTTTATGGTGGGAATTTGTTAATGTCTTTATCTCCTTCTTTTCAGGTGCGAAGGTCTTGATGCTGGCGTGTCGGATGGAGAGGCACGTTTCTAGGTAAGAAAAAGCATGAAGCGCAGCACCTTTATTATCTTTTAAAGCTAACCTGTGTTTTCTTCTTCTTCTCCTCACAGGCTGCTGTGGTGCTGCGAGTGGAAGAGAGCGCGATGAAAAACAGGCCCCCGGAATCGGTTAAGGTAAGTACAGCGCTGTTTGGTTGTTTAACATCGAAAGCAAACCTGAATATGTCTCTTTTCCTTTGCAGATGTTGCTGTGGTGCTCCGGATGGAAGCGTGGCGTAGCGCAATGGAATTCAGGTAAGACTGATGAAATTCGATGTTTTGGAAGCGCGTGTTCTAATATTGTTTTTCCCTTTCTCGTTATTGCAGGTCGCAAAGTTCGAACAGAATCTGTGGTAGCGGTTCGCCAGAAGTCCTTAAGCTAATACTCACAGGTGAGTGATGTTTCTTCTTCTCTTGGTTTCCACAGATTGCAGCCTAGTTGAGATGCTGAGTGCTGGATGGTGTTTTCTCAGGTAAAACAGAATAATCTTGTTCTTGTTCTTGCAGGATTACAGGAAGATGCTGAAGACCAGGAGCTGGACACGGTGAGCGTCACGCTGCTGGTTGCAGAATAACAAGAAGCATGTTCTGCAATCAGGGTGTGGTTTATATAGCCCAGGTAAACTAGTACCAGGGAAAGTAGTTCCAGGCCTGTCACACCCAAAACACTAGACCGCATGGCTTGGTTCTTAGAACTAGACTGTGTGGGTGCTTCCATGTTGGATTTAAAGCCCCATGTACATAAATGGGACCTAGTTTGAACAGCCCTTCCTGTTCTGACTTGAGTGTCGTGTAGACCGATGAGACCTCCGTCCCCAAGTGACGCACAGGGGAACTAATAGAAACCCGCTGTACGACCCTTGAGGCCACAGGTGAGAGATGTCTTCTCAGATCCACGGAGCCTCTTGGAACACCGATGCTGCTGTCAAGAGGGAATGAGGTTAAGTACCAGGCAAGCACAATACAATGAGGTAAACGAAAGTAACTAAAGTGTCTTACCTATCTGGTGTAATGGAGACCCAGGTAACCTAGTAGGGAGGTTCGAGGCTCATTAGATGCGGCGGTCCCTGGAATGGTAGAACCGCAGGTTTAGCGTGGATGAGGAATAGACACCTGTGGGAGTCAGGGCTTGACTTGAATCCCCAGTAGGGAAAAGGCGTAGAAGATCAGCAAAGTACCAAGGGATGATCCAAAGACAAGTCGAGGTGCAGTCCAAATATCCGGCAACAGGTAAACAGTTCCAAGCAAAAGTACCAAGGGGTGTCCGAGGGAGTCCGAGATAGAGTTCCGTGATCAAGGTAACAAGGAGCAAGTTGTAACGCCAAACAGTGTCCGAAGCCAGCTGAGAAGCAATGAGCGTTCTGTCTCTCAGACCTTTATACTGACCGCCCCTGGGTCATGTGACTACTCTGGATCATGTGACGTCCACCAAGATCGCATGGGGAACGCCGCAGAGTATCACGTGACCGGCGTGAAGACGTAAGGCCGCCCTTTCTGCTATACGTTCTCCAAGGCAGTTGCCAATGCAGAAAGGGTTGCAATCGAGCCCGTACACTGGTACGGAGTTTTCGGTTCTGTGGGTTCACCGAATCACTTGAGCCTCGAAGCTTGGGAGGAGATGTCGGGGGAATGTGAGCGGTGTTCTGACGTGTCGTGGCCTGATGTGCAGAGGATCGCCTAACACTTCCCTCCTACATATGAGCCTGGTGCCAAAGGTGCCAGGACTGGCTCCAGGAGCCCTTTGCAGTGGTTTTAAGGCCCTTGGGGTTATGGTGAGAGCCTGCTTGTGACACAACTTGTGCCCCCTCACAGTGGTCATGACACAGCAGCTCCCAGCCCTGCAAGAGAAGCCTCAGACCCGCTTCACATCTGGATGCCTTGCTGATTCAATAGCACTTGTCAACCCAGTATCCAGTGTGCTACTGT
This sequence comes from Ambystoma mexicanum, assembly GCF_040938575.1. Classification (NCBI taxonomy): domain Eukaryota; kingdom Metazoa; phylum Chordata; class Amphibia; order Caudata; family Ambystomatidae; genus Ambystoma; species Ambystoma mexicanum. Next base: position 844,805,247 of record NC_090937.1, read on the forward strand.
GTTTCGGAACAATGTTTGTTGTGCGCTGGCTCCCTTCTGTCTTACGACCATGCTACGTCTGGACCTGCCGCTCACCTTAGTTTTTGTCCCTTTGGGCTTGTTTTTGTGGGTCCTCGCTCTGCTGGCTGCTTAACGTCTGGCCAAGTGGCTGGTTCCCACCGCAGCTCTCATACCTATATCCCAGCCGTAGCATGGGTCGGGGATTTCTGTTGTGTCGATGCTTTGCCACCAGCAGATCCCCCCCATATCCTGGTCTATGCTGTTCACCCATGTGCTGCTAAAGGGGTTGCTTCCTCCCCTGCTCCGCCACCAGGTCTCCGCTGCCCATCACGCTGCACACCATCAAGGACCGCTGATCACTCTTCCAGGCATTGGCAGCTCCACTCAGCTTTGGTCCGCTGCAGGCACGTATGCCAGCCACGATCTTATCTCCGCGTTTGATCTCTTTGTCCGTTTTACGCCACCATTTTCCCAGGGTTGTTATATTACCAATTCACTTGTGTGAGTCTGCAAACTTCGCCTAGCTGTTCTGTTATTTATTTGTGCATTTGCTCGTGGGCCATCTGTCCTCTGCACTCGCCACTGTGTACTGTTCTTTGGGTATTCCACTATTTACAGCCCATTGGATCGCGCCAGTGTTGCCTCCTGCACCACCAGCAGCAATGTACTGAGTGTGCTTGTGTGGTGTTCAGCATCTGCTAGGGCTCCAAACACTTGCCATGCACGTTGGTTATGTGCATCAGTATTGCATCACATCACGTTCGCCCTTCCTTGTTCCTGTCTACATTAGCACATCTTAATTCAATAGAAGTCCTTGTTTTGGGGCAGTTCCGTTCTCAATGGGCGTTTTGCACTGAGCGAGCCCCCCTCTTGCACACACGGTTGTTCCAATCTGTACCGTGTCAAGGGCCATGCCCTGTTTCTTATTGACAGTCTTTTATTATGCTGTCTTTGACCGCACCTCAAAACTATGTGAGCCGTCAACCCTCGCTCATGCACTTATTTCGTTACTGATAATTATTCCACAGGCTAGCGTTGGCCCCTCGGTTGCCACTGCTGGCTCGTGGCTGAGACCCTGGGGGTGTCACTGCATCATATCCTCCCGGTTTCCTGGCGTTCCTTCTAATGCTTGCACTCCACTCCACATCGCGGGCAGAGCTATCTATGTCCATTGAGCCTGCTCTGAACTCTTACAGGCGCGGCTGTCGGGGGCCCACCACCCGTTCTTATTTAATCGCTGTTGCCTCCAGTGAACGCGCATTCAGTTTCACATAGACATTGTATCCGCTCATCCCAATTCGGCTACAACGTTGCCCAGCTCGCGCCACCAGATTTCTGCACTTTCTCAGTTGCTGCATTTCGCAGGGCAGCGTTTCTCACACGGCTGTCTAAATCAGCTCGTAGCCAAGACCCCTCTCCTGGCTCTTTGGCAATCGGAGCTCCTTTCATGCCCACATTGCGTGCGTCTGTGTACTGTCTATTGCAGCCCGTCCTAATATCAGCCTTTGTTCTCCCACGGCCACCATTTTGAGCTCGTCATTTCTTCTCGGACGATTATTTCCATTGGCTCAAAGTACCCAAGCCATCATATCGATCGACACACAAGTGCATCCAGCTGTGCTTCCTTATTTCAGCTGCTCATGTCTTCAATTTGAAGTCGGCCAGGATCTGTTAATGTATGATTTTTGCTCGGATGATTTTCGGATCTGCAGGCGCACTCCTGAGGCACGTCTTGCTACATGGCTCTCTTGCCACGCCCCACAGACACCTTTTATGTTATTAGTTGTCTGAACACAGTTGCAAAGCCTACATGTCAGCCATATTTAAAATGTTTAGCTAAGCCAGTAAACCATTTAGTTGCATTGAGTCCCTGTATTGGCATAAATATTTCGATGTTACTTAGTAAGTTGTTAAGTGAGATGTCATTATTTTGTAATTCTATATGGTAGTATCATTATTTGGTAGTTATTAAAACGTCATTTAAACGGCTTAGGTAAGCCGTTAAAATGCTAACTGACACAAATAATAGAACATGTCAATCCTTTGTTTTTAAAGTACTTAATTCGAGCGTTGGGATCCATCATTTCACAATGAGGAACTATTTCTAAATATGCACCTTGGTTAGATAATGCCACAATTATGATTTTAACTTTAAAGTGCTTCTTAAAATCAGTCTGGCTACATTCAATATAAGTGTGCATTCATTAAAGGCGTCTTTGATCTCTAAATTACGTATTTCAATGTACATTTTCTATTAAACCATCACGTATATCATGTGACATTTTTATAGATCTATCATGTGTTTTAGCAGGGTGAAACATGTCACCTCTGATGAATGGCTTTTATGTACATGTTGCCACTTAAACCTTACAACGGATGCCTGCTATTTGCAATGGTACAAAGTTAGCTGTATAGTTAATTTTATTTTATTTTATTTGAAGCCATTCTATAGCTTCATGTAGACCTTGGGTATCATGTTGGGTCAAGTTTTTTCTCTTTTTGGAATAGTTTATTATTTCTTATATTTTGATTCTCTACTTTTACTACTTGCAATACTGTCCAGCTGAATGCTTCATGACTATGTTTGTTTTTTCCATGAAGTGTTTAACCATTGACACTTGCTGAATTTTGTTTTTAAACAGCTCCTGTGTTCTATTATGCAAGTTTTTACTTTTCTACAGGTTTTACCTATATATAAAAGTCCACAGGGGCACTTGATCATGTAGATTACATGGTCAGTGTTACAATTTGAAAAGCTCTTTTGCACCCATTATTTTATTGGGGCCTATGTCTACTTCTTTGTTTTTGCACGTCATTTTACAGACTCTGCATTTACCACATGGCTAGTGTTCCTTGATAGGGTCTAGTCCCCATAGCGCAGTGATGTTTTCCATGGGAAGTATTTTTGTTTTAAGTTTACTACTACTGACATAATTCCTATAGATTCTGTTTTTTTACAGGCAAAGATACGTGGTGGCCGTTTTGATGTCGCTGTTTCAAAGATGTTCCAGTGTTTTTGGATGACGTTGCGTATCGCTAAGCTCTGATTAGTGAAAATATTGACGCACATTATCCTGTCAGTTGTTTTGACTTTTTCTTCCAATAGCGCTTCTCTATTATTGTAAATGCCTGTTTAGCTGCTTTATTAACTAGTTTCTTTGGGTATCCTCTCTTTTTTAATTTAGTCATTAGGATGTTGGCCTCATCTTCCTAGGACATGTTTTTGCTGCTGTTTCTTTTTAACCTTATAAATTGGCCATAAGGCAAGTTATCTTTAATGTGTTGAATGTGGTGGCTTTGACAATGTAATAAAGAATTACGATCACTTTTTTTGTGATGAGGTTTAACCTATACCTCCATTTCCTCGTGAAAAATAGTTAAATCAAGGAAGTTGGTTGATTCATGTCTGAATTTCCTATGAGAATTTCTTCAACTGTAGCTGGGGTCTCTTGTTGGGGAATATTTATGTAAAGTGAGATTATGTCTGACCCAATTAATTAGTTTACTTTGGGATTGAAATCTAAGTGTTCAAACTTTTTTATAGCCCCAGTTGTATCTTTAAGGTATGATGTCATTGTTTCTACATGTCCCTTTAGGTAATGATTGGCAAACTTCGAGAGTTGCTCTAGCACAGAATGAATGCCCACAACAATGGGTCGACCAGGTGGTTTAATTAATGTTTTGTGTATTTTTGGAAGACAGTAGAATGTTGGTACAGAGGATTCTGTATTCATAAGGAAGTGTACTTCCTGTTTGCTGATCCAGTCTCTATTTTTGGTTTTAGTAACTTTAGAGTCTATACGTTTGAGAAGTTCTTTTGTTGGATCTTCTGATAGTTTTTTTATAGATAGTGGTGTTCTGTAGTTGACTAAGGCATTTGTTAACATAATTTGTTGTGTCAAGTATTACTATCCCTCCTCCCTTGTTTGCTCATTTTATTATTATATTGTCATTATCTGTTAGGGTTTTCAGGGGTTCTCTTTCATTTTTACTTACATTTTGAAAGATTTTGGTATTAGTTTTCTTCAATTTTGCGACATCTCTAAGGAGTTTCTTTTCAAATATTAGTGATTTTGGGGAGCAAGTATGGGTAGGTGGATCGAACATGGAAGCCCGTACAGTTCTTGGGTGTACCTTCAGTGGTTTCCCCTCTGTACTTTTAGCAAAATATTCTTTTATATGGATCTTTCTCATTAGTTTCTAAAAGTCTGTTGGAAATTCGAATGGATCATGTTGCTTTCTGATGACGTAGCCAAGGCCTTTACTAAGTACTTGCTGTTCCATGTTGGTAAGTTTGAAGTTACAAAGATTAACTATGAGTGATTCCCGCTCCTCATCTGTCTCCAATCGTAGTCCCAAATCCCTATGCTCTGTCTTTGGTATAAAAAAGAGGAATGAAACATTGTGTTTTTACCTCCTCTTCCTTGTCTCCTGTTAGGCTGACCTCTTCCCCTGTTGTAGAATGTTTTTTTTGTTTGATTTACCTTCCCCTGGATCATCTTAGTCACTGCTGTCATTACTGGTGCTATAAGAGGTAGCTCTAAATCTTACTCTTCTTGATTGGTTGTTCTGTCCCCCTTGTTGCAAAGATGTTTTTTATATCCTTCTTGTATATATGGAAACACCTTTTGTGGCTAAATTTGGCTAGATCTTTCTTAAGTCTTTGAATACGTTTTTATGTATTCTTTTGTTTGAAATCTTTCATATCTTTTTCAATTTCTTCTATTCTTTACTTATAATTATCTAATGATGTTATTTTTTTATATCTTCTTCTATTTTCTTAAGATCTATCTCAATTGTTTCTACTGTTTCTTTAGCTGTATCTATTATGAGAATAGGCCAATCTCTGCCACAACGATTGGCGAAATAACTCCATTGCACTTTGAACTTTTTGTTGTCTAAAAATAGACGGGTTCATTCTGAATGATGAACGCTTGTGGTAATGATTTGTTTAAGTACTCCAACATTATAGCTCCATGTAATTCAGAGCAAATTAGCCTTTTGCTTAGCTGTGTTATTTCCTCCCAATCATTGGGTTTTTGGTTTAATTCTCCCAATTCGCTATTATTCAGAATGAAGATGGCAATCATTAAGGCTGCTGCATGGTCGTCACTGAAAGCCAAGATTTTATCTCCAGCCGTGTTTATGTGCAGTAGAAAGGTAAAGACCTTAAATTGAGGGTCAGTCAGAGCATCCCACTGTAAAGTAAATCATGTGACTGTTCAGCCACTGAGATCACTCGAAAAAAATGGTTCTGTCCCGATAGACACTCATTCTTTAGTGAAATCCCTACCTTTTTCCAGGGTGAGGATAGATTTGAAGTATAAAGTAAAGCTAGATGGATATTGCAAAACAGTTCAAAGAGTCTGGTGAAAATTAGACAAAATATATCAAATATTTAGTAAACACATTTTCTAAAAGTTACAGTGAATAAATCATGAAAATTCATACATTATTACAAATAAAAACTATTATAAAAAAGAGTCTGTGACAATCTTTTTCCTATTGATGGTAGTCTTGTTAATGAGAGTAAGTTAATTGACAGGTATAGGATAACTCTTAGGTTATTTATCAGGTTCTTGATGTTTACAACTTATTTTTTATACATCCTAATAGAAAAATTATACAGGATAACGCTCTCAACATTTTTCTGTTCACTGTTTTTTGTCTGAAACATTCATCAGGAGACAAAGTAATAGTCACATAGGCTTTCCGCAAGTTCAGCTCTAGTCTTCCCTTCCTTCAGTTATATTAGCATGGAGTCTTTGAACTGTTAATAAAAACAAACAATAGTATGAGCTGTTAATGCTCAAATTGCTAATGTAGTCTTTATTGACTATATAACTATTATCAAGGGTATAGTTACCTGATATAGTGTGTGGGTGCGGTTAAGCAAACCTATCCAAATTGTTGGAGTTTCTTAGGAGGCACTTGTAATTAGTATACCCCTTCAGAAGCATCTGCATAGAGATACATTTTAATCTCTTTAAACCGCAAGTAACTCTTTTTGGCCACCCATTTTTCCTTTCATTCATGAGCACAATACTTTTAACTCTATCACCTACCTGCATGTGAATTAATGCTAAGGTTCCTCCTTTTTAGAGGGGGTTAAAGTTTCTCTCTGATTCTTCTCTGTCTTTAAACAGTTAGTAAATCCACCTGCAATTCGGTTTTACCACAAAGTAGTGTGTCACTCCTTCATAGTTCTTAAAGAGGATAAATAGGTATCCATAGTTTAGTTTAATTTAATAAGGTAGTCCAATAATGGCTGACTGTCATGCGGTTAAGTATAGCTTCGATTTACTAAAACCGCAAACATTTCTCTTTTACTTTTTAGTGAGCAATTTGTTCCTATTATTTGATGAATAAATAAACATTTAATGAAGGTGATTGCCATTTGCCCCTTATCCCTCTTATGAATAGTCTTAGATTTGTATATTCCTGATATTTGTTAATTGCATTAAAGCGTAGTTCTTACTCGTTTGTAATCATAATTACGGACAAACATATAATTGCTTATAAATGCGCACACTTACTTTGAACGGAGTGTTATCTTCCGTGCGCCCACTCTGTATGCTGTTGATGCCTCGGTTCTTGCTAATCTTCTGTAAATGGATTACATGCTCATCATTGTAATTCCGTGAATTCAATTCCCCTTGTGTTTCTAGACATTCTGATTTTGACATTCTGAGGCCCGCAATTGGTCCCCTGCTCCTGCTCGCCCCTCCCCACCTGCCTCTAATGGAGGGGGGCTCACCGGCAGGCGAAGCCGCAGAGGAGCGAAGGCCAGGAGAAAAGGCCAAGCTCACTCTTTGCAGCTCTCCGCTGCTCGACGGTGCAGATGGCGCCTCCACGCTCGCTCAAGCTCACACAAGGTAAGGCCTCCAGCCTCCACGCCTACCAGTCACACCCCTTGCGTGTACTTACCCAGGTCACTGCCATGCGCACCACGCATTGTCCCTACAGGAATGCACGACTACGGTCACGAACCCTGCCTACCATTCCCCTCACTTACACACCCAATATAGGGTACCGGAATGCAAGGGTTGGCGTGAGAAGCCAGCCTCCAAGCATCTCGCGCTTCTTCACTAAGGCCAAACCCAGCCCTTGTAATGCCACTCATTCGGTGGCAACGCTACGACAGACTTTCATTGTCCATACCACCAAAAAAGACCTCATGGCTGCCACAAACAAAAGTACCTCTATTAACATTAACTCTGCACCTCAGCTAATGCCCAAACCTACTGGCTCTCCCATGCCCACTGCCCATGCTAATGCCGCCCCCATGGCCAATCACTGTACTATGTTGCCTAATGCTATGCCTATGCCTACTGCCCATGCTGATGCTGCCCCCATGGCCAATCACTATACTAAGTTGCCTAATGATATGCCTATGCCTACTGCCCATGCTGATGCCGCCCCCATGGCCAATCACTGTACTATGTTGCCTAATGCTATGCCTATGCCTACTGCCCATGCTGATGCCGCCCCCATGGCCAATCACTGTACTATGTTGCCTAATGCTATGCCTATGCCTACTGCCCATGCTGATGCCGCCCCCAAGGCCAATCACTGTACTATGTTGCCTAATGCTATGCCTATGCCTACTGCCCATGCTGATGCCGCCCCCATGGCCACCCTTGACTCCACCCCACTCTCTATTTCTGAGCCACTCTCCACTCCGGCTAGCCCGCCCACCTCCACACCTCTCTCTGCCTACACACTCAGGTGCGCACTGATCAATGCTGATCCATACCTGCACACGCCCTTGACGTCAACGGCCTGCTCATCAAGGACGATCTCGACCTCCTCATCCTTACTGAAACTTGGTTCAATGAAACGTCAGGCCCAGCCTTATCCCTTGCCATCCCACCTGGGTATTCCATTCTCAGGAAAGACCGCACCTCGCAGAAAGGTGGAGGCGTTGCCCTCATCGCCAGGGAAGCCATTGCCATTAGAGAAGTTGAAGGCCTGCTTGACACCAACAGCGACTACCTCCCTCTAAAAATTGACATTTCTCCCAACTGCACCATAACCTTGCACATTGTATATAGACCCCCAGGCTCATCCTCCGACTTCCATGACACCCTTATCCACACACTGTCCAACAACATCAAAAAAACATCACAGGTCTTACTTCTGGGGGACCTCAACCTAGGGCTGAACGACCCCAAGGACCCCCCTGCGAAATCCCTCAAGAAAGCCCTGTCCAAACTCGGCTTCACACACTCCATCTCCGAGCCCACTCATATAAAAGGGCGCCCCCTCGACTGGATCAGTCATCACAACTGCTCCCTTCACATAACTGCTAACATCCCCATCCCTTGGTCGGACCACCACTACATCCAATTCACCCTCTGAACCAAGAAAGTGGCCCTCGCCCCCCCCCCACCGTGCCCAGCAACCTACGCCAGGAGTTCTCATCTTCTCACAGTTGAGAATCTAGCACCCTACCTCCTCAACCCTGCCCTCCAGGCCCCCTCCTCTAACAACCCCGAAACCTTAGCTGACACCTTTAAGGATACCATCACGTCAGCCGTTGACGCCATTGCTCCATTGACCCTAAAAAACGCAAAAAAAGCCAAACATGCCAACTCATGGTTCTCCAAAGAACTTCTTGAACAACGTGTGCAAAAAAAGGACGGCCCTCTCCGCCTGGAAAGCCAGCCCCTCTGAGGCCACCAAATTGAAGTTCAAAACAATCTCCAAATCCTACAAGACTAACGTTACCTTAGCGAAGGCCGCCTCCTTTAACACCAGGATTGCTGAAGCCAAGTCAGGGTCCAAGGAACTATTCACCATATATAGGGAACTGGAAAAACCACCTGCCCCCCGCCATCAATCATCAAAGATGACAAGTGTTGTAATAGCATTCAGTCGGCCATGCTCAACACCGTCCAAACCAAAATCCGCGGCCACCAAAAAGCACACTCCAACATCATAGCCAAATTGCACGCCCCCCATCAAGACCAGCGCCTCCCCTTTATTTGAATTCAAAGATGTCACTGAGCGAGAGGTCATCACCCTGCTCAACTCCATCAAACCCTCCAATTGCAAGGGCGACGCCTGCCCAGCTAGCTTCAACAAAGACTCAGCACCCATCCTAGCCCCCTTCCTTACAGCTTTTATCAACTCCTCCTTCCAGTCAGGCCTTGTCCCGTCCAGACTCAAGGAAGCTTGGGTGCGCCCACTCCTTAAAAAACCCTCACTTGACCCCACAGTCCCTGGTAATTACAGACCTATTACCACTATACCCTTCCTGCTCAACATTTTGGACAAAGCAGCTTACCTGCAAGTCCAGAGGTTTTTAGAGGATAACCGGCTCCTAGGCCTGCGGCAATCTGGTTTACGCCCACGGCACGGCACTGAGACGGCCCTCCTAGACCTTAAGAATCAAATGGACAATCTTAGAGAAGCAGGCAAACCTGCTCTCCTACTGCTCCTTGATCTATCCGCGGCCTTTGATATTGTGGACCACAACACCTTGTGCCACCATCTAGCCACCCAAGCCAACTTCTCCCCGAAAGCCTGTCAATGGATCACCTCCTTCCTCCAAGAAAGGGCCATGAAAGTCTTCTCGGAGTCTGCATCCGCCACCCCGAGCCTCCTCACCTGCGGTGTTCCCCAAGGGTCCTGTATAGCACCTACGCTCTACAACCTTTTCACAAGGCCCCTGTTCAGCATCTTGGATTCCCTTGGCATATCCTACACCAATTACGCGGATGACACACAAGTACTCATCCCACTCTCGGGCGACTACCAAGCAGACACCAACACCCTCACCACTATCTACGCCACCATCCAATCGTGGATGGCAGAAAACTGGCTCAGCCTCAATAGTGAAAAAACTGAACTCCTCCTCATAGGATCACCGTTCACACTGGGCAACCTTGGAGACCAGTACTCGTCTTTCACCATCGATAACATTCCTATCAAGGTCTCAAACCATGTTAAGACCCTCGGAGTCTACCTTGACTCCAACCTCTCCATGGACAGACAGGTCAATGCTATCGCCACCTCCTAAGCCTATTACTCCAAAATCCTCAACGCTGCTAGGCCCTTCCTGGCCCGCCACAATTGCCTCACCATTGCCAGGGCAATTATTTGGTCAAGGCTAGACTATTGCAATTCCCTCCTCGCTGGGACCTCCAGCAAATACGTTGCCAAATTGCAGCTAGCTCAAAACAAGGCGCTCAGGGCAGCCACAGGTACCGCCAGAAGAGACCACATCTCTGAAATCAGAAGGCAAGCCCACTGGCTCCCTGTCAAAGAGAGAATTGTCTTTAAAACACTTTCCCTCACCCATAAATGCCTCCACGAGCTCGCCCCGCCTTACCTGACCGACAGAATCATCAGGCACACGGCCACCAGACCCCTAAAATCACGCTATGCCAACACGATTGTCACACCCACTTCACGAAAGGTGTGCGCTGGAGGCTCCAGCTTCCCCACCCAAGCAGCCACGCACTGGAACGCCCTGCCACCTCACCTAAGACTGATTGAATCACATCTAGCCTTCCGTGAGGCTATTAAAACTAGACTCTTTGTCTAAACAGAATATCTATCACGAGTTGGTTTGAACAATTCCCTGCATATTTGTTCGTTACCGTGTAACCATGAGCCCATTGGGCACCCGCCTGTAAATCTAGTCTGCTTATCATCTGTAACAGCGCCTCGATGCCTTATGGACTGCAAGCGTGCTTGATAAATGCAAAATAAATAAATAAATAAACTCTATGGTTATTCTTATACAGACATCTTTTATGTTGTTAGTTCCCAAAAGTTGGGGTCTTCTCTAAAAGCAAACTTCAACTATTCATCACAGACAGGTATAGCCTCTTGAATGTCTCAGAAATCGGCCCTTACATCACCTTCTATAAAGTGCCACCAAAATCCCATGTTCCTACTCTCTTCCACAAGCCATGCTATTTCCCTGGTCTCTTGCTGGGACTGCTGCTCTATCCCTCTGTTCCACACAACCAAGTTCTTCAATATGTACTTTTTTTTTTCTCATAAGCAATTGCTGAGACAGAACTTTGTGTTATGTACCAAAGCTTCACCAATGAATAAATTAATCTTTTATAAGATGCGTAATACCAGAGACCAGTCTCTAAGCGCTGGACTTATATTTGTATCTTTGTTACTCTATGTTGTTCTTCTTCCAAGACAAACACCTTTCGCCATAGCTATCCTCTCGCCCATTAACATTAGCTTACATTCCATTGGCATACAAATGATGGCATTCGATATACCCATGGACATGGAAGTCGAGGCTCGACATGAAAAGATGGTCTAAATGTGTGGTAGATTGATGCAATAGGGCAGTGCCAGGCCTAAACGATAGTGTTAAAAACGAATTCGCAATTCAGCTTCCTTTCATGGGTGCACCTTGCAGCATGCCCAGACTCGCAAGCGAGCGCACACATGCCCAGAAGCAGTTCCTCACTCCACTGTGTAAACCAGTGAAGAGAAGAAGGGATGTGGGCTCAAATGTGTTACCCAGTATCCACAAGAAGCCTAGCTAGTTTAGTGGTGGAAGGGAAGGTGTGGGGAAGATGGCACGGATAGGGGTTTTGTGGAATGGGGCACACAACGGTGGTTTTAGCTGAAGAGGAGAAAGCTCTGAGGAAGGCGATGTTGGCGCAGATGATGAATACAGGGTACTTGGCAGGAACTGGGGTAAAGGAATCTGCAAAAGAAGGGTGGTCAGAAGCAGGAGTGGGCATGGTGGGCATGAAAAGGAGTTCTCAGGGAGAACAATTCGCTGTGGAAACCATGGCAAGGTTTCATGGGCATAGAAATGTGGCATGGCCCCAAATGTGATTGTTTATATAGCTAGCAATTTTCTTTTTGAAATGTGTATGCTGGCCTGTTGCCCCTGTCCACCACCAAGTAGTGACCAGTTGAACCAATGTCGTTCTCAGTAGAGGGGCTTCCACACTCTGTAAGGGTGACCAGACAGCACATACCTATTAATCGGTGCTAAAGTCGAGCACATTTCAGTAAGGATCTATTAGTGTTGATCAATTTGGAAGTTGGCTTTTGTTTAGATTAAGAGAGGCATGGCTCAGATTATGAATTGCTTATTTTAAGTAACCCATGGGATCATTGTCTCCCATAGTTACAGGTAACTCTCAACTATTGAACACGCAGACTCATACATGTTTCGCACTAAGTAGCAGATATTAGGTCAACTATACGACCTCATTCACATGCTTGTTCTAGGCCTTCTCTTATTCATCAGTATTTTTGGTAGAGTCACATTTGTAGCATAACAAACTTTATATTTTTCCAGTAGAAACTGCGTTAAACTTTGTTTTCTTCTCTTCCTCCTTCAATACGTGTTCTTGATATTATCCCAATTTTGGAAAAATAATGAAATTGCACTCGCGATGGAAATGTTAATATTTCCCCATTTGTGTTCTCCAACTGACAGTTTAATATTCAGTCAAGTGTTATCACCGAATGTTTTTTTTTATTTTTTATCAATCACTGTTTCTAACGGTGATAGTCTAGTGACCAAGGCGTGTGGTGGGCTGCCTCCTGGTGCAAATACAGCCTTATCTGGCATCTTCCCGTTTCATATTTTGCCACGGCCTCCTCTCCACCTGTGTTTCTCGAGGTGCTGCTGCCTGTGTGGGACACGGAGACGCCCCCATCAGCTGATTACACGGGAGTGGCGCGCTTGCAAGATAGGGCTCGCTGAATATATTCCAGTATACCACAACTCTAAGCAAGCCACAGACACATTCCCATCAATTGCCAGAGATAAACAATAGATGTAAATGGCTATTTACGAAGGTTATTCAATCACGAACAGTCATGCAGTCTTCTGTATCCCTTGCATACTAAGAACGTTTTGGATTTATGTCCTTTTTTCATTGTATATATCGTATTTGATCGGTCAAGGACTTACACAGTGTACTATGTCGTATGTAAATGTATTTCGTTCCAACTGTGTAAACTTAACTGTCATGGATTGATTTTCAAGTCGAAATAAACCATCTTTGTATATGATGTGAATTGTGAAAACAGAAATATGCTTGTCATAATCTATTTTAATGTGCTGGGTGTTGAAAAAAAACTGTTACCTGCCAGTGAATCACACATGCACGAGAACATGCGACAGAATAGCGCCACAGGTATTTGCAAAGCAATACAAAACACTATTTTTTTTTTACAGTCTTGCAAAATGTTGATTCATGATAAGGGTTTCTTTCAAATCGATATCTTGAGCAATAATTATTTTGGAAATGTGTAAATGCAGGGAACTAGTGCATGCTCATGTTACGAACAGGTGCGTTAGTATAACATCATTTTACGATATGTACAACACCACTCATTTCAGAGAAGTGAGCAGCAGTCGGGTGGCTGCGACATCGGGCCTCTTTCAAAGAAAGACCGAGTCTAGACATGACCTGGAGGCGAGAGGAACCCGAGCCCTGCTCCAGATGGACGAGCCGTCCGTTAAAATCAGCGCCGCCGGTAATTGAAAAGAAGAGCTGTGGGAGCCACCGACAACACCATTCATTGCACCAGCAACAATGATAAACGTGTATCATCAAAGCAATGCGGCGCGAGCTCCAGGGTCGCAAAGATCAAAGGTTACTCTGAGCACAGGTCAGCCAAATGTATCCCTGGATCATCCAATTAGAAAATGGTTATCAGCATGCTTCAAGCAGGTGAGAATGTATTGGGAAGCCCGTCAGACCGAAAGCATGCAACAGTGGCTGAATGTGGGCGAGTGAGCAGCACAAATTGGCTTCAAATGCAACCCTGAAGGATTTAGAACATGATGATCGATTGAACGTTGCTGATAGGCTGCTTGCCATTGAAGTGGACGTGGTGTTTCTTCCCCAGCCCTGTCACAGAAAGTGTGGTTACCTTGCAGCACGTGATGAAGGTGCCTGGTCCAGGCGGCTGGAGGTGTGTGACCTGATGCTGTATTGAGCGTTCGAATGTTGGCTCCTCACACATGGACACGGAGGACCCTTTGGACCCTTTGAAAAGCTTGAGTATGCACCCCATTATGAGTTTGGACGTAATGGTGAAAACGTGAAATGTAAATGTCTCCTATTTTTAAAATACCACCTAATTGTGATTGCATGAGGGATGTACTGCATGGGGTACACAGAAAGTACTGCATGGGTAAATAATGTAATGTTATGTTATTGTGGCAATAAGACCCGAGGCGGCGGGCCAATACCGCCCCAGGTAATGCCCCGCCGCCGAGGGTCTTATTGCCATTAGCACCCCGGCCCGTTAGACTGTCAAAAGCTTTCCAGTGATGCCTTGCTGCTTCAGGCAGTGTTGGGGTTCAGGCTGGAGCTTACCACAGAGCCCTTACAGAGAGCCCTAGCCAGGCAGCTACTGCGCATGCAGGAGTACAACAAGTTCTTAGCGGAGGAGCTGCAGCAGTTAGCCAGAAAAACTGTGGTAGATCGCAGTGAGAGTGCATCACCCGTGTTCCTTAGCAGCATATTTCTAGTCCACAGAAAGGAAAAAGTGAGACCCGTCATCAATATGAAGGAACTCAAGGGGTGACTGATTTACTGACACTTCCAAATCGCAGGGGTTCATCTCCTCAGAGACATTTTCTGGAAGCGGTACTGGCTAGTAAGGATAGACCTGAAAGACGCTTGATGGTCCATGTCACCGCAGGTATCTGAGCTTCCGACGGATTAAGTAGGTGTGGAAGTTCAAGTGCCTCCCATTTGGACTTGCTTCGGCACCATGCGCTTTCACAAAGATTATGAGGCCAGTGACGGCTGCCAGGAGGAAGAGAGCACGAGGATCGTAATGTACCAAGATCATATTCTCTTACTAGCAGACTGCAAGCACACTCCACTGGACCAGGTGCAGTGGGAGTTTGAGCACCTTATGTCTTTGGGTTGCCTTATCAATCAGAAGAAATCTGAATTCATTCCCAGATGGCGCTTGAAATTTCTGGGTTTGATAGTGCATACCACAACAGAGACCCTGGAATTCCCAGCACTCAAGATGCGAATGATAAAGAAGGTGTTGCAAGCAGCTCTAGCGAAGACCATGATGTCATTGTGAGCACTAGCAAGGATTGTAGGTCTGCTAGCATCCTCCAAACCAGCACATTTCTATTACAGTGCACTAGAGAGTTTGAAAATGTGTCACCTTCAGGAGGGCCTGGGGTATCATCAGCTAGTGCCCTTGGATCGGGAGGTCACATTTAAAGTGGTGGCTCGAAAATATGGAGGCTTGGAATGGCTGGGCGATCTTTTTAGAAATCCCAGAATTAATGATATAGTCAAACACGAGCACAGTTGGCTGAAGCGCAAGATGTGGACAGTTAGAAACAGGAGGCAAGTGGTGGCAGGAGGAGATGAACATTCACATCAATTGCCTACACCTATTGGCTGGTTAATTCGCAGTAAAGGCCTTCAAAGGAGACACATTGGAGTGTTGTAGTCTTCTCAGGATGGACAACATCTCTGCGTTGAGATATGTCAATCACCTTGGGCCCCCTCTACTCTCAAGTGCTATGGCTCTGCATGGATGAGATGGTCGTTATGGTACAGCCAGCATGATATACATCCCATTTTGGCCCCTGTAGTTCAATTACTGAATTCTTTGGCCTCCCTCGTGAAAGGGAGCAAAGCATTTTGGACCGTAGGTGTGTACAGGTCAACGATTTCACCTAGGAACAATCCAGTTGAGGGAACTCCGGTAGGCAAACACCCCGCAGTGGTGAGTTTACTGTGAGTGGTGAAAATGTGCATGCCTCCTCTGCTGAGGTACGCTCACCTG
The DNA here is from genome assembly GCF_040938575.1 of Ambystoma mexicanum. Taxonomy (NCBI): domain Eukaryota; kingdom Metazoa; phylum Chordata; class Amphibia; order Caudata; family Ambystomatidae; genus Ambystoma; species Ambystoma mexicanum. The sequence continues at coordinate 844,821,027 of NC_090937.1, forward strand.
TCGGACGTCAATTTAGTCTTATGGCTCTTTGTAGATTGGCTGTGGAACAGGGATCTATGTGATCAGCCGTTGTTGGGGAAGCTAGATATACTGCTCTGCCTGTTGTCCTGTAAGAGTGTGACAGATTTGAAGTCCCTGAAAGTGGATAGGAAGGCGTTCGACCTGGAGGGGAAGCGCTCACTGTTGCAAACCAAATAAAGTGTCACTTTTCAGTTATATCATATCTGTATTTTCCAGATCAGCCGAAATTATGCGTGGCTAATTGTATCAAGAAGAATGAGGCTAGGACGAATTAAATGAGACCGCTGGGCCCATCCCAGCTAGTCATAAGGTGCAGGTAGCCTTTTAAAGTGATAGCGGCCGCAACTATAGTTAGATGGGTGCATGAGGTCATGACCCTAACTGGCATAGATGTGGCACAATTTGGTGCACACTTTGTGAGTGGTGCTGTGGCATCTAAAGTCTTTAGTTCTGGGGCTAGTCTCCAAGAGATATTGAGAGCAGCGGACTGGTCCAATGATTCAACTTTTAAGATGCTCTATTTCAAGCCAGTTTCCAGATTAGCTGCCCCGCAGTACACAGCTTTGAACTTTGAAATTCTCACCTGTGGTCTTGACATAGAATGAAGATTACCCATGCTTATGTCACAAGGAGATTTAATTGTATTAACAGAGGCGAGCATTATTTACCCTTTGGCACAATTCATGTATTAGATATAATGTATTGTTTGGATGTCAGCAGTGTTGGTGTACATTGCGTATTTTTATCTTACTAATGTGTTGTTTGTTTGTTAGTGATGATCAGATGGCAGGATGAGTGGCAAAAGGCAACGGCGCGACGGTGTGATGGTGCGTCGATGGTTGGGTCATCAGCACGAACCTGTAGAGGGTGGTATTGCATGGCTCCAGTTCAGCTCCAGTTCAGTGGTGAGTTAGCAGCAAAGTGTGTTAATCGTTGGTTATCGGATGTCAGTTTGAAGGCATCAAAAGAAGAGGAAAGGACCGGGGCAGGAAGTGACTAAGGGCCCAGAGGGGAGGAAATGGACTAATGGACTACCAAAGACCCTGTTAGGACTCGTTCCAACTCCTGGTCATTATGGCAACAATAGAGGAGAAGGCATCTGCACTGAGTTTTTACCCCCTCAAGAATGCGCTCCATTACACCAATGGAACCTCTAGCAGCATTCTAGCCGTCTCTCAAGATGGCCACCGCCATCCAATGGCATCACGGCAGAATACTGTGCAGCAACTTACATAGGCGGATCAAACGGTAAGCTAGTTATGTCACATCGCCCGTCTTGGTTTTGACTTTTGGTTCACGGCATTCCGAGCATCTCTCTGTTTTACTTTGCTTACTTCCCTTGTTGTAACGGCTCCACCGTTATGCTGCCTTTTGCCGGAATTCCTTTCTGGGTGTCAGGCTTCCGTGGGCTGGGCTCCTCCCTACTCACAGCCACTGACACGCTCCTCTATTTCCTGCCTGGTCTACAGGGGCTGGGGTTTCTCTCTGTAAGTTACTAGGATTCCTTGTTTGCTTCCCCTTCTCCTTTCTTCTTTTCCCCTTCTCCTGGTTTTCCTTAGTGCTTTCCCCTGCCTCCCTGCATCGATTTCCGGATGCCTGCCTTGCTGTATGCCCCAGCAACAATTCTCATCACCATGGACTGCCATTCTACATTGCTGTACAGGAAAGCATCACCGAAGGTCCAGAATACTCTTCAATACCGCCAGGTTTTTTTTTCCCACATCAGTTGTTCCCCTAACTCAGCCCGATGAGCTCTCCCCTCTTTGTTTGCATTTACTGGAGGTGAATGTTTATTGAGGATTTGTCCAATTACATCAATCCAGAGAAGGCCCAACGACTTCCCAGGATTAGACCAGGTTAGTCAGTGTTAATTTACAATCTGTATAGACCCAGGATTGGTGGGATGTGTAGTGCAGTTCCGTTTTTATTGTGTTTGGCTGTGTTATAAAAGAAAAAGAAATGGTTTAAAGAAAGTAAAGATTTGAATCTGCTGAAGAGTAGAATGAATGAAGTTGAATCATGATGTTCACCACTGTTTCTTCAATAGAATCAAGACTTCCTGCACTGGAATCATGGGTAATCTTCCTTCTTTCCACATTTGACACATGCAGCTATGTGACTTTTAATGTTGTGCACCAAGAAATTGTGTATTTTGGACAACAGCCTCTAGGATATTTTTTCAAATTAAATAAGTAGGCTTTGTGATTCCACTCATTAAAGTACCGTACATTTGTGGAAATATAAATTAGGTTTACATTTGATTGCAATTCGATGTTTTCTTGTGTTTTAGGATTGTTCGTTTCCCTGATCTTTGTAGTATCATGGACCATGTTGTATTTGTTTAGTGATGTGGCCCTGTGTACACTTTTAGATGCATTTGGATGCACTAGCCGCTTTATTTTAATCTCCTGCATGCATTTACACCCACCTCTAAGGTAGAGGTAATTGCATTGTTTTTTGTGGGAGTTGCCACCACATTATGGTCGTATTTAACAATATTTCACCTTATACTACTGTGGAATAAATGTTTCCTTTTTTGGCACTAGTTCCTTTGGATGAATTGGCACTGGAGGATTTATCAGCAATTTTGTGTTGCTTATAATTTGTCGCAGCAGTTAAAGTGGTGTAACTCCATTGCCGTCCTTTTTAAATGTTACTTCTGCACTCATACTGCACTCATAATGAGTCCCGCTGAACCCTCTCATGCTGTTTGTAGTTTTATATTGGATTCCCTATTTTACAGATCAGTATGTGCTGTTCATTGGACTATTTTGGTGTATAACTGCAGCAACTGTCAGATTGTTTAATTCATGTGGACCTATTAACAGGTGCATTTATTTAATGACTAGACTATAATGTGTTACATTATGTTTAATTGAATGGATTTTATCTTAACAAGTATCATGGTATATCTTGTTTTGTTTTACATTTTTTTTAATAATATGCTTACATTGCTTTTATTCAATGATATGCTCCGTAAAATTGTTCATTTGAAATTGAAATTGATAAAAAATGTTTGCTGTGTCCTGGAGTTTGCATAGTCTGCATGCACACACGCGCACGTGCGCATTCAGGGAAACACGCATGTACACACAAACACATATGCAGACACACACATGCATGAAAACACACACTGCTGATAACGCTGAAGGTCACAGTAAATGCATTTAAATTGAAGCATGATATATCACATCAATTGATATAGTACATTGCCCTTTGTCATGGCCATTTGGTCCATCATGAGTGTTGATTGGTGATATGAGTCTTGTTCTATACAGGTAGGTGTCAGCCTGCTAAAATCTCCATCGTGGTGGGTAATACTATGCACAGGAATGTTGACATCTACTACCCTCTCCACCAAACCATTTCCAAGAGCAAGGGGTGCAAGGTACACGGATGCTCCGGGGTCAGGGCACCCCAGCAACAAGTCATCTGCCCTAAATGTCCCAATAAATGTGTTCACCTGCACCCCAAAGAAAATTCAAAAGTTAGATACCCCGGCCAAGAGCAGACAACCCTCCTGTGCAGGTTTCAAGGGTGTTGGTAGTGCATTGTGAGCAAGGGAGCATTGCTGCGGCCTCTTGCGCGCATATTCTATGGGTTCATGAATGCTTTCCTTTCAAACATCTCTCAAGCAAGAGCATGCAATAGGTAGAAACGTCATACGAACATATAATGATAAAGAAATGAAATGTGTGAGATATCTACATTTTTGAGTTTATAGAAATAAAGCGATCTAAATAAGGTTGTGGTTATGTCATATTTCTTTTGAGCTGCTTGTCCATTTGTTCTATACACTGCAGCATCGGCAGGGATTTTCATTATTCGTACAGTGATGAATAGCCTTGGATTCTGTTCCCTGTCAAGAAAGCTCAGATGAATGTGGTTAAAAGTGGACCTGAACCAGCAGTATAAGGTCATTCAAGGAAGACCTTTATAAATTGCGCGTGAGATGAGATCAATCAGCTACAGATGCTGTGACAATCAATATGAATCTTGCGCTTGAAGAAACATGGGGGACGACAAATATTAATGGGGAACAAAAGACGTGATGAATACTTTTTCAAACTCTAATTAATATTTCTATTGAATTTCCCTTCCAAATTTAAACCATGGTTGACTGGACAAATTATTCATCTTAGTAGAAATGACAATGTTGGGAGCAGTGAAAAATGGGCAGAATGTAAATTTGTTTGGAATGCTACAATAGCCTGCATATGTAAATGAAGTAGCCTTGGGCATAGCATAGTCTGACGTTTTCATAGGATCAAGGTTTTTGTAATGAACAAAATTGTCGCCAATGATTATATCATCATTACATGGTTGCTGCTACATGTTGTGATTAATAAGTTGTGAAATGTTTGTGGATGGATACATACGAACATTTTTAAAATTGGATTAAATGCAGCTACTCTTATTTTGCTTTTGGATAAAACTCGCTCCCTCTCTTTTGCACTGAAGGATTCTTGAGTATATGTGATGAATTAGTCTTGCAGCCCCATTCTAAAGCTCTGTAGAATGTGCCATGGACTCATGCGCCATGTTTTTCATTGCAACAAGTAGTGCCACAAAGGGACATGCGCACAGGGGATGTGCATTTCTTATTCACACGACACCAACCATTTCTATTAGCAGTTAGTTATTTGTTTTATTTTATTGTCTAAAGCTCAGACCTAGCTCGAGGGCACCATAGTGCTGCACATATTGTCGGTAGCCAGCATCTGGACTGGCATCTTTTAATAGTAGCGCAGTACTGTGAGTTGAGGTCTGTGCTTCAGTATGTGGGTCGATTGGAATTAGCCCTTGCCCAGCCGTTGTTGAAAAAGACATGTTTTGAGGGATTTGTGAAATTGGAAAATTGTGGGGGCATTCCGAGCAGACACTGGGATCGAGTTCCAGAGGTTGGGTGCGTGACAAGAAAAGGATTGCTTGCAAGTCCTCTCTTTGTGGGCTTGCTGTGATTCAAGCCGGTTGGTTGATTTGCTGAGCCACCAAATATGTGGAACTTAGCCACCCAATATGTTGGTGTGCCACTCATGACTGGTTTGTAGATGATACATGCGTTTTTGAACAGTATCCTAGCCTAGAGGAAACCAATGTGGTTTACATAGGATGAGGGGATTCGATCATTTTTTTTTTGCACTTGCAATAATACATACTGTAAGGCTGTGGACTGCTTTTAGAGGAGCCAATCATGTAGCTGGCAGTCCCATCAAGAGGTCATTTCTCCCATCAATGTGCAAAACCACAAGGGCCTACACTACGAACTGGAAGTCCTGAGCTTGGATGAAGGGTTCGATTTTGCAAAGGGTGGAGATTCAGAGCCAGGCTGTTTGGGCCTTCTTGGCTATAGGTTTCTGGAAGGACAGGCTGCTGTCACTATGAAACCTAAGGATTTTGCTGAGTCAGAGAGTTGCCGATCAAATCCTTCTAGGTGCATATCATAGAGACATTGTTAGACAAGTTTATTTTTAGTGGGCAGACCGATTCATTCAGTAGAATGAATGAAGTTGAATCATGGTGTTCACCACTGTGTCTTCAATAGAATCAAGACTTCCTGCACTGGAATCATGGGTAATCTTCCTTCTTTCCACATTTGACACATGCAGCTATGTGACTTTTAATGTTGTGCACCAAGAAATTGTGTATTTTGGACAACAGCCTGTAGGATATTTTTTCAAATTAAATAAGTAGGCTTTGTGATGCCACTCATTAAAGTACCGTACATTTGTGGAAATATAAATTTGGTTTACATTTGATTACAATTCGATGTTTTCTTGTGTTTTAGGATTGTTCGTTTCCCTGATCTTTGTAGTTTCATGGACCATGTTGTATTTGTTTAGTGATGTGGCCCTGTGTACACTTTTAGATGCATTTGGATGCACTAGCCGCTTTATTTTAATCTCCTGCATGCATTTACACCCACCTCTAAGGTAGAGGTAATTGCATTGTTTTTTTGTGGGAGTTGCCACCACATTATGGTCGTATTTAACAATATTTCACCTTATACTACTGTGGAATAAATGTTTCCTTTTTTGGCACTAGTTCCTTTGGATGAATTGGCACTGGAGGATTTATCAGCAATTTTGTGTTGCTTATAATTTGTCGCAGCAGTTAAAGTGGTGTAACTCCATTGCCGTCCTTTTTAAATTTTACTTCTGCACACATACTGCACTCACAATGAGTCCCGCTGAACCCTCTCATGCTGTTTGTAGTTTTATATTGGATTCCCTATTTTACAGATCAGTATATGCTGTTCATTGGACTATTTCGGTGTATAACTGCAGTAACTGTCAGATTGTTTAATTCATGTGGACCTATTAACAGGTGCATTTATTTAATGACTAGACTATAATGTGTTACATTATGTTTAATTGAATGGGTTTTATCTTAAGAAGTATCATGGTATATCTTGTTTTGTTTTACATTTTTTTTAATAATATGCTTACATTGCTTTTATTCAATTATATGCTCCGTAAAATTGTTCATTTGAAATTGAAATTGATAAAAAATGTTTGCTGTGTCCTGGAGTTTGCATAGTCTGCATGCACACACGCGCACGTGCGCATTCAGGGAAACACGCATGTACACGCAAACACATATGCAGACACACACATGCATGAAAACACACACTGCTGATAACGCTGTAGGTCACAGTAAATGCATTTAAATTGAAGCATGATATGTCACATCAATTGATATAGTACATTGCCCTTTGTCATGGCCATTTGGTCCATCATGAGTGTTGATTGGTGATATGAGTCTTGTTCTATACAGGTAGGTGTCAGCCTGCTAAAATCTCCATCGTGGTGGGTAATACTATGCACAGGAATGTTGACATCTACTACCCTCTCCACCAAACCATTTCCAAGAGCAAGGGGCGCAAGGTACACGGATGCTCCGGGGTCAGGGCACCCCAGCAACAAGTCATCTGCCCTAAATGTCCCAATAAATGTGTTCACCTGCACCCCAAAGAAAATTCAAAAGTTAGATACCCCGGCCAAGAGCAGACAACCCTCATGTGCAGGTTTCAAGGGTGTTGGTAGTGCATTGTGAGCAAGGGAGCATTGCTGCGGCCTCTTGCGCGCATATTCTATGGGTTCATGAATGCTTTCCTTTCAAACATCTCTCAAGCAAGAGCGTGCAATAGGTAGAAACGTCATACGAACATATAATGATAAAGAAATGAAATGTGTGAGATATCTACATTTTTGAGTTTATAGAAATAAAGCGATCTAAATAAGGTTGTGGTTATGTCAGATTTCTTTTGAGCTGCTTGTCCATTTGTTCTATACACTGCAGCATCGGCAGGGATTTTCATTATTCGTACAGTGATGAATAGCCTTGGATTCTGTTCCCTGTCAAGAAAGCTCAGATGAATGTGGTTAAAAGTGGACCTGATAACCAGCAGTATAAGGTCATTCAAGGAAGACCTTTATAAATTGCGCGTGAGATGAGATCAATCAGCTACAGATGCTGTGACAATCAATATGAATCTTGCGCTTGAAGAAACAGGGGGGACGACAAATATTAATGGGGAACAAAAGACGTGATGAATACTTTTTCAAACTCTAATTAATATTTCTATTGAATTTTCCTTCCAAATTTAAACCATGGTTGACCGGACAAATTATTCATCTTAGTAGAAATGACAATGTTGGGAGCAGTGAAAAATGGGCAGAATGTAAATTTGTTTGGAATGCTACAATAGCCTGCATATGTAAATGAAGTAGCCTTGGGCATAGCATAGTCTGACGTTTTCATAGGATCAAGGTTTTTGTAAAGAACAAAATTGTCACCAATGATTATATCATCATTACATGGTTGCTGCTACATGTTGTGATTAATAAGTTGTGAAATGTTTGTGGATGGATACATGCGAACATTTTTAAAATTGGATTAAATGCAGCTACTCTTATTTTGCTTTTGGATAAAACTCGCTCCCTCTCTTTTGCACTGAAGGATTCTTGAGTATATGTGATGAATTAGTCTTGCAGCCCCATTCTAAAGCTCTGTAGAATGTGCCATGGGCTCATGCGCCATGTTTTTCATTGCAACAAGTAGTGCCACAAAGGGACATGCGCACAGGGGATGTGCATTTCTTATTCACACGACACCAACCATTTCCATTAGCAGTTAGTTATTTGTTTTATTTTATTGTCTAAAGCTCAGACCTAGCTCGAGGGCACCATAGTGCTGCACAGATTGTCGGTAGCCAGCATCTGGGCTGGCATCTTTTAATAGTAGCGCAGTACTGTGAGTTGAGGTCTGTGCTTCAGTATGTGGGTCGATTGGAATTAGCCCTTGCCCAGCCGTTGTTGAAAAAGACATGTTTTGAGAGATTTGTGAAATTGGAAAATTGTGGGGGCATTCCGAGCAGACACTGGGATCGAGTTCCAGAGGTTGGGTGCGTGACAAGAAAAGGATTGCTTGCAAGTCCTCTCTTTGTGGGCTTGCTGTGATTCAAGCCGGTTGGTTGATTTGCTGAGCCACCAAATATGTGGAATTTAGCCACCCAATATGTTGGTGTGCCACTCATGACTGGTTTGTAGATGATACATGCGTTTTTGAACAGTATCCTAGCCTAGAGGAAACCAATGTGGTTTACACAGGATGAGGGGATTCGATCATTTTTTTTTGCACTTGCAATAATACATACTGTAAGGCTGTGGACTGCTTTTAGAGGAGCCAATCATGTAGCTGGCAGTCCCATCAAGAGGTCATTTCTCCCATCAATGTGCACAACCACAAGGGCCTACACTACGAACTGGAAGTCCTGAGCTTGGATGAAGGGTTCGATTTTGCAAAGGGTGGAGATTCAGAGCCAGGCTGTTTGGGCCTTCTTGGCTATAGGTTTCTGGAAGGACAGGCTGCTGTCACTATGAAACCTAAGGATTTTGCTGAGTCAGAGAGTTGCCGATCAAATCCTTCTAGGTGCATATCATAGAGACATTGTTGGACAAGTTTATTTTTAGTGGGCAGACCGATGAGGACAGATTCAGTCTTAGATGGGTTTACTTTGACATGGACAGTCGACATCCAGGACTAGATGATGGCTAGGTAATCACAGATATGAATGATGTCCTGCGTACAATTTACTTTCATGTACAACTGAGTATTGCCTGCGTATTGGTGGATGGCTGTATTGGGATCTTTGAGCAGGGGGCCCAGAGGCTCCATGCAAATGTTAAAAAGGATTGGTGAGAGGATAGAGCCTTGGAGTTAGTTTGAACGCCACGAGTTCATCTGGATGGCTTTGTATCGGCCAGAGAGGTAGGAGGTAAGCCAATCACTTTGCCCATCTCTAATACAGAGACAAAGGTGGTTTATTATCTGACACTTAACTGGGGTTTCTATCTTCAGCGGGAACAACCAAACAATGTCTGCATTTGTCCATGATACTTGGGAAATATATGGAGGCCAAAGGAACAACTCCTTCTTGTTGCATGCAACTAGTTGCCACTATGAACCGGTGATTCGAAATATCTCCAAGGGGGAGTATATTAGAGCTAGGAGAAATTGTTACGAACAAACTAATTTTGAGGAAGAATGCAACATCCTTTCTACCAGATTTAAAGCAAGAGGCTATTCGGGAAAAAATATTAAAACAGCCTACAAGAAGGCGCATCAAATACAGAGATCACAAACACTTGCACAACGAAACAAACCAACTCAAAAAGAAAAGGTACAATTTATTACAACGTTCTGTGCCAATAACAAATTGATCAAGAGAATCCTTAAAAGACATTGGGACTTGCTCAAGTTGGACCCACATATTGGACAACTGATAGAGGATTATCCATCAATAGTTTACCGACGGGCTAAAACTTTGAAACTGAGCCTTAGCCCTTCATTACTACCAGAAGACAATAAAGAGAGACCAGAGAATTGGCTAGACAAACCGAAACTGGGATTCAGGAAATGTGGAACTTGTACTATGTGTAAACATGCGGTTTCTATGACAGACAATGGGCCTCATTAGGACCCAGGCGGTAAGGGGTTTACGGCGGCGTAAACAGCGCCGACCCTTACCGCCTGATTCCGAGGTCCCTTAGCGCCATGGAGGTTTTAACACCTGCTTTTAGCAGGTGTTAAAATCCATGGCGCTAAGGGACCTTGTTGTTAATTACGCCACCGTAATTTACGGTGGCGTAATTAACGCCTTGCCCACTCCCATTATGCCCTATGGGGCAAAAATGGGAATGGGGAAGGGTAAATGGGTAAATGGGGACTTACCGCCCCGCTCACCTCGGAATGGGGCGGTAAGTCCGCCAACCACCATGGCGTAAACTTAGTTTACGCCATGGTGGTAAAGGTACGACCCAGGCGGTAACTTACCGCCTGGGTCGTAATGAGGCCCAATTTCATGAACACGAATAGGATAAAAATTTAAATCAGAGAACAAATCAATTGTCGTACCAAGTATGTGATTTATGCAATTATATGCATTTGTGGAAAAATCTACATCGGGAGTACGATTCGTGAACTTCGGGTGAGAATCCGAGAACACCTGGCAGTGGTTGGGAGCCAGGACAAGAACTTACCACTGGCAGAACACTGGCAGAAATACCACCAAATGGACCGCAAGTAAGACATCAAATTTATTGGTCTCAAGAAGGTTTCCCTAGGACATAGAGGTGGAAATCAAGAATTACGGCTACGCCAGGAGGAAGCAAAACTAATTAGCCATTTCAGATGCATTGAGTCTGGTCTGAACACTGACAATCAGATGTCTAATTTTGTGTAAAGAATTATGGATCAAATACGTTTACAGTGTGCAGGAAACAATAGGCTGAACCTGTTCGGAGCGGGACTTCATATGAATAAACTCTAAAATATTCTAAAATTCTATATCACATAAGTTGACTAATAGGGAATTATAAAAACACATACCAGTTAAATTTCAATGTGAAGATATGACCTTTGAAATATCATGTGATTACATTCTTATACATTTTGTGCACCTGTGCTGACGACACAATGGTTCTTCTTTTTTAGAATTGCAGGAAATATATGTTTTGATAAAGGAAGCTGTTAACCTAAGCAAACGTATCTCCCTAGAAAAACTAAGGAGAACGGGCTGAATACTAGAACAGGCTTTGGAAACTACAATCCCATGAGGTCAGGGGTACATACACACGTATAACTACGTGGTAAATATATGCAAAACAAAATTGAGTTTACAAAATAGTTTTTGTGTAATGCTAACAAACATATTGCCCGTTATGTTTTCCCAGATTGTTCAAATTTAATCAAAATTACTGAAGGGGAAAAACGGAAACTGATATTTACATATGGACCACAACTCCCATGAGTCCACGGTAGTATAGAACTACATGATTGAGTTCAATTAACCCACTAAAAACAAGAAAGATATATACATATATCTCTTTTCCGAGATAAACTTGTATTTAAGTAACAAGAGTATTATTCATAAATAAGAAACTAATATGAGAAACATAATTGTAAGTAACAAATAGGAGTCAAAACTCCGCGTTAATATGGCTGAGTTCAATTGCCTTCCCGCTAAAAACAAGGAAGATCTATTTTTCTTGCGATGAACTTGTAATTAAGGAACAAGAATTAATATTCGTAAAAAAGAAACTATCATGAGAAGCGGAATTGTAAGTAACAAATAAGAGTCAAAACTCTGCGGTAAGATGGCCGCCGAGTTTTTCCTCAGAATACGAAATGGAGATAGGACGAACAGGTTACCGTGGATACAATACATATACATCACACGGCAACCCGAGCGAGCTCTCAGAAGGGACGCGACACGTGATGCAGGACACATGAATTTGTAGGTAAGCCCTAGCAATCTATGCGGGACCACCCATTTGCACCTCCAATTAGGTTCAGATCCGCATGAAAAGCAGGCGGCTATTATGTACCGCTGTTCTTTTTTGTAATGCAGAATTTACATTTTAAATGTGTTTAAGGTTAACATGTTTGTATTGGAAGGGTAATAGCTCTACTCCTCGGTAGGAGATGGGCTGTAAGTAACGGCTACGTAACTTTGACAAAATAAGAAGTGGAACTATGGAGATTTTTCCATTTAACAAATGCACATGAATGGGCAGACATTAAAATTAAAATTAACGTATTTTGAGCACATATAGAGTAATTAACACTATGTTTATTATCTTTTACCACTAAAGCTGAGGCTACGGTACGAGTCTGATGGGACTCCAGTAATTCGAATACGTTATTAGAGAGGTTATTCTTGAACACCACACAATAGGTAAGCTTCTTTGTAACCAATTTACAAAAAAGGACATGAACAATAGAAAATTAGCCAACTGTCTAAGGTTGCATTCAATATCACCCTTACAAAGTTTTGTTTTTTATTCCCCCCCTTCTCACCTCTCCTCTGATCAATTTTCAATATCAAAACTGACAACTATGATGGTATGTGTTATTTATTTATATCACGTGGAATATATAATTTTCTCAAAACTGTATTTTCACTTATGTTGTGCCAACTTAATGTTTGAAATAATGTGAAAAACAAAAACATAATGCAACATATATGATGATAAATATGACGATACTTACTTATTTTTCATATTTTTTATTTTTATTTACAAAATATTTACTTTTTGCATTTGTGAACTATTCTGAAAACAGTAACTTGCACTGTATTGCCCAGATTTGAGAAAGGGACGTCAAAGGTGCCGAAACACGTGTAATCACTATGGGCTACCTAATAAATCTTAATCAAAAAAGATAAATCTATGTGTGGCGCTGTAATAGATGGGCGCAGAAACCCTCTTGTTTCTTCAGTACTAACAAACGAAGTAGGGGAACTCTGTGTCTTCGTTTTTCTGCATGCACCACTGCGACACAAAGAAGCTGGTATTATATTTAGAGTCGCAGAGGTTTAAGAGTGATGTCAAAAAAAGTCTCCCACTGGTTGCTGATATTATATGTATATTTGTTCTATATGAAGCGCTTAAGCGTAAGTGCTATATAATAACACATCATTATTGTTTGGCCTTGGACGTCTGCTTGCATTCAAAGTGATTTGGTAATATGGGCCTATACGCAGTGCTATTAATGATACATATGGATATCCATTCTTCTATGAAATGTATTTCACTTTACAGTGATATCGTAACCATATTTTTCGTAGTGTACTCAGAAACAATGCTATGTGATGCCACTTCCTGTTTTGTCAAGGGGTGAAAGGTTGTGCTCCATCGCTTCCTGTGATGTCTCTTCGAGGTGGGGTCAAATGACATCACTTCCTGTGATGTCATCAGAGGTCAAGGCTCATGTGATGTCACTTCCACTACCCCTGGCATTTTGGTGAAATGACGTCCCTGATGTTATTAATTCATATCTAAATTACCTATTAGACTTTTTAACATCTTTGACTCCTGATGTCTCACATGTGTGGAGACATCTAATTCCTAGTCTAGCTTATGGAGATGATGTTCTTTTAATAGGGAGAACATGGAGAATATAAAAAGCTCGGCAGACAATTTTAAATGGGTACAAGATCATTGTAAATGTGACAGTATCTAAGATCATGGCCATGGGGAAAAATAATTGTAAATCATCACCAAAATATTACATTAAACAAATCCTGCTAGAGGAAGTTAACTCTTTTAAATATTTGGGTACTTGTTTTAATAATAAATGCACATGGTCAACACACACTGAGAATCTGTCAATACACCTGAGGCAGTCCAAAGCAGGAATCAAACTTTTCATGTCTAACTATGGAGGCAATGTTTTACTCCCTGTTCTGGCACTCTATACATCAAAATCTTATGAGCAAGCATGTTATGGTGCCAGTGTTTGGACAATTAAATTACATGATTGTGTGTGTAAAAAAAAATGTTAATTCCTTAAATCAGTTTAAGGAGTAAATATAACAACTGCCAATTAACTCCTTTATTTAGAGCTGCAACTGCTTGAGCCGCATCAGAGGCAGTGCTGGCTTTTTTGTGGTTATCATTGTCATCAAACCCACAGGCCAAACTAACTCAGCTTTTTATAGAAGATGTACTAAAGACGGCCGACACAAAATAAACTAAATGGCTTTGCTATGTGAGGAAATTCTTGACATCTGAACCCGGATAAAGGTCTCTTCAAGACGAGGTGGCACTCCTATGGGAAGGATGAAGATGCAGAAATTACTCAAACACCAAAAATAAGGTTGACTCAAGAAGTTGGCAAGGTGTATGCTGTTTTAATAACAATTATCTTAAACAGGGAGTACAACGAACATCAGCAGATGTCACACAGCATAATCTCCACGCATTTCATAAAAAACATACTTATATACTAAATAATCATCATCATTGAAGTCATACTACATGGCGACTTGTAAAACATATGTGGGGCTGTGATAGGGTTACACGGAACATCTACATATACTTTCTATAGGGGTTGAAGTTGTGATTGAATCTCTATGGTCAGGTGGGCACCTAAGACCTCCTCTAGTGATATGATATGATATGATAGGTTATTTATAACACGCTTAATACCCAGAGGTTTTTAAGCGCGGATCGAACCTCTGGTGCTCCGTGTCGACTTGCTTCCAAGGCAAGCACGTTGCCAATGAGCTATCCTCCAGAGAAATCTACATTGTCACAAAATACACGATGATCAATTGGTTCTCTACTATAGGGCTCTTTGCTACGTGGCCCTCTATAATTGGTTGGCACACTTGCATCCTTCTAGAATATTCCACTTGCTAGCAGGGCACAAGCTCGCAACCTAGGTGCTCGTCAGTTGGTCACGTGTCTGAAGACCACACTTCGAGCTTCAAATCTGTATTTGATGGTATTCAAATTAATAATACTTGGCACTCATTGTCTGTTAGCTGCACCTTTGCAGGGGTTGGGCTCATTCTTTGTCTAATTGTATCCTTTGAATAACCAACCAGTTCCCGGCTGCCCTGGCCTTCTTGACACTGGGCCAGACAAGACTCCTTGATTCTCTTTTGCTCATTAGCCACTGTTTATCAACTGCAACACACTTTCAGACTGTTTCGTTCATGTGATCCCAGTTTGCTCAAAACACAATGTGGAACATCCAGATTTCTTATACTTTATATATATCTTGGCGACGCCAACTGCAATCTATATAATACATATTGCTAGCTTCTATGATCACTTAGTCTGCTTGTGTCACTGGTTCTGTACAATTGTAAGACGGCTTGCATTTTCTTCCATGCTCTTCAAACCTGTAATCTTTATTTTGCACGTAACAAGTTACTCGATTCTTTCACTTCGTCATTGGGTTCCATATGTTCTCTTTACACTTTCCACTACTACCTTTTCTCAGTGTGTCACATTACGTGTTGTGACATCACCAGTCTGCTCTTTCAGCTCTCCGTGGATACTTAAAGAATGGCTTCCTCAATGGGTATTTTGCTTCAAAGGCTGCTCGTGTTATTGGCATCATTACAGGTGTCGCCCTTGTCACTATCTATGGCTCCCAACATATAGGCAGGTTAGGGGTAGGTCTGTTAGAGGCTTTTGGCTCCTCCTCTACACTCTCCACTCTGGTTGATTCATCGACCACTCTTTCAACAGTCTCCATATTCAGACATCCTTTCTTGAAGAAGTGCTTATTTGGAGTCCATATCTTCATCCCTCCCTTCAAGGATTCTGATCATTTTACATGGTCATCAACACTCCAAACCACGTGACTGCACTGTCCACTTGGGCTGCAATAGATCCATCTTCCCACATATTTCTTATGGTCTCTTGGATACAGGAACTGTGTCCCCTCAGGTGCATGGGTGCTGGCCATTATGTGGTCTCGGATTTCTTCATACGTCAGCTCCTTTGGTTCAACTCCAGATTCAACATCAATTATGATCTTCATTCCTATTGCTTTCTTCGCTGTCTTTTTGCATTGTGTCATGATTATCTTGATCACACAAAATACAAACATTATCATTACTAGAAGTGCTCCAATAAACTTGAAAATGTTCACCATCCACTGAGGTACCCATGAGACGATTGAAGCAAACCAACTGTCATCTGCAACATCTTCTACTTCATCTTCCATTTTAATATGCAAGTTCATCAGCATCGTTATGGCCTCTGTCAAAAATCGCATTCTCTTCATCGTGAGAAGGTATGAATGTGCAATATGATTCTCCGATTTTTTGGCACAAACACCTCCACCCATAGCTGTGATCATGTCAAGACCATATCTGTTCTGAAGTGTCATTAGTCTTATGGCTCTCAACCCTTCTTTGATTGTGTTGAATCCCTTTATGGTAGTGTTGATCGTCTGCAGGAGCTCCCATCTGGTTATTTATAACCATTTAGTGTTTGCCATCGTCTGGTTTCCTGGCATGAAGATAATTGTAAACGTTGAGGCCGTCTTGCTGAACAACCTGTGCTCATACGGAATGCAGTCAAGCGCTGCTATTGACTTTACTGATAAATAATTCTCCCTCTTCATTCTTGTGATAGTTTCAAGTGATCTCTTCCTTATTAGATGAGCATCAGCTTTGGGAAATACCCCAATATTCAGGTCAATTTTCAAATGCTGGAACATGAATGATTAATATGGAACACAGTCCACCTAAGTCCTTGGGCAGCTACATGTATGCTCTGGATCCAGAGGCCCAGTAGTGGTCCATTATCGCTACTGTCCCATTCTTCATTCCTGGTATGTCAAAGATTCGATCGCACTGTTGATTCTTGCCAACTTTTCCTGAAGCATAGTTCTGCACTTGCCAGAGGCACTATTTGCACTGGACCTCCTCTGTCTTCCACTCAGGTTAGTAGCTTGGCAAGCTTCGGCCATAGTGGTTTGAATCCTGCCTCCACACGATCTATAACTGGTTTGCGATGTCCAGTTACTGCTACTGCTCTGTATATAAAAACGTCTTCTTCCCAGCCATCTTGTGAAAGTACTGTTCCACAGACTTGCATCTGGCCTCTTTCTTCTTCTGTTTATCCTGGGTAATTATTCATGATCCCAGTCAGTGAGCATAGTCATCATTCAGGCATTCAGGCCAGACAGGGAACCTAACAGCAGGTCAAAGGTGGGTGTTAGCCTGGCACATATGGCATTTATACCATTTACAGCATATGCTTCCTTAGACTCTAGTAATGTTCAACAGTAACTTTTATACACTAAACATGGCCGCCGCAAGATCCATTCACAAATTGCAGCACGTTCTATTCATATTGCAGAGGGAGCTATTTAAGCCTGTGCTGGAACGCGCCCTTCGCGTCTTCTCTGCTGACAGCGGGTAACTCTACCACCGTTTCTCCTCACAGAAGCTGTAAAAGGAGAAAATAGTGACATTAGCTTTACAGAACTACAGATTACAATAGTTTATAGAAAAGACTTACCTAACTAAAGTAATTCACCGAAGCAGTTATCTTCAGTCAGAAGTTTCACTCACAGCCGATCATCTTCAGTCAGCAGTTGTCGTTCTTAGCCACAGCATCTTCGGCAGAAGTTTCACTCACAGCCACAGCATCTTCCATCAGAAAGTTCATTCACAGCCGCAACATCTTCAGTCAGCAGTTTTCGTTCGAAGTTGCAACATTTTCAGTCAGAAGTTTCCTCTGCAGCCACCTCATCTTCTGAAGGTATTTTCCTCAGCTTTCCGAAAACCTGCAAACAACACAAAAGGTATTTTATTAACAAACAAACTTAACAGTTGATAAAAGAAGGCGTTTAATAAGCTTTTACGTACCTGACGGTTCTTACAGTTTTCACCTCACAGTTATTTCTGCACTCTTCCTTGAAAGCTGCAGTTACTCTGTGTAGGCGAACTTATGTTTTAAAATGGTTTCTCATCCTGAGTAACTTTGCGCCATCCACAGTCATAATTCTTATCCCAAATCCCGAGAACCTGCAGAAAGATAAAGTAAGAGCAAATTATTAAAAAGAGAGATCTCTCCAATATAGGAAATTATTTGAACTCTTAAGTTAAGACTTACTTACCCAAAGACTTATCCTTAAAAAATGCAGACATTTCAAGGCAAGAAGCAACAGAATACATCAGCTAGACACATTACCATTGTTTCTTCATCCCAACGCACCCTTGTAGAAAAGCAGGATGGAGAGCTCCACAATAATTAAACGCAGGTGAGAAGGGAGGGTTTTAAGGAGTATACATCTCATGCAGTACAATCTCCGTTAGTAGATGTTATAGCATTTTTACTGTTGTCATTGTTGCTTAACAGAAAGAGAACCCTAGTGCCAAGGTAGCAGGTCCACAATCTGGGAAGGCATTACACTCCCAAGGAGTCCAGGTAAGCGTTACACAATTGAGCTTCCTGTTTACTTCCCATCTGATTCCTACTCCCTTCATACCAGGTTGTTTGTATCTTATCACATGATTTGTTGTGTGTACTCTTGCTCTTGTCTTTAAATCTTGGACATAGTCATCTTCTTCTGGTACTGACCATTCTGTCACCCATATTAAAGATGCTGTTCGACCCTGGAATTGACCTCTTGTATGACAGAATGCAAGGTGAGTCAGGCAATGGGCTGTCTGAACATCTATCTCAATAGCTATAAATATCTTAGAGTTCCCCAATGCATAAAGTAGAAGAGCACAAACATAACAACTCTCCTCAGAAGCCCACTTCTTTCCTGTGCTGATACCACGTTATTCCCCAAATGTGCTGTACTATCGAGATAATTATTTAACTCATAATCATCTTCTCTTGCACTTCTCTTAGGTCTCTTTCTTTCAAGAAGCGTACATGCTAACAACTCATGAAATACATCAGTAGCCCTCCTTCCTACTGGGGGAATCATAGGAACACTTGTAATTGGGATAGGTAACTCTACACGTGTCACTGGTGTAGAAATGATCACATAAGGCCTTGGCTTTCGTGAAACAGTTATGCCTGCAACAGCCTCTTGTTTGGGGAGGAACAAGGGAACTGATGCCCTCTTTGGACCAACATAATGCTCAGTGTGTATCGTGAGAAGCAGAAAACAACAATGCATATATTATACACCAGTACATCAAACCCCACCAGCAGTGATTCCTTCCTTATCGCTATTAGGACTCCACATCATGTCTGTGAACTACTTTTTAAGGAAGGAAAAATTGCTTTAATCAGGCAAGTTTATCAGATGCTCCAGAAGTTTTAGGATTTGCTCAATAATAGCTGAGAGCAACCTCCTTAAGATTGGACCATTCTTAGGATCTTGCAGAAAAACAAATTTATCAAGTAGTTCTCCCCAACAGGGTGTCTAGTTAAATGGTCGACAGACAAATGGTCGACAGACATATGGACGACACAATTTGGTCGACAGGTCAAATGGTTGATTTTTTTTTATTTATATATATATTTTTTAGGTTTTCGTTTAGGCAAAAAAGGGGTTTTTAGCAATAAAAAGAGGGTTTGGGGGGGACCCCCCCAAAAAGTAAAAAATGTGAAAAAAAAAAAAATTAATTCGACCATTTCACCTGTCGACCTTTTGGTGTCGACCATTTGTCCTGTTGACCATTTATTATCGACCAAATGACCTAGAACCCCCCAACAGTGCAGGATATGCTTGTAAAATAAAGAGAAAAACAGCAAAAACAAGCCAATGAGTGTTGACACCAGACAACACCATTAGGGAGACCAAATGAGAACTCAGTGAGAAACTTGTCAGGGAACTGCTCCCTCTTCCAGTCGTCAAATAGAAATTAAAGATCTGGCATATTGTTTTAGGACTTCAATGCTTTTCTAAAGTCCAATATTTCAAATAAGATCTCTGCGGCTCAAGCAATCGGGTTTTCATGCCTGATATAATGTCTATAATGAGTGTTTGAAGGAAGGCACAGTCTAAATGCAAACTTGCATTTATTTACTCAGCACTTTCTGTGTCCTTCTTCCTTGTCAATCGATTGAGTCTGCATGTGCTGAACTACTTTGTGGTGACTTGCTCCTGATTCAACGGCTGGGGGTGGATCAGTCTCTCCGGCGTATGGCTTGACATCTCCTAGGTGAATCCAGGCATGCCTTTCTTGGACTTTTACTGCTTAAGGGGTAATATTTTCAATCACAAACGGACAAACAAAACGGGACTCGTGCCACTTCCTTGTGAAGTTGCGGATTAGGACCGGATCTCCAATAAACAGTCTAGGAACAGTTAGTAGTTCCAACAGTCCGATTGCTGAACGATCTTTGTTTGCATCCTGAGACTGAGACCCCTTGCTGCTGTATTGATCTGAAATGACAGAGATACTAGCGGTCATACATGTCAAATAGTCATTTATCTAATTTCCAACATTTCTGCTGTCTTCTGGGCATCACTTCTATTCCTCGATGGAGGAGTTAGAGACATTCTCATCGGCCTCCCTGTTACTAGTTTGTGGGGTGTGAGGTGGTGGTCCGACCCAGGCTGGTTCTTTAAAGCATATAATGCCACAGGTAGACAATACAGCCATCCCTTTTTCAGTGTTAATTTCAATTCAGCTATTCCCTCCTTGAGCAGACCGTTGAGTCTCTCACATAGTCCGTTCACTTGCGGGTGCTAAGCAGAAGAAACTTATGTTTAATATTTAATAACAAACTTATCTGCTCAAACAATTCATTTACAAAATATGGACCATTGTCAGACCTCAATATTTCACATTTTCCCCATCTAGGAAATACTTCTCGGACTAAAAACTTTGCTGTGCAAGTTGTGTCAGGGTGTGGGCATGGACCGGCGTCAATCCAATCTCAAAAAGGGGCACACTACCACTATCATATACCTATATCCACTACATATCTGCAGCATATCAACATAGTCAATATGTAAATGCTGAAAAGGACCATTTGTTCTGGGGATCACTCCCCGGATTTTTTGCAGTGTATGCCCAGCAGTAAACCTTTGACATATGTTGCAATTTACTACATAAAATTCAACGTGTTCTAGCAGGTTCTGTATGAACCAGACATCTGCAATAGTTGCAGCCAGACTCTCCCTAGTTACATGTGCAGGGTAGTGCAGCTGTTCAAGCGCTACCCTCAACAAATCTACTGGCATTACTGGCTTTCTAGTGCTATCTTGTCGCCATAAGGCTGCATTGGGGGATAAGGAATACCCCTTCCTTCCCATAACTCCTTCTCATCCTGTGGAGCATTTCCTTGAATTTCCATCAACTGTGTTTTCGGTAAATGATTAAATTCTTCTTGCATTATGATCGCCATGGTCACCCCCCTCTTCACCTCCCTCTTTACACTAGGGGTATTGAAATATATGAAGAATCTGCAACCCTTTTGGCCTCTAGGTGTGTGCCTTCATGTCCGTGTGAAATAAAATCAGTCCTCTTAGTATCTGCAGTGAATGTAACTATTACAATGGCTGCTGGGAGCTGTAGTGCCTTACTAAGCCTGTCCAATAATACTGTGTGCTGCACTGGAGTGTCGTCCGCTTGGAGGTAGCCCCTCCTCTTCCAACGTGCTAGCCCTGCGTGTACGGTTGATGTCACATAGGTAAAGTCACTGTACACCATCACTTCCTCTCCTTTGTATTTCTCAAGCGCGATAGTAAGCACCACCAATTCTGCTGCCTGTGCTGAAAAGTGTGATGGCAGCCTTACGCTTGCCACTGCTTCAAACTCCCCATTTTCCCTGTATCTCACTAGAGCTGACCCAGTCTGTCTTTTCGATTTTTGACGAACCATCAATAAAGAGAATCTCTCCCTCCCTGACAATGTATTTTCATTTACACATGGTATGTCATCATACGATTCTTCATACCCAGCACACTCATGCACACTCATGCACTTGCTGTCCTTCTGCCGCAGGCTCTGGTACAATGCGGCAGGATTCACTATCCTGCAGGATTCAATGTAACTACTTCATATGCAGAAGCTCTCTGATGCGTCAATGTGCCCTTAGGCTTTTCCAGAATTGCAAACAAGGCATGCTCAACAAATAACATCATAGACATCATAGAGCATCCCATCACTATATTTGTTGCCTTCAAAATAGCGAATGCGGCTGCAGCCAGCGATTGTTCACAAGGAAAGTGTCCTTTCATAACTGGATCTAAAATCCCACTATAATTACTCCAGAGGCTTATACTCCAGAGTAGTTCTATGTGTAAGCTATGCTGTCACAACTGTTCTATTAGTGTATGAAAACAGGTAGAACTCTTCAGAATAATTGGGAATCCCTAAAACTGGTGCTGTGCAAACTGCCTTTTTTAACTCAGTCCATTCTATTTTATCTGTGCTCATCTGTGCTTTTTTAAGAGCCATATAGTTCATTTGTGTATGAACTATAATCAAATACCCATACTCTAACATAGTTACACAATCCTAAAAACTGCTGCATCTGCTTTATTGTGTGTGTCTTTGCCGTTTTCATAATTGCCTCAGTTCTTTCAGGTGTAACCTATTTTCCTGCATGCAAAATTAACTGGCCTATATATAATACTTCCTTTTGACAGTACTGCAACTTCTCTCTGTCTACTTTGTATCCCTTTTCTGTAAGGATAATCATTAACTGTATCAAGTCTTCTCTGCACTCATCTTCTGTTATGCTACAAACTAAAATATCATCTACGAATTGCTGTACAACACTATTCCCTTTCAATTAAACGTTGCCTAGGTCCATCTGAAGGACCCTATTAAAAATTGATGGAGAGTCACAGTACCCCTGAGGTAAACGTGTGCTTTTCAGTTTCGTCTGACGGAAAGTAAATTACGTCAGATCTTGAGAGTCTTTATGCAACGGGATTGAGAAAAACGCATTTTTCAAGTCAATCACCGTAAAATATCGTGCCTCAATGGGAACATTATACAATATCGTTGCAGCATTTGGAACTAGAGGAAACTCTGCTTCTACAATCTGGTTAATCAGTCTCATGTCCTGAATTAAACCCATGACCCCCCCTTCTGTTTTTTAATCGGATACACTGCAGTATTGCATGGTGACTCTGACATCACTAGAATACCCTGTTCCATTAATTCAGAAATCTTCTTAAAAATACCCTCATTTGCTTCTTGAGACATGGGATGCTGCCATGCTCGAGGTAAACTTTGTCTAAATACTTGTCAAAATATTCTCGACGTTGTTGTCCTATCAGCATTCTCTGTGGGACTTCTGTTTTATCTATCTTAATCCAATATGTAATATTCATTTCAAATACTAGCTCATCAGCTGTAAGATCATCGTTAAACAGATCCACATTTGTGACAGCAGTCAGTCTATACCCTTCCCAATTGGGAATGACTGTTCTCCATGGCATGCCTTCATTCCATCCTTTGAGGATAGCCAATTCTCGTACCACAGTTGCAACGAATTCTAGAGGAATAATTCTCCCTTCCTCATAGTCCCTCGGTATCTATGGTCTGAATAGAAACTCATCAGGTATTCTCATAGTTTTTCCCACCAAGCCAGGCCATATGTTAACAAAATGTGTACCCCATACAGAAAAACCTCAGGTTCAAGCGGCACTCCTCACAGAGCTATGTGCCCTGTAAATGCCATTATAAATTTGCCCACGTTAAAATAGTGTATGCCAGGAGTGGAACACACAATGCCATCATCAGTAAATGAAATCATCATGTTAAGTTTCGTCATTAGATCTCACCCCAAAATATTAACTGGCATTTGCCTTGAATACAATAACGGTGCTGACATGTCACATTCTCCCACAGAAATTGGCGATTCATTAGTAAAAGGAACTCTACTTGTAGCTCCAGAGAAGCGTTGAGCATTCATGGAATTTTCTGATAACGGAACTTTTCCTCCCATATACATGAGCGAGTTGCACCTGTGTCTTCTAAAAAAGAAAAGGATTTGTCTCCTATTGATACAGCAACCCTCGGTTCCTCTTGGGGGGTCTGGTGGTACCGATAGTACTGAACACATCAGTCACCCTGTGAGATGCCCTATTGTGGATATATGCCCATCCCAATACCCGTAAATTGATTCCCATTTGTTTCAGTAGCACCCCCTACTCTAGGTGTCATTAATTGTCCCGTGTTCGTGTTCTGCTATATTTGCATGGGTGCGTGCTGTGACTGCCCTTGCAGTGGACTCAATGGTGCTTGCTGCATTTCTTTGCCTGCTGTATTTGCAGCACTTGTTGCTGGTACAGTGTCGGATCTTGTGCAAATCCATTTGTAACTTGTGGGCTGTACGCCGGAGGGTAAGCTGTCCCCCCCTCTTGAAAATTGCCCATTCTGTGCATAGCCTTGTTTTCCACACATATGCACAGTGTGAACTGTTGTGCCACAGGTCCAACATACAAGGGGCGCTCTTCTGATTTGCCCTCCTTGCATATTCTGATTGTCACTCTGCACATTATGAAAACAGTTTTGATTATTCTGAAAACCGCCCTTTCCTTGAAAATTCCTTCCTCAACCTTGCTGCATGAACTCACTTCCCCCTTGGTTAATTTTACGTGGATTGTTCACCTGTGATGCACCTATAGGTTGCTGCATTCCTAGCCCTTCTCCGCTTGTCAAAACCACCCCTTCTAGAGAGTATTTTGACAGTTTCCCTGCACTAATTTAGCTTCTTTGAGTTTCCTAGCTTCTTCCCATTTTTTATTCTTCTCCTGCAACAGTCGACAGTGATGCACGAGTGTTAACTGTATTTTTGTCCACGTATTTTTGTCCACAGATTTGCTTCCTTACCTACTAATTTCTTGAGCTGCCTCTTTACTTGCTCTGGCAGTCCTTGACATAAAATGTGGTAAAATACTGCCAATGATTTGCTCAAGGCTCTTGATTTTCCAAAGACCATTGCTCCTGAATGGATTGAGTGTAAGCAAGCAGATCTTCATCTGGTTGCATTTTACGTGCCATAATTGCACCCATATCTGAAGTATCAGGATACTGTACTCTAAGAGCTCTCCAAACATCTGCTCTGCAATTGTTAAATGCCGTTCCATCATGAACTGTTTTCTGTGCCATGACACTAGAATAACCTGCTTGTGTCCAAATGTTGTCTGCCCTTTCCCCAAGAATGGCTGCTAGGAGAACTGTAATGTCCCCTATAGCTAAAGTAGTTCCTCCTGTCATTCTTTCTAGCTCATAAATCCATTTTCCCACCCCAGCCTTTAAACTAGGGAGCTAACACCTTAAATTAACCGTATCCATCAGCGGTCATCTGACATACTTTGGCCTGGCCCCTCCTTTCTCTAATAGGGGGAACTACATATCATCGGCTCCCATCGTCTGCCTATCCATATTAGGGACAATGGTTCTGTATCGCCTTCTACCGGGTAATGACCTTAGACTGCTCACATATGGTGGCGATTCTCCTCTCTCACTATGCACTCGTTCTTTAGGGTGCTCAGGACATACCAGAGGTTCTGGCATTTTATCTCTAAACTTTTCTTGATCTGACCATCTTACTTCCTTGTCTGACAACATACATCCTTCCGGGCCACATGCGCTTTCTCCCTCTTCCCCTCTGAAGGTTTCCCTTTCTTCATCTGACATATGAAGTCCCCAACTAGTATGACTTTTATCCCTGTCATTCTTATCTAAAGTTAACCTGTCCAAAGACAAGGTTCTGTCCTAGACACTGAATGGGCTCCCTGCCTTGCCTTGTGATTGGGCAATTATAGACCGATCTTCTTTTCCCCTGCTTCCCAATTCGCCCTTTGTCCTCATCTCTTGATAAACCTTATTGATTCTATCTCTGATACATCCTATCTCAAGGTTTTTTTCTAGGTCTATTCTAGACGACCCAAGCCTTGCTTCCTTTAATGGAAGAAACTCCTCTAAGTTTATTCTGAGTGTCTCTGTTGTTGCACCCTCTGACGGGAGGAACTTCTCTGTATGGCTCCACAATATTACTGGACTCAGTTCCATGAGCCCCTGATGAATGCGATCGATGTCGCACGCCCTCTGTCTCCTTTTTCGCTCCGTTTCTTCATCTAGTTCTCTTCGTTTCTTTGCTTCCCATTTAACTCTTACCTCCTCTTTGCTTTTCTCTTCCATTCTTTTGTTTGTTCTATGTACTTCCTCGTATCTCCATCTTTGTATCCTTGTATCTCGCAATTTCTGTTCTTCTTCCTCTTCTCTTTTTCTCTACAATCGAGTGCTCTCTGTCTATTGTCATGTTTCATTTGTTCCTCTCTTCCTTTCTCTGCTGTTCTTCCTGATACAACTGTTGTTGCAGTTGTCTATTCTTTCTTTTGTTCTCATCTTCCCTCAACCTTCTTTCTCGTTCTCTGTCTTTTATATCTTGTTCGGCTTGATCTTCCCCTTGGCTTGCTTCCTAGATGCTTTTCCCTTCAAATTTAAGCAATACCTGTCCACCCATCCATTTCATCTGCGCAAGTGTTATCCCGTCAGATCTATCCTTTTCTCCTTTCCATCGCTTGATCTCTCGTTCTATCTCTGTGGTCAAGTTTGATCGTTCACGCTTCTCGTCCTTCTCCTGCAAGGCCTTAAAGATTTCTTCTTTTTTCTTGCTATCTTCCGAACTATCATTGCTGCTATATGCAGGTGGCTCATATATCGGATTAGTATACCCTGCCGCGGCTTTCAGTTGCTCTAACAGATATAGCCCTATATCTTCTGTACTACTGCTGTTTATTTCCAATGGAGCAGGGGGAGCAGAAGGCTCAACACCCTTCTCCTTGCTCTGGTTAAGCATCCATTCTACAGGGGATGGATCCTCTCGCTCCTGCTGATAAATCTTCCAGAGCTCTGAAATAGCTAATCTCTTCTCTAATGTCTACCCTGTGAATGCTGCAAGCAGACATGTGGTCATGTGTTGCAAAACTGCTTTCAACAGTGATCTTCCTTGTGGCTACGGCATGAACATCTTATCTGCTGTGCCTTTCACCCATTCTGCACTGTACTGTTTGATCTTGGGCATGTGTTTGAGCAATGTCTTGCACATGTGGATCAGTGGTGTGTCCGCTCCCATTTTGACAAGTCTCAATCGACTGTCTATACTTACCGGGTTTTACACAAAAATACGTATGAGATAAACAATCAATATGAGCATGCTCCACACTCGCCACTCAAAACCTTTACGTTTCAATAATTTCAATCGGGTCTTCAATCAACATACTTCTTTGACCTAAAATGAGTAATGACCTTTTGTCTCCATACTACAAAACAACCTATCTCTGCCGTTTTCTCCTAACAATTCTTCAAACATAACAAACAGGCAAACAATCAACTTCACATAAACGTCATGACCTCCTTTCACTTAGCCCCTAAAATACTGTGATGGGAGTTTAAATCAACTCCATTCTCAGATCTATCTGTGCATCGCCTATTTTATCCACTTGGATTTTGAAATGATTTCTTCTACGTTTCTTAAATGAGGACTATCAGGCTTTCAGGCGCAATACGACTCACCATACCCCTTTATCTTATATTGTTGACGTTCCTTCATCACACACTAATACAACCCCCATTACTTTCCACTATTAGAAATTCCCTTTTCCCCCACACTATTGCCAGTCTCTCAGTGTACGCACCATTTGCTTTTCAGCTGTAGGCCCTCGGTATCCTCTCCCCTCCCTCAATCCGGCCACTGTCGCCTTCAGTCTGATCGGTGCCTGTGGAAACCAGGAGGGATTCCATCACAGAGGGGCCCGTCGCACCGGTATCTTCTTTATTTGCAAGCATGACTATGTTGGCCATCCTCCACAGGAAACTTCTCGTCCTTCCAGCTAAGGGGCAGAGGGTGTCCGATAATCCAACGGTCTTGAGTCTACTAAATCGACTGACCTTTTATTTTAACCATGCGACCCGAAACCACTCGAACCCAGGTAAAGGGCTCTTTAAGACGAGGTGGCGCTCTTATGGGAAGAATGAGGATGCAGAAATTACTCAAACACCAATTATAAGGTCGACTCAAGAAGTTGGCAATTATCTAAAACACAGAGTACAACGAACATCATCAGATGTCACACAGGATAATCTCCACGTATTTCATTAAAAAAACATACTTATATTCTAAATATTCGTCATCATTGACGTCATTCTACTTGCCAACTTGTAAAACGTATGTGGGGCTGTGATAGAGTTACACCGACCATCTACATATACTTTCTATGGGGGTTGAAGTTCTGATTGGGTCTCTATTGTCAGGTGGGCAACTAAACCCTCCTCTAGTGAAAGTCATCTATATTGTCACAAAATACACAATGATAAATTGGTTCTCTAATTATAGGGCTCTTTGCTACGTGGCCCTCTTTAATTGGTTGGCACACTTGCACCCTTCTAGAATATTCCACTCACTAGAAGCACACGAGATGGCAACCCAGGTGCTGGTGGGCTGGTCTTGACCATAGCTTCCCACCCAATTAGCCTGACATCCATTATCACTCTTACTCTTTGTCAGACAATTAGCCTTTGAACATGGCCTTGTCGGCCTCACAACTCCTGAAAATATTAGTATGGGTATACTCGCATCTGCTTGCCTCAAAGTCATCTGCTAGAGTCTATTTCCATCTTGGTCATGTGTCTGAAGACCACACTTCGAGCTTCAATTCTGTATTTGATGGTATTAAAACTAATAAAACTTGGCACTCATTGGGCCTCATTACACGGTAGGCGGTAACCATGGCGCTAATAGCGCCATGGCTAATAGCGCCATGGTTGCTTCTGGTAGTTTACCATGTCCGCCTTGGTGGATGGCGGAATTACCGCCCTACTCCAAGGTGAGCGGGGGCGGTAGTTCCCCATTCACCAAGGCTCTTCCCCATTCCCATTTTTGCCCCATAGGCCATAATGGGAATGGGGAAGGTGCTAATTACGGTACTGCAAATTGCGGTACCGTAATTAGCTCTGAGGTCCCTTTGCCGCACCCTACTTTAACGCCTGGTAAAACCAGCCGTTAAAGTCGGGTCCCGCAAAGGGAACTCGTAGTAAGGCGGTAGGGGTTTACCGGTGCCAGTGCCCTTACTGGTACCGGTAAACCCCTACCGCCTACCGTGTAATGAGGCCCATTGTCTCTTAGCTGCACCTTGGCAGGAGTTTGGCTCATTCTGTGTATTAATTGTATTCTTTGAATAACCAACCAGTTCTCGGCTGCCCTGGCCTTCTTGACACTGAGCCAGACAAGACTCCTTGATTCTCTTTTGTTCGTTAGCCACTGTTTATCAACTGTGACAGATTTTCAGACTTTTTCGTTCATTGGATGCCAGTTTGCTCAAAACACGATGTGGAACATCCAGCTTTCTTGTACTTTATATATACCTTGGCAGCACCACCTGCAATCTATAAACTACATATAGCTTGCTTCCATGATCACTTAGTCTGCTTGTGTTAATGGCTCTGTACAATTGTAAAACGGCATTTTCTTCCATGCTCTTCACACTTGTAATCTTCATTTTTCATGTAACAAGTTACTCGATTCTTTCACTTCATCATCAGGTTCGATATGTTCTCTTTACACTCTCCACTACTACCTTTTTTCAGTGTGTCACGTTACATGTTGTGACAACACCAGTCTGCTCTTTCATTCATTTTCTCACGTTCTTCGGGGATCTTCCCTAAGAGAATATCAGCTCTCAGTGGATACATGAAGAATGGCTTCCTCAATGGGTATTTTGCTTCAAAGGAGGCTCGCGTTATTGGCATCATTACAGGTGTCACCCTTGTCGCTATCTCTGTATTTTGTATTTGTATTTTATTGAATTTATATACCCCTTTAATCCAAAGTGCTTTACATGAGAACACGCAAAATTACAACAAGCATAATATAGAAATTGAATCATAACTTGAAAACCAGTTTAAAGAACAATTTACAATATTGCAGAGGTGAGGAGGGAGTAGGGAGGGGCAAGGTGAGTGAGGGAAAGGGAGATGTTAGTGGGGGTAAGAGCAGGAGTAAGAGGGAATGTTTGAGAGTGAGAGGAAGAGGAGAGAGAAGTGTAGGACTAGAAGAGAGCAGGGAGTGGGGGAAGGAGGTAGGGGGGATAGGGAGAGTAGTGGTAGGAGGTGAGGAATAAGTGAGAGGAAACGAAGGGTGTTAGGGAGATGAGTGGAAAAGATAAGATTTGAGAGAAGAGCGAAAGGAAGGGAAAGAAGGGGAAGAGCGGATGTGAAGGGGGAGGAGGTTCCAGTGGTAGGGAGCAAGGAGTTGGAAAGATCGGAAGCGGGAGGGGGCGCAGGGAGGAGGAGGAGAGAGTAGGAAGAGGATAGCAGAGCAGAGAGAGCGAGAAGGGGTATAGAAAGTGAGAAGGGAGGAGAGGTAGGGGGGGCAAGACCATAGAGGGATTTGAAAACAAGACAGAGGAACTTGAATTTGAGCTGGGAGTGAAAAGAGAGCCAGCCTAAAGAGGTGAGAGAAGAGGAGATAGAATCAAGAGGTGAGAGAAGGCAGAGGCTCCCAACATATAGGCAGGTTAGGTTTGGGTCTGTTAGAGGCTTTTGGATCCTTCTCTAAACATCTCTGGGTTTGGAGAGGCTGTATTGGAATAAACATGATATCACCAAATCAGATAAAACTGTGTTGAAGGACCATGTATTAATAAAACATAATGAATCTCTAAAAAAAAGCAATGCAACATAAAAGCACAGTACGTCTATACTATGAAAATGCAGTGTTTCAATCTGCCCAAGCGTCCTACCTAAACTTGATTTCTAATGTGAGACCAAGAAAGTTTAGTACAAGACTATGGGCCTCATTACACGGTAGGCGGTAAGGGTTAACGGTCACCGGTAATGGTACCGGTGAGCGTTAACCCTTACCGCCTTACTACGAGGTCCCTTAGCGGGTTGGAGAATTTAACGCCTGCTTTTTGCAGGTGTTAAAAACCAACCCGCTAAGGGACCTTGGTGCTAATTACGGCACCGCAAATTTGCAGTGCCGTAATTAGCACCTTCCCCATTCCCATTATGCCCTATGGGGCAAAAATGGGAATGGGGAAGGGCAATGGGGGAAGGGGGAATTACCGCCCCACCAACCTTGGAATAGGGCGGTAATTCCCCTTTCCACCAAGGCGGTGCCGGTATTTTACCGGCAAGGACAGAGGTGCTATTAGCACCTTGGTCCACCGCCTACCGTGTAATGAGGCCCTATGATTGGATCAGCTGCCACCACATAAAAAGGCTGATAAACTCATTATAATATAATCCTTGTTGTGATTGTGATGGCGTAACACACAGGAACAGTATTCTCACGCTATTATTTTGCACTTTATATACCAAGGTCAGGCAAAGATATATAGTACCAGCTTTGAAGAATTTAAACTTGAAGGATTATACAACTGCATACATTGTTTACATGGCAACTGTGGAACCATTGATTTTAGTATAGAACGATTTTTGAAGGCCGCTTAAGATTTAGATCCTGATGATTATAAAGTGTATTTTTATATTTTTTTAGTTTGTTCTTTATTTTATTACCCAGATCATGTAGATGTACAGTTAAATGAATTCTGATGATGATGATTTTTTTTTCTACTTTTGTATTTTTAGCCTTTACCGTGTTATTTTGATTGATTGGTTATGCAGCTTAAAGATAATGTAACATTGTAAAATGAACAGCCCTATATGTCCTCGCAGGAGAAGGCCACCTTGTTTGGGTGAAGCAGGTGCGCAGAAGACACTGCCTGACTATACGTAGCATGCTTCAGTACATCCACATTTCTGTGCCTATAAGAACTAAGGTACGGACCATCTGCAGCAAAGCCCTTGCAGGACAAGGCTGCAGTGTTGAGCAATGCAGGTGGTTGGCGGCGATGGGGTAGTGGCATAGACAGTAAGTGCAGACGACCTCACCCTCCTGTCTGCGGCCGCCAGGTAAGACATTGTGGGCAGAGTTAGCTTGCTTCTCTCCACGCAACCCCCCTGACTTGGTGCCCCTTCTCACTCTTGCATGTGTGTTGTTTTCCCCCCCAGACTTGTCCTTCTGCCCCCCTCACTCCCTGCTCACTTGCGCTCCCCCTCACCACAGGCTGCGTGTTCTTCCTCCCATCTTGCCGCGTGTGCTACCTGGCATCTCAGGCTTCAAGCTTCTTTGCATCCTAGAGGCCATGCGTGCTCCCACATATTTTAGGCTGCATATGCTACCTCGCATCTTAGGCTGCATGCATTCCCTTGCAATCGTAGATTACATACGCTCTCTTGTATCCTAGGCCGCGTGCACTCCCTCGCATCCTAGGCCGTGAGCGTTCTCTCGCAATCCTAGATTGCCGTGTGCGCTCCCTCACATCTTAGGCCACGTGCATTCCCTGGCAGTCCTTGGCCGGTCTATCTCCACTCGGCCATGCGTCTCCTGCATTCCCTGCAGGCCCTCTCCTTCCCCCTTTCCTAGCTCCCTTCCCCTTTCCTAGCCCCGTCCCCTGACCTATTGTGTAGATATTACCCAAATTGACCTTTTACAACTGACCTTTTGCACAATTGACCTAATTATAGTGGTCCTAATTGACCTTCTGCACAATTGACCTGTATATTATTTTAGGTATTTTATATATGTATTGGGTTGGTTTTGGATTATAAATAATTTAAGAGTATTGGGTGGGGTATTGCAGAGGGTTTTAGATTGGGTAGGGAGTTGTGGGGGGTTTCCCCCAACATATATGTCCTAATTGACCTTATAAATTAGGTCAATTCTCCTGAGGTCAATTCTCCCGAGGTCAATTGTGAAAAGGTCAATTAGTATACAACCATTGTGTATTGTTCTGAGGTCTTGTTCTCCACGGTTCCTGGCTATTTTCCATTGCCTGGATCCCTGCTGTGCTCATTTTTTTCTTCTAGGTTCCCTGGTCAATTGTTCTGTTTTTTGGCGCTTTTGTTATCCATGGTTGTTTGCTTACATTGGGCCTCATTACAAGTGTGGAGGCCACGGAATGAATGGTGCCGGTAAGGGACTGGCACCGTTCATTCCGGGCCGCCACATTACGAGGGCTGCAGTGGGGCCCGCTCTGGATGCCTGGCAAGACCAGACGTCCTTAGCGGGCCCCGCTAGCAGACCAGGATGCTAACAACGGGCCCGTCATTAACGGGCCCGTTGTTAGCAACCTCCCCATTCCCACTGGGCCCTAGGGGGTCAAATGGGAATGGGGATGTACCGGGTCCGGGTCCCGAGAATGGGAATTACCGGACCCGCCAAAGTCGCCATGGACCGGTAATTCCCTATTTCTGGAACCCGGACCGGGTACCCGGTTTGGGGGTAGCCATGCTGCTAAAAACGGCATGGCTACCTCCAAACTCGTAACGAGGCCCATTGTAGTGCCTGCATCTCTGTTGTTTTCTTCCTTACTTCTAGGTTCCCTAAGTGATCATTCAGTTTTTTTCATTTTTCGTTTTTCATTTTTGTTTCTCATTGGTTGTTTGCTTACATTGTACTGCCTGCATCCATGGTGTGTCCATTATTTACTTCTAGGTGCCATTGGCAATTGACTTATCTATATACTGCATCTGATTTTCTCTCATTGTTCTGTCCTGTGTCTGTCCCTCCTCCTTCTGTGTCCCCCCACCCTAGTGTTTCCCCCCACCTGCCTGCTCCCCAGCTCACACCCCCTCCCTTCTCCACTCCCCCCACTCTTCCGTCTGCACCCTCTATGGTGCTCTCTGTCTCACCTATCTTCTCAAACTGCTTTTCTATCAACTATCCTATCCTTCTCACTAAGTCTGTCAGGAAGAAGTTCAAAAGGGATATCCTGGTCTCCAACCCAGGCCTCCCTATCGCTGATAACTACACCAGTGCTTCCGGCAGACAAGCCCTTACCAACATCCTCTTTCTCATTCCCTCACCAGACCTATGGACCACCCATATGGTCTCTGCTCTCTCTTTTTTTTCCTCTTCGCCCGTTAATGGTGGCACCCGATGGGAGGCCCTTAAGGCCCCCTTCCTCTCCTCCAAGACCATCATTCATGTTTACCTAAATGGCACCATCTTGGTCCAAGGCCCACAGGCCAACCTCCTCATTTTTTATAGATGCTTCCCATGCCTTATTAACTTCCTTTCTTCTCATGCTGTCCCTTATTTCCTCTCTCTGGCTCCTCTGCCTCCTCAATTCTCTGCCACTTATACAGCTGCCTCTGCTGCTTCTCCAGCTACCCTGTTGCTTCCTTCCTCTGCCACCCCTCTGGCACCCACCTACATCCTCCTCTGTCCATCCTGGGCCACCTACAATACTTCTGCAGGGTGTACCTCGGACCTGTACCCCTCCATGGGAGTCCTTCAAAGGGTGCAAACTGCTCCACATTGCAACTCTCAACTCTTGCTAAGCTGTCAAACACTCCTCTGACATCTGCTGTCTCCTGGAAGAACTCGATCTGGATGTACTCGGCCTGTCTTAGACATTGTTCACTGCTATCTCTGTTACAAGCTTTGACACTCTCCTTCCTGATGGCTACAAGATCCTCTCAATGCCCAGAACCAACCGTCCCAATGGGGGTGTAGCCTTGATCTTCCCAGAGTGGATCCCTGCTTATATCATTCTAATGCAGGGCTACTCCTCCTTTGAATCCCTGCTCTGCAAGCTCTCCCCTGGCCTTTCTCTCACTGCGGCCACTATCTACCAGCCGCCCAGCCAGGTAGCCTCCTTCCTCTCCGAGAGGGCGGACTGCTCCTCCTCCATCCTCACGTCCACCTCTCAACTTCTCCTCTGCAGAGACCTTAACATCCACTTGGATGCTTCATCTCCTTCTGGAGGATTCTTTCCTTTCCTCTCTCTCTCTGGCCGCCCACTCTGGGCCCTCTTCCTGCTCCTACCTGTGAGGCTAAGAACCAAGGGGTCATCTTTGACTCCACCCTCTCCTTCTCTCCTCACATCTCCACTGTCTCTCCGAAGTCAAACTATCAGGTGCACCTCCTGAGAGGTATTCTTTCTTTCCTCACTTTCCCCTGGAAGCTCACTGTCTTCAGAGCTCTGGTCATCTCTAGGCAGGACTACTGCAACAGCCTATTTCTAATTCTTCCTGCCTCTACTCTCCGTCCTCTATTACTTATCCAGAACAGGACTGCGAGACTTGTCCTTGGCCTCAAACCCAGAGATCATATCTCTCCAGCCCTTGAAATCTGTTCATTGGCTCCCAGTGGCGACAAGGATGATGTTGAAGACCCTCTGCATCATCCACAAGGCTTTCTGTGGCCTGGGACCTCACTACCTCCAACTCTCTCTTCCTAAACATCTCCCTTCACAAGCTCTCCGGTCATCCACCTCCAACTCTCTGAGGGTCAGTTGCTTTTCCAAGCAGAGAGTTGGGGGCAGATCTCGTTCTTCGGCTGGGGCCTCCCTCCGGAACAGCCTCCCTCTCAAACTTGAGCAGGACCACCTCCGGTTCCGGAAGCAACTCAAGACCTTCCTCTTCGCTTCCACTTTCTCTCTTCCTCTCCCCTGCTGATGACCCATCTGCTCTATGCACTGGTCACCTGGCCACCCTCTAACTTGGGCCCAGGTCCCTGCATGTCCAGTTGCACCTCACACTGCCTCTTGACTCCCCCAGCACCTGTGGGCTGTATCTGTAACCCTACAGTCCCTACTCTCTGCACCTTTGAGCCTGCCGTTTTCCGTTCTTGATCTCTCCTCTGCATTTGACATGGTCAACCAATCCGTCGGCATCCAAAGGCTCTTTTCCTGCTGTCCTAATCCTTCTTGATCTCTCCTCTGCATTCGACACGTGTTAGGGAGAATTCTCTGTTTAGGCTGAATTTCCTAACCTAGTGAGTCCCCCAGCAGCTTTGCTGGATTTCTGGAGTTTGTTTTTCCCATCCTGCCAAGAGTGAGACTCTTTTTCTCCCACTCTTGGACATGAATGTGTGTAATTCCTTTGACTGTCAATGTGTTCTCTGGGCTATGGGGTCTTTTACTCCATAGGGTCTCATATGTTTTTCTATGTGTGTTACACCGCACCCTACGTGCCGTAACACTGGGGCGTCCTAGCGGACCTCCGTCATAGACTCCATACCCGGGGACTGACTACTGTCTCCCTGGGCATGTAAAGTCACCATTGGCTTTACTAGACCTAAATTTACTAACAGAACTAGTACAAACCATCCTATTGTGGACGTACTAGTAGGGATAATTCGATTACTCCTGGATCTGTTATTCGAGGGGGCACTGTCCCGTCCCCCCTCGCCGAGATTTGGCTGGTGGCAGTGGAAACTACTTGTTATGTTCGACCCCGAGCAGACCTGCAACGACGACACCTCCGGTGGAGCCCTGCTGAACCGACTCACCACTTCCCAACGACAGAGGAGATCTCCCTGCCGGAGAGTCTCTTCCTCTGACTGGTGGGAACAACCAGTCCCCTTTGCTTTTTCTTCGCCGCAGGACGCAGTGGTCGAATTGCCTGTGCAGAGCACCTCGGCAACCGGATAGCCACTACCCCTGTACCACGACCAAAAGGTGGTGCCTTGTGACGGAGCACTCCGCGGCTGGTCTCTTCCCTGGTGGTGCACCGGACTTCACTTTTCTTCGACGACGA
Organism: Ambystoma mexicanum; assembly: GCF_040938575.1. NCBI lineage: Eukaryota > Metazoa > Chordata > Amphibia > Caudata > Ambystomatidae > Ambystoma > Ambystoma mexicanum. The sequence goes on from NC_090937.1 coordinate 844,857,349, forward strand.
GATCATCCCTACTCTTGGCAAAGACCCGACGTGCATCCACCACCAGGAACAACTGCCCCCGCCGGAGCTGTCTCTCCACAATCAAGGTACTGTGTCCGCCTGGCTTCCCTTGTTGCCGGATAGAGTGAGGTGTCTTAATCCTCGCCTCTCCATAGGGTTGCCTCCAAGCTTTCTCTAGCGTGTTGTTCTGAACTGGTTCAATCTTCCAATAACAATTTGCTACACAGACTTGAACGCATTTCCACAAAGAGACTTTTTGGGACATATCGCCTTGCCTCTCTCCGAGTGGGCCTGGCCTCTGAACTTTATGATCTATTGTGGTTCTTGTCTTCTTGCCTTGCATTTTTCCCGTGAAGTATCGAACTGTGTTGATTTCGTAACCTAATTATTTTTCTCTCCCATCCTAACGAATACTAGAGTGCCATCTAGGTGGCAGCATACACCTCTGTCTGCAAATAAGTGATGCTGGTAAAACCTAGACTTGTCGTGTTATTGTTAGGGGGATTGATATTTTGCTTCGTAGAGTAATTGTAACTGAATGGTTTGCCGTGATAGTGCCAGAGTGTTTTCTATAGATGTTCCGTTATAAATAAATACCTTTATATCTTTACACTGAAGCCTTGTACGTGTTTGCTTGTCTTACTGTGAAGAATTGCCCTATATTGTATACTCCACATACTGCTTAACTCTTCTTGAGGGAATTTTGACTGCTCAGCCACAGCTACCAAGTGAATCTGTGTGGTACAGACTGCTACCAAGTGGGTTTACTGCCAAACACCTGTAGTCCTAAATCTTTTGCAGTGGTCCCAGAGGGAACTGCACAGGTTTCCGCCTAACACTGGTGGCAGCGGTGGGATTTGTATCGAGTATACAGTTTAGAGTGCTTTTCGACACTTTAGGATAACTAACCACAAAGCTTAGCACTAAAAAGCAACTTTCAAAAACATGTCTACGATGGAAACTTACAGTCAAGAATCCTTGTCAGGTGAAAATACTGAGAGTTTGCGAGCTCTCTGTAGGCAAGAGGATCTTTCTGTAAGAGGCAAGACATTAGAACTAATAGAGAGATTGCTGGCGAACCAAAGTCTGGGTACTGGTTCAGAGGAACCAATGTCTCCAGCAAATGTAGATAACAGTGATGGTGTTGTTCTAAATCATAATTGTGATGATAGTGATGAAGAGGCTGAAGAGGAAGGAGAGGCTAACGAAACGGTCTCCCCTGCTCCTCTACCTGCCTTACCCGCTGTACCTACGGGGCCCATACCAGGTTCCACAAGTAACCCTGCTTATTTTGAACTCGAAAAAATGAAGCTCGAATTACAATACAAACGGTTCTTGGCCCAATCCGAACGAAACCAAGAACTCGAGTTCAGAATGATGAATGCCCAGGCTGAGCAGAAGCAAGCTGAGTTAAGACTCAGAGAAATAGAACTTAATCACGAGTTAGAGATGAAAAAGTTGTCTATGGAAAATGCTTCTCTCTCATCTGGTTCCTCTAGGAGCTCCAGTCCCAAAAGACCCCGGATGCCGAAGGAATTAGTGGGTATGTATGAAACGAGATTGGATGTGTTGGATTGGTTAAAACTGTTTGAGTACAATCATGGGCTCCAGGACATCACCGGGAACGATTTACTTCCCTGGTTGTTCTCTCGGCTCCCTCCTGTTGCGACTGATGTGGTAATGGAATTGGGGGAGGCGGATAAGACGGATTACAAAAGTGTGAAACTAGCTTTGATAGCTAGATTCGGGAAGACCCCTTCCCAGTATCTTAAGAGGTTTAGAACCCTCAAAAAGCATGATGGTACCCCTTGGGCTACCTGGGTGAGTGAAGGGTTGAAAAACTTAGAGGGATGGATTAAGGGTTACAAAGTGAACACTTATGAGGGTATGAAGAATCTTTTTATGTTGGAGTCGATTTATGATGCCTGTTCTCCTGAGCTCAGACAGCACTTGGCTGATTCGAAGGAATTAGATTCTCGGAAGCTGGCGAAGGCTGCTGACTTGTGGGTTGCCAACAGGGCTACTCACAAGGATTGTGGGGCAACTCAGAAGAAGGATGAGGGAAAGCAGCCTAAAAAAGACTCAAAAGAGAGTTCTAATAACTCAAATTCCAAAGAGGGCCCCAAACAAAACCAGAAGGGTAAGCCACAAGGAAAACCGCAGCAGAATAGTGTTTCTTCTGGTGTAAAACCAGAAGGAGGCCAGAACAAGCCACCATTCCAGAAAGCATTCGGTAAATGCTTTGTTTGTGGCTCGACTGACCACGTGAAAGGAGATCCCAGATGTAAGGGTAAACCTTCAGGGGTCCAGCTTGTCTCCTTAGCCTTCGCTCCAGAGGAGGAAGTCCAAATGGCAAGTGGAAACTTTCTACTGCTAGCTGACGAACCCATTGGAGTCTCAGCCAGCGTTTCTTTAGTATCTCTGGGGTTGTGGGAACAACAGAATTTAGATGTCTATAATTCTATCCCCGATAATACTAAAGAGTATTATAAGGACAGTGTCCAGGTGAATGGTCAGGAGACGCCTGCCATTAGGGACACTGGGGCCAGCATAACTGTGGTGGATAAATCGTTTTTTCAGGCAGAGGATGTTGCTAAGGCACCCAAACGCCTCACCAAGTCAGCTGGAAGGCCTGTGCAGATGCTTCCCCAATTACCAGTTCTCATCCAGTGTAACGACATGACTGTGAAGATACCTGTCAGCATACAGAGAGAGGTACCAGGACGCGTACTGTTGGGTAACGATTTAAAAACTCTCGGAGTTGTATCGCATACTCCCAGACCTCCTAGTAAACGGTTACAGGAGCTAACCAGACCCGCAAGAGAGAGGACCATGCGCGGTACTCTCCAGGAGATGATGGAGAGAGAAATCACACCACACAAGACTCGAAAAGATAGGACTTGGTCCTTTATCAACAGTTATCCATTCATCTGAATGCCATCAATTAGTTCAAAAAGTACACATTTTAATAGAAATTACAAAATTGTCTAAAATACATGATTAGACCCTCTAAAAAGATACATATGTATCGTATTAACAAAGACAAACATCATGCACAATCAATTCTAAAAAATCTTAGAGATACTGACGTTACTGATCTCTAATTAAATCCCTGTTGTGTAGTTCTTCTAGATCAGAGTTACGATTATGATTCATCGTTATCTTTTCTATTCTTCTATTCCAATTCTATTCCATTATTAGAATTAGAACATCCCTTCACTGGAATATTCAATTCACTCAGACAGTTTAATTAATTAGACTGACAAAAAAATTCTCGACATGTTTCAGTCCTATATGTGGGTCTTGGGACTTTCATCAGGAGTGGTCAATGTGAGGGGTTGACATGTTTCAGTCCTCTATGTGGGTCTTGGGACTTTCTTCAGGAGTCGTCAATGTGAGGGGTTACAAGTGGGCTTTGGCCAAGTTAGGAATCTTCTGGCCTTCTCTTAGAGATGATAGTAACTGTTGATAAAGAAACGATAAAAAAGAATCAATTTATGTTTCTTCCGACATCTTTAAAAGTGTCAAAGAAGACTATACGGTCCTATTGGTTACCTGGTCTTCTTAGTGTGCGGGCTTTCTTGATTAGCAGGCGAAAATTTGTCCACATAGGTTGGGCGTTATTTTCTTACGAGGAAGGATCTTCCTACAAAATCTGCAAATAAATGTTTTATTTGCAAGAAAGTTTCTTACAGCCTTCAGGTTAAGAAACGCAATGCATTCTGGTGGTCGTAGTTCCTTTGAGGGGTCATTTATTTAAAAGAGGTGTGGTATCCTTTCAGTAGTGATAGGTACTCGTTTATATAGATTTCTAAACATTGTGGCGAAACCTTAGTGGCATTTCCATTGTGCATAAACTCTTAGAAAAGGTCGCGTGTTGTCCGCTTACCATTAGGTTTAGTCCAAAAAGCTTTCTTCGTGGTTTTCCTTGCCGCGGGGTTTTGCGGATGTGCTAATAGTTTTCTAGCTTCTGTCTTGCGGCTTCTACAGGTGGTTTCTGAAAACAAACCACAGGGAGTATGTCCATTAGTTATAAAGGGATTCCTGTTTTCCGTTACTGCAAACAGATCGAAAAAGGCTGCAGTTCAACCCTTCTACAGCTGTTCTCAAGCTAAAATTTAGCTAATCAAATGCTGTGTTATATCTTACTTCTATTTAGCTCAGTATTCGGAGCGGGTTACTGCGTGTGTAGTGATTTACCTCTTACTTGATCTCTTGATATACCCAATGGTGCCGCTGAGGGGTGAAATGGTATCCCTGTGAGCTGGTGTATTGTAGGAGCTGCAATTGGCTCCTTCTGCACGATCCTACTTCATAGGACCTCGCACTTGTTGTGGTTCGTGTCTACGTTTCGGCCGCCATTTTAGGAGGTCTAAATATAGCTCTCTAGTTGTCCTTTTTTAATGTTGTTATAATTAAAGGACCTCTAGTCTTTTTAATCCTCTAACTCTGCCACTGACAGACGAAAAATGATTATAAATTGAGACGGTCAGATTTTTAACCAATCTATAGACTCATTGAGTCCTATTTTATCACTTTTTGTTATAAAAATGAGTCTCTGTTCTTTTTCAAGCAGAATTCTGCTTTTTGTATTATGATCTCTCCCTTGTACCATTAATAAAACGGTCCAGCTGAAATTTTCATAACCGTGTTGTGCTTCTCCAAAATGTTTTACTAGAGGAGCATTGATGACTTTATTTTTCAAACAACTTTTATGTTCCAGCATCCTGGTTTTAACCTTCCGGTTTGTTTTCCCTATGTAGTGTTTATTTACCGGACATGTAATCATGTATACTACATATTCAGAGTTGCAGTTAGTCATTAGCTTTTGTTTCCAAGGGATGGGTAACCCTATGTCTATTTCTTTGGTTTCGTGGGTTAATTTACACATTGCACAGTTAGTGCATGGGTAATGTCCACTTATAGGTTTTAGTCCCCAGGTTTCGGTAAGGCTCAAGGTTTTGATTGCTTTTTCTTTAAGTTTGTTGCTGCTCACTCTGTTCCCAATTGTCTTGGATTTTTTGTATGCAAAAAGAGGAGCTGGAATCCCTATTTCACTCTTCTCAAAGATTTTCCATTGGGTTTTGACTATTTGACTGATTTTCAGACTCAAATTCGAGAAAGTATTGACACATACTAGCATGTCTTGTTGAGGTTGTTTAATTTTTACTTCTAGGAGGGCTTCCCTGTTGTTATTCGCCGCTCTTTTGGCTGACTTTTTAATCAGTTTCCTAGGGTATCCTCTCTGTTTTAATTTGGCCGTTAGATTTTTTGCTTCTGTTTCAAAGTCTGCATTTTGGCTGCTATTTCTCTTGAGTCTTAAAAATTGACCATATGGAAGGTTATCTCTCAAGTGTTTGACGTGATGGCTGGAGTAGTGTAATAGTGAATTTTTTTCTGTCTTTTTATGGTAGGGTTTGACCAATAGGCGCCCATTCTCATGGAAAATAGTGAGGTCTAGGAAGTCGATAGAAGTTTTTTGACTGTTCATGGTAAATTGTAGATGTGGATTACAATTGTTTAACCAGATTAAGAATTCCTCTGCTTTTTCTACTATTCCCGCCCAAATTAACAGGACATCATCAATATACCTCGCCCATGAATGAATATGCGCTTCAAAAGGATTTGTTGTGTACAGGTGTTTTTTCTCAAAGAATTCTACAAAAAGGTTGGCTAGGCTCGGTGCCATCGTAGCCCCCATTGCTGTCCCTTCTATTTGTTGGAAGTAAGAGCCTTGAAACTCGAAATCATTTCGTGTAAGGGCTATTTCTATACACCACATAATGAACGAGCTGGGTACTGGGACGTTGTCAAGTCTATTGAGTAGAATTTCGCTGATCGTTTCAAGTGTAGCTTGTTGGGGAATGTTAGTATATAGGGATACAATATCTAGACCTATAAGGAGTGTTTTAGCGGGATCATACGGTAGGTTTTCATATTTGTTGATCACATCTTTGGTGTCTTTTAGGTAGGATCTCATTTTCTCTACATATCCTTTTAAGTAGTGGTCTGCATACTCAGATAACGGTTCTAGAATAGAATTAATCCCTGAAACTATGGGTCTACCCGGTGGTTTAATCAGCGTTTTATGGATTTTGGGTAGACAGTAGAATTTGGGTGTAGCTGGTTCCATTTTGTTTAAAAAGGCCCATTCCTGTTTGCTAATCCATCCTCTGTCACAAGCTTTGGTCGTTTTGGTTTCAATGAGGTTTTCCAGTTCTTTTGTGGGATCTACAGACAATCTCTTGTAATAGTTCTCATTTTCTAGTTGTCTATGACATTCTTCTATGTATTCATTCTTGTTTAGCAACACTATAGCTCCACCCTTATCTGCTCTTTTGATCACGATCTTTTCATTGGAAGCTAATGATTCGATCGCTGTTCTTTCATTTGTGGTCAAGTTTTGATACATAGGGATATTTTGTTGTTCCAACTTAGTTCAATGGAAAATCTTTGAGAAGAGTGAAATAGGGATTCCAGCTCCTCTTTTTGCATACAAAAAATCCAAGACAATTGGGAACAGAGTGAGCAGCAACAAACTTAAGGAAAAACCAATCAAAACCTTGAGCCTTACCGAAACCTGGGGACTAAAACCTATAAGTGGACATTACCCATGCACTAACTGTGCAATGTGTAAATTAACCCACAAAACCAAAGAAATAGACCTAGGGTTACCCACCCCTTGGAAACAAAAGCTAATGACTAACTGCAACTCTGAATATGTAGTATACATGTTTACATGTCCGTGTAATAAACACTACATAGGGAAAACAAACTGGAAGGTTAAAACCAGGATGCTGGAACATAAAAGTTGTTTGAAAAATAAAGTCATCAATGCTCCTCTAGTAAAACATTTTGGAGAAGCACAACACGGCTATGAAAATTTCAGCTGGACCGTTTTATTAATGGTACAAGGGAGAGATCATAATAAAAAAAGCAGAATTCTGCTTGAAAAAGAACAGAGACTCATTTTTATAACAAAAAGTGATAAAATAGGACTCAATGAGTCTATAGATTGGTTAAAAATCTGACCGTCTCAACTTATAATCATTTTTCGTCTGTCAGTGGCAGAGTTAGAGGATTAAAAAGACTAGAGGTCCTTTAATTATAACAACATTAAAAAAGGACAACTAGAGAGCTATATTTAAACCTCCTAAAATGGCGGCCGAAACGTAGACACGAACCACAACAAGTGCGAGGTCCTATGAAGTAGGATCGTGCAGAAGGAGCCAATTGCAGCTCCTACAATACACCAGCTCACAGGGATACCATTTCACCCCTCAGCGGCACCATTGGGTATATCAAGAGATCAAGTAAGAGGTAAATCCCTACACACGCAGTAACCCGCTCCGAATACTGAGCTAAATAGAAGTAAGATATAACACAGCATTTGATTAGCTAAATTTTAGCTTGAGAACAGCTGTAGAAGGGTTGAACTGCAGCCTTTTTCGATCTGTTTGCACTAACGGAAAACAGGAATCCCTTTATAACTAATGGACATACTCCCTGTGGTTTGTTTTCAGAAACCACCTGGAGAAGCCGCAAGACAGAAGCTAGAAAACTATTAGCACATCCGCAAAACCCCGCGGCAAGGAAAACCACGAGGAAAGCTTTTTGGACTAAACCTAATGGTAAGCGGACAACACGCAACCTTTTCTAAGAGTTTATGCACAATGGAAATGCCACTAAGGTTTCGCCACAATGTTTAGAAATCTATATAAACGAGTACCTATCACTACTGAAAGGATACCACACCTCTTTTAACTAAATGACCCCTCAAAGGAACTACGACCACCAGAATGCATTGCGTTTCTTAACCTGAAGGCTGTGAGAAACTTTCTTGCAAATAAAACATTTATTTGTTTGCAGATTTTGTAGGAAGATCCTTCTTCGTAAGAAAATAACGCCCAACCTATGTGGACAAATTTTCGCCTGCTAATCAAGAAAGCCCACACACTAAGACCAGGTAACCAATAGGACCGTATAGTCTTCTTTGACACTTTTAAAGATGTCGGAAGAAACATAAATTGATTCTTTTTTATCGTTTCTTTATCAACAGTTACTATCATCTCTAAGAGAAGGCCAGAGGATTCCTAACTTGGCCAAAGCCCACTTGTAACCCCTCACATTGACCACTCCTGAAGAAAGTCCCAAGACCCACATAGAGGACTGAAACATGTCAACCCCTCACATTGACCACTCCTGAAGAAAGTCCCAGGACCCACATAGAGGACTGAAACATGTTGAGAATTTTTTTGTCAGTCTAATTAATTAAACTGTCTGAGTGAATTGAATATTCCAGTGAAGGGATGTTCTAATTCTAATAATGGAATAGAATTGGAATAGAAGAATAGAAAAGATAACGATGAATCATAATCGTAACTCTGATCTAGAAGAACTACACAACAGGGATTTAATTAGAGATCAGTAACGTCAGTATCTCTAAGATTTTTTAGAATTGATTGTGCATGATGTTTGTCTTTGTTAATACGATACATATGTATCTTTTTAGAGGGTCTAATCATGTATTTTAGACAATTTTGTAATTTCTATTAAAATTTGTACTTTTTGAACTAATTGATGGCATTCAGATGAATGGATAACTGTTGATAAAGGACCAAGTCCTATCTTTTCGAGTCTTGCGTAGTCTTAAGTCCCAAAAACAAGATAGGACTCGACACTTGTGGAATTTGCGCTCTCTCTATTGTATTCCCTATGAAGAGAGAAATCACTCCTGCTCCACTGGAATTATCGGCTGCTGTCTCAAAGAAAACAGAATCGAAGGGGAAACCTAAGACTTCTACCCAGAAACCCGCAGCCGGCATTCCAGTGCAGCCAACACGGACTTCCCCGCGGTTGTCCAAAGTTACACCCGTAACCCCACCTCCAGCTGAGGCTGAGAGGGAGGTACAACCCTGTGTGGTAGAATTAGACTCTGAGGAAGAGCTAATAGAAGGCCAGGAACTCATTGGGGATCTGGATCCTGTTGACCATCCTGAGCTGCAATCTTTACTGGCAGAAGGTGGACCCAGCAGGGCAGACTTCAGTAAGGGACAGAGAGAATGTCCAACTCTGGAAGGTCTTCGCCACCAGGCAGAAGCTCAGGCTGAAGGGCAAGAGCCTGGGAAATACAGGTTGCACTGGGAAGATGGCCTCTTCTACAGTGAACCGACCGAGTCTGCACCTGGAGACTACAAACGATTTGTAGTACCCCAAGAGAACAGACCACAGTTCTTGCAGTTAGCCCACGAGATTCCTTTGGCTGGTCACTTGAGTTTCAAGAAGACTAAGGAAAGGCTCTCGCTCTACTTCTATTGGCCAAAGATGGGGGCCAAAGTGGAAAAACACTGCAGGAGCTGCCACACCTGCCAGACCTCTGGTAAGGTTGGCTCCAAGAATGTGGCACCTTTAGTGCCTCTCCCAGTTGTGGGAGTCCCATTTGAGAGAGTAGGGATTGACATTGTTGGTCCCCTTGATCCTCCAACCTCCTCAGGCAACAGGTTTATACTTGTTGTAGTAGACCATGCTACTAGGTATCCTGAGGCAATTCCTATGAGGACTGTTACAGCTCCGGCTGTGGCTAAGGCCCTCCTTGGTATTTTTACTAGGGTCGGGTTTCCTAAGGAAGTAATCTCTGACAGGGGGTCAAACTTTATGTCCCACTACATGAAAGCCATGTGGAAAACCTGTGGAGTTACTTACAAGTTCTCAACAGCTTACCACCCCCAAACCAATGGGTTGGTAGAACGGTTCAACCGAACCATGAAGAGCATGATAGGTGCTTTAGAAGAACCCCTTAAGCGTAAGTGGGACCTTCTACTGCCATGCCTTCTCTTTGCTTATAGAGAAGTCCCTCAGGAGGGAGTAGGTTACTCTCCCTTCGAACTTCTCTATGGTCATCCCGTCAGAGGTCCATTGGCCCTGATTAAGGAGGGGTTGGAGAGTGCTACTTCCCCCAAGCCAGTCAGAGTGACTGACTACGTGATAGGTCTCCGGAGGAGAATGTCACACATGATGACGGAAGCAAGCGATAACTTGAAAGCTGGACAAGCATTGGTCAAGCATTGGCACGATCAAAAGGCTAACATGGTTGAGTTCGCTCAAGACCAGCTCGTTCTCGTTATGATGCCAACAAGGCAGAGGGCCTTGCAAGACAAGTGGATGGGACCCTTCAGAGTTGTGGGTAAACTCGGAGAGGTCAACTATCTGGTGGACTTGGGCAATCCCAAGGAGGCTCTGACAGTCTTTCACACCAACCGACTCAAAGCGTATGTCTCCAGACCCGATGTAGGAGCGTTGCTTCTAGCATCATCGGAGGAAGAAGAAGAGAGTGAAGATCTTCCGGATCTCCTCAGAGGCTTACCTTTGGACGAACAAATTGAAGGAGTAAATCTCTCCTCCAATCTGACACCCGAGCAACAAGAAGAGTGCAAATCTATGTTGAATCAGTTTGCCTCTCTGTTCTCGCTTTCGCCAGGCTTGACCCCTTGGGGCCAGCACGACATACTCACTGGTGACTGTCTGCCGGTCAAAAGCAGAGGATACAGAATGTCAGAAAACGTATGAACCCACATCAAAGGTGAGGTCAGCAAGATGCTCGATCTCGGGGTAATAGAGCCCTCTACTAGTCCATGGTCTAGCCCAGTTGTGTTAGTACCAAAGACCGGATCGAAAGAGCTTAGATTCTGCGTGGATTATAGAGCTCTTAATGCAGTCACCAAGACTGATGCCCACCCTTTGCCAACAACAGATGAGTTGGTGGATAAACTTGGCGCCGCCAAGTTCCTCAGCACATTTGACTTGACGTCAGGCTATTGGCAAATAGCCCTGACAACCATGCCAAGGAGAAAACTGCATTTTCTACCCCCGTCGGCTTATACCAGTTTAAGGTAATGCCTTTCGGATTGAAGAATGCACCTGCTACGTTTCAACGGATGGTAAACCAGGTTCTGAATGGGATGGAGGACTTCTGCATGGCATACTTGGATGACATCGCAGTGTTCAGCAATTCCTGGGAAGAACATGTAACCCACCTGAGAGATGTTTTGCAGGCTCTTGGACGAGCCAATCTGACCATAAAGGCGAGTAAATGCCAAATTACACTATGGGACCATAGCTTCTCCACTGAATGTCATCTCCTCACCCAAATTTCCTAAAAAGGTTAGATGGAACGAGGAGTGCAATCAGGCTTTTGTAAACCTTAAAAAGGCTCTTTGCCAAGCCCCAGTACTCGGAGCTCCTGATTACCGCCAACACTTCATTGTGCAGACACATGCTTCGAATGTAGGAATAGGTGCCGTACTCAGTCAACTGGATGGGAAAGGTAGGGAGCACCCTGTTTGCTTCATCAGCCGCAAGCTGAAGGATCCTGAAACAAGGTGGGCAACAATCGAAAGAGAGTGCTTTGCTATCGTGTGGGCGCTGAAGAAGTTTAGGCCGTACTTGTATGGTTCTACTTTTGTCATTCAGACTGACCACCAACCCTTGAGATGGTTAATGCAAATGAAAGGGGAAAACCCAAAACTATTGAGATGGTCGATCTGCCTGCAAGGGTTCGATTTCACCATTGAGCACAGGTCAGGGTGTCACCACCAAAATGCTGATGGTCTCTCTAGGATGTATGTCATCGACTAGAGGTATGAGATTCATCCAGGAGTAGATTAAATCTTCCTGTCCCTTAGTCTGGGGGGGGGCAAGTGTTAGGGAGAATTCTCTGTTTAGGCTGAATTTCCTAACCTAGTGAGTCCCCCAGCAGCTTTGCTGGATTTCTGGAGTTTGTTTTTCCCATCCTGCCAAGAGTGAGACTCTTTTTCTCCCACTCTTGGACATGAATGTGTGTAATTCCTTTGACTGTCAATGTGTTCTATGGGCTATGGGGTCTTTTACTCCATAGGGTCTCATGTTTTTCTATGTGTGTTACACCGCACCCTATGTGCCGTAACACTGGGGCGTCCTAGCGGACCTCCATCATAGACTCCATACCCGGGGACTGACTACTGTCTCCCCGGGCATGTAAAGTCACCATTGGCTTTACTAGACCTAAATTTACTAACAGAACTAGTACAAACCATCCTATTGTGGACGTACTTGTAGGGGTAATTCGATTACTCCTGGATCTGTTATTCGAGGGGGCACTGTCCCGTCCCCCCTCGTCGAGTTTAGGCTGGTGGAAGTGGAAACTACTTGTTATGGGAATATAACTCTATGGGATTCTTCCCATTGTTGGAGATTGATACTGTTTCTCGTTAATCTCTAACATACCTCCGGTCTACTTATCTTAAATAAGTCTATCGGATGGTATTTTCTGCCAGAACTCGGCTTTTTAAAATGGCGTCTGTGTTCGTCTCTGTGACTCCTAAACCAAAGGTTGAGCCCTTTGTTCCACTTTTGGCGGGCCTCTGTACAGAGACCCTCCAAAGTGGTGCCATTTTGTCTGGGTTACCACAGGGGTGTGGGAGGGGGTTTAGGCACCCTGGACCGAGTTGCCTTGCCAACTCCGGTCGCACTCTGGTGTGATTGGCCCAAGTGGTGAGCCTCCCCGCTCACCACTTAGCGTGTGTTGATTGACAGCTAGGCTGGATGAATGGGGGTTTTCTGCATAAAAGTAGGGCTTTTGGGACTGGATCTTCAGAAGTCGCCACAGGACCTAAGAATCCGACGAGGGTAAAGCTGAGCCGACCTGCAACGACGACACCTCCGGTGGAGCCCTGCTGAACCGACTCACCACTTCCCAACGACAGAGGAGATCTCCCTGCCGGAGAGTCTCTTCCCCTGGCTGGTGGGAACAACCAGTCCCCTTTGCTTTTTCTTTGCCGCAGGACGCAGTGGTCAAATTGCCCGTGCAGAGCACCTCGGCAACCGCATAGCCACTACCCCTGTACCACGACCAAAAGGTGGTGCCTTGTGACGGAGCACTCCGCGGCTGGTCTCTTCCCTGGTGGTGCAACGGACTTCACTTTTCTTCGAAGATGAGATCATCTCTACTCTTGGCAAAGACCCGACGTGCATCCACCACCAGGAACAACTGCCCCCGCCGGAGCTGTCTCTCCACAATCAAGGTACTGTGTCCGCCTGGCTTCCCTTGTTGCCGGATAGAGTGAGGTGTCTTAATCCTCGCCTCTCCATAGGGTCGCCTCCAAGCTTTCTCTAGTGTGTTGTTCTGAACTGGTTCAATCTTCCAATAACAATTTGCTACACAGACTCGAACGCATTTCCACAAAGAGACTTTTTGGGACATATCGCCTTGCCTCTCTCCGAGTGGGCCTGGCCTCTGAACTTTATGATCTATTGTGTTTCTTGTCTTCTTGCCTTGCATTTTTCCCGTGAAGTATCGAACTGTCTTGATTTCGTAACCTACTTATTTTTCTCTCCCGTCCTAACGAATTCTAGAGTGCCATCTAGGTGGCAGCATACACCTCTGTCTGCAAATAAGTGATGCTGGTAAAACCTAGACTTGTCGTGTTATTGTTAGGGGGATTGATCTTTTGCTTCGTAGAGTAATTGTAACTGAATGTTTTGCCGTGATAGTGCCAGAGTGTTTTCTATAGATGTTCCGTTATAAATAAATACCTTTATATCTTTACACTGAAGCCTTGTACGTGTTTGCTTGTCTTACTGTGAAGAATTGCCCTATATTGTATACTCCACATACTGCTTAACTCTTCTTGAGGGAAGTCTGACTGCTCAGCCACAGCTACCAAGTGAATCTGTGTGGTACAGACTGCTACCAAGTGGGTTTACTGCCAAACACCTGTAGTCCTAAATCTTTTGCAGTGGTCCCAGAGGGAACTGCACAGGTTTCCGCCTAACAACACGGTCAACCACTCCATCGTCATACAAAGGCTCCATGACACTCTTGGTATGCCGGAATGGGCACTGAACTGTCTGGCCTCCTTCTTAACCGACCACTCCTCCCAAGTCATCCTGGGCTCCTTCTTCTATCCTACTTCATTCTCCACCTATGGTGTCCCCTAGCACTCCATTCCCTCACCGTGGCTCTTTAACATCTACCTTACTCAGCTAGCACTCCTCACTCCTCCTTCTCCCCCAACTTCCAGTGTTATGCTGATGACACACAACTCTTCTTCAAACTCCCAGCTGACCTGTTTGTACCTTCCATCATCCCAGACTGCCTTTCTGCCATCTAGGCCTGGTGCACTTCAAATGATCTCTGCCTCAATGCCAGTAAAACGGACATTCTTCCCACTGGGACCCGTGCCCCTGACTTCTTCCCTTCACTCTGGCCTTCTTCCATGCCTCTAGAAGGAGAGTATTTGGGAAGAGTGTATTGTAGGTAGTAGAGCCCAACCCCAAGAAATCCTTGTGGACTATGCATAGGGTCTTGAACGTGATCATGGCAGCCACGGGATCCAGTGGAGAGATTTCAGTGCTGGAGACATGCAGTCCCTGGGCTTGAGGCCAAGGATAATTCTCACGGTTCTGTTTGGGATAAGTTTTAGAAGTCGGGGAGTAGTAGGCAGATTGAGAAAGAGATTGTGGAAGTAGTCAAGTCTGGAGAGAACCAGGGCTCTGTAGACAGTGAGCCTCTAGGGGAATGTGAGAAAAGGCAGAATACCTCTGAGGAGGTGAAGCTGGTAGTGGGACCTTTTGGACATGTCAGAGATGTGAGAGGCGAAGGAGAGAGTAGAGTCAATGATGACCCCCAGGTTTTTTGCCTCACAGGTGGGTGTGGCACAGGACCAAGGGAGGATGGCCAGAGTGAGAGTGCGAAAGTGGTAGCAGTTGTCCCAATGAGGATAATCTCTGTCTTGCTGGCATTAAGGCAGAGGTTGTTTGCAAAACACCAGGACTGAATTGTGGACAGACAGTCAGGAATGAGCGAGGTGGAGGATGAGGCCAGGGTAGCCAGAAAGAGAGCTGTGTGTTATCCGCATAGCACTGAAAGTTGGAGGTGAAAGTAGAGATGTGGGCCAAAGTGGCCATGTAGACATTTTAAAACCAGGGGCTTAGATTAGAACCCTGGAGGACACCACAAGTAGAGAGGGTGATAGAGAAGAGAGAGAAAGGACCCATGTTCTACCTGGCAGGGAGCGTCAGAGAGAAAAGACACGACAAGCGCCAGAGCCTGATCAGAGATATCCAGGGTATCACAGAGATGAGGTATCAGGATGGTGTGGTTAACTGTATCAAAAGCAGAGTAGAGATCAAGGAGAATGGGGACAGAGGGTGAGTTGGAATCAAGGTTTGAGAGCAGGTCTTCATGGGTGTTAGAAGAGCAGTTTCTGTGCTTCTGGATACTCTAAAGCCAGACTGATGGTCATAGGGACAACCAACAGATTCAGTGTGAGGGGTAAGTTGAGAGATAGCCAGCTTCTCCAGGAGCTTCCCCAGGAAAGGGGTGATCGAGATCGGGCGAAAGTTAGCATGAATGGAAGGGTCGGCAGAGTTGTTTTTTTTTAGCAGAGCGTGCACAAGAGAGTGCCTCAAAGAGGTGGGGAATACTCCAGTGCCAAAGGAAAGGTTGCATTGGTCTGCCAAGGCTGGAGCTAGGGAGTCACTGTTGCCCTTGATGGTTTTGGAAGGGCAAAGGTCCACTTGTTTGGATGAAGCTTTCATAGACCGGACTTGTCTAGCAACCTCATCAGGTGTAACACGAGAGAAGGCAGAGAGAAGAAGGTGAGTGAAGGGGGCGGCCAAGAGAGGCACAGAAGATGATGGTGCACTAGTTGGTGCGGTGGAGAGAGAGGAAAGGATGTCCTGTGTTTTGGCAGTGAAGTGTGCACCCAGAGCCCCACAAAGGGCTTGTGTGGGTGCAATAGTGAATGAAGCTGCAGTTGGGTTGGCCAAATGAATTGATTAAATGTAGTCAGGTCTTTCTGGGTGCAGAGCTTGTATCTCATTTGCGATCTTCTAAATGGCCATATTGAGGGAAAACTGCCGAAGGCTTAGTTGTTTTCCCCTGTATACAGTCACCTCTGGAATAGAGTTCTAGAGCTTTATTAACTTGTATCGGGTCATTGATTTCTATTAGATATTGACTAACTTTGTCATTAGGTGTTAAAGTAACTCTAGGATCTTTCTAGCTTCACTAAAAATCCAGATGGATATTTGATTCTTGTTAAGCATTCGTATGACCTTGAGTGGTCACTTTTTCTTTTTTTCTATAATATATTTACAGATATATTCTGTTGGCCTTCCCTTCTTGTGTGCATTTCAAAGTCTTTACTGGATCTTTAAACAATCCATCTTCCAAAGATTTGCCTTGACTACTCAGTCATACCACCGCTTGGAATGTAATGATAACAGGAACCTACTGGTAAACCAGAATAGCTGACATAACTGGTCCTAGGAGTAAGGCCTAATAAATCACCCACGATAAGGTCTGATAAGAAACCCAGGCTACAAGTGTGACAGGGGAGGGCGAAGGGCTTACTCTACAAGAGTGAACAGGCCCCTTTGAACCATTTTGGCCTGACTGATGAGCAACTCCTTTGCACCTACTACCTGGACCAGTCAAGCCAATGTACATTACCGCAGAGAGACATTTTTACAAGAGCTCCTTTTTATTGTCCTAATCAGCCAATTTACCAGCATGTTTTTCCACTATTTCGGGCCACATTTAGGTTTGAGATGCATTTAACATCTGAGCTGTGGGAGTGTGTGATCTAGAAGGACCGTCAGGCACCTGTCATCTCTGTCATACTTGTAGGCTCACAGATAGGTTGCACATCTGTAAATCCCTAAATCAACTCAGGGCAAGTGATTGCAGTCTGATATCCCTCTGCCCACTTTTAGACTTAAGATATTTATTATTTGAGTAAAACTTAACTTCACTGCAAATTTTTTTAAAACATTTTCTCAGAGAGATATAAACAAAGCACTGCATTCCTGTGACTGTGTATAAAAGAAACAGAACGTGCAAGTTGGGCAGGGCATCAGTAGCTGAGGTGAACTGGCGGAGGTCTGCAGTAAGCTGCAGTAGTACCTGTTTTAAAGAGCCCACTTAGAGGTATAGAATAAGTTACTTTGGCAGTATCTCAGTTGGGATACCGCCTGACTTGAGATGAGGCCCTAGGGCAGTATCCCAGTGGTAATACTGCTGCGATACCACCTGGGCAAATAGCGCTACCGCCAACTAGTCTGCCAGATCATAGGTTCAGCAGTAGCAGTAACTCCCCATTCACCATTGGGTCCATTGTGGTGTTTTCGTTGCAATTACAGAGCGCTAATACCACCGGCGGTAATTGCAGCCCTTAAATGCAGCAGTAATACCGTTATTGCCGCATTTAAGGGCTACCACCCAACTCATGATGAGGCCCACAGTGTAAAGCCATATACTCTATTGTCAGTGACACTGTTGAAACTGAATGTTAGTTACAGCTTTTGAGGATCAATGAACAATGGTGACATTCCTGATCCCACTCCTTTGTAGGCTTTCATTTTACCACAACCATAGCTGGGAGCATACCTAATGTTCTTCAAATCCGCTGCCCTGCTTGTACGTACTACGCTGCAAGACCTACATAGCAATATTCAGGCCATCCAACAAGTTTACTTTGTTCTTTCACAGCACTGAACTCTATTCTGTGTCAATCTAAAAACTGAAATGTGGGCACAGCTTCCATGAACCGGGTTGATGAATGGTTCCCTTCCAAGTCCCTCATCAGAGGCTGCCCGTCTCAGAACTTTCTCCCAGAGATGGGAGCACATATACGCTCCTTCAGCTCCCACACGTGTTCACTCCAGATTGCTAGGGCTATACAAAAGTATTCAGGCCCTAAATCAAACATACTTTGTGCTGCACCTGCACCCAAAGCTTTAGGCTGATATTCAATAGATTGTGCACACTGAATTATTTGTAGAGCAATCTCTCCATGCCTCAAGCGTCATATGTGCCTCCTAAGAAACAATGTCACACATTTCCCGCTGCCCAATTCCGTTTGTTGACCATTAGTAGGGCCTTTTAAACATGGTCAATTGTCCTGCAATAAATGTCTTATTAAAGTAGTTCACACCAAAACATGGTGATGCCTTAGATTAGCTCAGCCTTGTTTATGGGTTTATAATCCAGTTTTATGTTTCTCTTGAGATCCTTGAACACCATTTTGTTTAGATTTATATCCAAAGACTCTGCCAGAGTCTTGACCCAATGTAGACCCTTACTCTCAATCCTGCAG
Organism: Ambystoma mexicanum; assembly: GCF_040938575.1. NCBI lineage: Eukaryota > Metazoa > Chordata > Amphibia > Caudata > Ambystomatidae > Ambystoma > Ambystoma mexicanum. Next base: position 844,875,486 of record NC_090937.1, read on the forward strand.
CCAAAGAATATTTTGGATAGTTGTCCTGTAATATTCTCAGGTGTTGGATGTACAGAGAATAACAGAAAGCACATCATTAATGGCCCGTACACAAACAATGCATATCATCAATACTGAACAAAATTCGAACAATACTGATTTTAGCCTCCCTCAGATTGGACTCACTTCTCAACAGAGCACCAGAACTTTTCCACTTCCTCCAAAAAACATCTTCAGTGTACTGTACATAAACATTGCACATCAGCGCACTATATAAGGAAAGCTGCATTTGTACTCCTCCAGGTGGATAATCCCAAGTCAGAGGCGTCGTCCAACCAAATTATTGTATGTATGATGGGATATTTTAGTGTAGTGTGGAAACACTTGCTATAAACAATGCACCTACTGTTCCCATCCTCCCATTTGCAGCTGAAGAAATGAGTAAAGACTAACTCGTGTCGCTGTCCATTTCTAACCCAGAACATTCAAGCACAGTAAATAGCATTGTTCATAACTTGAATCCCATCATAAAAGTATAACAGAAGTGATAGTTCACGGTTTATCTTCTATAATCAGGGAGTCAATGATCTCACCCAGCGACCTAAAAGTATAGAAAACAAGTAATAATCAGTGATTGTTTTCAATGTGGGAGAAACCAGAAGGTGTCTCACTGGCTAGTCCCCAGGGATCTGTCATCCAGGTGGCCAGGACACGGATATCACTTTTGGATCTAGTTCCTAGTGGTGGACCAATGCGGGAGGATCACCTGGGTGAGGGGTCTTCAGGGAGTGGGAGTGGGACACCAGAGGGTGAGACGCGTTATCTGTTTCCATGTAACACCTTTTCCCAATCCTACCAGGTAGGATACTTAGGAACTAACCCCCCCCCCCCTTTCACAACATGAACACTTTTTCACAGACAGCCCGCTATGAGAAAAAACAGACTAACACCCGACCTGTATACCTGATGTGTACCAATACAATGGTCAGGCAGGGCCAGGCGATTACTGACTATCACGCACACCTGACTACCATTACACTTCCCCACATGGATAAAAGTAAGAGCACGAGAGCACACTCTGAGCAAGGCAAAGCACACAAGGAAACAGCAGTTCCAAAATGGCAGTTTAACACAAGCAGAAAGACAGCTAAACCGAAGGGGATCACAAGGAGGGAAGTTCCTTTGACCTTTTCGACAAGGAACTGTTACTTTCATGAAACCTCAAGAATAGAAAACATAACACTATGTAACCAGGCTGGGAGAATCACCAGCTGCCGTGGTACTGTCCTTGGCTCCAACAAGAAAGTAGCATCAGTGAAATCAACACAGCCTGTGAGTTGGGGAGACCGATACAAGACCGGTCTGGGTTGAAGCCAAGGTTGCAAGCAGCAACATTGTATGCTGAACGCTGGGTCTGAAACATTGACTGTAACTCATGTGATAACCAAAGTGTCTAAAGTTGAACTGCAGATGAGTGATTGAACTGTGATGCCAAAATATATGATACCTTTGACAGAGTGGTCCGGCATTGTGTGCATGCTCATTCAAAGGTCTCTCTAATGTGTCCAGCTGAGAGTTGACAAAAGTGAAACAGCGGCACAACGGGTCAAGCAAAATCCTGTGCACAATCAAAAGTCTTCGATGTAGATACAGTAAAGAAAGTTGATGGCAAAGTAGATAAAGTTGGTCCGAGCCCAGGAGAGGGAGATCAATTAAAATCTTTGTGGAGAAACCAAGTTTGGGTTACAATAGATACATTGGTCTGAGCATGGCACAGGGAGACTGAGCAAAGATTTTGTGTTGGATACGTGGAAATCCTAAGAAAATTGTCTATATGTGAAAAGCAAACTTTGTGTTAAAGTGGATCTGAGCCCGGCGGAGAGGGATCCAAGGTGAATAGTAAATCACGTGAGAAAAGTGCACATAGGGGAATCCTGAAAGTAAAGGAACTCTGTTATTTGTTTGTTGCATCAGGCCATCTCAAAGAAGAGACCTTTGAACGGCAAAGAGACTTTGGTACAGAAGACTGTGATGTTTGAGTCTTCAACTGCACCCTCGTGCAAGAGAAGCCAGAGACTGTGCTGAGCTCGAGTGTGCTGCCTTATTCCATGCTAAAAACATTGGGGAAGGGAAGCCAACAGCTTGAATATCCTGACATATCATTTATTGAACAATTTTCTTTTGCAAAACATTGTTTCCCACACTATTTGTTTCTAGAGGTACGGATTGGCAATAGGTTTATTAGTATAGACCCTTTTATTTTGAAAAGACACCACTAGGACTGCATTATTATTATTTGATGGTCCTAGCTGCTCCCTTCTTTAGATTTACGATTAGATAGGTGTTTTTCAAACCCAATTGAGGTTCAACAAACACCCTTGAACTGTGGTCACTTGTGTCTGTCTTACTGTTGATACCATGCCTTCATTACAAATGCCACATAAATGATACACAAGACATTAGAATTGGAATACAAAATTGGCACCACTAAGTTTGACAACATTTTGGATCAGCAAAGAAATTCTGAGGAGAAAACTATATGAACTGATTGTGCCAATTGACTTTCATTGTGGGGAGTGATATTGTAGAAGTGAGACCGGTGGGAGAATGTACAAATCATATAAAACAGCTACGTGTTATCCAAAATATCTTGAGTCTACCTTACTAACTACGGAGGGTTGCGGTGTATGGTTATTAGCACCTAGTTCATTATGCAAACATCCCCATACTGCATTCCAACATCTCTCCATTGACCCCACTCATTGTCATGCTTATTTATTTTCTTCTGTGTATTTGCTTTACCACTGGTGTGGTAGAAGATGGTAGACCACTGAATAACGTTCCTGTGAGCTATAAGCCATTGGTGGATTTCTGTATTTAAACACCAGTCCCTAAAAACTACCCTTAGCTTGGTGCTCATCCCTGGCCTGATGATTACAGGTATAATGTGGTACAAAAAGTGGAAACTTCAGCACTTTTGCCAGTTGAAGTAGTTCATGGGATGCAATGAATGAAGAATAACTGTACAGTCATCTTCAAAATGTATTTCTTGAACTTGGGCAGTCTGAGTAGAGATGGTGTGAAAAAGATGCATACAAGACTGGAGTTTAATTGTTTCATAGAGCATGGTGTTGAGTACAGCTATCAATGTTTGCCACCTTTCTTAGGGCCTATTGCCCTTTTGCACCCTGGGTGGACAGAAATTGCCCATATGAAAAGGTGCAAACACCTGGCAAGAGGACAGAGAGAGTATTATGTACTCTGCAGGATGCGAACATCTCCATATCATTCAAAGACATACCTAGCTCTGTACCTCTACTCCTGGAGATATAGTGAAGCAGATGAGTGTGGAGACACTATTTGAAAGTTCAGCTTCAGATTTTCTTCCCATTGACTGCACTTATTTCCCTAGGGAGGATTCCGCCATTTCCCAACAGAACTGGGTGCTAGTGTCATCTGTGAAGGGATGGAGTGAATTGGGCCTTTCACTGTGCAGTTCTATCTGGATTGTTGACATAAGTTCTCCTAAATTCCCCTCTGTAATGGGATAGTGATGGAAATTAACCCCCTTATTTAATGATCTGTCTTCTCCACCCATCCCTACCACAAAGTTAGGGCCCTTTAGGAACGTGCATATGTAATGGATGGGAGCACACAGACTGAACCAACTCATGAAGATGGCACAGTACTGTTTTATTAGCAATTATCTAAAACAAGGAGTTTATAACGAACATCAATGGACCTAGGCTCAGGTTCTCTCAGCGATCTATACATAACAAATAGTTTAAATATCAAAAATACATCAGCGATGACGTCATACTATGTGGCAATAATGAAAAACCTACCAAGGGTTGGGATTGGCTTAATGGGAACATCTAAGTATACTTTCTATAGCAACGAGGATTGGGATTGGGTGGCCACTATAAGGTGGACAACATATATATATCTCTAAAACATGTCATCTTCAGGTACATTAGATACACAGTTTCTCATTGGTTTTCAAACTATAAGGTCCTTTGTTATATGGACAACTATAATTGGTTGGCACGATTGTGCCATTTCTGGGAAACTCGGTTCACTTAGCTGCATGTAAGCTCAAACCCAGGTGCAAGGAGTTGGGCATGAGTCTACCTCCCCACCCAATTAGCCCAGCATCTCTCATCACCCTTGCCTTCTGCCATGAAGATTGTCTTTGAACTTGGCCTTGCAAAGTATCCTTGTCTTTAGAATACATGGGACTAAGAGCACTCACTATCGTGTTCTGGGACTCCATGTTCGAACTCTATTTTCATCCTTGGCTCACGTGACAGGAGACCATGATTTGGTCAGTTTTGCAGGATTTAAATGCTCTAAATGAATTAAACGTGCCACTCTTGGTGTTCTTTCTTTGGACATGTTCCCATTTCCAGAATAGATAGCTGACCTTGGCTGATTCAGCCTTGACTTCAGGCCAGACAAACTCACCTTGTAGCTCTAGGATTGTGCTTATTCTTGCTGCAACACAACTTTCTCTTCCTGCTTCATGGGTCCTGGCATACTAAATGATACTGATGTCCAGCGTCTATATAATGGTGGCTTCGCCTGCACTCTATTCAGTAGGTATAGCCAGCTTCTATGATGACTTTAGTCTACCTTGAGTTTCAGCATCTGTACAGTTATTGAATTGTAAATTTTCTGCAGCACTTCGTGCACGTGTAATCTTCTTTTTTGTATTTAAAAGTTCACTTGATTCTTTACTTCATCATTAGTCTCTTCAGGGTCTATACATCTTCTTCAGTCAGTATCTTGGCACATCGTACTTACTCTTTTGTGACGTCACTAACTTATTTTCCTTGATCTTTCTCATATTCCTTCAGGGAGTTCCTCCCGTACCTTGTCATCAATTCAGGGATACATTCTGTAGGGTTGTCTCAATGAGTATCTTCTTTCGAACACATGCTGCAGTATTGGCACAACTGCTAGTGTCAAACAGCAAGATCTCAGGTCTCCAACATATGTGAGGGAGGGTGGCAGGGTTTTCTGCAGAGGCATGCAAATGCTCCTCTACATTCCCCCTTCTGGTCGTATCCTCGACCACCTCCTCAATTGTTTCTACATTCTGATATTTGTTCTTGAAGAAGTGTTTCTTTCAGTGTCCATATCTTCATCACCCCCCCCTCAGGGCGCCTGTTGTTTTGACATGTTCATCTACACTCCAGGTCATGTAATTACATTATCCATTCAGGGTACAATAGACCCATCATCACACGTACGTCTTATGATTCTTTGGATACAGAAACTTTGTTCCCTCATGTACAATGATGCTGGCCTCTATGTATTTAATGCCGGTCTCATCAGTCAGTTCCTTCTCGTTCGGCTCATTTTTGGCATCAATCATGATCTTCATTTCTAACACCGTCTTTGCTGTTTTCTTGCATTGGGCAATCACCATCCTGACTATACAGAATCCAACCATTACTAGCACCAGTATTTCTCCAAGAACCTTAATTAAATTTGCCAACAACTGTCTCGTCTTCCATCTTGGTATGCAGGTCTGTCCACATTGTTATGGGCTCTATCAAGGTCCCATTCTGGCCCTTGTGAGAAGGTATAAATATGCAACATGATGGCCTAATTTTGGTGCAAACACCTCCTTCCATTGCTGTGATCATATCAAGGACATACCTATTCTGAAAGCTCATCAATCGTATGCCCTCCTCAGCTATTCTTTAATGGTGTTGAATCCCTTTATGGTAAAATTGATTGTCTGCAGAAGCTCCCATCTTCGAATTTGCAAACATTTGGCATTTGCCACTGTCTAATTCCAAGCATGAATATAGCTTTCATTATCATAGTAGTCTTACTGAGCAACTTGTACGCTTCAGGAATAGTTTCATACGCTGTTATTGATTTGGCTGATAAATCATGTTCTCTTTTTTTCATCGGTATGAGTTCAAGTGGTCTTCTTTTTCTCAAATGGTCATCCTTCTTTGGAATTTCACCAATGTTTAGGTCGCTCTGAGGACTCACTAATGCTGAAAGATGGATGAGCACCAGGGAACAAACTCCGCCCCAATCCTTGGGCAACTTCATATAGGCTCTAGATACACAAGCCTAGTGTTGATTTATAAGGATGGCTGTCCCTTCTCCCATTCTGGGAACGTCAATTGTGGTTTTTCATTCTTTGTTATTTCCCACATGGTTCTTTCCATGTCTTCATAGTGTTGCATTAACCAATGTGATTACAACTACTGAGCCTGATTCGTCTTCTACCCATTTCAGTAGCTTAAAGTGCTTGGCCCATGACTTTAAGCATCCATTATTCACCTTCTGTACTTCTTGTACATAATCTGTCTTCAGCAGAGGAGCTTCACAGGACATCATCCCTTCTTCCCATCCCTTCTTGGTATGCACTCGTCCATAGATCAATAGTTGTGTTTGTTCCCACTATCCAGGCGATCCTGCTATTTCCATCATAGCAGGACAATTCATTATTTAAATTTCTTCAATGATCACCTCAACTGTTCTGCAGCAGGATACACAAGCATCTTGCTTTTCCATCCAGGCTCCTTCTCCATTTGTAGAGTCTTGATAAGGTCATCCTGGTATGGAAACGCTCATCTTGATCTCCATCGCAAGGTCACCCAACTTCCTTGGAACTGCCCTCGACTAGTACATGCAGCAAGATGACTGAGGCATTTCACATTGTATGCTGATACCTCCTTCAAAATGAAAGCCCTTAATGTATTCATGGCATAGGGGATGAGAGAGCAGACATAGCAACTCTATTCAGATGCTCATTTCCCCACATTTTTCATGTGTTGGTACCAAATGTTTTTTCCCAGGTGATCTGTATTATCTAGATAAGTAGGTATCCGTTCATTATTTTCCTCTACATCTCTCTTATGTCTCCTAACATACGTATAGAGATCAAGTTTAATTTAGTTTATATTCTTACATATTTACATTAATACAGGTTGAGGCATATTTACAGAAACACAAGGGATATACAAACTTTACAGTTGATTCAAGAGCAGAGCGTGCCAATTAGTAATACATTATGTACAGGATATTGAGTAGGGCAGAGAGAGCTAAATCAAAGCGCAGATTGGGCAAGGACCCAGGATTTGGTCTTGGCTCTGAAGTACCAGAAAGAGAGTTCTGCTCTTATGTCAGGGGACAGGGAGTTCCAGCATTCGGCCGCTAATACTGGGAGGCTGGCTCCTCCTGCAGTTTTTAAGCTGTATTTAGGGATAGTGAGTTGGTTGAGGCAGTTAGCTCTGGTCAGTCTGTTTGACTGGTGCCTGCAGAATTTGTCAGTCAGGTATTTTGGGGTTGTGTTGGATAGGCATTTGTGAATGATGACTAGTGATAGTAGGGTGATTCTGTCATGCACCAGAAGCCAGAATGCTTCCTTTCTAAGGGCTGAGATATGGCTGTAATGATGGATGTTTAAGGCTGATCTTAAAGCATTGTCCTGTAGGACTTGGAGTTTGTTTAGGTTCTGAGTGGAGGAGCCAAGGATTCAGGTATTACAGTAATCCAGCTTCAAGAGGATTAGAGTTCTGGCGAGTGTGGTACAACCCTTAGTGGATTCAAACGGTTAACAGGCATTGATGAGTTTGTTACTGTAGGCAGTGGAAGATGCTGTGGAGTTAACTTGTTTTTTTAGAGATAGGGTGGAGTCTAAGTAGACCCCAAGAGTTTTGACTTCACTGGATACTTTTATAGTGTTCCCATCAATGATGAAAGCTGAATAGCGGCTGTCTAGTTTGTTGAGGCGGGCTTGGGAACCGATGATCAGGAGTTCAGTCTTGTCATCATTTAGACATAGACTGTGAGTGGACATCCAAGCTTGGATATCAAGATAGACGTCATTGATCAATTTGGTGTCTTTGGTGTAGCAATCAGTGAGTGTGATGAGGATCTGGGTGTCATCCGCGTAATTAGTGCAGGTGATACCCAGATTGTCAAGACGGTTGAAAAGAAGCTTTGGAAATATATTATAACGCATGGGGGAAATGCAGGAACCCTGCGGCACTCCACAATGGATTGGTATAGGTGGCACAGATACTGATGGCGCAAAAACCCTGTTGGTTCTTTTGGCAAGGAAGGATTGGATCCAGCTGGCAGCATTCGGAGAGAAGGCTGCTGCTGTGGTAAGATGTTGAGTCAGTATTTTATGGTCAACCAAATTGAAGGCTGCTGAGAGATCTAACAGACGGAGGATGGGCAGTTTACCTTTATCTTTTGCTTCGTCCATCTGTATTATTAAATCTGAGAGAGCCGTCTCAGTACCGTTTTTAGGTCTAAAGCCAGACTGTCGGAGCCCTAATAGCTTGTTATCTATAAAGCGTTTTTTCATTTGGATATAGACAGCACAATCTAGAATTTTTAAGAGAAAGGGAACCGTTGTGATAGGCCTAAAATTGGTAGGAATGTTAGGATCAAGATTGTCCGGAACAGAACAGTATTTAAAGGAAGAGTTTATCAAGGTAGTTATGAATGGGGCTAGTTCTTTAGCTCCTTCCTTGATGACCGAAGCTGGGCATAGGTCTCCCTGGCAATTGGATGGTTTTATTTCACAGATTGTGTTTTCCATGTCATCAGTGGTGACTGGAGAGAAGTGGAAGAGTAAGCAGGGTGGATGCTGGAGGGCGTCGGCTTCACTGTTGTTGGAGCTCACAGGTAGGTTCTTTCTTTTAGCTTCAATTTTGTTTTGCAAAAGAGTTATTTTATCTGAAAGGGCCTTCTTTTATCTGAAAGGTTCTCACATCAGGCGGCATCTTTCAGGCATGATTTAGTAGGGGAAGCTGGAGATTCTAATTCCCTTAGAATAGTGAAAAGTTCATTGGTGCTCAATTTAGCGTTCTGTATTCTTTCGGTGTATATTTCTCTTTTAGTTCTGATGATGGCTGCTCTATAGGAAGCGGCTGCGAGACAAATTTAACTATTTTTAATGCAGACAGAGTCTTTCTCCAGGTGGATTCTGCTGATCTTTTGTTGTTGCAGAGTAATTTTAGGTCAGAGGTGAACCACTTTTTTAGCTGGGAAATGGGTTTGGCCTTAGAAAACTTTAGTGGTGCAATCTTATTAATGGCTTTCTCCATGGTGGTGTTATACATTTCGACTAGATGGGCGGGGTCTTTAGCCTGAGGTAGTTTGGCAATGGGTTGTAATAGGGGCCAAAGGTGATCTAGTGTTAAGTTATGCTTGTTCCTGGACAAGGTAGGAGGGGCAGCAGCAGGTCCTGGCCTGGAGCTGGCTGTCTCCAGTATGGAGAAGTGATACAATGGTGGTCAGACCAGGCACAAGGTTCGTTGTTAAGGATAGTAGTAGGGCAATTTAGGTCAGCCAACCAATCCAAGGTTCTACCTTTACAGTGGGTAGGTTCAGTGATGCGTAGGTTAAATCCAAAATGTGAGAGTGTGCTCTCTGGGGCTGTGGCGCTTGTAACTTTGGGGTCATGGAGGCCTAGGTTCAAGTCTCCTAGAAGGATGATTTGAGAAGTCGGTTTAGTGTTATGAGTAAGGAGGGATGACAAGTCTTCCTCAGAGAGGCGAGTGGTCTGGGTGGCCGATAGATGAGATTTAGGAGCAGGGTCTGGGTGGGGGTGAGTGGCATTTTAACTGAGAGTAGCTTGGCTGAAGGTAATGGGGTGTTAGAGAATTCTCAAAGGTGGAGGCAGGTTTTTGCTATGAAAGCAACACTGATCCCTTTGCCAGCAGTTCTATCGGCTCTAATAATAGTATAGCCTTCTGGGAGTGCTAAAGAAGGTCCAGTGGCCGGGTTTAGCCAGTTTTCAGTTATGGCCACAAAGTCAAGTTGGTTGACAAAGATGACGTTGGCAATATCAAGAGCGTGTGCTGCTAGGGAACGAGAATTAATGAGGGCTCCCTTTATGTTGGGAGACATGGGTGGAAGGAGGTGTGGTTCGGGATAGGGCATAGCTCTGTTTTCAGGTGGTGACAAGTGAGAGGTGACAGGTGACTGAGTAACAATTGTTCTAGGTTTAGCGGCCTTAGGTCTTGAAGCCCTGAAGCAGATGCGAGATCCTAGTCTTGCATTCCTTAGGGTGAGGGGGCAGGGGACCAGGGGCGAGGGTGGAAATGCAAAGCGATTAATCCATTCCTCAGGAGTGAGAGGACAGGGGACTGGCGGAGAGATCCAAGAGGCTGGTGGGGTGTTACACAAGTATGGAGGTAGGGCTTGTGTGTGAGCAGAATCAGGGCTACCTGATAGGAGACTGGTCATTATCAAGGTTAGGCTAAGGATATAGGCCATTCGAGAGAGAGCTGGGTGCAGCTGTATAGTATATTTTAAGCAAGTGATACTAGGTTTTAACGCTAGTGTGCCGTAGACTAATATGTGCAGTGGTAGTACTGTGACTGGGGAAGCACGACATGTGGGTCTTCAGACCTAGGCAAGTCATAAGCGATTAAACACAGGGTACTAGGTCAGATGATAATGTTGGGCAACACATATGTTGAGAAGGTAGACATCAGTAGGATAGGAGGGATGGGTGCTAAGTGCAATATCTGTTTGTGCCAAGCAGCAAATTACAAAACAAAACAGTTACAATCGCAACAGGAGGCACGAGCGCGAAGGCTTACTGTCGTTCTAGAGGCAGTGATTATAGTAACAATGAGATAGGTACAGTGTCAGTAAAATGAATATGGTGAGGCCTGATAAGCCTAAGAACCTTAACATTAATCAAGGTACGGAGCGTGGATAGCAGGACAGGAAATGTTGCAGTGTATAATTAAATAATGTTGCTAAATAATATTGGACAGCATTGAATAAAGTTGGACAGCAAAAAACATTGATGTTACGGCACGAATAGGCAAATATGCACATATTATAGTCAATATTTTGGCCCTGATAACACGTTCCCCAACAGTATTGTGCAGCCGAGGCATTATGCTAGAGGAGATTCGTTCACAGAGTAGGGCAGTATGCAGCTTGCCGGCATAGGTGCAATGATAGTCGGCATATGCCTCGCATGATATAAGAGGCAGTTGATGGTTGATAGGTTAAAAGAGTGGTACTGGATAATCATAGAATTAGGGATGTTTTACAAAGCAGAGTAAACGTGCATGGTACAAATTGCGCCATAGACCGTCAAGACAACGCTAGTGAGCAATGAATGACTGGAAACAACCTAGACGTTTTGCATAAGAGAGTGTAAGCTCGGTAAATGTTATATGTGAACTCGGTGGAGGTAGTATTAAGTCAATGGTGTTGGGGGAGTTGCAATACAATACAGATGGTGGGTTGTTCAGGTGAGAGTGAGCGGTGAGTGGTGAGTGAGGTAGGAAAAGCTTACCGGGCAGGATGATGAGTCAGATTTTGCAAAATTTCCTGGCTGGTCCCTTGCGTTGCATAGTGCCAGGGTTGAATGTCGGACAGCGTGGGGTGCACCCATGCCCGTAACGGCCAGACAGACCCAGACAGATACTGGCCTTATGTGGTAGGCCTAGGGTGGATAGGCCAGCTCGCGCCTTTCCGGTGGTGCAGGCCGGGAAAAGAGGATTCCTTCAGCCAATCGCGGCGACGGAGTATCAGCTGAGAAGGTTGCTTAGCAACCAGTGTACACAATGTAGTCGGTGGCCATCTTACAGTGCAGGCCTCGTGCTGGAGCACAGCTGCATCAAATAAAAAGCTTGCAGTACGCCCAATTTTGTATACACAAGCACACATGGGGCACAAATTAAATAGCGTGCACACGGGCACAGTAGTAAACAGCAGTGTTTGCTACCTTGATGAGCGGCTCCTCCTTTGATGGTGCTGCATCTGGAATTGCCGATGGGCAGAGTGGGAAGGGCTCCTGCACTCCCGACGTTGATGCTGGGGTCAGATGAATGTAAACTGTCATCATTCGTACTCATAGTGGGGAGAATCACAAGCACTCTTTCTTCAGCAGAACCATTAAGATGATAGAGACTGTGAAAAATAAGGAACAAAAAGACAACAAGAACAATCATGCAAATATATATTATGCATAGAAATCTGGGCAACCATTTCTCATGCCATACTACCGCTTGCTGATCTCATGCATTCTCGATAATCATGCCATCTTCTTCTTTAATCATTTTTAGTGCAATCATTGAGTTTCTTTTATCTTTGCAAATGTACGATTTGTTCAATTATAGCAATAAGGAGTCTTCTTATCACTGGACCATTTTTAGGATCCTGTAAAAAAGTGTGGATATTAACGTCTCTTCTAACAAGAGCAGGGTAAGATTGAAGTATGAACACAAAGACAGCAACCACGAGCACACAAACATCACTATTGGCAGGTATCATGTATCTTTATCACTTAAAACAGATATTGTCCACGAAGTGAATCTGGATATTGGTTTCTCTTCCAATTTGTGATCAAGAACTGAGGTCTAGCCATAATTCTGGTGTAGTTATTCACTACTTCAATATATCAGGATCAGGTCCCCAACATATAACTTAGGTGGTGTAATAGGTCACTTGGATCGTTTGCTGAATTATCTTCTTCCGTGTTCCTAGACCATCCCCCCCATGCTTGACTTTATCTGAAATGAAATAAATACTGGTAGTCATACATGTAAAATAATCGTGCATCTCATGACCTAAAGTTTTAGCTACACTATGGGCATCACTCCTAATCATAGACGGATGTGTAAGGGGCATTCTCATTTGACGCCCTGTTACTAGCTCATGCAGGGTGAGGTAGTGGTCTGACCCTGGCTGATTTCGAAGGGCATATAAGGCCTGGGGTAGGCAATACACCCATCCCTTTTTCAAAGTCAATTTAATCTTGGAGAACCTCCCTTTGAGGAGGCTGTTGAGTCCCTTACATATCCCGTTCTCTCCTGGGTGATACACAGAATAGAACTTGTGCTTTATACTTAATAAAAGCCCTTGTTTGCATGGATCTTTGGCAAAATGTGGCCCATTATCGGATCTTAGCACTTCACACACACCCCACCTTGGGAAACACTAAAAACTTTGCTGCGCACGTGCTATCACGGACCTGCTTTGATCCATTTGATCCACCTAGAGAAGGGACACACCACCACTAAGCGATAACTATATCCATTGCATGTCTGCAGCATATACACTGAGTCGCTATGCAAATGTTGCAATGGACGATTCAGTTGAGGTATTACTCCTCTAATCATTCTCAATCTATTCCCAGCAGTAAATATTTGACTCACGATGCAATTCACCATAAATAATGCAATGTGCTCCAACAAATTAGGAATGAACCAGTCTTCTACAATATTGACAGAAATACTCTCTCTAGTTACATATGAGGGGTAATGCAGCTGTTCAAGCATGACTTTCAATAAAGTGACTGGCATCACTGGCTTTCCAGTGATATCCTGTTGTCATAATGCTTCTGTGGGGGATAAAGAACATCCCCTTCGTTTCCAGACTTCTTTCTCTTCCTGTGGTGCGCTTCCCTGAATCTCTATTAATTGGGTTATCAACAGCATATTAAACCCATCATGTACTAGCATGGTTGTAGCCGAATTCGCTTTACATCCTCAATATCAAAACTCAACATTTCTAAAGAATATGGAACTTTTTTAGCTTCTACATCTGCGGCTTTGTTCCTGCAAGAGAGAAAATCTGTTCATTTAGTATGCGCTGCACATTTTACGACTGCTATGGCTTCTGGGAGTTGTAGTTTACCTAATGAGTCCATCTAATTTGGATGCATGCTGCACCAGAGAGCCGTCTGTGGAGAGATAGCCCCTCCTTTTTCAACGTGACAACCCTGCATGTACGGTTGATGTGACATAGGTGGAGTCAATGTACACGTCACTTCCTGCTCTTTATGTTTCTCAAGTGCGACAATAAGCGCTGCTAATTCTGCTGCTTGCGCTGAAAAATGAGACGGTAGCCTTGCGCTTGCCACCACCTCAAATTCTCCATTTAATCTTACTAATGCAGTGCTGGAATGCCTTTCCCCACTAGTCTGATCAATTTCCGTAGAACCGTCAATAAAAATAATCTTCCCTCCCGCCAAAGCATTCTCCTTCACATGGTGTATATCATCATAAAACTCAAAGTAATTGGCACAGTCATGCACATTATCACCTTCTTCTACTTGTTCAGCTACAAATGTAGCTGGATTCACTATTTTACATCTTACAATTTTAATCACTGGGATAGAAATCATTACCTCATAAGCTGAAGCTCTTTGGGATGTCAATGTGCCCTTGCGTTTCTCTAGAATGGCAAATAGAGCATGCTCCACGTAAAGGGTCATAGGGCAGCTCATGACAATACTTGTGGACTACTCAATTGCAAATGCGGCAGCTGCCAGAGAATGTTCGCAAGGGAAGTATCCTCTCATAACTGGGTCTAAAATTCCACTGTAATATGCCAAAGGTTTATACCCTAATCTGTTATTTTGTGTAAGTACTACTGTCATTACTGTAACACTTACCAGGACTCCTCGGGAGCCTAATTCCTTCCCAGCCTGTGGACCGGATACCTTGGAGCCTTAAGGATTCTTTTTCTGTTTGAACAAATAAATGACAACAATGGAAATGCTGTAACATCTATTAACTGAGATAAAACTACATGAGATGTGTATTACCTTAAATCACTCCCTTCTAACTCTAGGGTTGAATTCCCTTCTCATCTGTGTTTTATTATTGTGGAGCTCTCCATCCTGCTTTTCTACAGGGGTGCGTTGAGATGGAGAAACAATGGTAACTTGGGTTGCTGATGAATTCTATAGATTCTTGCCTTGAAATGTCTATTCTTTTTAGAAAAAGTCTTTGGGTAAGTAAGCAGGTGAAGAGGCTGTAATCTTTAAGGGCTTGAATTGATTCCTATGTTGGAGAGATCTCTCTTTCTAAGTACTTTTGTTCATTGTCTCCTTTTCACAGGTTCTAGGAATTCAGGGAAAGAATTATGGTTGCCGATGGCTGCGGAGATACTCAGGATGAGAAAACATTTTCTTGAAACGTAAGTTCACCAATATGGAGTAACTGCAGCCTTCAAGGTGGAGCACGGTAACAACTGTGAGGTGAAAACTTGAAGAACCTTCAGGTATGTAAACGCTTATAAAAATGTCTTCTCTGTGAAACTGTTAAGTTCATTTTTTAATGAAATACCTCTTGTGGTGTCTGCAGATTTTCGGAAAGCTGAGTAAAAAACCTTTGGGAGATGCAGTGGCTGCGAAATAAACTTCTGACTGAAGATTCTGCAGCTGCAAGTGAAAAACTGCTGACTGAAGATGCTGCGGCTGCAAGTGAAAAACTTCTGGCTGAAGATGCTGCGACTGCAAGAGAGTAAAAGTTCTTAATTGAAGATAACAGCGTTGGAGATAACTTCTGTCGGCTAAGTCTCCTCTGTGAACTATGGTACTCTGTAGCTTTTTGTAAAACTAATGTCTTCATTATCTCCTTTTTTTGTGAGGAGAAACGCCAGTAGCGTTACCCGCTGTCAGCGGAGCAGATGCGGAGCAGATGCAAAGCGCGCGTTCCAGCAGAGGTGGGGCTTAAGTAGCTCCTCTGCAAATATAAATAGATCTGTGCTGCTACTTGTAAATGGGCTTTGCGGCGGCCATGTTAAGTGTATGAAATTACTGTTGAACATCACAGGAGTCTATGGAAGTATATGCTGTGGATGGTGTAAATGCCATATGTGCCAGGCTAACAACTGCCTTTGACCTGCTAATTGATATAATGTTCCCTGCCTAGCCTGACTGCCTGAATGAGGACTATGCTCACTGACTGGGATCATGACAATTACTGACCCATGTGTGTGTGAAAATGAATACAATTCCTCACCATAATTGGGAATCCCTAAAACTGGGGCTGTACAAATTGCTTTTCTTAATTCCTCAAATCAATCCTCCATTTCTTCAGTCCATTCTAGTTTTGTTTTACCAACTTGTGCTTTCTTTAATGCTTGTAGAAGTGGCTTGTGTTTGTGCTATAATCAAACACCCAGGCTCTATCGTAATTGCACAAACCCAGAAATGGTTATATCTGGCTCACTGTGTTCGGTTCTGATGTTTTCATGATTGCCTCAGCTCCCACAGGTGTCACATTCTTTCCTTCTTGTGAAATTCACTGGCCTATGTATAACACCTCTTCTTGACAGTACTGTAACCTCTCCTTGTCCACCTTCTAGCCTTTGTCTGCTAAAATTGTCATTATTTGGATAGAACCCTGTCTACACTCGTCCTGTATTTTATTGCAAAACAATAGGTCATCTACGTATTGTATCACTGCACTTTTGAGATTGATATTTCCTAGATCCATCTGTAGGGCTCTGTTAAAGATCGATGGAGACTCATAGTACCCTTGAGGCAGCTGAGTGTGTTTTAGTCTTTTTTGGTGAAACGTAAATGAAGTCAAGTCTTGGGGGTGCTTGTATAATGGGATCGAGAAAAACACATTTTTCAAATTGATCACAGTAAAATACTGAGTTTCTACTGGGATACTGCACAATATAGTCGCAAGATTAGGAACTAAAGGAAACTCAGCATCTACAATCTGGTTAAGAGGTCTCAAATCCTAGATAAATCTCCCTGACCCTCCTTTTGATTTCTTAACTTGATACACCGTAGTATTACACAATGACTCTGAAGGTGCCAGAATCCCCTGATTCATCAGTGCTGAAATAGTCTGAAATATACCTTCATTAGCTTCTGAAGACATGGGGTAAGGTTTTGCTCAGGGTAAAATTGCTCCTGGCTTAAGCTTTATTTTAACCTCTCCTATCCCCTTCAATAAACCTACATCATAGGGGCCTGTATTCCCTAGGGCACTTGGCACCTTTTGAAGATCCTCCTGAAAAATGCTGGTCGTTGCTGCATTATCGCCATTCTTTGTGGGACTTCCCTTTTGTCTACCCTTATCCAGTATGTTATGCTCATGAAGAACACCACTTCATCATCGTTTCGGTATTCCCTGAACATGTCATCATCAGTTATGTCAGTCAGTCTGTACCCCTCCTCAAGAGCTATCACTGTTCTCCATGGTATACCCTCATCATCTATCCCTTCGAGTATTGCCATTTCGTTTTGTACTATAGCTGCTTCCAACTCTATAGGAATAGTCTGCCCACCCTCCTCATCCATAGGTATTTGTGGTCTAAATAAAAACTCATCAGGTATCCTCACAATCTTTCCTACCAGGGCAGGTAGCCATGTCAACAAAAGGTTAACTCCATATAGAAAAATCTCAGGGTCTACTGGAACGCCTCGCAGAGCCACTTGCCCTGTGAATGCCAGTATGAACTCTCCCAATTTAAAATAGTGTATTCCTGGTGTGGAACACACTATTCCTTGATCAATAAATTAAATTGTCATATTAAGTTTCATCACTAAATCTCTTCCTAAAATGTTAACTTGGGTCTGTCGTGAATATAACAAAGGAACAAACATGTCACATTCTCCTATGGAGACCGTTTTTTATTAGTAAAAGAAACTCGACTTGTAGCTCCAGAGAACCCTTGAGCATTCATGGCAATACCTGACATTGGGTAGTTTCTCTCCGATATACAGGCGTAAGCTGCTCCAGTGTCCACAAGAAAAGAGAATGATTTGCCTCTGTTGTCCCATCAACCCTTTGTTTTTCATGGGGGTCTGGTCTCACAGTACTAAACACATCAAGTCACCCTGTGAGCTGTCCTATTGTGGGTACAAGCCCATCCCTGTCCCTGTGAAAGGATTGACCACCTCCACAGTGACACCTCGAATTCTAGGTGTTAATATTTGTTCTGTATTCCCGTACTGCTGTGTCTGCATAGGGGCTTGTTGCGACTGCCCCTCGGGTGGATTCATTTGTAATTGTCCCTGCTGTGGAACCTACTGCATTTCCGGTGCTTGTGCGTGATAAGATGTGTGATCTTCCCCCCTCTGGAAAACTGCCCATTTTGTATATTCCCTCAGATCTTGCATGCACGCGCAATATGCCCTGTCATTCCACAATTCCAAAATACTGGGAGAACCCTTATGTTAATCCCTCCTTGGTTATATCCTCCCTGCGTACTCTGGTTCTCGTTCTGTGTGTTGTTAAACCCACCTTGGTTATTCTGAAATCTGTCTCCTCTTCCCCTATAACCTATGCCTCTGACTCGTGGCGTAAACCCATACCCACCTTGGTCCATCGGGCACAGATTATTTGCCTGTGATGTACCCATTGCTTCCTGCATTCCCATTCCTTCTCCGCTTGTCAACACCACCCCTTATATGGCAAATTTTGAAATTGTTTTCTGAACTAACTTGGCTTCCTCAATCTTTCTATTCTCATCTTTCTTTTTGTTATTTTCTTGTAATAACCGGCAATGGTGTACTATTGTCAACTGTACCTCAGCCCATGGATTCACTTCCATTCCCACTTGTTTTTTCATCTGTCTCTGTACTTGTTCTGGCAATCCCTGACATAAAATTTGCTAAAATATTGCCACAGTAATTTCCCATGACTCACGAGTTTCAAGTTGCCATTTCTCCTGATTATCCTGAATGTAAGCAATATGGTCTTCATCGTCTTTCATTTTGAATGTCATAATTGCACCCATATCTAATGTGTCAGGATACTGTACCCTGAGAGCGCTCCAAACATCTGCTCTACAATTATTAAACAGCACTCCATCATGCGCTGTGTTTTGTGCAGTCACACTTGAATATCCCACTCTCCTCCATATGTTATCAGCCCTCTCTCCAAGAAAGGCTGCCAGGAGACCTTTTATGTACCCCATGGCCAGCGTATTTCCACCTGTGATTTTCTCTAATGCGTATATCCATTTCCCAGCCCCAGAGAGTCAAACTAGGGAGCTTACATTTTAAATCATCCTTATATATATGTGGCCATGGAATGTATTGCGATCTTGCTCCGCCTCTTTCTAACAAGAGGAATTGCGTGAACCACATCCCATATTCGGATCCCACTATTAGTCTATCCATAGCAGGGATAATCATCACTGTTTGTCTTCTTGTCGGCAATGACCTTAACCTGTTTACATATGGTGGCGACTATCCATTCTCACTATATGATCATCCTCAGGGACGCTCAGGATATGCTATGGGATCTGGGGTTCTATCTTTAGGTTGTTCCAGATCTGACTATCTCACTTCCTTAGCCATTTGCGGGCTTCCTTCAGGGGCGCACACGCTCCCTTCTTCTGCCCTGAGATACGACTCTCTTACCTTGTTCAATATGTCTAGGCCCCAACTAGTGTGACTATCATCCCCCTCACCCTTGTCTAACTTCAGTCTGCTCAAAGTCAAAGCCTGACGTTCATCACTGAACAGGTTTCATGATTGAGGTACTGGGGATCGATCATCCTTCCCTCAAGTTACATACTCGCTTCCTTGTCTTAAATGTTTATATACCCTATTGCTCCTTTCTCCAATGCTTTCCGCATCATCTCTTTGTTCTTCTAGCGCTACGTTAGATTCTGATGGCATTACTTCCTTTATTGGGTGAATCTGTTCCACTCTGTCCCATCGTATTTCTGGGCTCAGCCTCATTTGTTCCTTGTGCATGAGACTGGCATCGCAACCTTACTGTCTCCTTTTTTTACTGTTTCCCTGTGCTTTCTCGCATCTCTTCTAACTCTTTCTTCTCCTTGCCTTTGTTCTTCTCTCCTTACTCCCTCCCTTCTTTCCTCTTCTTCCCTTCATCTCTGTAACCTTTTGTTCCTTAATCTGGGTGCTTCTTCCTCCTCTCTTTTTCTTTACTTTCTGTCCCTTTACTCTATCGTCCTTTGTCTATTGTCACACTTCTTTGTTCCCCTGCCCGCTTTTTCAACCTTCTGTTCCTCCGGAGATATTTTTTATCATCGCTCCCTGCTTTTCCTTCTTTGCTCATCTTCTTTTAATCTTTTCTCTTGTTCCTTATCCTTCCTTTCTTGTTCGTCCTTATCTTCTCTTTGCCTAACTTCCTCAATACTTTTCCCCTCTATCTTGAGAAATATCTGTCCTCCCATCCATTTGTTTTGTACAAGCATTGCCTTGTCAGCCTTATATTTTTTTCCTTTCCATCTGTTGATTTCTCTATCTATATATGTCTGCAACTTTGATTGTTTTCTTCTTTCTTCCTTGTCTTGTATGAATTTAAAAATATCTTCCTTTCTTTTATTCTCTTCCAGACTATCGTCACTACGCTAAAGCGGGGGATTCGTATATATCGGATTACTATACCCCATTGTTGCTCTTAATTCCTATAAAGGATACACTCCTATCTCTTCCGTAGCACGACTCTTTACTTCAGACAAGGTAAGGGGAGCTGAGGGTCAACGCCTTTCCCCTTATGCTGATTAAGCATCCACTCCTCAGGTGTCCTCCAAAGTTCTAAAATCGCTAATCTTTTCTCTAATTTCTTTCCTCTGTATGCAGCGTGCAACTATTTGGTCATGTGTTGCCATGGCATGAACATTTTATCTGCTGTGCCCTTTACCGATTCTGCACTGTACTGTTTGAGCTTGAGCATATGTTTTGGCAGTGTCTTTCATAGGTGCATGAGAGGACTATCCCCCATAATGACAAGTCTCAATTGACAGTCAATACTTACCAGATAGTTAAATAAACCTTTTACTTTGGCTTAAATCACCACAGTTAACATTTAAAAACAACAAATATGAGCAAGCGCCATCAATTGCTGTTCAATACTCTTATTTCAATGCCTTATCTGTTCTTTTGATTGGCGCTAATCGTTTTGCTGCACTTTATCTTTAATCACTGTTACTTTTTCAACACAATTTCTACCCCTTCTCTATACTTTATTCAACAAACAACATTTAGGCTAGTCACACATTATACTTTATAAAGCCATGTAATCACCTCTTCTCTCGCCCTTCCTTTTTACCCTGTATAGGGTTTGAGACTGTTAGGCAGAAACCTGTGCAGTTCCCTTTGGGAACACTGCAAAAGATTTAGGACTACAGGTGTTTGCAGTAAACCCACTTGGTAGCAGTCTGTACCACCCAGATTTACCTGGTAGCTGTGGCTGAGCAGTCAGACTTCCCTCAAGAAGAGTTAGGCAGTATGCAAAGTATACACAATAGGCACTCAGATACAATAACACAAGCAAACACTGACTAGAGCTTTGGTATCAAAGTATATAATTATTTATTTAAAAACACACTGTTTAAAACACTCCAGCACTCTTATTGTAAAACACTCTAAACACAGTTACTATTATAATATATACAACACTTATTCCTTATCAGACAAGTCTTAGTTAACACCACTTATTTCCAGACAGAGGTGAGCGTTTAACTATAGATGGCACTCCAATAAGTTTATGAAGAAGGGAGGGAAAAAGACAGAATATGGAAAGGTACACCACTCTAAGATTTAGGAACACTTTTATCAAGGCAGTAGAGCAAAAGTCACTTGTGAGCCAAAGTCCATAGGCTGGGCCCACTCTGAGAGAGAGCAGAGCACAAATGCGCCCAAGATCACACAGTTACACTAGGCTTAGAAAGCCTTGCAGAGAGTTCGAAAAGAGTTTAGAGAGGCTCAGAAAAGTTTAGCCAGGGTGTCCCATGCTAACCCAGGTTCGAAAGCCGGGGGCTAAATCTACCCCGTACAGTCGGTGGCAAGGGAAGCCAGGCGGGACACGGTACCTTAAGTGGGAAGGATCCTCCAGCGGTGGCAGTTGTTCCTGGCAGCGGGTGCAAGTCTCGTCGTCGTCCAGGGGAAGAGAAGATCTCGACTTGGAGGAAAGATGAAGGTCGCTGCACTGCCAGGGAAGAAACAAGCAGCAGAGTTTTCCGGTTAAAGGTATTACTCTTTATTTCACGGTCGTGGTAAAACGTGGTATTCCGGTTGCCAGGGTGCTTGGCACAGGAAAGGCAGCCACGAGATGCGTCGGGAAGGCGAAAAGACGGTAAAACTGGTTATCCCTACCAGTCAAAGGAAGAAGACTCTCCGGCGGGAGATCTCCTCTGTCGTTGGGAAAAATGGTGAGACGGTCCAGCAGGGCTCCATCGGTGGTGTCGTCGTGGCAGGTCGGCTCATCTTCTCCCTCTTCGGATTCTTAGGTCCTGTGGCGACTTCTGAAGTTCCAGTCCCCAAAGCCCTGCTTTTATGCAGAAAACCGCCATTCACTCAGCCTAGCTGTCACTCAAACATGCTAAGTGGTGAGCGGCCGGCTCACCACTTGGGCCAATCAGGACGGAGTGCGACTTGAGTTGCCTAGGCAACTCAGTCCAGGGTGCCTAAATCCCCCTCCACCCCTCCTAAGTACCCCAGACAGAGTGGCACCTCTTTGGAGGGCTTCTGTGGAGAAGCCCGCCAAAAAGTGGAACAAAGGGCTTGACTTGGGTTGGAGTCACAGAAGAGAACACAAACACCATTTTAGAACCGAGTTTTGGCGGCAATAAATACCAATCGGAGAATTAATAATAATTAAATAAACCGACGGTATGTTCGAGGCTATCGTAATTAAATAAATAAAGATAGTAGCCTCGAACAATGGGAAAATCCCATAGAGAAATATTTGCGGTTGAATATAAAAAGTAGTATCCACTGCCACCCGCCAAAACTCAATCAGGGGGGACGGAGACGTGCCCCCTCGACTAACAGACCCTGGGGCAATCGAATTGCCCCAGTCAGTAGGTCCACAATATGATGGTTTGTACTGGTTCTGTTCAGAATTCAAGGCAATGGTGACTTTACATGCCCTGGGAGACAGTAGTCAGTCCCAGGGTATGGAGTCTATACTGGGGGGTCACTATGACACCCCTGTGTTACTGCACTGAGAGTGCTGTGTAACACACATCACAAAAACACATGAAGCCCTATGGAGTAAAAGACCCCATAGCCCATTAAACACATCTAGAGTCAAAGAAACACACTCAAATCATGCCCAAGAGTGAGGGTAAAAGAGTCTCCCTCTTGGCAGGAGAAAAAAATAAACCCCACAAATCCAGCAAAGCTGATGGGGGACTCACTAGGTTAGGAAATTCAGCCTAAACAGAGAATTCTACCTAACACTCGCCCCCCCCCAGACTAAGGGACAGGAGGATTTAATCCACTCCTGGATGAACCTCATACCTCTAGTCGATGACATACATCCTAGAGAGTCCATCAGCATTTTGATGGTGACACCCTGACCTGTGCTCAATGGTTAAATCAAACCCTTGCAGGCAGATTGACCATCTCAATAGTTTTGAATTTTCTCCCTTTATTTGCATTAACCATCTCAAGGGTTGGTGGTCAGTCTGAATGACAAAAGTAGAACCATACAAGTATGCCCTAAACTTCTTCAGTGCCCACACAATAGCAAAGCATTCTCTTTCGATTGTTGCCCACCTTGTCTCAGGATCCTTCAGTTTACGGCTGAGGAAGCAAATGGGCTGCTCCCTACCCTTCTCATCCAGTTGGCTTAGAACTGCACCTATACCTACATTGGAAGCATCATTTTGTACAATGAAAGTTTGGTGGTAGTCAGGAGCTCTCAGTACTGGAGCTTGGCAAAGAGATTTCTTCAGTTTTTCAAAGGCTTGATTGCACTCCTCATTCCATTTGACCTTTTTAGGGAATTTTGGAGAGGAGATTACATTCAGTGGAGAAGCTATGGTCCCATAGTTCTCAATGAAATTCCTGTAATGCCCAGTGAGGCCTAGGAAGGCTCTCACCTGGGTTTGAGTAGTAGGTGTTGTCCAATTTTGCACAGCTTCAATTTTGCTGAGCAAAGGCCTTATTTCTTCACCTCCTACCTCATGCCCAAGGTAGACCACTTTACTTTGACCAATCTGGCATTTACTTGCCTTGATAGTCAAATTGGCCTGCTCAAGAGCCTGCAAAACATGCCCTAGGTGGTTCACATGTTCCTCCCAGGAGTGGCTGAAGACTGCAATGTCAACCAAGTATGCCATGCAGAAGTCCTCCATCCCAGCTAGAACTTGGTTCACCATCCTTTGGAATGTAGCAGGTGCATTTTTTAATCCAAAAAGCATGACCTTAAACTGGTACAAGCCAACTGGGGTTGAAAATGCAGTTTTCTCCTTGGCATGGTCTGTCAAGGCTATTTGCCAATAGCCTGACGTAAGGTCAAATGTGCTGAGGTACTTGGCTGCACCAAGTTTATCCACCAACTCATCTGACCTTGGCAAAGGGTGGGCATCAGTCTTCGTGACTGCATTACAAGCTCGATAGTCCACAGAGAATCTCAAGTCTTTGGATCCTGCCTTTGGTACTAACACAACTGGGCTAGACCATGGACTAGTAGAGGGCTCTATTACCCCGAGATCAAGCATCTTCTTGACCTCCCCTTTGATATGGGTTCTCACATTTTCTGACATTCTGTATCCTCTGCTTTTGACTGGCAGACAGTCACCAGTGAGTATCTCATGCTGTCCCCAAGGGGTCAAGCCTGGTGAGAGTGAGAACAGGGAGGCAAACTGATTTAACATAGATTTGCACTCCTCTTGTTGCTCAGGTGTCAGATCTGAAGAGAGATTGACTTCTTCAATTTTCTCATCTAAAGGTACACCTCTGAGGAGATCAGGGAGAGATTCACTCTCTTCTTCCTCTGCTGCTGAAGCTAGAAGCAAGGCTCCTACTTCAGGTCTGGAGACGTACGCTTTCAGTCGGTTGGTGTGGAAGACTCTAGGAGCTTCCCTGGGTCTGCCCAGATCCACCAGATAGTTGACCTCCCCAAGTTTTCCCACAACTTTGAAGGGTCCCATCCATTTGTCTTGCAAGGCCCTCTGCCTTGTTGGGAGCATAACGAGAACTAGCTGGTCTTGAGTGAACTCAACCATGTTAGCCTTTTGATCATGCCAATGCTTGACCAAAGCTTGTCCAGCTTTCAGGTTATCACTAGCTTCTGCCATCATGTGTGACATTCTCCTTCGGAGACCTATCACATAGTCAGTCACTCTGACTGGCTTGAGGGGAGGAGCACCTTCCAATCCCTCCTTAATCAGGGCCAACAGACCTCTGACTGGATGGCCATAGAGAAGTTCAAAGGGAGAATAACCTACTCCCTCCTGAGGGACTTCTCTATAAGCAAAGAGAAGGCATGGCAGACGAAGGTCCCACTTTCTTTTCAGAGGTTCATCTAAAGCACCTATCATGCTCTTCATGGTTCTGTTAAACCTTTCTACCAAACCATTTGTCTGGGGGTGGTATGCGGTTGAGAACTTGTAAGTAACTCCACAGGTTTTCCACATGGCTTTATTGTAGTGGGACATAAAGTTTAACCCCTTGTCGGATATTACTTCCTTAGGAAACCCAACCCTGGTAAAAATACCAAGGAGGGCCTTAGCTACAGCCGGAGCTGTAACAGTCCTCATAGGAATTGCCTCAGGGTATCTAGTAGCATGGTCTACTACAACAAGGATAAACCTGTTGCCTGAGGAGGTTGGGGGATCAAGGGGACCAACAATGTCAATCCCTACCCTCTCAAATGGGACTCCAACAACTGGGAGAGGCACTAAAGGTGCCACATTCTTGGAGCCAACCTTACCAGAAGTTTGGCAGGTATGGCAGCTCTTGCAAAACGTATCTACTTCCGCCCCCATTTTTGGCCAATAGAAGTGGAGTGAGAGCCTTTCCTTGGTCTTCTTGAAACTCAAGTGACCAGCCGAAGGAATCTCGCGGGCTAAGTGCAAGAACTGTTGTCTGTTTTCTTGAGGTACTACAAGGCGCTTGTAGTCTCCAGGTTCAGACTCAGTTGGTTCACTGTAGAAGAGGCCATCTTCCTAGTGCAACCTATACTTCCCAGGCTCTTGCCCATCAGCCTGAGCAGCTGCCTGGTGGCGGAGACCCTCCAGAGTTGGACATTCTCTTTGTCCCTTACGTAAAGCTGCCCTGCTGGGCCCACCTTCTGCCAGTAAAGACTGCAGCTCAGGTTGGTCCTCAGGGTCCAGATCTCCAATAAGTTATTGGCCTCCTACTAGCTCTTCTTCAGAGTCTAGTTCAACCATACAGGGTTGTACCTCCCTCTCAGCCTCAGATGGAGGTGGAGTTACAGGTGTAACTGTGGACAACCGAGGGGAAGTCCTGGTTGGAAGCACTGGAGTGCTTGCTGCTGGCTTTTTCCTAGGAGTCTTGGGTTGCCCCTTTGCTCCTGATCTGGTAGTTACTGTAGTGCGTTGCTCCAGTGGTAAAGGAGTGATCTCTGTCATCATCTCCTTAGATAACCCTCACAGGGTTTTCTCTCTTGCAGGTTTTGTGAGCTCCTGTAACCTTTTACTAGGAGGTCTGGGGGTATGTGACACAACTCCAAGAGCTTTTAGGTCATTACCCAACAGAACCCGACCTGGTACTTCACATTGTATACTGACAGGTATCTTTACAGCCATATCATTACACTGGATGAGAACTGGTAACTGGGGACACATCTGCACAGGCCCTCCAGCTAACTTGGTGAGGCATTGGGTGCCTTAGCAACATCCTCTGCCTTGAAAGATGATTCATCCACCACAGTTATGCTGGCCCCAGTGTCTCTAATGGCAGGAGTCTCCTGACCATTCACCTGGACACTGTCTTTATAATACTCTTTAGTATTATCTGGGATAGAAATATACACATCTAAATTCTGTTGTTCCCACAACCCCAGAGAGACACACTAAAGAAACACTGGCTGAGACACCAATGGGTCCATCAGCCAGCAGTAGAAAGTTTCCACTTGCCATTGGGACTTCCTCTTCTGGAGCGAAGGCTAAGGAGGCAAGTTGGATCCCTGAAGGTTTACCCTTGCATCTGGGATCTCCTTTCACATGGTCAGTAGAGCCACAAACCAAGCATTTACCAAATGCCTTCTGGAATGGTGGCTTGTTCTGGCTTCCCTCTGGTTTGGCACCAGAGTGTACACTATTCTGCTGTGGCTTCCCTTGTGGCTTACCCTTATGGTTTTGTTTGGGGCCCTCTTTGGAATTTGCAGTATTAGATTTCTCTTTGGAGTCCTTTTTAGGCTGTTTCCCCTCATCGTTTTCTGAGTTACCCCAGAATCCTTGTGAGTGGCCCTGTTGGCAACCCACAAGTCAGCAGCCTTAGCTAGCTTTCGGGAATCTAATTCCTTTGAATCCGCCAAGTGCTGTCTGAGCTCAGGAGAGCAGGCATCATAAATTGACTCCAACATAAAAAGATTCTTCATACCTTCATAAGTGTTCACCTTGTAACCCTTAATCCATCCCTCTAAGTTTTTCAACCCTTCACTCACCCAGGTAGCCCAAGGGGTACCATCATGCTTTTTGAGGGTTCTAAACCTCTTAAGATACTGGGAAGGGGTCTTCCCAAATCTAGCTATCAGAGCTAGTTTCACACATTCATACTCTTTCCTATCCTCCTCCCCCAACTCCATTACCACATCAGTTGCAACAGGGGGAAGCCTAGAGAACAACCAGGTGAGTAAGTCATTTCCTGTGATGTTCAGGAGCCCATGATTATATTCAAACAGAGACAACCAATCCAACACATCCAACTTAGCCTCATACATACTAACCAATTCTTTAGGCATCCGGGGTCTTTTAGGACTGGAACTTCTAGAGGAGCCAGAGAGAGAAGTATTTTCAACAGACAATTTCTTCATTTCTAGCTCATGCTTGAGCTCCATTTCCCTTAGCCTTAGTTCTTGATTCAGTTCCTGGTGTCTTTGTTTAGCCTGAGTATTACGTTTTTTAAACTCTAATTCAAGTTTCATCTTCTCTAGTTCAAGATATTGAGGACTAAATGTAGGACTTGGTAAAGGTCCAGTAGATACAGCAGGTAGAGCAGACAGAGGCCTAGGGGGGGGCAATCACAGCAGCCTCTTCCTCCTCTTCTGACTCTTCCTCAAGATCATCAACATTTGGTTCAATTTCAATCTCAATACTGTTATCTACAGTTGCTGGAGTGGTAGGTTCCTCTGCACCATCATCCAGGCTTTGGTTAGCTAACAACCTTTCTATTAGTTCCATTTTCTTGCCTTTAGTCAGGAGATTCTTATGCTTGCAAAGAACTCTTAAACAATCAGCAGTTTTTGTAGCAAGGGACTCTTGACTATAACTTTCCATAGTTAACATGTTAGAAAGATTACTTTTTCAGTGCTAAGCTTTGTGGTTAGTTGCACTAAGGTATCCTAAAGCACTCTAAAATGTATACTCAATACAAATCCCACCGCTGTATACCAGTGTTAGGCAGAAACCTGTGCAGTTCCCTTTGGGAACACTGCAAAAGATTTAGGACTACAGGTGTTAGCAGTAAACCCACTTGGTAGCAGTCTTTACCACCCAGATTTACCTGGTAGCTGTGGCTGAGCAGTCAGACATCCCTCAAGAAGAGTTAGGCAGTATGCAAAGTATACACAATAGGCACTCAGATACAATAACACAAGCAAACATTGACCAGAGCTTTGGTATCAAAGTATATACTTATTTATTTAAAAACACACTGTTTGAAACACTCCAGCACTCTTATTGTAAAACACTCTAAACACAGTTACTATTATAATATATACAACCCTTATTCCCTATCAGACAAGTCTTAGTTAACACCACTTATTTCCAGACAGAGGTGAGTGTTTTACAAAAGATGGCACTCCAATAAGTTTATGAAGAAGGGAGGGAAAAAGACAGAATATGGAAAGGTACATCACTCTAAGATTTAGGAACACTTTTAGCAAGGCAGAAGAGCAAAAGTCACTTGTGAGCCAAAGTCCATAGGCTGGGCCCACTCTGAGAGAGAGCAGAGCACAAATGCGCCCAAGATCACACAGTTACACTAGGCTTAGAAAGTCTTGCAGAGAGTTCGAAAAGTGTTTAGAGAGGCTCAGAAAAGTTTAGCCAGGGTGTCCCAGGCTAACCCAGGTTCGAAAGCCGGGGGCTAAATCTACCCCGTACAGTCGGTGGCAAGGGAAGCCAGGCGGGACACGGTACCTTAAGTGGGAAGGATCCTCCAGCGGTGGCAGTTGTTCCTGGCAGCGGGTGCAAGTCTCGTCGTCGTCCAGGGGAAGAGAAGATCTCGACTTGGAGGAAAGATGAAGGTCGTTGCACTGCCAGGGAAGAAACCAGCCGCAGAGTTTTCCGGTTAAAGGTATTACCCTTTAATTCGCGGGCGTGGTAAAACATGGTATTCCGGTTGCCGGGGTGCTTGGCACAGGCAAGGCGGCCACGAGATGCATCGGGAAGGAGAAAAGACGGTGAAACTGGTTATCCCCACCAGTCAAAGGAAGAAGACTCTCCGGCGGGAGATCTCCTCTGTCGTTGGGAAAAGTGGTGAGATGGTCCAGAAGGGTTCCACCGGTGGTGTCATTGTGGCAGGTCGGCTCAACTTCTCCCTCTTCAGATCATTAGGCCCTGTGGCGACTTCTGAAGTTCCAGTCCCCAAAGCCCTGCTTTTATGCAGAAAACCCCCATTCACTCAGCCTAGCTGTCACTCAAACATGCTAAGTAGTGAGCCGGCCGTCTCACCACTTGGGCCAATCAGGACGGAGTGCGACTTGAGTTGCCTAGGCAACTCAGTCCAGGGTGCCTAAATCCCCCTCCACCCTTCCTAAGTACCCCAGACAGAGTGGCACCACTTTGGAGGACTTCTGTGGAGAAGCCTGCCAAAAAGTGGAACAAAGGGCTCGACTTCGGTTAGAGTCACAGAAGAGAACACAAATGCCATTTTAGAACCGAGTTTTGGCAATAAATATCAACCGGAGAATTAATAATAATTAAATAAACCGGCGGTATGTTCGAGGCTATCGGAATTAAATAAATAAAGATAGTAGCCTCGAACAATGGGAAAATCCCATAGAGAAATATTTGCGGTTGAATATAAAAAGTAGTATCCACTGCCACCAGACAAAACTCGATCAGGGGGGGCGGAGACGTGCCCCCTCGACTAACAGACCCCGGGGCAATCGAAATACCCCAGCTAGTACGTCCACAATATGATGGTTTGTACTGGTTCTGTTCAGTCAATGGTGACTTTACATGCCCTGGGAGACAGTAGTCAGTCCCAGGGTATGGAGTCTATACTGGGGGGTCACTATGACACCCCTGTGTTACTGCACTGTGGGTACTGTGTAACACACATCACAAAAACACAGGAAGCCCTATGGAGTAAAAGACCCCATAGCCCATTAAACACATCTAGAGTCAAAGAAACACACTCAAATCATGCCCAAGAGTAAGGGTAAAAGAGTCTCCCTCTTGGCAGGAGAAAAAAATAAACCCCAAAAATCCAGCAAAGCTGCTGGGGGACTCACTAGGTTAGGAAATTCAGCCTAAACAGAGACATCACCTTAAACTGTCCTGACCTGTTCGTTTTTTTATTTCTCTCTACTCAGGGAGTTTGAAATGTCTCCTTGTAATTCCCTTGAATTAGGACTCCTAGGCGGTCTCTTTTATCTCTACAATTTTTTCCTGTTGCTCAAAATGATCACAATCCCGTCCCTTTATTTGCCATTCCCCTTAGTCTACTCACCATTCGTTAATTGACTTGAGGCCTTCGGTATCGACTCCACCTCCAATCCAACCTCTTTGCCTTGTGTCTGCAGAGTGCCCATGGAAACCTAGCAGGGATTTCTTCAACGCAGAGACATCTTTATGGGAGGGCAAAAGGGGCACTTGCCCCGGGCACCCACCATGGAGGGGGCCCCAAGAAGGATTCTTATTTTATTTTTTTTAAGTCAGTTTCCCCAAGTCAACAAAATTAAGTATTACACATCAGGATTTTCTATGGTGTGCTACTATGGCTAAACCTATTTTCTGTCTGTTGTTGACAAGCACATTTTGTTCTGATCTTTTGTTCCTGTAATGCTATGTTCACTGTTGTATACATAGTTTGCGTGGCACAACACCTGTAGCATTCTCACCTTTCTGTGGGGATTAAATTGATCATGTGCAATAGCCAAAGTTGAAATACATATTGATAAATTTGAGTGCCCCGATGGTTCAGAGGATAGCTCAGTGTGTTAAGCTCTCATTGCAGAGATCTGCGTTCATATGCAAGATTACAATACCAAATTCCAGCAAGGCCGACTCAGCATTTGGAATGTATGAAGTTGTTAAGCCTGCATGTATATGTACTTTGTTATCTAGCACTCCAGGTGTTATCATCACCAATGTACCTGTACTAGATAGCAGTTGCTATATAACCTAAGATAGTGCCAGTATGGTGAAGGTCTGGAAATTGGTTTGTTTAGATGAGGAGTTGTAAAACCTGGGTAGGCACCTCCATTGATGACAATAAAGTGTTAGTGGTGTTTTATGTATCCAAATTCCAGACTGTGAAACCAAAGCGCTCATGCTTGGATCCTGGCTTTACCCGCAGACGATATCACTGACAGTACTATACTGCCTTCTATGACAAGGTTTGGTTCTCAAATACTGGTGGCATTGTTTGGCCAATTACATGATCTTTCCTATCATGTAAGCCATTTGAGTGGAAGGAGTTCTAGACAGAAGAGAGCAGAACAGGTATTGCAGGCTGCTTACAAGCATATTTTAAGGTCTGCTTATGTGACAACAAAACGGTTTGCTTTTTTGTACAATTCAAAGGTTTGTCTGCCCGCTTTTAAATACCATGACATACTCCTGTGTTTGGGGTGTATTTAAAGCTTTACAATCCAAAAGAGAAACCTATCTGAATTCTTTTAAGAACTCATCCATTAGTATGCTGGTATGTATATACTTTCCTTGATGATGGAGACAATGAAGCTAGAATCATTCCCGTTTTGCATAATATGTTTCTATAACGTTTTGTTTTGTAAATTGTTTATATTGGGTTATGCGATTTTCATATTTTATTTATTTAGTCAGTTCTGTAAAATGGGTTTATTTTAGTTTAAGGTAAAAACTAGAAAATTAATTGGTAAAGAGAAGAAATTGCAGAGTAGGTATGAATCCCAGCTTCACCTCTTAATGAATGTGTGATCCTGGGTATCTCATTTAATCTTGTATTTCCTCACCTGTCAAAACAGCAAGTCCCTAAACCTTTCAAAATAGTCAGCCCTTCAGAGTGATTTTGTTCTCAGGGTATGATCTTTAAAAAAGACTCACCCATGGTTTCACTGCCTATATATGGAGTTGCTTTCTCTATAATGATAGTGTGAATTGATATATTATACACCACAGCCACCTGTTTCTTTGCTCTCGAATGGCAACACTGCTTGAAAACCATGTCACACTTCTAATTTCAGTCTGTCTGGATACAGACACCTTCCTGGTATCTTCTAATCGTCATCCACCCTCTATGCTATGGTATGTGTAGTTTTATCCTTGCTTCCCTTGGTCACCTGTATCCATGCTTGAGCACTTTTGCTGTCTCTGAGGCAGCTAATCTGAACCGCTGGACTATTCTGGATTATGTGTACTTTTGTCATAAAATCTGTGTCCTGCAGTTATACTATGTCCAGTATACTTTCCACGTGGCTGCTATTTATGAAATGTTTGCTGTACCTTGCTTGAACGCAAGTACCCTCGTTGTAGACTGCTAATGTTGCCCTTGACATGCTACTTGTGTATCACTCTGATTACAACAAGAATGAAGAGGGTAAGGTATCTGAATGGGAGTTTACCATGCTTATTTTGATGTCTGTGATGCAGCATATCAAGCTATGGGTTGTTATCGTGATACGGGGTGCGGCACACTAGATATTATATATCCATGAATTCCTTTGGTCTGTTGGAGGGGGCCCCAGAGTTGTCCGTGCCCCGGGCCCCCAAAGTTCTTAAGATGGCCCTGCTTCAACGGGGTCCTGCCCACCGTCTTGGTTCGTCTTACAAGTTTATTTCTATTTGACCGCTCTCCACAGGAAACTCTGTGATCTTCCAGCTAATGGCAGAGTATTCCTGATCGTTTGAAAATCTGAAGCAGAACTAGTTTGGATCTTTAAACCATCTGCACTGCTACAACATGAGCTTAGGACCTTTAGGAACGTGCATATGTAATGTATGGGATCACACAGAATAACTCCAAGTCCAAACAATCGAACCAACTCAGGAAGATGGCAAAGTACTGTTTTATTTGCAACTATCTAAAACAGGGAGTTTACAATGAACATCAACGGACGTATGCTCAGGTTCTCTCCACGATCTTTACATAAAACATAGTTTAAATATCAAAAATACATCAAAGATGACACCATACTATGTGGCAATAATGAAAAACCTACCAAGGGTCGGGATTGGCTTAAGGGGAACATCTAAGTATACTTTCTATAGCAGCTAGGATTGTGATTGGCTTCACACTATCAGGTGGAAAACATATGCCTACCTCTAAAACGTGTAATCTTCAGAAACATTAGATACAGTTTCTCATTGGCTTTCAAACTATAAGCACCTTTGTTATATGGACTACTATAATTGGTTGTCTCCCTTGTGCCATGTCTGGAACATTCGGTTCACTTAGCAGCACGTAAGCTCAGACCCAGGTGCCAGGAGATATGGCACCTCCCCACCCAATTAGCCCGGCATCTCTCATCACCCATGCCTTCTGCCATGAAGATTGTCTTTGAACTTTGCCTTACAAAGTATCCTTGTCTTTAGAATATATGTGAGTGAGAGCACTCACTAAGGTTTTCTGGGACTCCAAGTTCAAACTCTATTTTCATCCTTGGCTCACGTGACATGAGACAACGATTTGGTCAGTTTTGCAGGTTTTAAATGCTCAAAATGAATTAAACTTGGCACACTTGGTGTTCTTTCTTTGCACCTTAGCAAGGAATGATTCATCCTTCACACTTTCGCCCATTGCCAGAAAAGATAGCTGACCTTGGCTGCTTCAGTCTTGACTTCAGGCCAGACAACCTCATCTTGCAGCTCCACGATTCTGCTTATTCTTGCTGCAACACAGCTTTCTCCTCCCGCTTCATGGGTCCTGGCTTACTAAATTCATGATACCAATGTCCAGCTTCTATATAATGCCGGCTCCGCCTGTGCTCTATTCACTACGAATAGCCAGCTTCTATAATGACTTTAGTCTACCTTGCATTTCAGCATCTGTACCATTATTGAACAGTTGATTTTCTGTAGCCCTTTGTGCACGTATATTTTTTCTTTTTTGTATTTAAAAGTTCAGTTGATTCTTTACTTCATCATTAGTCTCTTCAGGATCTATATACCTTTTCAGTCAGTACATTGGACATCGTACATACTCATTTGTGATGTCACTGACTTCTTTTCTTTGCTCTTTTTCATTTTCCTTTAGGGAGTTCCTCCCTTAGGTTGTCATCACTTCAGGGATACATTGGTAGGGTTCTGTTCTTGGGTATCTTCATTCGAACACATGCTGGGGTATTGGCACAACTGCTGGTGTCAAATACGGCACAATCTCAGGTCTCCAACATATCGGAGGAACGGGGGCAGGGTTTCCTGCAGAGGCATGGAGCTGCTCCTCTACAACTGGATACCATTTGCTTCCCAATCTATGCTCACAGTACTTTACTTGCTTCAGTACCATTGCAAGGCGTAAGGGTAGGTTCAGCATTGCTGAAAATGGTCTCACTTACTGAATGCCTGTGTGTTTTTTCCCACGGAAAAGCAGACTAACCACAAGATGTTCTTTCCCTCTGCTTTGATAGTCAAACAATAAAATGAAATCCAGATTTTCTTTCTTCTATATTGGTAATGATGCTAATGTTCAAATACAAATATCCTTAAACCATTTTCTTGACTTATGAATTAATATTCATGCAAAAATGTTCACGTTAAATGTTCCAGCAGTTTATTTAGCATTATGTATTTGTTTATTTATTTTATTTGTATAGCACGAACAACGGCCTGTGGGCATAGAGGTGCTTAGACGAGACAAGACAATAGAAGACACGTAAGCTAGCAATAAAAAAGGGGTGAGTCTAGCATGAGGAGTTCAAGATGATAATCAATGAAACAGAACAGTTTTCAGCCCACGTTTGAAGAAAGCCAGTGAGTTGCACACTCTCACATCTGGTGGAAGAGCATTCCAGCTCTCAGGTGATGAATAAGGAAAGGATCCCTGTGCCACGATAGATAGTCTGGTACGTGGTACCTCTAGTAGGCAGGAGTTGTTAGATCTTAGTAGTGTTTGGGCTGGCAGCCATGAGATGCTGCTGGAAAGGTACCCCCTGCCTTTGTCCATACAGGCACTTATGGGTAATGCAGAGTACATGGAAAGAGATCCTGCTGCTCATGGGAATCCAGCATAGGGCCTTCCTGGCTGAAGACCCATGGTCTAATCTATGCAGTCCCTCAACAACCCACACAGCACTGTTCTGGATAATTTGTCTTCAGGTGATTTCACCCTTAGCAATACCCTCAACCAAACTGGAGCAATAATCAAGTTTCGCACTGATAATTGTGTGTGCAATGGTTTCACAGTTGGGTGAGTTCAGGAAAGGTCTCAGCTGTGCAAGCAGTTTAAAGTAGTATGATGTTCTCGAAACTATGCTATTATCGTGGCTTTTCATGTTGAATTCTTTGTCAAGAGTGACTCCCAAGGTCTTAACCTTGGGCAGGGTTTCAATGGTACACCCTGCATTGAAAGAATTTTGATATTCTGAACTTAGCTTGCAGAGGTGTGGTGATGTGCCAGTGACCATGAACTCCATCTTTGCATCACTGAGCGCAAGGCCATTTTCGAGCATCCAAGTTTGTATCAAGCTATAGATGCAGGTGATGTTGGTGGAGTCTATACCATGGCCATCAGTGAGTGAAATAAGGCGCTGTGTGTCATCGGGGTAGTTGGCATAAAGTACACCTTCAGCATCAGTTTTTCAAATAGGGGCAGAATAAAGATGTTGAACAGCATTGGGGACACATACAAGCCTTATGGGACCCCAAACGTCACCAAGAACTCTTCTGCCATTACCTCCTCGGAGAAGACGTTGGCCTTCAGGTCAGCGAGAATAGATTGTATCCATGCTGTTGGTGAGAAAGAGGCCAGGTTCACCAATCTGTTGAAAAGTATGGAATGGTCCACTGAGACAAACACTGCAGACAGATCCAGCATTACGAGGAGAGCTTTGTTACTTTTCTCAAAGATGTTAAAGATGTTGGTGTTTAGGCCTAACAAAGTGGACTCAGTTCTATGGGCGCTTCTGAACCCAGATTTTTTCTGACCCAAGATTGCATGGGTGGATAAGAAGTCCTGGATTTGTATTTAATCTACAATATCCAGAATCTTCAGGAGGTAGGGTAGATTGGTGATAGCCCGATAGTTGCTCAGCACACTGGGGTCCTGAGAGGGCTTCCTGAGCATGGGAGAAATCCAGGCCTGCTTAATGAGGGATGGTACACAGTTTTCCATAAACCATGTTTTGACACATTTTGTGATCAAAGTTACCAGCAGAGAGGGGCAGGATTTGACCGTAAGTGCAGGGCAGATGTCCCCCTTGCAATTTGCATGCTTGAGTTTATGTAGAACCTCTGATATTTTGAGTTTGGTCGCTACTTGGAACTTGAATTTTGGTAGGGCTGCAAAGGTCTTAACAGGAGCTTGATTTTCCCTAGATCTGTCTATTGCGTAGGGTCTGGCTGCTATATCCACCGTAATGTTTTTAATCTTGCCCATCATGGCGTCTTTGATAGCAATACATCAGTTTGTATCTTTAGCCACAAGCGCTCCTTGGAGTCAGAGGCTGCCCCAGCAATTCTGGTTGTCATAGGATAGCTTTTTTTGCAGAACAAAATTGCTGATTTATGAGTTTTTACGGAACATGAATAAGCGATTTTATCCTTAGTGGATTTAGTTGCTTGAGAGCTCTGGTCTTGACCTTTTTAAGATTATGGATATCTGCTGAGTACCAGATTTTATTGGGTTGTCTATTTACCAGGTGAGATTTCATGGGGGCTAAACTGTGGACTGCATTTTCAAGCATATTTTGGTATGCGTTAGTCTAATGATTGGCAGTGTACCGATTAGACAAATTATACATAGTGGCAGAAAGATAAGGCACCATGGAAGTGGGTCTTAACTAACTTGTAAAAGTTCCTAAAAGAAGCCTTGCCTTTAGGTAACCTGTTTGTTGTTGATTTTGCTGGAATTAAAAGACTCTATCCGATAAAGTGATGATCTGACCATGCACATGGGTTTACTTCTGTGCCCTTAATGGTGTCATCATAGGGGAATACCCAATCAAGAATCCTACCTTTGATGTGGGTTGGTGAGTTAATGTGCTGGCAAAAAACCAAGTCAAGCAAGGTGGTCTTAACAGCCAAGACCAGTGAGTCGGATGTGTTGGAGAAGCCTAAGTTAAAGTTGCCAAGAATAATAATTCTGGATAGGGACTTAAGCATAGGTAATATCAAATCACTCAAATGCAGCAGAACATCTGGAATGTTGCTCAGAGCTCTATTAATGAGGAAGAAATTAATATTGTTGTGTTGGGGTCAATCACCAGTTTGGCACATATAACTTCACATTCAGGTAGGTTTATGCTCTGAACCTGATGTATCTGCAGGGACGCATTGTATATGAAAGCTACTTTGGTGTTCCAGACGGTCAGTTCTCAGAATATTATATCCTGCTGGGACCAATAACAAAAGTGCAGGCCCAGCAGCAGCATGCAGCCATGTCTCCGTAATGGTACATATATCAATCTTTTGGGAAAGAATACAATCAGCCACTTCAGTGGATTGTCTGATTGAGGACCGAGTGTTTAACAGCAGGCTGTTGATCATTCCATTGAATCCTTCAGTCATAGAGTGTACGATATTAGAGGATGCACCCTGGTTAAATCCTCTGTGTGGTTTGCAGTATTAGGGTGGGTTAATGTCAGAACCATGTTGTAATTGGGTTAATAGAGAGTCTGCACGCTTGGTACATAAACCATGGGGGTTGCAGTATTAGGCGAGGTTAAAGGCAGATCCCTGTTGCAAGTGGACTTAAACAAAGTTAGGCTGTCAGTGTTAGTTATTAGCTGTTTGGCATAGTCTAGTGAGCTACAGATCCTTACGGGACTTGGTACTGCATTACACGCAGAGATAGACATAATGGGCAAATCACTCAAGATCTGACTATTTGCTATAAGTGTTTGTCAGTTTGTCAGTTCCACACCTGGTATCTGCACTCTACGGCAAGAGAGCCATTGCTCTGTATTTCTTAATAATGGCAGTCGCTCTGCTGCCCCTGAGCAGTGGTGCCAGGGGTAGTGGTGACATGGCCTGGGAAGGTTTTAACCAATTATGCCGGGGGAGGGCACAGTATAGCAGCGACCAAGCAAGGTTACGTGTTGGGTAGGAGCTGGAGAAGGAGCCGGAATGCTAATAACTCTAGATATACCGGCAAAAAACAGCCTCTATTAACATTCCGGCGCTAACGCGCCGACGATGTTCATCGATAGTGGGGGAAACCGGGAAATGTAGTTCTCAGGAACTACTTGTCACAAGAAGTCTACACTATCTATTTATCAGATTAAAAGTTAGTTGCCCTGTAAGTATTCAGGGGATCTCACATTCATGCCATCCATTAGGGTCCTTGCATTGAGATATCCCTGTGTGGCTATTGAGGACAGATCTTACATGCAAATGTCCTCTTCATTTTGCAGGTGCTTGGTAAGAGTGCTGACATCTCATTGCTATGCTGAAATTACACTCAGGAAGAATGCCCAGATATGCAAATACTGTGATGACTTAATTTTTTTATTTGACCTTTTACAGAAATAAAGTGATTCAGAAGCATCAATGACTAAAGTTCGGAAACATAGCCACATACAACTGTTAACATTAACCTGCAAGCCGAATTATTTATCAACAGATGATTGGTCTGCAAGGGTTAATTCGAGAAGACCTTGTTGTGATAGGAGATAGGTGAAACGTAATTGTAAAATTAAATATACACGATCAACTTCAGTGTACAATAAGAATTATGCTGATAGTTTCTTTCCTTAATAAGGTATAGGAAAGAAAATGATGTGAATGTTCACTGACTCGCACATAGACTAGCTTCCTAAATGTGAAGATTTTAATCCAGTATGTACAAATATAGCGGTTATATTGTCATTTATTATCTTCAGCGTCTAATGGCTTTGTAAAATAATTGATTTTATAAGGGAGACATTTGACTATTCTAAAATATGTCAGTGTTTATGCTTGCCTATTAGTTGAAGCCCTGAAGAAGAAGAGGCCTCATTACTGCTATGGCTATTCTTCGAAACTGGTAAATATCAGTTGGCTAATCGAGAAGAGCTTTTTGAAGTTCTCAGCCACCAAGATGGAGTATTTTATCCACTTTCATTCAATAGAGCCAGACACTTCTAGAGTCATCCTTGTAAATTAAAATATCTATTAAGTAATATTGATGCATGTTTCAGTTAATTGATGTAACCTGGTGGCTAAAACTTCTACCAGCACTTTATCAGTATTTACAATGTGTGTTTTATCTAACAATGTATATGATTGTATGTTCCAGAAGCACCTTACATCGTATGCATGTATCTGAAGTAATGTGCCAGCTGTATTAATGTGATTTCTAGAATAAAGAAATACATGCTTTGCAGTTAAACTGAATTTATTTGCATTATGACAATTAGACAGTGTCTTCCTATCGTATTTAAATGTATGATCAATACACGTATGAAGTAGTAATGTATTAAATCATGTATCAATGTATCCCATGAAGAGACTTGAGTTAGATTATATTTTAGTTTCCCCTTCCCTTCGTTAGTTGCTGGGACTCCCGAGTTTTTTATGTCATCGAATACTCGGCTAAGGCGTCTTTCCCGAACAATCTCTGAGTGACAAGCAGAGGTCTTTACTGAGCTGTTTTTTTTAATTCTCTTTGAGATAAAATGCTGCCGAGATGTGCTATTTTCGTGGGATTTTAGTCATTTTTGGAGAATTGGGAAACTCCCCAGAAAATTGTGCAGGTCCTTTGGAAATTAGGTCAAACAGTTGCTGCAAGCTGGGGTTTACTGCATGGGGGCTGAGAAGTGTTTTTATAAGCCACATCTCTTCTCCAGACGTTTTCTTGCCAAGAACAGGATTTCTTGTGGCGCCTGCCAGTTATGAATACATATGATGCAGTTGTCTTTTTTGTGGATGCTTTCTTCTCTGTGGGCCCTGCCTTTTGTTCCTGTCACAAAGTATTCCTTCTGTAGAACCAAACTAATTGGACTCCCTCCTTCAGCGAGCCTGAAATGTAGCTTATGGTGTACAGGCCTGAAAATCAATTGGGTCACCAAATCCCACAGCAACCCGACCCAAAATATAAATAAAAGAAATATAAACGGCTTGCCAAGTATTAGTGCATATTTCCATAGTAGCGTTTTTTTTTAACATTCTGTAGTAATAAAAAAAAGCACAACTGCTTGTAGAGATTGAACGAACGAATGTCATGGGTTTGATCACTGGACGGATTATCTGAACCTTTCTAGGGCCATCGCAGAGGCTGTAGAAAATCCCCTCTGCCACCACAGAAACTGTGAGGCTATTTGCTGTCCCGATTGACCTAAACTCCCACCCCTAATTGTCTATGTTTTGCAATCCCTACCTTGCCAATGGTTTAAGAAAAGCAATAAAATAAAATAAAGTGAAAAAGTCAAATTCAAAATGATATTGCAGGAGTTGAGATTCAAACCCGGTCCACTTTCGGCAGCGAGCATTGACACCACGTTCCAACCAATGCCGTAGCTATGAAGTCTGTAAAAGCGCACGCAAGCTTAAACCATCCAGGCATGTCATCATACGTCACTAGGGCTCGGCTCTGACACAACCGTGGGCATGGACAGCACAGTTTTCATCTAGCTCCGGGAGAAAGCATCGGGAGGCCATTAGTTTCTCTTTACGTCTATTGGCAATGGAGAAAAAAAAATGCATTTTACAAGAGGTCCACTCAAGGGAGCAAAAGATCACGTGTTGGGGCAAAGAGTGATCACATTTCGGCTGATATTACAAAAGTTGATGACAAGTGCTATTTTCTGAAATAAGGAAAGACATAGGAAACAAAGGGGAAATAATAACATCAGTGCCCCTTATTGAAATTGATGTTTTGCACCTCAGTGGCACTGACATATTGCAGCAAACTGTACCACTGGCACATGGCTCTGCTTTGCTTTTTGGGCACCCTCTTACAGGACTTAAATGCTATGATGATGCACATCACAAAGGATTCCCCATTGACCCTATTGCCATAAATTGCATGAAGCAGTTTACCAACGTCATGGCTGCATTGGACTACAAACACTTCTATTAGCCAGGTCAAAAAACCAGGTCTTTCAGAACAGGTATATGCAACACTCCATCATGTGCAAATGGTCTTGCAATCGACCTGCTATGACTGCATGTGTGTTGTCAAGGTTGCAGTTTGTTACAACGCAAGTTGAGGGGTTGAAATGATGAGCCAGGAGACCAGGTTGGGTTAAGAGACCTTAGTGGGTTCGTGGTACATAAGTCACAGGTAATAAGTTACAGGCAGGATAAGTACATAAGGGAGGGAAGCATCCACCGGTCCCCCCTTTGTTCAGCTCATTTTCCAACTGAACAGGGAGAACCTTGGCACTCACACCAAAACATTCTAGATGGAACACTATAATACAAGCATTCCAGGCACAGGCTCACATATACTTAGGAAACAGCTAATGAACCAGGATAGGTAAGACATAACACAGTTCCTCCCAAGACTCCAGGATCCTGGCTCAGAGCAATCTGCCCACGTTATGTATGGATTAGAATGATGGTAAACATTGCTGCTAGGTACCTACATGAAAGAACACTTGTCTCGGGAGGATAGCTCAGGGGCAACGTGCTCGTCTTGGAAGCAAGACATCACAGAGCAACACAGGTTCGATCCCCGGGTCCACGCTTAGAACCCTATGGGTATTAAGCAAGTTATAAATAACCTATGATATCATAATACTTCCTCACAAATGAATGTTGTCACAGACTGAGCTGTCATCACCTAGCACGCTGGGCGAGAGCATACAGAGATGGGAGGATGAATTCTTCTAGGGCATACATGCCCACACCAACACATACCAAAACACATGAAGATGCCTTCCCACTTGAACAATCATATCTTACTGGAATGCATCTGAGACACGAGTTACACTTCACCGAACATGTCATTCTGTCAGTAAAAGCACGATGAATGCACCTGTGAGCTTAAGAGTAACGGCAAGTTGTGCTTCCAGACAATCACTCCACTCTCACCTTGCCTCTGCACACAGCAGTGTAGCATGTGCACATGCAGACAGTATGCCTACAACCCTTCAAGTCCAGAGCCATGCCAAATCAATCAATCCATAAACCAAAACACTGTTTTACATCACAGTCCATAAAACATACCGCCAAATCACACAGAAAGTAGACAGCAACATACAGATGCTTGTTAATTGACTTACATCTTTAAAAAATAAAACATAACATACAAAAAAACAAGAGAAGAATAAATAATTTTAATTAAAAAAGCAAAACATAATTTACAGTCAAATAAATACATCTCATATGGATAAAAATGTGTCGTTTAAACATAGAGTGATACAATCCTGCAGTCATAGGGAGCCCGACTTCCCCTTACTAAAACACGTTTAGATGCTTTTGAAAGTGAAGTACAGCCAGCGTTAAAGGGGGTAAACGCCCCTGAGAACATCATTGGCCATAGCCAGTCTGTTTCCACGAAGGCAAGGTTTTGGACAAATTCACCAAAATAATGAGTTCTAGGGCAGAGAAGAGCAGGACAGACTACAAGAAGATGTTTCAAGATTTTGATTGCTTCGTACTCACAATAGTGGCAGTATGGAGAGGGATGTTCTATTTTGTCCCTAATGTGTAATATTTGGTGGGTATTGAATTAAGACCAATTCTCAAGAATTGTTGTCTCCACTACGCATCCAGGAAATTGCTAAGGTAATGTGGCAAGACACCTCGTTTTTTTGCTCTAGAGACACATCCGAGTATACCTACACATTTCATTCTTTGGATGTATCTGGTCTAATTCGCAGAGCTGTCTTTTGTTACAACATGTGGGGTGAACACAAATATTTCTTTACTGGACTCCAGTTGTTCCAAGGTCGGATTCCTCTTGTCAATCCATCCACCATAAATGTCACAAGTGTGACCCCAATAGCAGTCCTGTAGATCTGCATACATTGAACTCTTGGGGAAAAGGGGGCAGAGGGGATAATACTTCGCTTTACATAACTTGCAGATTCCACTGTGCTCTAGCCTTAAAGGAAAGCAAACACACCTTGGGACGGATCACGGACAAGGGAATACGCGTAGGGAGGTGCAGCACACTCCTCCAGATTCTTTCCTCATTCAGACCCAGATCGTTCTAAAGTGATGATAGTTTCTTTACAGTAAATCATTTTCGCTATGGCTGTGCCATTATAATATTATGACACAGTACTCCCTTTCTAGGAATCCTTTCTCTCTCCTTTAACCTTATATGACTGCCCTGGGTTTCTCTTTGCTTGTTGTTTGTAATTCTTTTCTCGTCTTGTGAGCGCTCTGAGGCCTGAGGGCGTGTTGGCGTGATAGAAAAATTCTTTAGACTAGAATGTAATAATTGGTAGGATTGAAAATGTGCCGAATGTATTATTCACTTTTTTCATTTTTGGTATCAGTTGGTGTAGAATGTAACATATCCATGCTGCCTTCTTACTAGAGAAAAAAGGAGTACCCAGATAGGTGAAGTGAGACACTTCTTCAAGGGGCACCGTCGCTTGGTAGAAAATCTCAGTCCTTTTGTTTTAGCTTTATTGATGACCAAATCATTGACTTTTACATAATTGTTTAAGGTGACTAAAAGCCTCTGCAGTCCGATTGGGGAATTGTCCAATAGGACTACATCATCTGCATACGCTAACCACAAAAAGCAAAGGTCGCCAAACCAAAGAGTTATGAATGCTGCAGATTCCATAGCATAGCCAATATCTGAGATATAGATGTTAAAAAGGCACAGGGCCAGCACGCACCCCTGTCTAAGTCTACAATATGTTGAAATGCGGTCTGTTGTATCACTGGTAAGGTCTATGTTTGTATGCAAA
The DNA here is from genome assembly GCF_040938575.1 of Ambystoma mexicanum. Lineage (NCBI taxonomy): Eukaryota > Metazoa > Chordata > Amphibia > Caudata > Ambystomatidae > Ambystoma > Ambystoma mexicanum. The sequence goes on from NC_090937.1 coordinate 844,919,279, forward strand.
TAGACCAGGATGCTAAGCAATCCACTAGAAAGATCCCATTCAGAAGGTTTCTGCCATATGATGTTACGGTTGACCGTATTGAAAGCAGAGGTGAAATCCACAACACCAATATGAATGGGTAAGTTACTTATTTTAGTGGTTTTCTGGTTTAATACATTAATAATCAGCCCATTTAAAGAGGTGCAGAAACTCCATCAAAACCATGTCTGATATTAGCTCAAATGCCCTGTTTTGATTGACCTTGATTCAATTTCTTTAGAAATATTGCAGCAAAAATGTTGCTATCTACCTCAAGTACTGTGTTGGGTCTGAAATTGCACTGGTTTAGGCAATCCAATCATTTATAAATAGGAACTACGATGGAAGACTCCCATAACATTGGTGCTTCCATTGCAGAAATGATGTTGGAGAAGAGTATGAAGGGAATTATAGACCGCAGCTCCAGTACATTTTTCAGGACCAAATTACTCAGGCAGGTGGGTCCGGGTGCTCCAGAATTAGAAGATTGCTTTGATAAGTGATAACATATCCTCAACATCAAAAGGGAGGGTCCATGTATTCACTGTGAAAAGTGTGCGCCCCAACTGGGTGGAATATCCTACAGCATACAAAGAAACAAAGAAACAAACAAACAAACATACAATGCAGAAAAATGGGATGTCCAGAATGTGTTCGGAATAGGATTCATATGGATTTCCAACTGGGAATACTCTCGTTTTTTTTATTACTGACCAAAATTTCAAATCAGATTTAGCAACTTAAATGCCATGATTTCCCCATCTTACTGTAGCACAAGGTGACGATACCGTAGCAGCCAATTTTTGTAATTGTGTTTGAAAAACTTTTTTATTTTAGTGGCTATTGTGTCATGACCGCGCTGTCATTTCTTATCAGTCATCGAAGTTCCCGTTTTTCAAGTGGATATTCTCGTCATACACATGAGGGTGTCGAAGCTTGGGTCCCACACTTATCGAGGGGATCCTATCTAGATGTTCTTGAAGGAGTACACCAAAAAGCTTAGGCGAGATTTGTGTGCTTGTATTTGTCTCAATATCTATCAATGAGTTGTGTACTAGTGTGTTGTATTTAGTGATATTGTGTGGTCTCCAAGTAATTCGGGAACTGGACGGGTTACTTTCCAACTCTTTGTGTCCCATATTCATTGCAGGCAGTGACAAAAAGCCTAATTGTGCGATCAACAAATTGCAGTTACTGAACTCCGTTTTGTGGATGTAAAACCGCAAATATGTATGAAAGAGTGTCTCACTCTCAAACATGTATGATACAGGAGGCAGATTCACCCCTATGCCATGTGTCTGCACAATCAAGGTCAACCTCAATGTTGCTGATAAGCAAACGCAGACCCCTGTTCTTCATGAACGCAAACCATAGATGACCTGCTGAATTAGTAAGGTTGGAAGAGCAAACATTACCCTCATCGTACACATTTTTAGAGGCTAGACAATTATCATTGAAATCTCCCCCAATCTAAATAAAAACCCAAAATGCATAATAATCCACTCTGGAAGGGTTACAGTATATGTTTAGGATTAAAAAGACGAAGATATAAAATTCACATGATAGGTCACACTCGCAGCCAAAAAGCCTTCATACATAGGGAACATTTTTCTGATAATAAAACCTCAGAAGCTGTCAAATGCAAATATTAGCCCCCCCCAATCTCCTGGCCCCCGGAACGCCAGCCTAATTTGCCTCAAGAAGTAGGTTGCAAGGTTAGCTGAAATCGGTCAAAGTGGGAGCATCTAGCAACGGGAATGGGATTTTGGTCGCAGCACTTTTGCTCGATGTAGGACTTCCACTTGCACGTCACCTTAATGGATTGACATGTTGACCATTGACATATACAAAAGCATTTGCCAAACAAACTGACGGGAAAGAACTTTAGATTGTGAACATGGCTTCTCCTCAGAATCATTCAAATGGAGAGGCCTTAAATCCTCTTCTGTGCTTCACTGCATGATGCATCTAAGTTTCACTAGTCATTTTGACACCAGATTGCAGGCACTTCACATACCTGATTTGAATCTTTGAAGGGTTACCCTTTAGATTGTGTGGACATTTCGTCTTCATATTACTCCCTTTACACTAACGTATCACTGATCTTCTCCACTGTCATAACCAGTCATAACCAGTTGTCACTTATGGCATCCATGGCTTTCCTCTGGCAGGTTTACCCCGGCCTATGCTTGTGAATGGGGCACTAGTAGCCTAAAATTAAGAATAATCGGGTGAGAAAGGGCAAGATTGCACACCCCAATGTCTATTTGAATGGTTTTGGATCTCAAAAACGAGTGATATTTGAATACAAACTACCAATGTATGGGCACACCATGAGAATGCTCGGTGCGTGCTGATAGATAAGATAAAACATCATTCCCGTTCTGGGATTTAAAGCACCAAGTACGTTTTTTGACACATGATGTCCTGAGGAAATTCGAGGGACTCCTATATTTAGATGTCTATCGAACTCACCATTGCATGAACACACAATACCAAGGTGAAAACTATAAGGGTACTTGGTCGGTATTTATACAAAAGATAAAACAACATATCAGCTCTGCAATTTAAATAGCTAGGAGCACTTTGTTGACATATGGCATCATTAGGGTGCGCAGGCACCTACATGACGCATATATAGATGACAGCCGTCTTGATTCTACGTCGTGGCAGCCTCGACGAGGAACGCTACGTCAATGCTCAAGGCCCACGTAATATGCTAGTCACAGGCATCTAAATGGTATTAAACATTAATAAAATTATTGTGGATTAGAAACGCTGGATTTATGATCCTCTGGCAGAGGGACTCCTTAGAAAATTGAATCCCCTTACCTTTCTAGATTGCAGAATGGATTATATTTCTTATTTGCAACTATCCAACATGGGGTATCTATTCCGTGGGAAGCTGACAGGACAGATACCATTAGATCTGTAATGCACAGCCGTGTTAAAGATCTTTTCAAGATAGGAAGATAACACATTTCCCTCTATCATTTTATAGTCTAGGACTTATAAACAGAGACTTCTCCATTCTTAGATTTCCACATTATTTGTATTACTAGGGTCTACATGTCCTTTCGAGGACATACCTCATTGCATTCCTAATTTATGAAATATACGCATTCAGCTTGGACTGCCTAACCCAGACCTACACCAAGTGAATGATTATGGGTAATACCATGACAAAGCTATCATATATAACTAAAGTGTATGACTATGTGGGGTGCAAATTCAGCCCTGAGTGATAGAGAATGAGAGGCCATGTAAGGCCCTATTGTGAGAATGAAGCTGACTGATGTTGAAACTCATTGCAATATACAGGATAGTTCAAACATTGATTTCTGGCATAAGGCGCAGTGAAGGAGCAGAAATGGGTCTGTTCAACGTTCCCAAAATGGACAGGCACTCAAGTGAAGGAACTTGTGCCTGAGAACCTAAAACTGCCCAATGCAAAGCAAAAGACCAACGTGGCTGAAAATGTTCTTTTCATAAAATATGAAAAGTTACCATTTCATTTAAGGAGACAGATAGCAGCATATAACATTGACTTCAATGCAGCAAAGACTGTGACCCAGAAATCTAAAGTGAAGCAAAGCACATTGCATTTGACACACACAAAACACTTACTGTTCCACATTCACAATGACATAATTTAAAAGGAGAGGCCTACTTGTTGTAGAAGTGAACACTAGTTTCCTATGTTAACTGTCACCTATGTGTAAATAATACTCAAAGTGTGACTCATATCTTTTTAATTATTGTTTTAAAGAAAGTGTCTGTCATTTCTATGTAAATATTAAACATATGTGATGGATAGAATATGAGTTAGGAAAAAAGCCATGATTGGGGCCTTCTCATAATTCAAAGGAACTCACAGTTGGTGAAGTGATAGAATGCAAAATTAATGTTTGGATTGCGAAGTGCCATATTTGTAACTATTTCAGCTCAGGAACAGACCATGAAAAATAATAGCTTCTCCCAGGAAGGTTGTGGCAAAATAAAATGAGTATTCCCTGATTTGCTATAAAATGTAGAATTGAAAAATATGTATGTTTATGCAGTTATCTAAAAGAAGAAGATAGTTGTCACGATGTGACTTTCGGAAAAAAAAACAACATGTAAAAAAAAAGTGTAATTTGAAATCATGAATTTCTCTGCTCCCTTCATCATCCATAATCTATACCTCCTAGGAGTTTAGGGTGGCAGTGGGCAGATTAGTGGGAGTAGGGAAAACAGAAATGTTCAATCCGTAGTGTGAGAATATTCATAATATGTAAGTGTCATCAGCACTATATAAGATCAGTGTTCAATCTAAAGGGAGACAGAAGGGAAAAACGAGGAGAGCAGACTGACAACAACAGAGAGCTGACAAATGGTCGGCTAACACCCAGAAGTGCAAATAGACAGGAGACCCCGGGACACTTGCTTGGGACTTCTGCCTGGAAACGGGGAGCCCTATCTGAGAGAGACATATGGCTGGAGGTACCCTGCTATGAATAGAGGTCTGAGGTGTGAGCTGTCTACCCAAGAGGGTCCTACAATCTGGCTGGCCTCCTGAACTAAGAAAAGAGATCTCCCTTGTAAGTAGATATAACCCAACGCTATCAATTGTGGGGGGAGCTGCCTGCCTTAATCCCTTTCAATTAGTGGGTGGAGGGGGCAAAACTGTGTAGACCCTGGCCATAACTGACTAGAAATATCACTTAATTAATTCCCTTAGAGAAAAACACAATACCCATTTTAACCGGAAGTGTGAGGGTAAGCTGTCTGTGTTCACCCATTCTTGTTTTGTGTGTGTATTTAGTTTATTACACACTTTTCACTACCAATTTTCCCTTCCTCCCCACCTCCCCCTATAAAATCTCCTTTGCTCCATTTTACTCTCAGTATTTAAAAACCTCTTTCTCTTTCTGCTATAGTCTCTCTTTTCAGTCACTTTTGAATTTCTACTTAGCCTCTTTCATTCTCTTTCAATTTATTAAAAGTGGCTTCTAGAAATGTCACTGTGGCATAGTTGACTCTTCGATCTTCTGCTCCATACAACTGCTCCCAGCCTTTCTCAGCATCCAGACATACTTTTGTATATATTTCCCCATAAAGGTGGATTGATTTTAGGTCTTTCAGTTTTGGACAGAATAAAATTAGATGTTTTAATGTTCCACTCTGGGAATGATATGATATATGATATGGCATTTATAATGCACCTATACACAAGTGTTTCAAGGAGCGACAAGGCAAGGGAGGGGAGAACAGAGGGAAGACAGAGACAAAGATCTTACTAGGCGTGGTCACATTGAGATTGTGCAAGTGCATGGGAAGGGGGAAGGGAAAAAGTGCAGGGGGAAGGGGTAGGGGGCAGGGAAGTGCATTGGAATTACAGTAAAATAAATAGAATAAATAAGTGATAAGTAATAGTGTGGCCAGCTGGTGGCAAGTGCAAGGGTAAGTGCAGACATCAGGTGTCAATGCTGTAGGGATACAGCAAACAGTCCCCAAGTGCGGGGGATGGCAGGGAGGCAGTGCAGGGGTGCAACCATCAGGGGAGGGGACCTGGGCCCCAGATCAGAGGGTAGCCAGGTGACCAGTGCAGTTTGAAACAGGAGTTCAGCAGGGGAGAGGAGGAGAGAAAGCAGAAGCAAAGAGGAAGGTTTTGAGGTGCTTCCAGAACCAGAGATGGTTCTCCTCAATTTTCAGGCAGGCAGGGAGGCTATTCCAGATGGAGGACCCAGCCGAAGAAAGAGATCTACCAGAAACTCGTTGCTTGGAGAAGCGACTGACCTTGAGGGAGTTGGAGGATGAGCGAAGAGGTTGAGAAGGAAGAAATTTAGGAAGAGAGGTAGTGAAGCCCCAGAAGGCCTTGTGGACAATGCAGAGGGTTTTGAACTTAATCCTCGCAGCCACTGGGAGCTAGTGCAGAGATTTCAGTCATGGAGAGATACAATCCCTCGGCTTGCTGCCAAGGATAAGTCTTGCAGTCCTGTTCTGGATGAGTTGCAGAGGGCGGAGAGTAGAAGCAGGCTGATTTAGAAAGAGGCTGTTGCAGTAGTCCATCCTGGAGAGAAACAGAGCTCTGGAGACAGTGAGCTTCTGGGGCAAGACGAGGAAAGGAAGAATACCCCTGAGGAGGTGCAGCCAGTAGTGTGACTTCTTAGAGATGTCAGAGATGTGAGGAGAGAAGGAGAGTGTGGAGTTAAAGATGACTCCAGGGTTTTTAGCCTCACAGGTGGGAGCAGGAAGAGGGCCATGAGAGGCCGGTGTAGGAAGGAGGGGTTCAGTTTTGCTTCCCATACATCTATGCACAAGGGACCACCTGCTCTTGCACTAGTGGAGGGATGTCTTCCTTGCCCTTCTGTGGCCTCAAGGGATACGTCCCTGGAACACACAGAGGTGGGGCTATTCCAAGACACATTTGACCTCCATTTTGAGTACCCCCGACTCCATCTTTGGACTAGACCGCATTTTGGTATCTGTGAAGCCTTCTCTCCCCTCAGCAGCACCGTGCACAACAAGCACTGACAGTCTCCACCTTTTTCCTCCCACGCCTGTGCCTCCCAAGTCCATTTCTCACAGATGCTCTAGCGCAAATTGTTGCAAACAAACAGTGTATTCTTTTCATCATTCCTCTGCTATCGCTGCCCTATTTGTGACTGGGCCGAATCATGACTTGTGGCCCATCTATCTCAACAAACCCACTCCTTCACCTCTCACCCTCACTGTTGGAAAATTACTGCCTGTTCAACCCTGTGCCCCTCCAAAGCTATTCTTTTGATGTAGCAGAAGTGTGACCCTTCCTTGCTGACCACCCTAGAGTGCCCCCAATAAAACCAAACTCCTGTCCCGGTATCTTCTGTCCTAAACTAACATGTGTCACTCCATCCCCTCCCGCTCTGTTGTGCCAGACCTGACAGCTATTAATCCAGCTTCCCCACCTATCACCTGGATGACAAGACCCCCACACCCTTCACCTCGCCAATGATCTGAAGCGAGATAATGTGAATACACGTGTACAATTTATAGGCCTCCCTTGAATACCAAAGGTGTAGTAATGGTCATTATTTACTGTATGTCTTGTGATAGTGTGTAGATTAGTTAGCCAGTATCAGCTGCCTCTCCCAGACCCAACCCGACCTTTACCTCGCACAGACCAGCCCAGATGAACCACGTGATGCCCGACATTCCGCCAAGCCATCAACCAATCTCGCGGAACCGGCCCCTACAGCACTATACTCGAACCCGTTCCCTCACCAATCAAAATGTAACTTGTAGGCTGTATAGAAAACATCACTGATAATGCTGTAACCCTTTAAATGTATTGTATTTGTATTGTTTGCCAGAGCGCTCTCAAAGCAGCAGAGTTCTCTGGATGCTGAATCTTATATAAAGACTTTGTTGCCTCTCACAACCAATCTCCTGGTCTCATTCCCTACTGGGATGTGTCCATTATTCTGAGTCTTATTTGTGATGTGGGGAGTGAGCATCTTCACTTGGTGACCCTTGGGACGTGATTGAGGGTGCACTGAGAAATACCCCCGTATCGTGCAGAGAGATCCGGGACGCCCCCCAGCAAAACCATCGCCACCTGTGGCTGACCAGTGAGGGTGCACAAAAGAGGTTTAAGGGTCGCGGCCAATGCAAATACCCGACTGCTCGCCAAGACGGATCACGGCTTAGTTGGGGTGCTGCCCAGATTGTGGATAGACCGTGAACGCAGTCTCTCGGATCACCCCAGACACGTAAGTATTGGTTGCGAGAACCTCACATGATCAGTACCATGACAAATGAAGTAGCAGTAAGGGGAGTACCCACGAATGTTGACATCTTCATCTATGGGATGCAGGTACTAGCCAGAGTGGTGCCTGAAATAACGTGAAAAGAATGGAGAGTACCATCCGATTTTATTTTTCGTCCAGTGGTAAGCCCAGAAATTGTGCCTGTTACCATCCTCTCGATTGACCTACAAGGGGTGCAAGTATCAGCTAAATGTATTGCGGCAATAGGCCTAGACACGCATGGATGTGAGTGGAGAACAGTGTTGTTTATAGACCCAAGCATAGCGCTGTGTCATCTTACTGACAAAGAGCTGTTCACTGACAGTGACACTGATGGGGAGAAAATCATGGAAATGTGTGTGCCCTGTGACATAATGATTCAACATAGAGAAGTAAATAACCCCCTCATGGCCAGTGTCAGTGCACCACCTTCAATTTTTGATGAAGACATGAAACAAGTACTGCCGAATTTATGGACAACAAGGCCCCACTATGTAGGACTCTTACAGGAAGTAACGCTCATAAAAATAAAAATAAAACCCGGTGCAGTACCACCCAGAGTAAAACAATACTCACTGACCCGGGAAGCGGAGGAAGGTATAAAAGAGACAATAAATGCACTACTACAACAGGGCATTATCATTCCATCAAATTCACTGTGCAACACAGCTATCTATCTGATCAAAAAAGCAAAGGGCGAGGCTTGGAGGGTGATACAGGACCTACGCCCACTTAATAACATCATACATAAGGAGTTCCCCCTAGCCCCAAATCCTGCATCAATTTTGTGCAGTGTCCCAAAAGAGGCCACAGAGGTGGACCTGAAGAATGCGTTTTTCTCAGCGCCCCTCAACCCAAGTTCCCAATATCTAACAGCATTCACCCTGGTGGGAAAAAGATATGAACATTGTAGATTGCCCCATGGCTATTGCGAGAGCCATAGCAATTTTAACATAATTTTGCACAAAGACCTCGGGAACATTGAGGTAAGGAGCACAATAATTCAATATGTAGACAACCTTTTAGTATGCAATGAAAGTGAAGAGCAATGTAGAGCAGATTCAATAACCTTGTTGAATGTACTAGCAACAAAGGGGTACAAAGTAGACAGGGGAAAATTGCAGTACTGCCTGGCAGAAGTGTTGTATCGGGGACAGTTAACATCGAAGGACGCTAAGAGAATAATACCAGACAGAGAAGCAGCAATACGTGCACCAGTAATGCCCAAAACTGTAAAGGAAATGCAGAAATTCCTTGCATATGCAACTATTACCGTGCGTGGATACTGGATTACGCAGCATACACGCGCCCCCTTCTCCAGGCACTGAAAGAGGATCAAAAGGACAGTGCCCCCATTAAATGGACACTGGATTTGATCACACAGTTTCTTAAATTAAAAGACATCAACGCAACAGTACTCATCCTAGCGACGCCAGATTATGATTGGGAGTATTATTTGTTTTCCCACTGCAGTGGCACACTAATGACAGCAGTAGTAACACAAAAAACATCACTAGGCCCCAAGCCATTGGCCTATTACAGGGGCACATTGGACTTTGCAATACAAGGGTACTTCACGTGCAAACAAGCCCTCGCAGCAGCGGCCTTCAAAATAGAGAAAAGCGCCACCATAGTAATGGGATGTTCAGTTACGCTATTTGTCGAACACTCTTTGTTTGCCATACTCGAAAGATCAAAGTGCAGAGACCCACCGCATATGAGATAATCATCTCTAGCCCAAACATACACATTGTATGCTGTAAGACAGTAAACACAGCCACGTTCGTCACAGTACCTTGCACAGTAGAAGACATGCAAGCTCACGACTGCACATATGAGGGGGAAGGTAACGATATTCCCAAGCTAGTCAAAAGGCCCTAGAAGGAGGTGAGGTGTACTTTGTAGACGGGTCAGCATCCATTGATTCAGAGACAGGAGAAAAACACGTAGGGGCAGCAGTGCTGAGAATAGAAGGAGACGAATATGAGGTGATAGTGCAGAAACGCCTCCCTTCGCATTTTTCAGCAGAGGCGGCAGAACTAATAGCCCTAATCGAAGCATTACACACAGCCAAAGTTTGCGCAGTGACAATATACTCTGACTCGACATATGTGACGACGGCGCACTCCGGCCTGTCATGATGGCGAAGACGAGGATTCAGGAGAGCAGATGGATCTCCAGTACAGCATGCACACTTGTTGAATGACCTTATTGAAGCACTGGCCGAGCCATCAGTAGTGGCTTTAGCGAAATGCCACGTCCACACGAACAACACTGACACCATCTCACTCGGGTACGTAGCGGTGGACGACGCTGCGAAAGAAGCTGCATACATAACACTCCCCAAGCACTAGTATATGCAGTAAAAACAAACACGAAAAATGACAAGGAAGAAGCGTATAACTCCATACCAATGATGCAAATAATAGAATTGCAGAAGCGCGCCCCATTAGAATAACAGGAAATGGGGGTAAAGAGGGGATGTAAGCAGTCACCCACAGACCTCCTCTGGCGTCAAGAAATGACAGGAAAAGTGGTGATGCCAGTAGAATTATTGCGCATGGCCTTCCAACAGCTCCATTTCCCTGCACACGTTTCGAAACAACACATAGCAGCAGATATCCAGGAGGAATGGTTTGCTCCAAACCTCCAGGAACAGCTTGCAAAATTAATAATGGAATGCATTACATGTCTAACATACAGTTCAGGCATGACCCTTAGGACACTGCGGGAAACACTGCCGTGCCCAACAGGACCATTCCGAGAGTTACATTTGTTAAGGATTCAAGAGGACACTTGGTCTTAGCTTGGAATGTAGTGCTCAATAGGAATGCTTTTTCTTTAATTTCAACTAATTCAAATTGAGCCGGTACCCAACCCGTCTCACACCCCCTTTTTACAAATACCCCATGTCACAATGGACGATGAACCAGGCCGGTTGGTAAAAATACAGCATTTCATTTATTTTTAAAATTCACAAAAATCACACAAATTTTAATATTGTCAGCAATCACCAATGGGGTGATAGTGGCAATGGAAATGAAAGCAATGCACTTGGTTAACCTTCTAGTAGAACATATCCAAAGCACAAATGAATAGGAGCATTTTTGGAATTAGGATAGATAGCACCCAAGTTAAGGTTTCCCCCTGCAATATTCCCTCAACCCACACATAGTCGAATTCTGAGTGGATAGAAAGAAGCAGCAGGTAGTCAGGGATAAGACACAACAAATAGAATCAAAATCCCTCACAAAATAAGAGGCAAAAACAAATTTTCAACCCTTCTCAAAGGCCTAAAATGACAAGCAGATTTAGAAAAATAATTAATTATATATGTGTTTGACTAAGGATATGCATATGTTTTATCACAGTATCAGGTATTGTATTTCTCTAGAAGCTATAAGGTAAGGTATCACAAAAGCATACAGTTCACAAAGCAGGTTGAAATTGACAACCTGGCGCAGCCGGATTCACATGTGGAAAAGTTGCATTTACACATTTCAGCTTTAAATGTTAAAAAACATTTTTTACAAAAAAAGGGTGAAAAACACTGAATTCGAATGCGGTTTTTGGGTTGAGGAACAGAGGCAAATCACAGTGATAATGTAGAGGTGAAAGGAGGGCTATAGCTGGTGAATTGAGAGAGACTTGGAAGGTAGAAGGAGTTTTGTTTTTAGGAAAATAGAGCAGTTAAAGAGAGAAAATCGGTTAAAAATGAAAGGCAAATTTTACTTAAACTAAATTATTTAGACTATATTGTTAAAGAGGGACACAGCAAGATCCAAGGTTGATTTGCGATGTCAACCTTGTCACCCCAGTGTTCAACTTTAGGTGGAAATTAGTTTGATTACTCCAAATATGACTAAGGGTTTATGATCTACTTAAGACAGAATTAATAGAGAGTTTTAGAAAGCACTTAGAAAGTCAAGGACAGGGTACACGGAAAAGTCTAACAGTTTTATCAAGTTACCAGAGTATGGATAGGGTTGCTTAGAAAGTGTAATTAAGACAAAAGGGTCAGGACGGGGAGACTATGTATTTCTCTGGGATAGTGAGATACTCACATTCCACACTTGAGTTTTGGGATTTTGGAACAGTCAGGGTTCTGGTCACAAATGATTCTGGTCACCAGGTAGGGGCGGACTCTCCTAGCAGAAAAACAGCTAGGTCTGTCTGGTCACTGGATAATCAGGACAGCTGAATAGCAGGGTTGCAGCGGGCATGCAGTTAGCGGGCAAAAAGCTGATCTGCTCACAGGATACTTCCCATAAAGGGAACCACAGCTTTCCCCTTTGGTTATTGGGATTTTAGTGGAATTTCAGGATTCAGGCCTTGCTGGGTTGGTCAGCAATGCTTTGGCCTTGCTGGGATAGGATCAGCTATGCTTTGGCTTTGCACTGGAATCTGGATCAGCTATGCTTTGGCTTTGCAGTGGGATCTGGTATCAGGCAAGATGGATGGAGAAGATCAGGAACGCAGGTGCAGGATATTCAGGAAAGAGTGTGTGTCCAGATTCCTGTCAGCCACCCTTTATATAAAGCATGGTGACATCATAGAACTATACAGTAGGGCAGGCATAGCTAAGCAGCCTCTAAACTACTGGATTGGTCAAGGGTGATAGTTACCAACTTCCGGTCCACTGGTTGGGTCTCAAGAGAATGATGTCAGATTTATGATGTTAGTTTTACAATGTCCAGAACCTCCTACAGTTACTTTAGCTAAAATCTGTTTTTGACATAAATGGCACATTTGTACAATTGTGGCATCTTAACAAATTACATAAGCAGTTTACATATTTTATGCAGCACATGCCAGTCCAACTCTGCAGTCTGTAAGACACTGTTTCGCCCTTCTAATAATTTTTGTTCATTTCTAGAGTGAAATATTCGGCTTAAAATGATATAATTTTACACATGAGTATGGATTATCATTAGGCATGTCAGTATTGAGTTTCACATTGGCATTATGTACACTTTCCTTGGAAAACCCAATTCTCTGCCATTTCTGTTCTCAATATGGCAGTGAAAGCTACAATGTCTTAAATTAAAACCCACAAAATTACATTAAAGCTGTTAACTTTTTACATTCCTGCAAACTCCGGTTGCAAAGATAAAAGTCTGAAAACTTTCTTAATAAAATAGCTGTTTAAACCAAATGGTCAGCATTGTCCTCCAAATATGGTCATAACTTTCCAGGCTACCCCCTAAGTCCAGGTTTGTCATGGAGTTTTTTTAAGTTTGTTGTAGAAGTCACAAGGAGGTGTGATTTCCTTTTTCACATCTTTGTGTCCCAGAATTTCTATTGTCAGAGGCCTCTGCCCAGACGAAAGTCTGATGAGTATGTGAACTTTATTTGTCTTGGTCAGTCAAAGTTTTCCAACTTAGTAAATATCAGCCGAGTGTCCTAGAAGTTTATGGAGGTTCCCTCTTGGGGGAAGCCTTAGTTAAGCCAGCAGGAAAAACCTGTTTTTGGAGCTTGCACAATCCAGCCAATGCAGTTTAATTCCTGCCTGTTGAATATAAAATCCCATTTATGTTTTCCAGCAACAAACCCCTTTACATTGCTAGGTATGGACATGTTTTTATTGCACAAGGTACTTTTAAAACAGGCATTTTTTCTGGTTTGTAAAAGCCCATTTTAACACATAGTAAATTTTGCTGGGATTTCTCTTCCATCTACTTCCTAAGAGTGTTCTGTAGCTGTAGCCAGCTTATTTTACACAACAGTCTGTACAAGGCAAAGGTCTCCTGAAATTGACATGTGCACAGAGAGCTAGAATCTCTTTTCAAGCAGTGATTTTTGACATGTTGTAGCAAAAGTCAAGTGTTTTTCCGAGCAGTTGAAGTAAACCTTTTGTTGATTTTCCCAGATTTGGCCGACACAGCCTGCAATTCAGGAAAAATGCTCTTTTCGGATGGAACACAATGTGAATATGGATGGGCATGGCAGGGTCTTACTGATGAAAATATTGTGATGAGGAATCAGAGAAAAAGAGCATTAGAGCGGCATCATTTTTAAATGTAAATATTTCCCTTTTTCAATAGGAACTTTGGGCTTGCAGCAAAGCAGCACTGCTTTTTCACTCCCCCTCTTTTATACATGAAAAAAACCACACTGCAGGCATTTTCAGTGTGCCCCCTTGTTCCATCCTGGACAATATGTGCTTGTCAAGATGGTGCAGACCATCTTTTTGTTGCTGCAAAATGCAGTTTTGGTGTGAGGCAGTGGTGCTCAAAGGAGCCAGCACAGCCATTTAGCTGTTTCTGCTGAAGTGCAGCTTGGTTATGGATGGGAGTACTGCTGAGCACGTAAATATATCCCACAATTCCCTCCTCCCAGCTCTTATGAGATTCCTTGTTGAGGAAGAGTAGGGAAAGTGGGATTCATCAGTAGGGCAAAATGGGGTTCATCAGGTAGACCAAACAGGGTTCATCAGGTGGAGTCCTTATGCCATCAGGGAGTGGTACTTTGTTGTTGTGTGGAGCAACACCCTGGCTTTTCCTTTGTTCTTTCCTTTCCCGATCCCCAGGGAGGTCAACCTTGGTGATGAATGGGCGGAACCAGTACAAATCTATTAAATAGTGGAGACCCGGTTACTACATTTTCCCACTAACTGCCCTCCAGGGGGTGGACAGCAGTGGGACACACATACATTTAATAATGACAGTACTTTGGTAATAAAGGTAATTGATCAGTCCAATGACACAGATAACAATGAATTTGGCTTGAATTTTGGGGAATCCCTTTGCCTAACAATGCAGAAACATACTCCCTGTTAACGAATTAAACCTCTAAACCTATTTTGTAAGTGATTTCAATCCGGCACTTCACCTAAGTAAACGCCTAGCGTGGGATGCACAACTGAAACCCTTAATTATTTATTTGTGTCTGTAAGTTCTTTTATTTCTGAACGGCGTACCACTTATATCACGCCCTTCTCTTTTAACCCCCCCGGTCACACTGAACCAAGAATCAGGCTGGTTTGCAAAGTTAAAATATTTATTTATATGACAATATGATCACACTATTTTTAATAGGCATACAATAATCACCAATGAGGTGGTGTTGCACTAAACAATCTCTTTAATCATAAGGAGTAATGATGGGAAAAACAATGCAGAGAAAAATACTTTTGTGGGCTTGTTCAATCAAATGGCAATGTGGTTAATATTTCCCCCTCCACACCCCTCAATCCCCCCAATATGCAATATAAAGAAATAGAAGAAGAGAGCACAGGTTTCAGGAATGCAGAATTCAAGCAAATATATAAATCCCAATTTCCCCCAGCAACACACGAGAGAAACAGGAATGATTGCAATCTTGTCAAATTGGTTTTAAAGTTAGCTTTGAATGAATGGGATAAAACACTAAAAATTGTTTACTTCACTGAAATTGTTGAAATTCTAATGGGAGCCGCTTTGTATGGTTTCAAACAAACACTAGCAATGATTTGAGAGTAATGAGCAATGAGAAAACTTAATTTTGAGGTCGGTGCAATGAAAAGCTATTTTACACGTTATAGATTTTAGCCAAATGAAAACATTTGCGGAAAACTTTTCTGCGTGCGGTAAACGCGATCGCGGGAAAACTATGGGTTCTTTAGAAAGCTTAAGATGTTAACTACAGGTAGACACTTACATTTCATTTCTAGTATAAAATATGTAGAAGTTATGGACGTTTTTGTGGAGGTCGTTTTTTTCAGATAGAGGCAAATTGTAAAACAAGATTGCACTTTTAAATAAAAACAAGGTTTCTTTACAGTAGGGATGAACTATGAAGAAACATACTACACGACAGCACAACCACCAGACCAGGACGTCACGATCAGGTTTTTGCCCGCCGAGACGCTTGCTCTCTTCAGATGAAATATATCAGAGCAAAGATGATTTTAACAATATTATGACAGAAGGATTATAGGATAAGAGAGAGAGTTCATGCAAGACAAAAAGTATTTCTAGCAATACAGTTCTGGATAAAAGATAGATTTGATTTGGATAGGGATGACTATGGACAATACATAGGCTAGTGACAAGCATATACTATGCATACTCACTACCAATAATTTGAATGGACCCGCCAGGGATTCTGGTTCTGGTCAGGGATACTTTCTGGGACAGTCTGCTGGGCACACCGGACTGGTCTGGTTCAGCGATCAGCAAGGCACTCTGGACACCGCACGGCAGGACTGGACAGCATGGCGCTCTGGTCTACACTGCACAGCACGACTGGACTGGATCTGCAATGGCTCTCTGGTCTGCACAGCACAGCACGACACCAGGCGGGGTTTAATCTGCCCTTCTGGTTATGAAGATAATTCTTTGGCAGGCAAGCAGTTACAGCACAGCCTGGCTGCTGTTTGGTGTCCCCTTTAAGTTTAGGGATGGGTTCTGGAAGTTAGGGCTGGCTGAAAGTGGTTCAGCTATGCTCTGAGCCTTTCTGCTTGCAAAGTTTCAGGAGTCTGGAACAAGGAGTATGGATGGATCTCCTTCAGAGTGCTTTGCCAAATTCAGGATGGTGGGTGGATCAGTCTGTTTTTCTAGGTCCTCAGCTGTCTCTATTTATGTGTTTGATAAAGGGGTGGGTATGCAGAATTATCCTAGGCACACCCCCTAGGTAGTCTATTGGCTAAAGTCTGCTCTCTCGCTTGATTGGAGGAGAAAACTGTGTGTCACCATGATGATGTAGTTTATGAGGCAAAACATCCTCCCCTTTGCCTTTTGCACATAAAATCTATTTTTGTTATAATACATCTTTACATGTGTACAATCTTTATACCAATAACATACATGGAACACATATTTTGTGGAGCACACCTTCTTCCAAGCCTCGTTGCTGTGAGATCTTGGGTCTGGATTTGACATATTTTCGCACTTTGTGTCTGGGACACATCATCTGATTTCTCCATAATTTTGTACATATGTGTGCATGATATCTAGGCATAATCGTATGAAGTTTCATGCTTCTGACATAAATACAATTTCTACAAAACCAGAATTTTCACTGCACCTTCTCAGAACATCGCACAGAGTTCTGGCTCCTCTTAAAATGTGCACAAAAAAAATCACATTAACAATGCTATTAATTTTATAATTTTTACAAATTCGTACAGTCCTTTATTAGTCTTTTTCAAAAATATGCTTTCTGTGCTTCGTTTATCCACAAATGGTCATCTGTCCCCGCCTCCATCTCCATCTTGTAGCTCAAGAGCAATCTCCGCCCTCTTCCTCTGGCAGAGGCCACTGTTGGCATTATACAATCTGCATATCCTTTCAGCCATTGAAGGTTCATTGTCTCCACCAGGAGCAGCCCCAGTGCCCCTCCCCTCTTAATCAACACCTGAATGTGAGTTCCTGGTCCAGAGAGCAGAAGGGAGGTGCCTTGCCCAGTGGGGGAGTTGCTTTGTAGTTTTGCTTGAATCAGGCTTACTTTAAAAGTCACTTTGTTAAATGTTTATTTGTTGAAAATAAACTTGCAATTTTAAAACAGGCAACCAGAACTCTAATTCCAGTCTCTAAACCATGGAGATTAAATAGTTGCAACCTATGTTACTTTTGATAGCAGGTCACTTAATTTATAGGCATTTCATTTCAATTGCACAAGTTTAAGCTTCTGATGCAACTAATGACAGCTGTCATACAGGCGGCCGTTGGTACTGCGCCCATATTTTGACAGATTTTCACAGGCAAGCACACTTTTTACTGTGGATATTTTCATGACATTGTATGTTCATATTGATTCCTTAAATGAAGTGGCGGGTAACACCCAGCAAAGATATTGGATGTTTTGTGGTGTTTTGGTCCGGTATTTTGTATTTTCAGCAACCAAGAAAAAGTGATTTAAGAGCAATTTCTGGGTTTCTTGCAATAAAGCACTGCCTATCCTGCAGTGTTCATTTTTACTTGGTGGGCAGCCTAGTAACATGTTTTAGCAGTGAGGTCACCTTTTCACTACTGACAACAGGCAAAGTAGATTTGGCAGCCATCTTTTCCGGTTTCAAAGTAAAATTTTCATAGGTTTGGCATGCATAGGGCTTTTGCGGCAATTTTTGATGATTCTTTCACCATCAGCACCCAGAGATGTCGCAGGGCAGAGCCTAGTGGGTTAAAACATCCCACAATGTGTTCCCTTCTGCTTCTTCTATGTCTAGTTCTCATTCTCCAGATGTCTCCTCTATTTGCTACAAAGTGTGCCTAGGGAGACAACTTTTTAACTGATTAATTTGGACCCATTTCTCTTCTGTCAGTTCTCCTTTGGGATGTGGATTCTATAGCCGAAAGGTGACATATTATCTACAATTTCAAAAGGACCGAAACAGCTTGGTAAAAATGTATGCTCTTTGGTCTGGTTCCTTTGGAAATTGTACAAGTAGACCCTGTCTCCTACTTGGTATTCCTTTTTGGTTGTTTTTAAATCATATTGAGTCTTCAACCCTCTGCAGATTTTTCCAGATTCCGTTGACCACACGCAAAAGCATGTTGAAGGTGTTTTCTTAGATTCTCACCATACTCGCGATTTGTGGAGGTGTTTATCAGTGTCTGCGCTTGTGTTCTATAGAGCAGATGCTGAGGTAGCACCTTCCTTTGCCCAGTCATCAGCTCAAATGGAGACATCTTGGTTGAGAAAAGAAGGTGTAGATCTGATGGCCATCAGGACAAGCGGTAATTGGATGTACCAACCTCACCCAGAATCTGCCACAAACTCTGTTTAGAATGCTCACAATTGTTTTATTGTACTTCTCAACTCCCCACTAGAGGACTGGTGGTTTTGAAATGTGAAGTTTCCTATTTACCCCAAGTATCTCCCACATCTTTGTCATCACTTCGCTGGTGAAGTGACTACCTCGGTCTGACTCAATTCTTTGGTGTAGGCCAAAACGCGAGAAGATGTGGTTGCATATCAGGGCAGCTGCTGTTTCTGCATTGCAATTTGGGGCCTGGACACATTCCACCCATTTGGGAAACAAGCATGTTACTGTTAACATGTACTTTTTCCCCCTAGAGGAGCGAATCACGGGCCCGATGAAATCTACTTGTAAATCAAGGCACTGTCATCCCCCTCTTCTGGAGGGGAGCTCGGTGTGTGAAGTTGGCTGAAATTGTGAACACACAAGGCACCCCTTAAAGTATTGGTTGAGGTCCTGCCCCATGTGTGGCCAGTATGCAACCTCTCGCAAGATTCTAAAGTAGTGTGAAACCCCCGATGACCGGCTGTGGCCGTGTCATGGGTGTGACTTAGCATCAGGCTTTGGAATGAGGTAGGGACCACCCACTTGTCACTGCCAGATATGGATCTCCTTTCCAACAAACTGTCTTGGATTCAGAACATTTTTTGGACATTTCATCAACACCCTGAGGTTCTCTTTCCCAATGTAGTCGGTATCCGTCAGGGGAAAGTTCTCAAGGTCCTCAATGTGTTGATAACATTTTCCAATAATTGTATCCCCTTATTGTGCCGTAATTAAATCAGCATCTGGGGTCTCCTTACTCCACTGGGCAGTTGAGAGTTCATTGTGAGCATTTTTCTGGGTCCTAGTGATAGCAGTGACCTGGGTTTCCCCCAACAGGGACTCAATCTCAAGGAGATCCCCCTGGATGGCTCCAGTTTTGGCCATCTGATCAGCTAGGTCGTTTCCAGTTTAGTCTGGCCCCTCCATTCTGGAATGACCCTTGATCTTCTTCCAATAGATGGTCATCCCACTAGAGGTGACCAGATCCTCAATATTTTGGATTAGCTTGCCATGTTTGAGAGTTTTGTTATTAGCACATAGCATACCTCTGGTTTTCCAATTAACCAGGTGCTCCACAAACCCGTTCCGGACATAATCTGAATCAGGGATTAGGACCAGCTTGTGGAGTTGGTGTTGGACGACAGTGAGGATGGCCTGATGAACTGCCATCAACTCCGCCACCTGACTACTGCGGGGACCGATTTTATACCCGGCGGAGGGTTCTGGGGCATCATTCACCCAGGCATTCCCAACGCCAGCCACCAGTTCCTTTTCCCCGTTGTCAACATGGTAGGAACACCCATCCACATAAACTGTGGGCATTCCCCTGCCCTTGTCTTCTTCATAGACTTTGTGCAGGGAATTCAGTTACGCCTCCATGTTGTTCTCGAGACAGTTTTCTTGAGCACAATCATTCAAGTCATCCAGACCTTGCGCAAGGGGACTCTTCTTGTTTTGGCCATATCTGACCTCCACAGTAAAGCCTTGCAATGACAGATTCCAGGAAGTAATTCTGGAATTACTCACATTTCCAGCCTGGATTCTGTCACTTTGGAGGTATTGCAAAGGCTGGTGTGGAATCTCCACTATGATGTGTTCCCCATGGATAAACGGGCAACAATTCTTCAATGCCCACACGGTTGCCAGGAGTGCCTTCTCACAATCATTACATTTTTCCTCCACAGAGGATAAAATCTTGCTTGCATAGGAGATTACTTTATTTACCTTGTCATGCTTTTGATATGATACTGCTGTCAAGCATGTATTCGAGAAACCTGTCTCCAAGAAGAACTCCTTATTTCTCAACAGGTGGATCAGGGGTGTTGTGATCCCTGTGCAATCCTCAATTAACTTCCTACTGTAATTGGTCAGTCCAAGGAGGCTTCTTAGCTCACGCAGAGTTGTGGGGTCTTTTAGTTTTAGGAGTGCTTCCACTTTCTTCTCCTGGGGACAGAGACCCTCAGGAGTTATCTCATGCCCCAAGAAGTTGACCCGGGTTCTGCACCTTTTGAAAGGACAGTTTTGACCCAGCAACCCTCAAATGGGTCAGAACATAACAGATTTCCGCTATGTGTTCCTCCACAGTTGAGCTTTTTATCAGGACATCATCCACATAGGCCAGGTTACCTCTTTCAGTCGGGCATGGCCTTATGTAGGAAGATGTTGAATTTGTTGCCAGAATTTATGTATCCAACAGGAGTCCAGGTCCACGTGTACTGCTGCCCCCGAAGGTAAAGGCCAGCTTGTATTGGTCCTCCCTACTGACAGCCCGGTCCAGTACCCATTGTTCAAATCAATGGCAGTGTTTACCTTTGACCCCTGGATCTGGGCCAGCCCCTGGTCAAATAAGGAGAGAGGCCATCGGGACATGTGGACCCGTTTGTTTAGCTCCCTAAGGTCTGTGCAGAGTCTCCATTGGCCATTTGGTTTTAAAATCTGCAGCACCAAATTATTAAAGGTGCTGTGGACTGGATGGATGATCCCACAGGACTCAAGTTTTTTGATGATTTCCGTCAGGGTCTCCATGGATGCGAGAGGAAAGTGATATTGCTTTACAAACACTGGAGTCTTTCCAGGGTCCATAGGAATTGTTCTTGTATTGATTTCGGTGCAACCACAGTCATACGAGTCCACCGCAAAGAGATCTTGAAAATATAAGAACACCTGTTTCATCTTTTGCTTTTGCTCCGGAGTCTCACAGGCATCAGCTAGGTTGACCCGCTCTTCAACCATTTGCCTGAAGCCTGGGAAAACGTCTGGTTTTGCAATCTCAGCGGCCTCATCCAGCTGGATGGAGAGGTCTCTGTTTAGAGTATTGACCTGGACAGAGGGTTTCAGGTAGGAGAGGCAGTCATTGTGGACCTGGAATATCACCTTATCGTGCCTGATGTCACACGTCACGTCTTCCTCCCCGTAAGGGCAGGAAGAGTACACCAGGAAATTCCCCCCTTGCCGGGTGAAGATCCTATCTGGTGGTAAGACATTGTCATGGTCATTGTCCAAACAGTCATTGGGGATTGGTCCTATCAGTTCATTTCCTAGATCCATGGAAAAATGTCAGTCATCAACCACCATTCCAATAATGGTGCATGTGCCCAGAGTGATACTCCTGAGGTCGCTGTTATCCATCAATATTGGAATGGTGTTGTGTTCTACATTGACTAATGGTGTTGAGTTTAACCCCAACCCCTGCTGTTGGAGATGGGCATTGAGGTATACATATGTGTCAGGATTTTGCAGTTTCTGTCCTCTTTTAATTTTGAATTGAAGTGGGAATAGTCGTGTCCATCCTGGGATGGTGACCTCCTCTCTAATTTGAACATCAACTGCATACGGCAGCAATTGGATTGACGGAAATGCTTTTTCTGAATCATCGAAGTCCATGGGATTTCCCCATAGTCAGGACCAGGCTTTGTAATTTATCAGGTCCAAATTAATGGCAAACGATTGAGAATGTCACTGCCTAAATATAATGTAGAAGGGCAGCCCATACAACCCAACAATTATGTTTTATGCTTTTGTTACCTATAGACATTTTGAGCATACACCTGCTAGGCAGGAGATGTTTGGAATTGGGAGTTTCCATTTAAATGTGGGAATGGCTGGATCTTTTCGGAGCTGTCTGAACGTGGCTTCGCTGATGAAGCTCTTACCGTTGTTCACGCACACTCGGGCGAGGACAGACTCCTTCCCCTCATTTAACTGAATCTGTATGAACAACTGTTCTCTAATTTTCTGAATGTCAGCTAAACTTTGAGTTGGTTTCTCATCACGTTTGACTATAGGATTGGGGTTTTCAGATTGTGAATCAGTATAAAATTCCAAAGTATTTCCTTCCAGTGTGGAATGCCACTTAAAACTGGAAGGAAGATTGATTTTCAGGAATGGAGAGGAATTTCCATCACCAGTTTGTTGTCCTACAGCAATTACTGACACGTCAGGTATTTGATTGTTCTGGAAATGAAACTCAATATGATCAGACTTTTGTTCAACCATGTGGCTTGTGCCATTTAAACTAACATGGTTGAATCTCTGTTTTAATTTTTTGGGCTGTTAGTCTGAGTCCAGAGGATCTTGTTCAGACAGTCTATTAGGGAGGACAACCTGCGCAGGATGTCATTCCCTAGTCGACAGGGTGTGCCCTCTGGAGTCACAATTATGACCGGGTGTTTCAATTTTTATTTCCAAATCCGTTCACCCATCGAGAGGAATTTAATTACCGTCAAAGTTTTGGAGTTGTCCAGGTTGTCCAGGAAGAGGGGTGAGAGGGATCTGGCATCTCTCTCCCCTTCCTGAATTAAGCTGATCAAAGGCCCTTTTTGATAGAAGAGTGGCTTGGGATCCATTGTCCACCAGTGCTGAAAATGTACATTGCCCTTGCACTTGGACCAGGGCATAAAGTCTACCCTTGTTCCCCTCAAGCGGACAAAGGTAATGTGCATTTTGGGCAAGCTGGGTGGTCATTTTCTTCATTGTGGACTCTGACACGGTGGCATTTTGGACAATTTTGGACAATTTTCTGTGTCAAAGTCTGGGGATCTGTAATAAAAATTTGACATCATGAAATAGTGGAGCTTTTGGAAACCCCTGTTTCCCTTAGCTCTGTGCTGCCCCCGCTTACCGGGTAGCCATCACTACAACCAATTTGTGGGGAGGATCTCTCCATTACTATTTTCTTCTCTGGATGACCATTCTGGGGTTGAGGGATGGGTGACTCTGCATCAGTTCCCACACCCACCCAGTCTTCCTTTAGAACTCTTGGGACCCATTTTTCTTTGGGAGGAGTTCCCTCATCCCTGAAGGAGAAGATTGTTTTCCCAGAATCCTCTAAGGATTTTTCCCCTTCAAATTGGAGGAGACTAACTTCCTCCCCAAAATGGGCCTTTTTGGGGTATTTATTTCTCCTACCTGGGTTGCAGATTTTCCAGGAAAGGAGATTTTTGTTCCATTTCCTGGGTGTTCATGGGCTTTTCACGGGGGAGGAAGGGAGCTTCCTCTAAGGCTTTACACCCATCTTGCCCCTGTGTCTCCTCCTCTGGAATTGGTGAATTTTCAGAGTTCTTTCCCCGTCATTGTTCTGGGGTTCCAGACCCTTGGTTTGTGGGGTTCTGAGCCACCATGTTCATCTGAGGGTTCTGTTGAGCCCTCAACATGCGCCCCAGATCCTGGGTAAGGTTCTGGACATGGTGTTCCAGCTGGGAGACCCGTTCCAGCTGGTACAGGGGTCTCTGCTCATACCTCGGTTGTTCACGGGTAGGGTAGCTATCCCTTCTCCTGCAGTACCCTGGAGATGGTGGATTTTGGTAGCCCTCCCCCCTTGGCCTCCCATCTCCCAGATTGGGTTGTCTGGGCTCCTGAACCGGGGAATGAAAGGAAGGTTGCCCTGCAGGTTGGGGTTTTGAGGGTACTGGGAAAAGAAACTTAACCCAGGATTTGGGGAATTACTGCCCTCCTGAGGGAAGTTAGGAGGGAAGTTTCTTGGGGGAGGACTTACCTGGCAGGACCCCCCATTGGGCGGGAGGAGTCCATACATACCCCAAGATAGGCCGGTTGCCCTTGTACCTGGGACTGATATACTCAGGAGAATTAGGGGTCCCATTAGTGGAATTACCTCCCTGATTGCCACTTGTTTGTGATTGTCCTGAAGGCCTTCTTGGCCTTTGGTTTTGCTGGTTTGGGATTGTTGTATTTTTAGGCTCCCCCATTTCTAGGTCTAAAATGGGGGCATCCTTCACCTCCGCTACCTTAGCAGCAGCAGGGGTGTTGGCTGGTTTGGGGTTTTTGGTCTGATTTTTATTTTCTGCAGGTTTTTTGACTTCATAAATGTGAGTTGCATGCTCTATTACACAGTCCAGAGATCTTTTATCGTGGAAATTCCTCACCAACTGGGTCATAATATACTATAAACTCCCTGCTATCCATGCGCACCCTCCTAGTGGTTTGTGCAAAGGCACGTTTTAGCTCCTGCACATTGTAGGCCGCTTTGCAAGCCTCTTGGGGGTTTCTGTGGGCGGAAAAGTGTTTCAAGATGGCCTCCCTATAGGTGGACCATCTTGAATGTTTCTGGTCCTCCAGTCCAGCAAAGAAGCTGGAGTACTCCGGAGTGAACGTCCATTCAACATACTCTATGCAGTTCTGGTTGTCGTTAAGGTGAAAAGTGTCCATCATTTGCTCATAGAGTTCCAAATGCTCCCAGACAGAACACTTTGCGTTTTTATTGTAGAGTGTCGTGAAACTCCTGATGGCCTTGAACTGCCTAATGTGATCTTTTACCAGAATTCTTTTTGGTTTATCTACCTTTTTTCGCCACGTCACCTAAATCCATTCACCCTCAGACTCAGAGGCGCTGCTATTTGAAGTCCCCTCATGATCATCTAGGCGCTCCCTGATTCTGTGAGCCTTGGAGGAGCTCACAGAATGGTGGGGCCTAGTTTCTTCTCCCCTGTGGCACACAGGAGAGTAGTCTTCTGACTCCTCCCTATGTCCAGGGTTGACAGAGTATCCCCCAACTGCCCTAATTGGGTGGAGGTCTTCAGGATGCTCTTTTGGGGCCTTTTTTCATGTTGTTCATGTGCAAATCGAACCAACTGGTCCCTTTGGAGATAGTGATTCTGCAAATCTGAGTCCCTTGCCTTCTCCTGATAGGAGGTTTCCTGGTCAGAGACATCAGCCTTTATATTTTGTACCTGTACAGAGACGCCCTTCTATCAATTTCTGGGAGATGCTGACCTGTCAGCTCCATTATGCTAGGCCTATTTAATTCTGATGGCCTCATGGTTTCTGGCTCATGTGAACCATGTGCACAAAGTGTTATATGGGTTTGATTCCCTTAGTACAGAGATCATCTTACTATGATCAGGAGTTGCCCTGTCCCTCTCTATCTGTTCGGGGTCCCTCCAGTTTGTATTAAATCTAGGATGCTCTTTCTCCAACCTTGCTAGTTTTTCTTTCTCAGCCCCTATCTCTTGCTAATAGGCAAAAATCTGAGCCTTTTTGCTTGGCTATCTGGGCTTTACTGGCCTCTATGACCCGCTCTTGAGCCACCACTTACTTGTGGAGCCCATCATTCTCCTCACAGTGGGCCTCATTATCTCTCTGTGCTGCCTGTATAGTTTGGGCACCCTGAGGCAATTTCTGTTGTAGGAGGTAAGCCTCCCTTTTCTGCACATGTAGAGCCTCAATGGCCTGCTCTACCTCGAGTTCCCTTCGTCCCCTATGTCCTATTAATTTGTCATATTCTTCTTTTAGGCCAATCAGTCCCTGAAGATCTGACTCCCTTCTCTCCAGATTGGTTTTTAAATTACACATTTCCTGATGGAGGGCCTCTTTCTCCTGACACAGGGCGGCCCTTTGTTCAGCCAGGTCATCCCTTTGCTGTGTTATGGCGCCTAATTCCTGGCACTCTTCATCAAATTCTGATTGAGAGTGGAGGTCTCTCATAATTTATTTATGTTTTTCCTCTTCCAATCTTTTTATCTGATTCGGTAAAGTGGCCATTTGTTCTGTACTGGCATTATTGTATCTTACTTGTTGTTCTAATTTCAGTTGCACCTCTTCCAAGGAGTCAACCTTTTCTTGGCACTCCATTCTTAAAGCATTTAATTGGGCCTCTTGATCTAAATTATTCTACTGTTGGAAAACCAAGTCCTCTTTACATTTTTTAATGTAATTTCAAGATTCTGCCTCATAATCTTGGCTATTTTGCAAGTTTTGTCCGCTAATTTCAGTTCAGTCTGGATTTGAGCTAAAAAGTTTGGATTGATTTTGCGCAAGAGTTCTATTTTCCTCATGCTTTTCCCGCATTACTGCCATATGAATATTCATATAGGCCGCAATTCTGACAATTTTAATCTGCTCCTCTTATTTTCGGAGTCACGTATAACTCACTCAAAGCTTGGTGTAATAGGCCATCGTCCTGCCATGTATCCATGTCTATGGTGGTGACCTGTTGCGTTATTTCTTCTAGCCAGACTTTTTCATCTTGTTCTGGCCATTCCCCCCTGACAAATGACTTGTGCAGAAGGTGCTCCCTAGCTATATTGATCTCTAAAGTGGGCATTTTGGGAAGTGTTCTTTCTTTATCAATTTATTTATCTAAGGGCAATCTGTATTCTATTGCTTTTTGTCTATTTTTGGGATTGATTTAGCTTTATACACAGGCATGGTACTTAGGATTTTTGTTTTGGGGGGGCGCTTCTACAGCATACCATACCACAGTATTCCAGCCACACAAAATATTCCTACCTTGGAGGTTAGTCTGCTGAGTTAGGCTGTCACGGGTGAATAAACAAACTCAATCCCTGACTAGAGCCCCCAATTAGTTAAAGATTCCAATCGGGCATCATACATTGGGCCAGGACACTTGGTTGGTGTTAGCCTGGAATGTGGTGCTCAACCGGAATGCTTTTTCTTTGATTTCAACAAATTCAAATTGAGCCGGTACCTGACCTGTCTCACACCCCCTTTTACAAATATCCCGGGTCACAATGGACCATGAACCAGGCCAGTTGGTGAAAATACAATATTTTATTTATTTTTAAAATTCACAAAAATCACACACATTTTTATATTGGGCAGCAATCACCAATGGGGTGATAGTGACAATGGAAATGAAAGCAATGCACTTGGTTAAACTTCTACTAGAACATATCCAAAGCACAAATGAATAGGAGCACTTTTGGAATTTGGATAGATAGCACCCAAGTTAAGGTTTCCCCCTGCAATATTCCCTCAACCCACAAATATTGGGAAGCTGGTAGTCAGGGATAAGAGACATTAAACAGAATCAAAATCCGACCTTCCCTCACAAAATAAGAGGCAATTTTAAACCTTTGCAAAGGCCTAAAATGACCCTCGGATTTAGAAAAATAATTAATTATATATGTGTTTAACTAAGGATAGGCATATATTTTATCACGGTATCAGATATTGTATTTCACTAGCAAGTATAAGGTAAGGTATCACAAAAGCAAACAGTTCACAAAGCAGGTTGAAATTGAAAACCCAGTGCAGCCGGATTCACACGTGGAAAAGTTGCATTTACACTTTTTCAGCTTCAAATGTTAAAAACTTTTTTACAAAAACATGTGAAAAACACGGAATTCAAATGCGGTTTTTGGGCTGGGGAACAGAGACACATCACTATGATAATTTAGAGGTAAAAGGAAGGCTATAGCTGGTGAATTGAGAGAGAGTTGGAAGGTAGAAGGAGCTTCGTTTTTAGGAAAATAGAGAGAAAATCAGTAAAAAATGAAGGGCAAATTTTACTTAAACTAAATTAAATAGACTATATTGTTAAAGAGGGACACAGTAAGACCCAAGGTTGATTCACAACGTTAACCTTGTCACCCCAGCAATCAACTTTAGGTGTAAATTAGTTTGATTACTCCAAATATGACTAAGGGCTTATGATGTACATAAAACAGCATTAATAGAGAGATGGTGCTAGCACTTAGAAAGTCAAGGACAGGGTGCATGGAGAAGTCTAACAGTTTTAACAAGTTACCAGGATATGGATAGGGTTGCTTAGAAAGTGTAATTAAGACAAATGGGTAATGATGGGGAGACTTTGTATTTCTCTGGGATAGGGAGATACTCACATTCTACACTTGAGTTTTGGAATTTTGGAACAGTCAGGGTTCTGGTCACAAAAGATTCTGGTCACCAGGTAGCAACAGACTCTCCTAGCAGAACAACAGCGTGGTCTGTCTGGTCACCGGATAATCAGGAAAGCTGGATGGCAGGGTTGCAGCGGGCATGCGGTTATTGGGCAAAAAGCCGGTCTGCTCACAGGACACTTCCCAAAAAGGGTACCACAGCTTTTCCCTTTGGTTATTGGGATTTTAGTGGGATTTCAGGATTCAGGCCTTGCTGGGATGTAAGCAATGCTTTGGCCTTGCTGGGATAGGATCAGCTATGCTTTGGCTTTGCAGTGGAATCTGGATCAGCTATGCTTTGGCTTTATTTTATTTGTTTGTTCGTAATGCGTCGGTAGCCCGCAGGCATCAGGGCGCAGAGAGACAAATTGGAGTTAGGCAGAACGCTAGCTGGGAACTAGGGGTGGCACATTATTTGAAGAGATGAGTCTTCAGGTTTTTACCAAAGATTAACAGGTTGGGCTCTGCTCTCAAAGTCCCTGGAAGATTGTTCCACTGCTGAGCTGCTCGGACCGGAAAAGATTTCCCAGCACCCGTAGTTTGGGATGCCTGCGGTATCTGTAGCTTGCCAGATGTTTGAGATCTTAGAGCCCTATTAGGGATATGTAGTGTGAATTTGGTTCTAAGGTAGGATGGAGCCACTCCGTACAATCATCTGTGCACTAGAGTCATGGACTTAAAGAGGACTCTCTCCTCAACTCTAAGCCAGTGGAGGGATCTTCTAGCCTCCGTCACATGACTTCTTCTATCGATCCCTTTTACGACCTGGACTGCCTTGTTCTCCATTATCTGGCATTTACTGATGCATTTTTGGAGGCTCCCAGCAGCAATGAATTACCACAGTCTAAACGTGCCAGTATAATGGCCCTGGCTATTGTAGCCGCATTATTTTCCGCCAAAAAAGGGTGTATAGTTCTCAATAGCCTAATATAGTATGCGTTGTTTTTATGAAGGTAGTTTGCCTGGGATTCTGATCCCAAGGACACCTCCAGCATCATCCCAAGTGTTTTGACATGGGAGACCACCTTAAAGCATGAGTCTTTAATGGTAAACTCATCAAATTCTTTGCCGAGCTTATCCCTTGCTTGACAAGAGCTGAAAATCATAAGCTCAGTTTCTTTACTGTTCAAGCACATCCAATTATCTTCCATTCATTTGTCTATCAGATTGTAGATTGTTATAATCTTTTCCTTATCTACTTGGTATTCTCCCTCAAGCTCAAACACTAACTGTGTATCATCGGCGTAGTTAGTAAAATGAACGCAGATGGATTCTAGGAGTACACACAGATATTTCATAAAAAGGTTAAAGAGCAGAGGGGAGATATTAGCGCCCTGTGGTACACCTGCGCTTATAGGGGTAGGTGATGAGAACTTCTCTTCCCAGTGTATTCTGGCTACACGGTCTGTAAGGAAGGATGCTAACCATGCCAAGGCTGCCTTGGAACATCCCGCTGTGTTCTCCAGAACTTGTTGTAACAAAGTGTGATCAACAAGGTCAAAGGCAGCACTTAGATCCAAGAGCATTAGGATCCCTGTTTTGCCCTTGTCTACTATAGGAAGCATGCGTGTTTGGAGGTCCAACATTGCAGTTTCTGTGCTGTGGGCAGCACGGAAACCCAACTGTTGCTCATGCAGGACATTGTTGGCTTCCACGTGTGCCTGCAATTGTCCTGTGGTGATTTTATCCATGATTTTTAGTACAAAATTGGTGTTAGTGATGGGGCGCATGTTATTGGGGTCTTTAGG
Organism: Ambystoma mexicanum; assembly: GCF_040938575.1. NCBI lineage: Eukaryota > Metazoa > Chordata > Amphibia > Caudata > Ambystomatidae > Ambystoma > Ambystoma mexicanum. The sequence goes on from NC_090937.1 coordinate 844,949,196, forward strand.
ATCCAGGCCTGCTTTTTTTAACAGTGGTGTAATGGTCACCTTTTTAATGGCTGTAGGAATCTTACCATCATGGAAGGATGCATTGATTATCTTGGATAGCACTGAGGCAAACAGTTCTTTGTTTTCCACAATCATTTTGGGGGGGATTAGGTTTTCAGCGCAAGAGGATGGTTTCACCTTCACCATCTCAGCCTCGGAAATTGGTTGAAAATTAAAGTTCTCCAATTCATAGGGCTGTAAATTGGCCTCTTTGGGAAGATGAAAATCCTTAGCGGTTTTTCTGGCCAGAATGATGGCTTCTCTGGCTTTTTGAGTTTTGTTTTCAAAGGCTTTTTTGTACGATTTTACAGTCCTCCTCTGTTGGAAGATATGGGGGGGACATGGATTTCGGTTTCTCACAAGATTTAAGGATATCAAAAAGCTTACTGGCGGAATTAGGTGCGGCTTCAATGAGCTTATTGTAGTGTTCAGCTTTGGCATTTTTTACACAGTTTCGATACTTGGCATTCGCCTGATTCCATTGCTCCTTGGATTCAGGTGAGAGATTTTTTTGCCAGATTCTTTCTAGTCGTCGTTTCTATATCTTAAGGTCCTGAAGTTTGCTGTTAAACCAGCTTTGATGGTTGCTGGTTTTTCTGACTATTTTGACTATTTTGTATTTAAGAGGGGCATATTGATTGACCATCTCTGATATATGATTTGTGTAGTGTTGTAGCAGTTGCTCACATGAGTCCCGGTTTGAAAGCATTCGTCTGTTTGGCGAAGGCAGGGTTCTAACTGTTCTGGGCCTATACCTTTAAAATTTCTGCTCTTGGTTTTAATATGAGGGCTGTGTTTATGGCTGGGTGCTTCTGGTAGACAGATCTCGAACATAACTTTAAAGTGATCTGACCAAATGCATGGCTGGGTTACTATGTTCTGAATAGTAAAGTTGTGTGTTACAACCCAGTCTAACTGATTGCCATTCATGGTGGTAGGTTCATTATTCTTTACTAAAAAGTCAATGGCCCTCATTACGACCCTGGCGGATTTTTTCCGCCATCGACGGACTTTTCCGCCATGGCGTAAAGTCCGTTTACGCCATGGCGGATGGCGGACTTACCGCCCCATTCCGAGGTTGGCGGGGCGGTAAGTCCCCATTGACCCATTTACCCTTCCCCATTCCCATTTCGGCCCCATAGGGCTCAATGGGAGTGGGGAAGGCGTTAATTACGCCACCGTACATTACGGTGGCGTAATTAACACCAAGGTCCCATAGCGCCATGGATTTTTACGCCCGCAAAAAGCGGGCGGAAAAGTGACCATGGCGCTTTGGGAACTCGTAGTTGGCGGTAAGGGGTCGGCGCAGCTAACGCTGGCGTAAACCCCTTACCGCCAGGGTCGTAATGAGGGCCAATGTTTTTTAGGGACTTTTCAAGGTTGATGGCTTCTTTATCCAAGGGATTTTGATACCATCTGTTTAGATCGCCGACCAAGATTGAGGACGAGTTATTTGGATTTCAGTGCATTAAGTTGCTGGGTAATCTCACAACTAAAGTCTGAAACAAGAGATGGGGGTCTATAAAGTACAATCAAATTGATGCACACTCTAGGGGTTGGGGAGTATTTAAGATGCATGGTTTCACAGCCTGTGCAGGACATTGAGGCTTTAAAAAGGCTAAATGATTCTCTTGCAATAAGGGCTACCCCACCTCCTGCCCCTTTATCCCTGTTCTGATGGTATAAGGTGTATCCTCCAGGGACAGCTTTATTGCATACCAGTCCAATAGGCTCTTTAAGTCATGTTTCTGTAAGGAATAATATGTCTAGCTTCTCTTCCATAATGCGGTCGTGTATGTTCTCTGAGTGTTTGCTGAGGGACCGGGTATTCAGCAGGCAGACTTTGAGAGTCCCTAGGACCTGCTGTTCGAAGTTGATCTGCTCTATACTGTTGTTATTTTGTTTCTTTTCCTTGGGGCTAGCTGGTGTTATAGGGGCTCTATGATGTGGTAACTGGATGTCCACCTTATTGGTCCCTGTCTCTTCCCTTGTTATAGGTGTCTTGCTTGACGCAGTTCTTTGACTTTCCGACCTAATTGTCTCCATGCCTTCCCTCTATTTAGCCCAAGGGTTAATAATGAGCCAAAATTGACTCACCTGATGGACGGTAGTTCGCTGTAGAGTGTCTACTGGTACACAGTGGCACAGGAGTGGTTTTTAGGAAGAGTGGCTAAGGGAAGTGGCCATGTTCTGCCGAGGACTGCTGCAGACTGGCCCGAATACGGTTGAAAAGATAAGAGACTGAACAGTTTCTTAATAAAATAGCTGTTTAACCCAAATGGTCAGCATTGTCCTCCAAATATGGTCATGCCTTTCCAAGCTACCCCCCTAAGTCTAGGTTTGTCATGGAGTTTTTCTTTGAAGCTTCTTGTAGAATTCACTGGGAGGTGTGATTTCCTTTTTGACATCTTCGTGTCCCAGAATTACTATTGTCAGAGACCTCTGTCCCGATGAAGGTCTGATGAGTATGTGAACTTTCTTTGGGCCTCCTTACGAGTCTGGCGGTAACCGAGCCGGAAAAACTGGCAGGTTACCGCCAGACCCGTATTTCCATTCCGCCTTCGTTACCCGGGAATTCCAGAGGTCGAATTGTGTAAGTCCCCATTCCCATGGAGCCACATAGGACGCCATGGGGATGGGGTCAATGGAAACACTGGTTCCGTCTATGACAGAGACGTGTTTCCATGTCTGCCTGCAGGCGGGTGGTGTTAAACCCGCCAGGTCATACCTGGCGGGAGTGAAACCTCCCACCTGCAGGACTCTTAATCAGCCGGTCCGGAAAGAACGCTGGCAGCGGTTTGTCTGCCTGCAGGCAGGTGGTGTTAAACCCACCAGGTCAGACCTGGCGGGAGTGACACCTCCCGCCTGCAGGACTCTTAATCAGCCAATCCCATGTATGTTTCCCAGCAACAAGTTTTTATTCCACATGGTACTTTAAAAACAGGCATTTTTTTTCTTGTTTGCAAAAGCCCAGCTTGACATTTCTCTTCCATTTACTTCTCAATATTGTTCTGTAGCTGTAGCCAGCTTATTTTACACAACAATCTGTATAAGGCAAAGGTCTCTTGAAAATGACATGTGACCAGAGAGCTAGAATTTCTTTTCAAGCAGTGATTTTTGACATCTTGTAGCAAAAGTCAAGCGTTTTTCCATGCAGCTGAAGTAAAACATTTTTTTATTTTCCCAGATTTGTCTGACACAGCCTGCCATTCAGGAATAATGCTCTTTTCGGATGGAGCACAATGTGAATATGGATGGGTATGACAGGGTCTTACTGGTGAAAGTATTGTGATGAGGAATCAGAGAAAAAGAACATCAGAGCAGCATCATTTTTAAATGTAAATATTTCCCTTTTTCAATGGGAACTTTGGGCTTGCAGCAAAGCAGCGCTGCTTCTTCACTCCCCTTCTTTTATACATGTAAGAACACACTGGCATGCTTTTTCAGTGTGCCCCCTTGTTCCATCCTGCCCAATATGTGCTTGGCAAGATGCTGCAGGCGTCTTTTTTTGTTTCTGCAAAACGCAGTTTTGGTGTGAGTCAGTGGTACTCAAATGAGCCAGCACAGCCATTTTGCTGTTTCTGCTGAAGTGCAGCTTGCTATGGGTGGGAGTACTGCTGAGTGCGTAAATGTATCCCACACATATTGACTATGCCGACATGGGCGAAAGGTGCAATGGAGCAAGATATCTCATTGTGGTCGTGTACCCAATTTCACGTTGGGTGGAAACAGGACCTTGTGCAACCAGGATGACAAATGCACGCCAAAGTTCCTGGTAAGGGAAGTATTCCCTAGGTGGGGAATTTGTGATGTAATACGTTCAGACAATGGTGCACATTTTGTAAATGATCTTTTCAAGGAAGTGACATCATTGATTGGTGTGAAACACAAGCTGTGTTCAATTTATCACCAGAAGGCTAACGGAATGGTCGAGAAGATAAACGGTCTACTCAATAGCAGACTCTCCAAATTGTGTCACACCCTAAAAAAGACATGGGTGTACTGCTTGCCCCTAGCATTGTTTCAACTCAGAACACAGCCTAGTAAGGACCATCATTTGTCGCCACACAAGATAGTGACGGGGAGGCATATTCAAATGCCATTATCTCAAGTAAGAAGGGCGACAGATGCTCACAGAGCTGCTACAGTGCTGGTGGAGGAGTTTAAGGAATATCTCACCCAAATGGCACAAGATGTGCAAAGTATAGCAAAACAAATAGCGCCCCAATTTACACGAGAAAGTGAAACAGACACAAACACCCCAGCCGCAGACAGTCCTACGCTGCAGTTAATGCCCGGTGAAAGTGTGTATGTGCGCAGTTTTGTGCGGAGATGGAACTCTCCAAGAATCCACGGCCCTAATGAGGTAGTGTATTGCACACTTTGTGCTGTAAAGGTTAAGGGCCTGAAATACTGGATACACCTCACAGACGTAAGAAAAGCACATGATAGCACAGCGCACCATGGGGAACAGCCACAAGAGCAGGAAGGTGCAGTGTCATAATCAAAAAGGCACTTATAAACCACTGGGTAAAGAAGGGTGAAAAGTAGAAAATTGAATGGAAAATTTTGATACAGTATACAGTATACAGTATTACTAAGAGCATATGGATATTGAAAAATGGTTTAATAAATGTGATGTCTCTCTCTCTTTTTCTCTCTCTCTCTCTCTCTCTCTCTCTCTCTCTCTCTCTCTCTCTGTCTCTCTGTCTCTCTCTCTCTCTCTCTCTCTTCTCCTGTTGATTCTCAAACAAATGTAAATAAATTGCCTGTTGAGGAGATAAAGGATAGTATATGATTTATCTGTGTGTACTTAACCCATTCAAGTCACCCCTTCAGGTGGAAACATGGCGGAAAGGAGGGCCCTCACTAACAACACAAAAAATGTAGATAGTAATAGGGAAGAAGTTAGTGCTACTAGAGCATAAAATTATGAGTGCGGGTAAAATTAATACAAGATGGATCAAGCCTCATTTGGAATGGGTTTAAAGTAATATGGGCCCACAATGCCTCTACAAATATTAATCTCACCAGCCTGCACAAAAACCGAACTGTCAAAACCCAACTCTTACATATGCTGCTATGAGTTATGATGTTGACGAAGTATCGAATGATTATAATGTGTACACTCCAACATTTGATGTAGTGGTATCACCATATGTCCATATGCACACAACCAGGGAACCTGCCTCAGATGGCGAGAATATGCACTTTAAGCCCCATGTCTCAACCCCACAAACGTATCCAACATCACAGTCTTGGCAGAGAGATAGTGAACACAATGATGAAACATGGACAGACATTTTTCCTAAACGATATCAGAGGGTGAAAAAGTTGTATAATACTTTAGGGGGAATAAAAGACAGAAAAAGGGGGCGGAACATAAGAGGTATGATGCGCACCATGGCCTGGGATTAGATGCTGTAGAAGACCCCCGCCACCCTGCCCAATCCAATAAATGGTATTCAGATATGAGTACCATGGCTAAACAGGCATCCAACGAAAGTTGTTACGTCTGTTCTTTGATACCCCATGCCCCTGGAACGTGGACGTTGTCATGCCCAAAGAAACGGCTTTGTCGGATGCCCAGTGTCTTGTTCATCTAGCCCTCTGTAGGATTCAGAGTACCTTCCAGGCACATACCGTAACAGTACAAATGCTGCAGAACGAGAAAACATGTAAAAGCAAACCTCAAGGAGCCATTCTTTATTATCAGAGGGACAATGTTCGCTGAAAACAAATGGAAGTTGAAGCATTGCGAGAACTGTCAGAAGAAAAATGTAAATGGGTCGAATGAACATGCACTCCAACATGGTTCCAAAATATCGCCAAACTGACCTGAGTGCCAGCCCTTGAAAAACCAATCAAGATATAATGAGAAATACAGCACAAACGTTGCTTTCATGGAGATTGGAAGGTGTCCATGGGCTCAAACAGGCACTGCAACAAAATGCTCATCCTCCCAGACATGAAGAAAGGCACAGCAGCATTAATGGACACTTACAGGGTATGTGGCAAGCAAGTGTACCTGCACCTCCCACCGTCATGGAGAGGTACTTGCACCATGGCCATGTTGCATTCGGCCCTGATGGCGATCCCAGAAAGCCATGTCCTGGGGGGAAGGGTGCCAATTGAAGCGTCTTTAGCACCCCAGCAAGCATCTGAAGAGCCCCCACATAGGACATCCTGTCAGAAGATAAGTTGCAGGAAAGCGTGTCCCGCAAGAGACAATCATCAAACTATATCTCCAGTAAGTCCGCAGACCTCCTGGAAGAAATCCCTGACCAATACAGACTCTTTAACACTGCAGAAACCTGCTTCACCTCCCTTGTGCCAAGAATCCAGCCATGAGCGAACACCAAATGGCTGCAAATCATCCACTGGGAGCTAATCCAGCTGGCGAACTACACAGAAGAGGGATTCAACGTGATCAAAGTGGAACTTCGAGCCCTCCGGTTGATGACCATGCAAAACGGTACGTCCTAGTCCTCCCCACAGCAATGAACGGCGGTGTTTGCCGAAAAATCGGGAGTGCATGTTATACATTCGTACTTTCTGCTGATGCTGACAACCACACTTTATCACATGTGATATCTGCAGTGCACAACCTTGGTGAAAGAATGAAGAAAGAAGGGGGGATCCAACCAAGCAACTGGTTTGATGACAATTTTGAATGGGCCCCTTCCGGGTTCGGAACTATGATGAAAATATTTGTTCCACTTATAGTTTTCCAAATACTGATTTTTTGTGTGTGCCAGGTAGGAGTTGGATGTTGTGAAAAATCAATGCCTAGTTATGCAATGATGATGGTCACAATGGCCAAACCAACAAAGGTGCAAACTATGAAGGATGCGCAAATGCAGACCAGGGAACCTAGCAACCCTAAATATCGTATGACCATAGTACATTGTAACCCAGGGGACAGGGTGGATAGATTGTATCACACCACAATCACAGCACCCCAAGAGTTATAATGGTATGAGGAAGTGTGGGTGGATCTGGATGGGGATGGGGCATATACATCATGAATATGCTAGAAGGGGTCAAAGCTTACGTGGTGTTTGTAGAGCATGGATGCCAATAAAAGGGACACCTGCTTGGGATAAGGCGGTGCTGGAGGCAGAGCACTACAGGAATGCAAATAATATTAAACAGTAGTTTGTTACTTTAAAAGTAACGAAGGCGTGAATCTAAGGAAGGACGGACTCGGTTTTGCCCCCATACATTCTATGCGAAAGGGACCACCTGCTCTTGCACTAGTGGAGGGATGCCTTCCTTCCCCTTCTGTGGCCTCAAGGCATAGGTCCCTGTCACATACAGAGGTGGGGCTATTGCAAGACATATTTGGACTCCATTTTGTGTACACACAACTCCATCTGAGGACTAGGCCACATTTTTATAATCTGTGAAGCCTTCTCTCACCTCAGCAGTGCCGCGCACATCAGGCACTGACAGCACCCAACTTTTTCCTCCCGCGCCTGTGCCTCTCGAGTCCATTTCTCATGGATGCTCTAGCGTGAATTGTTGTGAGCAAACAGTGTATTCTTTTCATTCTTCCTCTGAGATCACTGCCCTGTGTGTGACCGGGGTGAATCATGACTTGTTGCCCATCTATCTCAACAAACCTGCTCCTGCAACTCTCACCCCCACTGTTGGAAAATGACTGCCTGTTCATCCCTGTGCCCCTCCAAAGCTATTTTTTTGATGTAGCAGAGGTGTGATCCTTCCTTGCTGACCACCCTAGGGTTGCCCCCAATAAAACCAAACTCCTGTCATAGTATATTCTGTCCTAAACTAACATGTGTCACTCCATCCCCTTCCGCTCTGATGTGCCAGACCCGACAGCTATTAATCCCGCCTCCGCACCTGTCACCTGGAGGACAAGACAACCACACCCTTCACCTCACCAATGATCTGAAGCGAGATAATGTGAATACACGTGTACAATTTATTGGCCTCTGTTGAGTACCAAAGGTGTAGTAATGGTCATTATTTACTGTATGTCTTGTGATAGTGTGTAGATTAGTTAGTCAGTATCAGCTGCCTCTCCCGGACCCAACCCGACCTTCACCTCGCACGGACCGGCCCAGATTAAACACGTGATGCCTGATATCCCGCCAAGCCTCCAACCAATCTCGTGGAACCGGCCCCTACATCACCATACTCAAACCCATTCCATCACCAATAAAATGTAACTTCTAGGCTGTATCGAAAACGTCACTAATGACGCTGTAACCCTTTAAAATGTATTGTATTTGTACTGTTTGCCAGAGCACTCTCAAAGCAGCAGAGTTCTCTGGATGCTGAATCTTATATAAAGACTTTGTTCCCTCTAACAACCAATCTCCTGGTCTCATCCCCTACTGGGATGTGTCCATCATTCTGAGTCTTATTTGTGATGTTGAGAGTGAGCGCCTTCACTAGCCAGAGAGTGACAGGAAAGGAGGGAGCAGGTGTGCTGATGAGGAGAATCTCGGTCTTACTGGCATTAAGGCAGAGATCGTTGGCGGCACACTACTCCGTGATAGCAGACAGACAGTCAGAGATGAGCAAAGGAGAAGAATTGGTGGAAGGTAGCCTGAAAATAAGTTGAGTGTCATCCACATGGCACTGAAAGTTGGGACAGAGAGAGGCAATGCAGTGGGCAAGAAGTGCCAGTTATTGGCTGAACAGCCAGGGAGAGAGGTTAGACCCCTGGGGAACACCACAGGTAGAGATAGAGATAGAGATAGAGGAGAGAAAGGACCCAAGTTGGACCTGGGAGGGTCGATCAGGGAGAAGAGACATCAGCCAAGCCAGGGCCTGATCAGTGATACCCAGGTCATCACAGAGACAGTTGAGCAGGATGGCATGGTTGACCATGTCAAACACAGAAGACAGATCAAGTAAGATGAGGACACAGGGGGTGTTGGAATCGAGGTTGAAGAGCAGGTCTTCACGGATGTTGAGGAGAGCCGTTTCTGTGCTTTTGGCAGCTCTAAAGCCAGACTGATGGTAATGGAGACAACAAACCGATTCAGTGTGAAGATTAAGCTAGGAGATGGCCAGCTTTTCCAGGAGTTTGCCCAAGAAAGGAGTGATGGAGGTTGGGCGATAGTTAGTTGGGCAGGAAGGGTCAGCAGTGGTTTTCTTAAGAAGAGGGTGCACAAGGGAGTGCTTAAGGGGGAAGAGAAGACACCAGTGATGAAGGAGTGGTGGTTCCAGAAGTCAGCCAGAGCAGGGGCCAAGGTATCAATGTGGTCCTTGATGGTTTTGGAAGAACAGGGGTGAACCTGTTTTGACGAGACTTTCATAGATCAGACTTGTATAGAAGCCTCGTCTGGGGAGAACAAGGGAAAGGTAGAGAAGGAGGGAGCAAGGGTGGCTGAAGAAGGGCCAGAGGAAGAGCAGGGAGTAGAGGGGGCAGGGAGAAATGAGGAGAGTGAGAGGACAGGATGTCCTGCATTTTTTAGATGAAATTAGAAGCCTGGGCTGTGCAGAGGGTCTGGGAGAGGTCAGGAGAGGTAGAGACTGCAGCAGGATTGGCCAGCTCCTTGCAGATTTCAAAGAATTCAGCCGAGTTGTTAGATGCTGCAGAGATGCGGACATGGAATCGGCATTCATCCGATTCCATGAGTTTGTCATACCTCTTAAGTGTGGTTTTATTGTGCAATAAGTTCAGTCTAAATCTCATTAACACGTTCTGCTGCTTATTGTTAGAACATTTTCCTAGGCATCCTCGAGTCACATTTAGATGTCCAGTATTAGTTCTCTATGAGGTATGGGTCCCCGATGCAGCTCCTCTGTAATTCTAATTGTCTGCCCATATTGTCTTTTTTACCAGCAATGGATTTTTGCTAAGGTTTTCCGTGGTGATACCCTGGTTCAAGAGAGAATTTGTACAGTTTATCTTCCATTTATTTAGGACCTAGTCAGTTTCACCATTCTCTCTACTCTTTAGTACTTCAGGTTGAAGGAGGTACTCCTCCAGGATTGTTTTCCTTAATAATGAGAGTTTATTACACAGAACATTGGCATGTAATGTGTTTAGAACTAACTCATGGCGGATCATGGCCACGGGAACGGCCCATGGAAGCTGTAAAACTTTTTTTTCCAAAAAGAGCCTTCCAGGGGGTCCCACACTTCTTTTCGCAAACCCAGACAGGCCTCTGCACCAAAAATAAGCACTGGTGACACCTTTTGTTTGAAATAATTTAAAATAGGTAGTAGGAAAAACGTTCCAAACCTTGGATCTATGGCTCGGTCTTGAGTTGTAAATTGTTAACCTTTTTTTTTTCAGGATCTCTACCCATGGCTTCTCTCCTCTGGATACATTTACAATTGCTCCCCATTATTTCAATTCCTTTACTGAGTTTAGGCATTTCCTGTCTAACACCCAGCTTTGCTTTGTTCTTCTACTACCTCTCGACACAACAAAAATCATGATCTCACACTTGGCAACATTGATTTTCAAATTATTCCTATCAACATGTTTCTGTAGAATGTTCAATTTCCTTTCCAGTCCGATCTTGGTCAACTCTTACAGGACCAAGTCATCTGCATATAGTAACCAATCCACTTCCGTGCCATTGATTTTAGGAGGAAAGGTTGTTATATCCTCCAAAACATCTTTAATTTCTTCAATAAAGAAATTAAACAGGGTTCGGGCCAACAGTGTTGGTTCAACCCTATAAGCATGTCGATCCTCTATGAGAGATTCCCCTATTGATCTAATTTGATAATTTGACCTGCACACTTGTGTCCGAGTAGAAGTCTTGTGTGATTTGTAATAAATCGCTCAGGCATCCTTTAGCTTTAAGTTTTCCCCATAATAGCGAAGCGATCTATGCTATCAAAAGCTTGTTGTAAATCAGTGCTGGCCATATAGATCTTTTCCTTTTTATGTTCAGAGCATGATTCGAGAAGGTTCACGAGCAATAGATTTAAAATACAGCCGACTTCTTTCACAAACCTGGACTATCGTTTAAAAAAACTACTTGTTTCCTTAATCCAGTCTTTTAATCACTTTAAGATGATCATTGCAAAGATTTTTCCCACCACATTGAGCAGGGCGATTGGTCTATAGTTTCTTGGCATCTGGCGGCCCCCTTGTTTGAAAATGGGAACCTCAATCGCCGACTTCCAGGATTGAGATATTTTGTCTTTCTCAAATATCTTGCTAAATCGGATTTCACAAAATACCACCCACTGTTTAGGGGACTCTTTCATGATCACATTTGATATCCCATCTGGCCTGGGTGCTCTTGACCGACTAGCCATTTTTATCAGCCGGAGGATCTCTTCTCTCTCAGTTGTTATATTCCAGCTTTTCGACTTGGGTTCCCCTTTTTCTGTCTGTTTAGTTGTTGGTGTTCCCAAATAACTTCATGAAATAGAACACCCATTCATTCTCAGCTATTGGATTTATCAGAAGTGACCCCGTTTACTCATCTTTATCCTTCATAAGTTGTCAAAGGTTCCTTCTATTGAATTTGCAAGTTCCCCCTGGCATACTTTCTGAATCCCTTTGAGGTAGATTGAATTTCCAGAACCTTAGCTAGTTCTAATACCTTTGCTTTCTTTTCCTTATGAGCTCCTTCTTGTTTTTCATGTTAGATTTATTTAGCCCTCTTAAATCTTTCCTTAATAGCTTCTTCTGTGCTTTTATCTCCTTGTCATAAGTATGTATATGCTTAAATTTTGGCTTAAGCGTTCCCTCTCTTATTTTTTTTAATGGCTAATGAGGTCTGGCCATACTCCACTTCTTCCGGCTCCTGTTTCAGCCTTTCTTTTAGATCTTCTGATATTTTGGGGATATCCTTTAGCTGTAGATGAAGTCTATTATGCCCACACTCTACCTCCAACATTTGCTTCCATCTCTGAGGGTTTTCACAAATCATTACCTTGATTGTCACTATAAGTGGGTCATGATCGCTATGTGTCAATTTCTCCACCACCATATGTAATACTTCATCAAGGAGGTTTCCTGAGAAGAAACAATAATCCAAGGTGGCCCTACTATTGCCATTTTTCCACGTTGGGGCAGCCGTGATGTCGCCCTTGACATTTCCATTTAAGAGGTGCATATCCCTTAATTTAATTTCCTCAATCCACTCCACACACCAACGATTTTTGGGATCCCTTTGCTCACTTCTTTTTTGGTTCCTGTCAATCCTCTCATCAAGGCAGTTTGAGTTTAAGTCTCTGCAGATCACTATTCGTATATTTGCATGTTCTTCCAGGTTTTGGTCAATCAGCTCCATTATCTAATCTATAAATGTATCACCTTCCTGTACTTCTGGGTTCCAGCATAAGTTTAGTAGGAGTAGATCCTCCTCTCTGATTTTCTATTTGTTTTTAGATCCAAGTCATCTGTATGTACGAATTTGGATTCTTAAATTGTACCACCTTTAGATTACGGCCATTTTTTAACAGCACCAGTAGGCCAGAGGATGGTCTACCCCAGGTTCCTCCCTTGGCAGGATTCAAGTATACCCCATATCCATCGAGAACGGGGGACACTTTTAGCCAAGTTTCTTGAAAACAAACTATATCCAGTTTTAAGGATTTTGGGAGCACTTCATTAAATAGATGTCCTAAGCCATGGGAGTTTCAGCTCCCAATTTTCAAATTTCTGATCTTCTCATTCTTCTGGCTCTATTCCTGTGGTTTAACTGAGAGAGCCCCTGCCAACAAACTCCACGATGAGGGGGCACTAGCCAGCTTTCCATTTCTTTGATTATGAGTTCTGGTTGTCATTTGGTCTACCTTAGTCCCCTTGCCTTGGAAAGTTATTGTAATATTTTGTTGGGGGCTTTTCCTCTTCTCTAACTGCACCAGGGAATCCCTCCTCCCCTTGTTCTTTATTGATTGTGTGCACGGCCTCTCCTTTTGTTCTTTGTATACAGGGATCCTCTCTTCATAGATAGTAGGGTGCTTCTTCTCATCTGTTGAGATGCTTTGATTTTTAAATTGCATGGTCTTCCGTTCCACCTGGCAATTTCCCAATGAGTCATTCTCCTCTAGGTCAAAACCAGGGTGCAGAAGTCATCTCTGGCTTCCAACTTTATTGCTCTCATAGCTAAGGAGCTCATGAAAAGGGTGACTTTATCATTCACACTCTCATCCGGGAAGCTAACAATCTTAATGTTGTTTGTGTTGATGGCCCTCAAGCGCAGGATGTGATACAAAAGAGTCATTAAGTTTGATCTATTTAGTATCAAACCATCATAATATTTTAGTATTCTTTCCAGATTTAAACTTACCCTTCCTTCCCTTCCCTCTTCCCCCTTCGTTCTTTCTCTGGGATCAGGGGTTTTCTTATCTCTCTTTTGGGCGGGGAGCCCAGTGTCTTTTATAGGTTCCCTCCCAGTTGGGCAACTCACCTTTTTTGATTTCTCTATAAGTACCTCCATCAGGGCATCTAAGCGCCCAACGTTGGCCTCCTCAACTGTCATAGGTCTAAGTTGTTCTTGCTTTTCACTCAGTGTTAGAAAAGAAGGAGATTTCGGTGTTCCCCTCGCGGCGGCTAACGTCGCCTCCACTGTATCTTTCGGAGGACTGACCAGAACTATTCATCCCTGGTTTCAAAAGCTTGGTTAGGGTTCTTCTTCATAAGTAGACAGATCTAATAAATCCATAACACTTTCCTCAAGATTCCCATGTGGATAATCTTCCTGATCCCCCTATGGCAGGACCACCAAATCCTGTTTCTGAGTGCAGGGTCCCTCTTCTGGGACCCTTCCCTTCCTAAGGTCCTGTCGTGCTTTATTGTTCATCTCCACTGTATTCAATTTTCTCAAATAGCTTTGTGAGCAACACAATTTATTTTTTGTCAATTTTTTATGTTTTTTGTCTTTTGAGTTTGTTTCTTAAAGCCCTTTTTCCCATGTTCCAAAATTGAGAAAGTAGTTACCATTCTCTTTCCGTATTGTTGACTTTTCCCCTTCAGGCTGAGCCATGAGTTCTTCCCCGTTTTCCTCATTGTCAACCCCACTATGAATCATGGGGGGGGCTTAATTAGAGAACCAATTTCCATCTCCAACCTTTGTGAAGGGGATGCTGTGTCTGCTGTACCAACAGATCCAGCTTTCGCAGCATTGGTTTCTCCCACGGCTGCAGAGGTAATTTGTGTTCGCTCTAAGGGTTCACCTTCCTTGATCTGACTCTTGGCTGTGTTCAAGTTTGCTCTCATATGGGGTTTTGACCAAGAGGCAACATCTCTAACTCCTTCCAAAAAAATCCTCTGATCTGATTTTGCATCTTAAAGTAGGTCAATTAATGATTTCAAGATCACCCCCTCAAGCTCTTTTTATCTTCCTTTCTTTTCTCGTATTGACTCAATGAAATTTTCCACAAAAATCAATTTCAAGATCATCAGGGCAACTAATGTTAATTGATCCCTGTAGTTGTCACTTAACGTCTCATATATTGTTAAGTAAGGCGCTAACGTTATTGTAATGGCTGAGATGATAGAATAATTAACGTTTTTTTCCCAATCTTGATTTGCGGCTGGAGGATCTGACACTTGTTTTCTCGGTTGTAGTCCACCCAACTTGTTTATTGCCCTTCTACCACTCGATCTCTGCTCATGAGTGGAGGTATTGTCAGAGTCAGAGGAGTCCATATCGCTGCTTGAGACCCTCCTCCTTTGCCTGTTCCTTACTTTTGATTTGTTCTGTGGACACACCTCTTTTGTTTGTCTTCTGATTCTTGTGAAGGCCAGTTTCCCATTCTTGGTTTTTTGATCAGGGCTTGACCCTCCCGTGGCCTCCTCATCTCTTTCTTTATGCCAGTCAGATGAGGGTCCTTCTGAGCCTCAGTCTCTTTTCTGCCCCAATTGGGCAGTGTTCATCAGGGCCTTCCTGCCTGATCTGATGGTTTCCCCGGGACCCAGCACCCGTGACTCCCCTGTGGCTGGATACTCTCATTTGGGCTCCGATTTACAATTGCATTAATTATGCGGCTGTCATTTTCCCTGGCCCTCATCACTTCGGTTTTTAAGTTCAGGTCTTCCTCTCTGACCACTTTTTCTTTGGGGGTTTGAGTTCTCGGGGCTATTGGTCAGCCCCCTCCCCTTCCTCCTCAGCAACCAATAAAGATGTTGAGTGTCTCACGGGGTCCCGATCCATGTCTGACTGGGATTGGTTATCTGCTACCCCCAGTTGGACTGAGATATTTTGCACAGTTTGTAAGCACGACAGATCCAAAGCATCAGGTGTACTGGGATGGGATCCCCTGTTATATTTATGGGGAGGATGGAGGTCTCCATGTTCATATTCATTTGGACTGTACTATTCAGTAAGTCCTCATCTGTAACTTCCTCTATCCGGGGCATTAATAGAGGTGATTTTGCTGAAAGTCTTGTGTCGGATGGATGGCCCCTCCCTTTTATATGTTGCTGTTGATGACGGCTTAAAAGGCCATTTCAAAGTTCCTATGTCAGAACTAGAGAAGCTTCTTTTTTTCGGAAGCCGGTCCAAGGTTCTGTCCCCTGACCCCGGGATTCCTTTAGCTTTGGTTAGTTTAGCTGGGACCACCTCTGCTTCTAGGTTTCTGATTTTTCCGGCGGCTGTCCCCTCACCTTCAGCAGCTTCAGGTTGAGCGGCGATGCAGCTTTCAGATTCAGCTTTAGCTTCATGGCTCCCATCAATTTCGGCAGGCTCCATGGCAGGCCACTGCTGAAGCATAAGAATCATTTCTGGGGCCAGCTGATGATCAGGAGCGAGACACAGGCTACTTGGGCCCGTGTTAGCCAGAACAGCCATGGCTGCAATCTCTTCATGCTCGGGAAAGGCGGGGGGCAGTGCAGGGCCACAGTGAACACTGTCCAGGTGCTGGGGAGACACACTCTGATCTAAGGTCCTTTACAGTCACACACCTTGCTCCCTTTTTCGATGAAAAGGGCCACCTTGCTCTTTGTTGTTTGCTGTAATATGGACTCCGGCTCATTCAACATTTGGAAATCAGGACTTTCTACCTCTTACGAAGCAGAGCAGAGCAGGTCCTCAGATTCCTGCAAACACTATGCAAACACTCTGCGATGCTCCGCATCCGGAGTGATGGTTTTAAATGTTACTGCAGCAGCTGATGGTAAACAGAAAAAAGACTCTTCCAAAGCTGACAGTCACTGGACACGGCCTGGTATCCTTGCAGACTCCACACTCTGCAAACACTCCTTTGATAAATATGTGAAATGCAATCCTGACTGTCTTGACAGCTTTTTCCCTGTGGTCTTTTAATTAGTGGCTGCTCTTCCATTAGTGGGAAGGGGGGTAAAAGGATTATACCCTTAAGTTATTGCAAAACACATTTTTTTAAAAATTAATTCCCATAGGGTCAGCTATCCCGGGGTGATGTGTTTGTCAAAATTCACAATTGACAAAGATTATCTCAGTGCAGAGAATAGGACTCTAGTCTTTAATGTAATTGGATTACCCTGCTGTTCATTTGAATGTGCTAGTGTCCTCAAAACAAAAATCCCAATGCCCTGCCTTTCCTGTGAAAATTAATTGTCAAACACATTTTCCCATTCATTACAAATTCCCCAAACCCTGCATTTTATTTGAATGTGTGTTCCCCTGACACATTTTCCCATTAAGTTCATTTCCCAAACCTTTTCTTTCAGATAAAAAGCCCAGACGAAATTCCCATTATATTCCCACTCCCTGTATCTTGCCTTCAAACCAAGGGGTCATACATAACTGATGCCCGGGAGAGGGGAATTGCTGGGAGAAAAGAGCATTGTGATAAACCAAGCAATCACTGTGTGTTTTTAAAGTTTCCTTTCTGTTAATGTGCAAAGAAATCCTATGTGTGTTTTTACTTAAAATTCAACCTGTGTTTGTTTTGGTAACTGAAAGTCTATCGAGAAATACATGTCAGTCAATTGATGCAAGTCATTTGCATTTGTGCTTATTGTGTTGTGCCATGGAGTTGGTGGCTGCTGTTCTTGGGATTTGTTCATTGTAGAAATTTAAATAAATATGCACTATTATATTCATACACCAGCCTGGTTTCTAGCTTATTGGTGATCCAAAGGGCATCTGCTGAATGGTGTTATAGAGGTTGGAGGCCTAACCAAATTTCAATCTGCTAAGCACTTTGTTGTGCGACAACTTCCTTGGGGGGAAGGGACCACCCTGGGTTGAGATTAATGGTCCAAAAAAACGTGACAAATTGGGGGCTTGTCCTGGATTTGGTTGAGAGTTTTCACTTGTGACATTTGAAATAGCAGCAGACTATTCATTTGAATGTATTTGCATTTTAGTGGATAGAAAGCTGTTTGCATTGTTAAAGTGCCACTCAGACTTGTACCCTGAGTTCCAGGAAGGTGCATAGAGAAAACAGATAATTGACCAGAAATATTTTGAGTTGACATTGTGAGTAGACACTAAGTAGGAATGGGTTGAGATTTTGACCCTGCTTAGAGAGTGTATAAGGTTGCAGAACACATTTCAAAATGAGCCCCGTAGAAATCAATATGGCCAGGAAGCATCTCCTAGCCAAAATATTTATCAAAGGTGGATGGGTGGAGGAAGAACATGAAATGTGGCGAGCCAGAAAGATGCAGGAGGTTACCAAAGAAAATGTTGACATGTGGCAACATAGTGGTCTGTTGTATCAAGCTCTAACAGAATTGTATATGACGCAAACTACTAAAGATGAGCAGACTAAAATGTTTCAGCTCACATATATGTACTTTCATTTGCTGATAGTGGAAGAACGACATCCGAATAGTGTGATTTCTGTGCAAAATCAGGCTGAGCTTTTGAATCAAGGTCAGTAAGAACTGAAACAATTAGAAGCCAGAGCGCAACAGAGCCACATTTTAGAGTTAAAGCAAGAAAGTCTCATTGAACAGCGAAAAAATTAGTTAAAAATGCAGTAACAAGAAAATGCAGACCATGAAATGTGGTTTTCTACACAGCAAGAGGACCATAAAGAGTGGAAAATCTGGGCGCACTGCAACACAAATTAAATAATTTGGTTACTCATAATAGAGTCATGTTGGAGGTCGTTATCACATTCCAATCACAACTAAAACAATTGAAAGCTGAAAACAGCCAAATAATTGTCAAAGGGTTTGAGTCCCAAGGTGAGTTTGATCAGATGCACCAAGATGTGAACACCTTGAAACAATCGAGAAAGCAGTTGAGGAAAGAAAAGGACACATAAAACCAAGAGAATAGTGTCCTTTCTCAGGAGGTGCAACAGTTAAAGACAGATGCAGAGAAAAATGACTCAGTTTCTCAGGAACTGACTGACATTAGGTGAGAAAATGCACAATTAATGGAACGTGTGAGGCAAGCAGAAATGCACCTTTTGCGGGCAGCTCAGTGCAGAAATAAACAAGAGGAAGAGATTAGTCTCTTGAAAATGATGTGCTTGGAATATGGGGGCATGATCCATGCCTCGCAAAATCAAAATTAGTCCAATTGTGAAGAAATCTAGGGACTAAAAGATAGGTTAATGGGCCAAAGTAAAGTGCTAGAAGCCACTCAAGCACTTGTGTCAGAAATAAAAACTCAGCTATCTGCATCCCACCAAGAGATAGGGACAGAGAAAAACAGGTGTGAGAGGTTGACAAATGTGATAGCCAATTACAAACAGGCTTTGAGGCACCCTGACCAGTCAGGGTATGGAAAAGCACCCTCCGATCATGGAGTGGTGACCTCTCTAACAGGGACCCCAAGCCAATCAACCACTTCATATGTCCTGAGTGCAGCTGGTCCCATGGTTACCATTTATCAAGAACAGGGAAACATGAGGCATCTGGACTCAGACAGGCCTAATCAAACTGATCCAGAAGGCCAGTCCTTATCTGACATCGGTGAGGATTCAGGGTTACCAAGCAGAAGGGAAGGTGGCTGTAAAGACTGGAGGGGGGTGTCTGTACTTCTGCTCTCTATATGGTAGAGGAGAGGCACAGAGGACCCCAGCCAAGATTCTCTATTCGGTAGCTATGGTCGAGCAATCAAGGCCTAGCTTCTCAGGAGGTGATGCAGGCTGGTTCTTAAGTACAGTGTAGTAGTGTAGTCCCCAACCACCCACAAAGGAATGTCCACACACTGTATCGGTTAAAACACAGTCTTTATATAATTAATATTCAAGGTTATATACAATATCACAATAACGCACCTTGTGCTCAGAAAATCAACAAAGGTAAATATATACAGTTCTACAGTGGTACTACAAATATTATCAGATCTCATTAAAGTGCATCATCTATACTGTCCAAATGTCACACAGATCAATAAAGAGGAAACCAGCAGTAGAGAGAGGAAAGAAAGCAAGATGGTTGAACAATCGGGAGAATACTGGTCACTACCGTTAAACACAGCTCTGTGTGGAGATCCCCCCACCTGGACAACCTGTAGAATAAAGATACAAGCCCAGTCCATATATTGTTCACACTAGATTTCCCAATAGTTCTGCAACCCCAAAGTACCTGGCGTTGTAGCGTTCCTCAGTGGGGAATCAACGGCCCTTCTTGAGTGCCCTCCCTTTAAGGCAGGAGTCACAGGTCATCGAATGTCCAACGGAGAACAGGGTGAGCTACGACGGTGAAGTGGCAGCTTCGTTCCTAGCAGTGCTCATTGACGGGGAAGCGTAAACGCCCTGCAAGGAAGAGGCGTGCTGGGCACCTCGGTGTCAATAGTTCTGGGCCGCAAAGTGTTTGAAGAACTGTGGCCCAGCAAGGGCGTCGGGTCGTCGGTGTCTCTGTGGTCTTTAGGTGGCGGGAAACCCACCGGCGCATGCTCCTTGGCGCGTCGACAGTCAGGCCTTCTCCAGCGGGATAGAGTGGGTGGCGATGCAGACGAGAGCGTCCTTGGATCAAATGAAGTTCTTAGGCAAACAGGAGCATGGCGGCTCCAGTCGGCGATGGCAGTCGTCGACAGAGGTGGACAACAGTCTGGGCGCTTCTCTTTGGGATTCTGCGGCAGTCCCCATCCCCGGTCAGCAGCGTGTCATAGGTCTGTCTACCAGGGAGCTTTGGCAAAGATCAGCTGGTGCACGATGGTCCCTTTGAGCTCGGGAAGAGGGCGCCTTACCAGGTCCTCTCTGGGTCAGTTCTTGGAGACACAGCAGCTTTCATATTGTGAAGGAGAGCAACAGCAATTCTTCTCTTCCAGCAGGGCTTCAAGGTTAAGCTTCAGTTTCACTCCAGTTACTCTTCAGCTTCTGAACATGAATTCTGGCAGTGAGAGGCCCCCAGATATATTAGTTGATCTCCCATTCATTCTGCTAGGTGACACTCAGGCAACCAATCAGTCAGAAGGGCATTCATGCAGGCAGCCAATTAGGTGCATAGTGCATTCAAGCCATTCACTTCTCTCCAGACACTCACAACAAGTTACGTGAATTGAGACAAGTTCCCAGCCATTCAACACTGCACACTGCATTTATACCAGTTTCGGGCAGGGCTGTCTCAGTCATTGTGTCAAACACCAGATACTAGACACCCACAACACAGAATGCGTATTCGTCACACACTCCATTCACCCAGGTCCCACCCACAGGGTGTACCCACAACATACAGTCACTGGAAGGCTCCAGCCAGTCTGGCCTGGACTTCACAACAACACCATATATGAACTTCCACCCAACAGTCGGTCAGGGGGAAGGGACAGAGTCAGGGCTTCCCAAGACTTTGTGAAAACAAGGTAATAGGCAATAGAACGCAAGAGGCCACAGGGGCCATCTTTTTTCCTATCAGGAATCAACTGATTCCAATGGCAGCGCCTGGGCATCCCAAAATGGAGGATACTCAAGGCACCTGTCAAATTCAGCATGGAGCTGCCAGCAGCCCATACCCTGCTGTGTGGACCAGCACAGGTGCCCAAAAACATACACTAGGGGCACAGGGTTGTACCCCCACCCATGGGTGCCATAAGGGTATCCCATGGGTCTGTACACCAAACCAAAAGAGAGAGCTGCACCGCAAGGAGTCCCACGTGAACTCCTGCGCAGAAAACACGACAGAACACAATATAAAAAGCAGTAAAGGACAAAGATACAGAAGCCCTGTCCCTCCGATGCATCTCCAGCATCACAGTGGTGGGACCAGTGGGCTCTGGGAAATCAAAATACCCTAGGGAGTACTTCTGACCAGGAGGACTCCTATGAGGAAAAGTTCTGGGAGTTGGAGTGGCAGAAATTGAATCTGCTAAGGGACAACCCAGTCTGCTTTACAGGAAGAGAAGAGCCAGAGTTTCGGCCTAGATAGAGCATCTTGAAACCCTATACATATTCAGGGAGATGGGGGCATTTCCTTGCACACCTGTAAGGAGGGATGAGAAGGATGTGTGAAAAGAGGATTACAAGGGAAATTACCCTGAGAGTTCACGGCACCACAGGAGAGAAGAGACCAGACCCTGCAATTCTGGGAGTTTTTCCTAGTCTCAAAAAAGTAGGGAGCACCTAGAGGACAGGGAATGGACCACCAACCGTAGCAGCTCTGAGTCAGAGGGTGAAGTGGAAAAGGAAGTCTGCCAAACAGAAGAACGGTCTTGTTAAAGACCCAATTATGCAGAGAAAGGCCATAGAGAGCATTATGACTCCTTACCAAAGGAATGCCAAATATTTGGTATGGAAGCATTTGGAGTTGTATGAACAGATCATGATATCATTTTGAATTAAGAATGATGAGAACTGTATGGAGTTGGTTAAATGGGCATTCTCTCCTGAGTACTGAAGCTTCATTGCAGGGCTGGAGGATCAAGATCACCATAAATGGTGCACCTACAAGTTGGCCATTTTAATATTTTTCACTCACAGAAATCCACAGGAGGCCTGCAAGGTGGCATGCGACCTTCAGTGTGGGGAAGGCCAGGTGCTTTGAGAATTTGTGCAGGATTTTAAACAAGCCTTTTCTCAGACTTCTAGGCAGGTGAATACCAATAGTAGGGAGTCCATCAATACATACTTCCATGCACTCCTGAAATACATTATGACCCAATTAATGAGAGATTTTCATGAGCGTAAGACCATGGATTGGGTGATTGAGCAGGCCACCGGGATTTATGAGGTCCAAAAGCCCTCTGAAAATGAAAATAGCCCTAAATCCCCCAAGCCATCCAACACACCTGCTGCTGCCAAGGTGGCAGAGGAAAAAAAATACACCTCCATTCAACTTAGAGATAGGGGGCCTAAAAATACTCCTTCTGCAAATAAGCAGAATGACAGACATAGGAGACCCTCGGATTCAGCCCAATTCAGTGGGAGTCAGGAAGGTTTCCCTACAAATGACCCTTCTAACCCTGCCACCTATGTAAATCCAAAATACAAAGGTACAAGACCTATACCTGGATATATATGGACTCCCCTGGCGCAATGGGGGGTTCCAATCAGGTACGTAACACCTCAGGAAACCTCCCTCCAAACATCCCTACGTAGGGAAGTCATACTCCACTTCCCAACTTGAACTTCTTTCCCAGGTACCCCATGATCCCTAATTTCCAGAATAATCCTCCTCTCTCTTCCCGCTTTCAGGACAATAGATTCCTGAAACCTAGAGAAGGGAGACCTAGGATGGAAAGTCATCAGGGAAACGTTTAATACCCAAGCTACTCCGGGAGAAGGGACAGTTACCCTTTCCGGGAGCAGCAAAGGTATGACTCAAGACCTCCTTACCAACCAGAAAATGTTTTGTAAATGGAGCAACAGGTCCAACAACTAACCCAAGACCTGGGTTGCATGCTGAGGGCTCAGTTGAACCATCAACTGGAATTTGCCACCCAGAGTATTCCAACATCTGGGTCTGAGGCCCCGGGAGAGGAAATGGCTGGATGAAGATTCTGACAACCAACAGGATCCTGAGGAGAATGCCCGGCTGGAGGAGAGATGCATAACCCGAGAGGAAGCTTAACAAAACCAAATCCCTGGAAACCTCTGAGCCTGAATATGAATTGTTTACCCCCATAAAGATGGAACCTAGAGAACAGAGGGTAAGTAGCAGAATTCAAAAGAAAACCCACTTTCTAGAGGAAGTGTGCATCATCCCTTTTGAAGGCGAAGAATCACTGGAGCATTCAGGTAAGAACATCTTCTCTTTCAGGGATGGAGGGATCCCTCCCAAGGATAAATGGGTCCCAAAATACCCTTATTTTGACTGGTTAAGTATGGAGACTGACCCAGAGCACAAAGTTCTTAAACCCAAAAAATGTCACCCAGATCACCCTGAAATCACATAGCGATCCTCCCCCTAAACACGTTCTGGAAACTGTCTCCACGAAAAGGGGGCAGCAAACAATCAGGGGAGAAAGAGGATTGCCCAACTCCATGTTTGTCTGGATACCAAATCTTGTTTACAGATTCCTGGACTCTGACAAAGAAAACTGGCCTAGATCACACAGTGTTGGAGTTCAATATAAAAAAGTTAATTGCCAAGCGGGCACATAATGCACATTTTCTTTGCCCACTTGAGTAGAGAGAAGGAAGATGTACCTCCCATCAGCGTACAGGGTCAGTGTGCATTATCAACGTTGGTGGATACTGGATCCCAAGCCACACTTCTGTCCAAAAGGCCTTCAACCAATTGAACTCAGGAAGGTGGGAGAGTCACCAAATTCCCCTCACACCTCTTCCCGGACAAATCCAAAACTTCAATGGGAATTATATTTCCGTCAAAGGGACTGTGGATCTGGAAATAGAAATTGTGCAACATAGGTTGAAACACCCAGTGACAGTTGTGACTCCTGAGGGCACACCTTGTCTATTGGGGAATGACCTCCATTGGAGGTTATCACCTATAATTGACTGTGTGAACAAGGTCGTCTACACCCAGACTAACCGTCGGATCAAACTAAAACAAAGCACAAATTGTGTGATTGAACAATGGTCGGACAAAATAGAATTCCAGCAATCAAGTCCCAGACATCGCCGTCATCTCTGTAGGAGAACAAACTGGTGATGGCAACCCCTCTCCATTCTTGAAAATCAACCTCCCTCCCAGTTTTAAGTGGCATTCCACACTGGAGGGAAATCTTGTTTCATAACACCGGTCCATTCAAACACAGGGTACTTACCTTGAGTCATACCGTACAAAGTGAATTGGTTAGTCGTAGTATAGTTTATGTGTGGTTTTGAATTTAATAGAAGTGTTGTGTTTACAACAAATGGTTTAAAAATAAATGTACTTATATTTTTCTGCCTGAAACCTTGAGTCAGTGTTTGCTTGAGTCACAGTAATTGTGGTCACTTTGTGTAATTTCTGCTACTGCTCATATACTCTTGAGATAAGCCTGGCTGCTCCGCTACTGCTACCACTTTCACATAGTAGTATAGGCTTGTACCAAAAATAAAACTTGTATTGCCACCTGTAGTCTTAATTGTGTGTAGTGGTCCCTAAGGGCACTGCACAGGATTCTGCCTAATAGACGTATTGGTGGACATGGTGGTGCCCCCACATCCCCAACCACAGGCACAGGCACTGCCCATGGGAGGGGAAAGGGCAAGTAGCGAGGCAGCCCGGACCCTGCTTGTGGCCAGATTTTTCACCTAAACTCCCACCCCTGCGGAGTACACACAGGCCTGGCCCATACCAGGTGACAATCAAGGATGACAAAGAGACAGTCAACTGTCACAACCTTACCACCCTGAGGATGTTGCCAAGGGAGTGCTACATTGTGTGCATCCCTAGCTACTTAATCATAACCAATCCTGTGTGACCAAAAGCAACACATGCAAGGT
Source organism: Ambystoma mexicanum (assembly GCF_040938575.1). Taxonomy (NCBI): domain Eukaryota; kingdom Metazoa; phylum Chordata; class Amphibia; order Caudata; family Ambystomatidae; genus Ambystoma; species Ambystoma mexicanum. The sequence goes on from NC_090937.1 coordinate 844,973,907, forward strand.
GTGTATCACACCCGCCCACAAAACAGGCCATGACAATCCCTGGTATGTCACCCAAACCCTCCCATACCACATCACCCTTGTCTGCCACACCATGACATGGCATGCAACAGCAAAAGGCCAACAGATGACTAATAATATATGAAGTGACATGTGATGAATGGAAAGTGGCCCGAGACAATGATGCCCGACATGGAATTAGATGAATTGACTGACAACAACCTCCCACACATACCAAGTCATACACAAATGCTGTACACCAGTGGTAGCTTCAACACAGCACTGAATGCCTGTTCACATGCACATTGGGCAAGGCAAAATCGCCGCTTCTACACCCGTGTGCTGTGTGTGTCTCCTGCTACACACTGCTCAGCACAGAGCACAGTGAGCAGCCATTGTGTTGGGGATACACCTTGAGCATCACATCAAAAGGACAAATTAACAAATGTTCCCATTGATGCATGTCCAGGATCCCCAAATGGTAATTGATCATGCGCTGCAGGGACACAGCGTGCCCGAGAAGGCAATATGTGTGTACCTGTGTGCATGGAAGGGTGGTTGTACGTATGGTGGAGCATTGTGCAACTTGTGTGTCAGTAGGGACATGCACTCAATATATGCATGTCAAATCAAGTGACCCTCGGTGTCCTATACACATCACATGTGAACATTGGCCATGTGTACACCCCAGCATGTCAAACCACAAAAAATACCTGACACCGGAAAAGTAAATACAACACAGGAACAGCCATTGACCAGCAGAACGCATCATGTACATGGTACCCCACAATGACATTGTCAGAGAGTGCCCAAACACTGTAGCCCAGACTTACTGTCCAACAACAAAAGGCCCTCCCCCATTTACACATCACCATGACCATCTGAAAAACTGTGTCTGGGGTATGTAGCCTTCTCCCTTTTAGTCTACCTGGCTAGAGGATCCCTCTACCCCTTACTATTCATGTTCCACCTTGCGTGTAAATAAGGTCCAGCCCCCTCAGAGGCCTCCTTGACTGGTAAAAATACCACATTTCGCAGAGAACTCCAAGGAGCCATTTCCCCAAAGCAGGTAAAAAGCCTCTCGGCACAAAGAAACCCTAGAAGAGTCTGAAGTAGATTACTCGAAGTGGAAAAAAAAAGTCCTGGCACGTGTACAAGCAAAATGATAGAACTACCAAGGTAGCACAGTTAAACAATGGTTCAACAGGAAGGGTACCTTTTTCCGGAAATAACATACAATGAGGATGCAACAACAGATGGGTAGTGTCACAGCTCCGGTCTCCAGGCACAGGAGTGGCACGAACCAACCACCCCCTCTGTGATCTGGGAGCCTGCAAGGTAAAACTTAACCAGGCCACCGAGACCGCGGTGGGGAAAGATGGTCAGGGATCAGTTGGTTGGACAGGCATTGGCATTCAGGATAACCGGAAAGAGGGGCAGGAGATGGGAGTTGGATTTGCAAGGGAAAGTAGGCAAAATACAAAATACAACTATTGACAGTAACACATACTCAATCAGAAAAAACATGTTCTACATGCACATAGTACGAAATGAGTGAAATGCAAGACAAAGAGAGAATTATCTCTGGGGTGAGTGCTGGCCTCCTGCCTGTGCACTCTCAGGTCCAGTAACAGGATCAGTTCAATGCCGCAAAGAGAGCGTGAGTTACTAACACACAACAACATTCCTGCCCCAAAGTAAGGGACTTCTCCACAAACAAACACCCTTGTCTGCTGCTATGTACGTATACGTTAGCTTGCCCCTGTGATGGTTCATACACTGTCAATGCAGTAAGGCAGGCATACATGGTCGCGCGGTAAATGGAAGACCAATGCGTCAAGAATCACACATGATAGAATGGTCCCTGGGTGACCTGCTAGATGCGTATAGCGAGGTGCGACTTCAGTACAAGTCATGTTCTGGCAGCCGTGGATTACAATAGGTAGTGCAAGTGGCAATTTGCACATGCAAATGATATGCACTGCACACAAGTCTGTGCCTCGCTGGGTGTCCCTGTGTGCTGTATGTGTTTCTGGCTCTGAACGCTACTGCGCTAATAACTCAGCTTCTATGGAGCAGGGGGGACTGGAGGATATGTGTGACGGCCCCTGCGTGTGTCCCTGACAACTTGTAAAGCTACTTGGCATTTGTCCCTCAATGCATCTTAGCTGTACTGTGCACTTCTACAACAATATCTGACCAAGCTCCCCATCAGTGGCGCTACTTAGCACGCGTGTGCAAGTGGCCTGTTGGAAGGTTGGCAGCGGTGTGGCCCCCTTGTGCTGTTCACCTTGCTTGGAGCTCCTGGAAACACGTCTGCTTCTGTTGGACGTCAGAGCACAAACCCTGTGCTACTGCTTGCGCACACATGCGCATGTCTGCACCACCGAACGTAGCCAGGTTTCTGTAGTACTTCGCCCTGTGTCTGCTGGCAAAGGTGGTCTGGAGGCTCATTGTCTGCAGAAAGGGCATAAACATATAAATAACGCTTGAAAGTTCCCTTTGTGTGTGTCTTCATGTTGGTTGTCACTGGGCCATGTTAGAGACCTACATCAGAACTCCTCCCACCATCAGTGTGACTTTGACAGGGCAAAGGGTGCAGGCTACTGTCTACAGCATGAAGTTCATCAAGCACATATACAGGAAAGAAATTAACATACATCACAATCTAGATCAATTCATGGACACATCAATCATGAACCCACCCAAATTGATCACAGACATGCCGTGGATAAAAACCCCACAATCCCCACTAGGGGTGTTAACACAAGTAGTACACCAACAGACGGGCCACAGATATGACAGTCCAAAGCCCTTGTGCAAATGTTTGTTACACCGAACCATCCTTGCGAGCCCATGAATAAGGGAAGCAGGAGGGGCCTATGTGAGTCAGGACCCCAAGCTGCAAACATATACACGAGACAAGCTTGAAGGGCCCAGCTGGAACAGACAGTGGATGCTTTCAAATACCACAAAGCACCACACCGTCACATGAATGCACAAAAGACAAGCAATTTTAAACTATATTAACTAATTATGCTAACTATAAAAAACCTACATTACCTAATTAAACTAACTATCAAAAACCATACTAACTAACTAAACTAAGAAGAAAAATCAAGAATGGCCACATTCGACCTGGGGGGGGCACCTAGGAGGGGGGAGGTACAGGGTGCACCTCAACACCCGCATGCGATGATGTTGAGACAAAAAAAAAAATCCTCCATGTGCTCAACGCCTGCACAGCTCGACCTGTGTGGGAGATATCTTGTCGTCCGAATCACCCTCTGGCTGAAAAGGTTGACGTGGCACAGTACCCTGACCACGCCTAGGCGCAGCTTGCCCCTCGTCGGCAGCAAGTCTGCGGGATGGGTGAGCCTGGTTCTGTATGGCGATGACACATAGGTCAGCATGTAGAACCTCATGTGATATGCGTGCTTCCTCTTGCAAGGTAGCACGTGTAACACAGAGTTCTTCCTGCATGGCCTGGCTGGACAACTGGTATACCTCCCGGCAAGCACGTAGCTCAGCCGAGATGGTACTCTTTAGCTGCTCCAACCTCTCTTCTGACCGCTTCCTCTGGGACATCAAAAACACACCCAGAGTAGATCTGAGGGAATCATACTCAACCCTCATGGCATCCATGTGTGCCTGTGCCTGAGCAGCAATTGCTTGACGCAAAGACACCATTTCAGCCCAGCGTGTCCTATCCGAGGCTGCCATGCCGAGCCTGAGTGAGCGGGCCGTGGACTGTGCCGCCCGCTGCTGCAGTTCCACCTGCCTAGCAGGGGGTAGCATGGATTGGGCCACACGCTCCATGTTCTCAGCGATGTTATCAATTGCTGCCCCCTGGTTTTCTGAATTGGCAACCATGGCTTGCTCCCACTCAGTATGCCCCAGTGGCGCACGGCCACCGCTTTGCTGGGCTTGACACCTGCGGGGCCCAAGGAGTCGACATCCTAGTTGGGTTGGCACTGCTCGTGGCTGCAGGACTACATTGCTCCGTCGACCTGATGCCCCAGGCACATCAGCAAATTGAGTGGAGGGTGACCCTGCGTCCCAATCCACCACAGGCAGAGGTCCCACCACCGTCTGGCCCCTCAGTGCAGGTGTCGTGGACAGAGGAGCATCCACATCAGAATCACTCAGCCCTGACGAATGTACCCGATGCACATCCAACTCGACATTGTCGTCAGAGTGATCATCCGAGCGAGACTCATTGCCAGCCCTAGACAAGATGGTCTGGAACACAAGTGGGTTGTCGTGGCCTACCACCCCACGACCCCCACTTGTGCTGGATTGCTGGTGTGATAGCAACCCTGTGTCTGGCATGACAACCCCATCCTCTGGCTCCATTGCGTCATCATCTGGAAAGGGGAGAAAAGATGAACATTAGTACACATGTCAGAAGCACATGAAACACACACACATAGACATCACATACACAGCCAACACATGAAGCAGACATGTCACACACAAATGAGAACCTGACATGCATCCAGTGGCCTTGATATGCAAACACATCCCAAAAGCAGTAATGGATGTGTGTAAATAGCAAAGCCTACACTATTACAAAATGTACTATGTGAACTCCATCAGACACCACCTCTGTAAGGCACATGTCACAGGCAGAAAAGACTGATGGCAAATAAGAGATGCAATACACCATACACATGCCTGAACTGCAAATTGACCACTGCTGCAAGTGAATCCAAACACACAATGACACAGGTAAAATGCATGTAGCCATGCATCAATGAAGCATCATCATCAAAATAGCTACATCCATCTGCAGCTCGCCCCGTACCGGGTGGCATGGACCATCTAGAAATAGTGAATGTCACAAGCAAAGCAAGGGCCTGCAACCAGGCATGAGGGATCATAACGCTCTGTACCGTCCGAGCTGCAGGACATGAGGCCTCCACAACACCCGTCAGGGCCTGCTTGTCCACATTGGGCTATGAATGTGCCCTATTACACCATTCCCTGTGGAAATGTACACGCCCAGGACCCACCATAGTAGCTAAGTGGGCCTGGGCATACACATACTGCACAACAATGAACCTTCAGGATCATACCAGTTCCACATAACGTGCGCAATGCCGAAATCTCACCAGCATAAACGTCTATCAACCACATATTAGTCAGTCAACAATAAAGCTGCGGAAGACAAATGTGTAAATGGACACTTTCACAAATACATAAGTGAGTACTCGCAATGTTGCACCACATAGCGTTGAAGCTGCTTGCATATGAATATGTGGAAGCGTTCAAAAACACACATTTCCCCATATACCTGTATTGTGAACATGACCAGCATCCAATACACCAAAGCAAGCAGCTATAACGCTGCTTGCTTAGATGTATGTGGAAGTGCACACATGCACAAGTGAAGGATGCTCCATAGTCATCACAACCCAATTGGCAGGCTACATCCAATCAGTGCCCTATGCCAGTTGCTATAGGCCACAGATTGACCAATAAACCAATCTAAACAACCACTAGGTAGTTCTAACAATGAGTACATGTGTCACAGGATGCACCTGTGCCTGTCGCATACATGAGAGAGAAGGGATGAAAAACAGTCCATACATGTCAGGTGACTTTGACATAGCATCAGTGAGTAGTCATGTAGAAGGGTGTAACCCTGCTCAGAAGTGGGTTGATGCAGTGCAGAACAAGTGTACGTGCCCCACTATCTACATGAACAAGTACATTATAAAGTCTACCAATACACGTGTAGGCAGTGCAAGGGCAACTTCAGGCATCACGTGCAATGTGCATGCAATTGGTTGCATGGTTACAGGCAAACCCCCCACCCACCTGAGTGAAAATGCAGGAAGGCATTGCATGGCAGCGAAAGTGTGGCCAGAGACCTGTGTATTGCCAGCCAGTGTTGACTTGCATCAATTGCATCATCAGAGTCAACTGACAACACAGCAGATGATGATGGGACAGTAAGCAGGACACATGATGAACCCTCAGTAGTACACCCATGTGTGCAGAAGCCACTACACCAGTTGAACAGAGTCAGTGGGCCAGAAACAGGGTGTGGCCTGTGCCCCACACAGACTGTGACACCCTAAACCTGTGTGTAATGCTGGCCTGAGCCAGAGTGGGCATGGAATTGTTGATCAAATGCCATGAAATGTAGGTCAGCCTGGACACGTACTACTATGATAATCCGGTCAAGGACACATAGGGGCATGCATGGAATGCACATGGAGCATCAATAGGCACTCATGTCCCTGCCGAGAATCTGCCATCTGCACAGTCCAAGTGAGACACCCTGCATCAAGGACAGAGGATGTACCCCACTGCATGTGTCGGGCAGGTTGGCTGGTGGAAGTTTGCATGAACACCGGAGCCTTGAAATGGCCATTGCAGTATGCCCACATGATGCACACCAGTGCCATGGTGAAATGGTGGTGCAGGGTGGGGGAGGGGCAAGGGAGCATGCCTACTTGGAGTACCCGCATGCAGGCTGAACACACATGCACGTCAGTCATGCAATAACATAGGCCCAGTGCTCAGAGGAAAGACACCCCAGTATACATGCAGAAGGGCCAGTGAGCTGGAACATGGACCGGAGGGGCAGCCGGGTGACTAGCATTTGAGTAGGGTGCAAGTGTGGTGATGAGGACAGTCCCTGTCTGCTCTACATGTCCACTATCCTGCACAGCAGGCACACATCAGTGAAGCATTGCATGACTTGCACATGAGAACCATGTACACATGACATGTAGTGGCAGTCAAGCACAACACATCACACAAGCAAAACACACATGGCCTTGACAAACACACGACAAGACTCACTGGACGGGGCATCAAAGTCCAGCATCTCTCCCACTCCTTCGACCATTCCTGTTGGGATGAACTCTGCAACGACTGACTCATGCGGTGTGAGGTCTTCCTCCTCAGGTGGTGGCCCACTGCCAGTCACCAGAGTCATGTTGTAATTAGAGTCACGCTTCGCCTTAGTGCTGCGTTTGAGGTTAACCCAACGCTTTTTGCACTCTTGAGCTGTGCGCACCTCATGGCCGAATGCACTCACATGAACTGCAAGTTGCTTCCAGTGGATATTACGATGGGCAGCCGTAGTTTGACAATTCGGCCCCAATAGCATGTCACGGTTGTGTTCCCGCACATAGTCCACAAGGAAGTCCAGTTCCTGCATGCAGAAAGGCTTCTTCCTTGACGTGCCAGAGGCCGTAGCTGTGTCTGGGGTCCCAGCCTGTACTGCAGGTGCAACCTTCCTCCTCTTGGACGCTGGTCCCGACCCTGGCTGGCAAATGCCGCCCTGATCAGTATGGGCAGTGGCACTGGTGGAATGAGCTGAGGGAGTGGCAGGTGGAACATGGGTGGAAGCCCTGACTTGCATCAGTGGCTGCTGAGTGCCCTGGAATGGATTCTGCGCAGCAACATCCGCTGTGCCAGGGTCATTGACCAGGACTGTTCTGATTGGTAGACTCACAACGGGGGTGGTGTCGGCTGCATCTGCCCATGCACTTGCCAACACCCGGCTGGTCGGGCAGCAGATGACATTACTGCCCCAGGGACATGTACCCCGGTCAGGGCAGCCCTGCGTGCACCTACGGTGTGCCTTCTGACCTCCTGCAAATCTTCCATGGACTCTTCAAGTGCCAACGCTGCCAGCGCTGGTAGACCCTTAGCATGGGTGGTGGTGTCCACAGCTGCACCTGCAGCCACCACTACCCTTGGGCCCATGGCAGTCGATGAAACGGACTGCCGGGTCACATGGGCACCAGTGCCAGATGCAAGAACTGCATCTCCCGGAGCCGCAGGGGTGGTGGAATGACTGCACCAAGACGTGGCACAACATTGTGCTGAACTGGTGCACCCCTGCCTCTTCCCCCTCTGCAACCACCCTGGACACCCTGGAGTCCCCCTACTCCCTGGTCAACCCGGCCACATCTCTGACCACGCCCGCCAAGTGGAGTACGCCCAGCTGAGGCGCCCTTCACATTTCGTGGCCTCCCAGCCATGGCACATATGGAGTAGTGCCGGCAGAGATGTAGTGGTGACAATGGGAGGTGTACACTACAATTGTCCTGGGACATTGGGGTGAAAGGGGTGGGATACAAGATGTTAACAGCACCCCTGCACCTGCAAGGCTGTATGTGACTCTGGTTATAAAGTGACGGGTCACGCAACGCTCAGGCACCCCAAAACTGCAGTAAATCCGTGCACGCAACCCCCGGTAGCCCACGTGTGTGGAATTGACCTCCTGCAGTACGCGGGGGCACCCAGCGACACGTAAAACATATACGCGTGGGACACGCAGGCTACTATGACCTCAAAAACGGGTAGTGATACACAGGGGCACCCGAAGTGGGAAAAATAGCATGCGCGACTCACCGTCAGACCAGCATGATAATGAAAAACACACATTGCCAATACCCCTGCCAAAAGAAGAGATACGTCCTTGATCCGCTGTGAAGTTGTGATGGCGAATGAAACAACATGAAGTAGCAACACACAGGTCGGTCTCCACGAAAGGCACGTACAGTGAACTGCTGGCCCCGCTCACCTTTAATCCATGCTGAGGGAAACGCCCATGCGCGTCACGTCACTTACACGCTTAGGCCCTTTCCTTGGATTACACGCATTAACACGCAGACGTGCTGTTTTTTCACGTGCTGAATCACTATACACCCGTCACGATGGAAACGCCCGTGCGTGTAACGTCACAGACACGCTTACGCGCTGAGGGCCTTTCCTTGAATTACACACTGACGTGCAGTTTTTTCACGTGCCAAATCACTCTGTATCAAGCTGGCCACACGACAACACACGGAAGACCACGCTCCTGCCCAGAAGGCCATTTCCCTGCCCCTCAGAGCCCCGAGCACACTCCCACCTGGCATCTGCTGCTGCCTGCCTGCTGGCCACGTGCCCTGCTGTTTGGTGCCTGCACGTCAGCCATCTGCAGGGGTCCAGTTGCTGTGACCACCCCTGCTGGAACAGAAGACTCTCGACTGGGATTCCATCGCTCCACAGCCCAGCCGCAGGACCCAGTTGCCCACCCACACCTGCCTCGAGGGTTGCCATGTCCGGCACAACACCATCTGGCACCAGTGGCAACCACCCAGCAGAGAGGCAGAGGGCTGCCAGCTTCAGTGCCAATGAAGTTGGCATCCTGGTGGAGCAAGTCCTGGCGCCGTATGATGCCCTCTTTGGAAGTTCACGGGCCAACAATGAAGGACGGAAGAGGATATGGATGGACATTGTGGCTGCCATCAATGTGGAGGGGGTGGCAGGCCACGACAGTCAACACGTCCGGAAGTGCTGGGAGGACTTCAGGTCCTGGACCCTCAACAAGGCCCGGTGCCTCTTGAAGGCAGCGGATGCTGAGGGGTGCCGGGTCCGCCTTACCAACAATCAGATGAGGGTCCTGGAACGTATACGCCCAGCGCTCCACCTCCAGGTCCTTAAGAGACAGACCCATCCGAAGTTGAGCGGTAAGTGTACATTACATCACATTACATTACATTTGTTAAGCGCACTATTGACCCTTAGGCATAAAGGCACTGACAAACAAAAAGACATATAGCACAAAAGAGGGCAGGCTTAGAGATGAAAGATCATAAAACTCCTCAGCAGGTTATTCCACTATCCCCTTTTTGGAAACATCCTTATGATCCCAAGATCAGACAAATAAATATGTCTTCAGTTCCTTCTTGAACGATGCAAGAGAGGAGTGACTCCTCAAACTTGAAGGAAGGTTGTTCCAGAGCGAAGGGGGCCCTCTCCTAAAATGCTCCCTTTTCCGCCTTCGTTGTTTTACATCTTGGCTGTATAATTTGATTAGATAAATCAGATCTCAAAGAACGTACATTACTCTTAGAAATTATGTACTGCTGTAAATACTGAGGCATTACTTGAAGCCAGCATTTGAAAACAATAACCAGTACTCTAAAATGAATCCTGGCTTCAATAGATAGACAGTGTAGAGAGCGTCTGGCCACCGTTACATGGCTATGCCTTGGAAGTCTAAGAACCACTCTAACCGCCCAATTCTGGGCTACCTGCAGTCTATGCCGCTCTTTTTGATTAATGCCCAGCAGGAGGCTGCAACTATAGTCCAATTTGGCACCTATAATTGCCCTGGCTATGGTCTCCGCACTTTCCTGCGAAATCATGGGCCTCAGATGAGCCAAAAGTCTGATATAATAGACTAGCCCTGCCACCATTGATGAAACATGGGCTTTCATGCTTAATGTCGAGTCCAAGATCACTCCTAAAATGTTTGTCTTAGATAAAGGAGTAATAATGTCCTCCCCCAATTTGAAGGAGCTGTAATCTTGACTTAACTTGCCAATCGCTTTGGAACTGCCGACTATCAGCAGCTCGGTCTTACTGCGATTAAGAGCTAGAAAATTATTCACCATCCATTTTTCAATAAGTGCAAAAACTCTATTCACCTACGCCTCATCCTTTTTGTGGTGTCCCGACAACTTAATAACACATTGAGTGTCGTCTGCATAATTAGAGAACACGACCCCCTCCTCCTGTAGCATAAAGAAGAAAGGGGCCATGAACAAATTGTACAGGCAAGGGGACAAACTTGCCTCTTGTCGATCCCCATAAAGAACAGAAAGTGGGTCAGCTTCAGCAGTAGCCGAGCAGACTCTACTTGTTCTGTTCTCCAAAAAAGAGGCGATCCACAGGGCTGCTGACTCTGAGAGATTAGCCACCTCCTGCAGCCTTGTAATTACGATAGAGTGCTTAACCAAATCAAAGGCCGCAGACTGATCTAATGAGATTATCAGAGATAGTCTGCTTTTATCCATGTCCCTCATTAATTTTTGATTTCAATTCCAATAGTGAAGTTTCCGTCCTATATTTCTTCCTAAATCCCGACTGATTGGGATGGAGGATGTAATGCAGGTCTAAGTGCTCTGCAAGTTGACTGTAAGCCACTCTGTCCAGAAGGTAAGAAGGGTGTGTTGGAAATAGGCCAAAAATTTAAAGGATTATCCATTGGCAGTCCCATTTTTTTTAGAATAGGGGTAACCATAGTTGCTTTTAATTCGTTAGGTACACTACTTCCCTTAATGGAGGCATTTATAAAATTACAGATGGCATTGATGAGCTGCAGAGGACATGTTTTATAATCATAGAAGAGCAAGCATCGCCTCTGCATTGCAATGGTTTCATATGCTCTATGATTTTTAACAACTCACTTTCTGTGATTGAATGAAAATTAAACTGGGGGACTGACGGGTCACGCGTAAAACCATCAGTACCAGCCTCGCCAGTATCGATGGTTAATTCCCTTTTTTCAAGCATGGATTCCCTAATTTTGTGAAGTTTATTATATAAACATTTTTGAATCTGTTGACACCATTCCACATCAGTTTTAACTAGGGAATCGGGAGAGACTGGAGTAGTTTCCTGTTCCTTTAATATCTTAAAGATTTCCCTTGTGTTGGATTTAGATTTGCTTATCCGGCCGTTATGGAAGTCTTTTTTTGCTTCCAAAATCGACTTTTTATATCCACACACAGAGTTCTTATACTTAACAAATAACTCTGAGTGATGCTCCTTTTTCCAGGCAAAGTAAGCTTTACTAACCTCAACTTGCGTCCAATCATGCGTACTGATTGGACGCTGTGCATGTTGAGGTGTGCCAGGAGTGTGCAGGTTGGACATATGTCTTGGTAGGCCCATGCATGGATGTGTATGTACAGGGACATGAGCCTGCCTCATGTGAGTCCTGTCATGTGTGAGGCACATCAATGGTGTATGTGTTGAAATGCATGGTGGCCGAATGCATGTGTGGGTGCACACATGTTTACATTTCTGTGTATGTACTGTGGCATGGTTGTGGTTTCACACATGGATGCTGGTTCCACCTTCATGTATCTGCACTATGTACATGTGCATGTGTGTGTATTTGACAAGTGTGCGACTGTGATACACCATGGATGCATGTGACACTGACATGTAGGAGGCTGATTGGCAGATGTGACATGGATGGCGATTATATCACTGCAACAGGTGGTGGAGATGTACAGGTGCATGTATGTCTGGTGGCGTGTGTGCATGTGTTCTGCACTCCCCGTGTTGCATGTGACGTAAGGCTAACCTTCGGATGCTCATGCTGTTGTATGTGCATGGATGGTGCTGCCTGCTGCAACATTCCTGTTGATTTGCGCATGTGTGTGAGTTCAAATGATATTTGTGTACGGGAGTTTGATGCCATGTGGGAAGTTTGACACTGCCACTCACGTACAACTGTCATCTGTGTATCACACCATTGTACAGTGCCCTGATGCCTGTGTTCTATCTCTCCCTGTCTGCAGTGTCAACTGATGAAGAGCGCAGAGACGTGGCTGTGGAGCACAGCAGCAGGGATCGCACAGCCAGCCGGAGATGCAAGGCCCAGCTCCCCTCCCGGGTTGTCATCTCGTCGGGGAGTGAGGAGTCTGGTGCTGCGTCCGTGGCCGCAGCTGCCGAGGGTAGGTCCAAGAGGTGGAGGTCGGAGGTGGACTCCTCGGCAGCAGAAGGGGCAGCTGAGACACCACACGGTCCGATGGAGGAATATGGCATGGAGTCATCCAGGTTGGTAGTGAGTTTGGTTGAGGAGGAGGCCATGGAAGGGCCACACACGGGGTCTGGAGGGGGGGATTCCCCTGATGCTAGTGGTGCAGTCCAGGGGCAGGGACAGGAGGCAGCACAGGCCGCTGCGGAGGTGCCTGTGTGTAATCCTTTCCCTGATCCTGTGACTGCATCATCCCGCACCAGCAGGGATGCCTTCGTTCAGACCCGTTTGCAGTGAGGGGATGCGTGAACAACAACTGGCCTTCCTCTCCCTGCGGACGTGGCAATCCGGGACTGTGTTGAGCCTGTCCTGGCTGGGGTGGCGCTGCATCAACGGGGCATCCGGGATGACGTGCAGGGTTTTCGTGAATACTCTGCATGTTATTTGGGATGCCTCATTGACCGCGTCGACCTACTAGGACGGGTCACCAGTGCTGGGTTCCTACGTCTGCTGGACTTTGTACCGACCCCCTCCTCAACTGAACCCCCTATGCGCCAGTCGTCCACCGGGCCATCTTCCAGCCCAAGTATCACCTGGGTACCCTGTGGAGCTGCCTCTGACCCAGCGGCCAGGCTGGTGCAGGACACATCCCTGCCACAGTCGGGAGTCGGAGGACCAGCAGGGGTGGACACCCCAACAACTGGACCCCAGCAGTAGGAGGACGTGCAGGCATCAAGTGACAGGGCACATGCACGGCAGCAGCAGGCTCAAGGTGGGAGCGATGATGGCTCGGGCCATCAACATCAGAGGGGCAGGCATCGGCCGCAGGGCAGGAGGACCCTGGATTGGATGTCTTCCGTGTGGCAGCGGTTGGGCCAGCAAATAGATGCGGAGCGGCGGCGGGCAGAAGAGGCACGGCTCACTATGTCAGGGCAGAGTACTCCATGTGCAGGGCGCTGAGGTGGGCTGAGTGCCTCGAGGAAATTCGCAGGGAGTTGGAGGTGGATATGGCATTATCCCTGCGAAACCTCTGGGCCATGGAACAGGCCCACCTCCAGGACGTAGAACAGGAGTTCGATTATGCCCTGGCCCGGGAAATCAACAAGTGAGCCGGAGGACTTGCCCACCGCTATTTTATATAGTTAATTAGTGTTAGGTTTCCTTTATATTTTCCTTTCATTTGGGGCGCATGGACTATGCCCCACCTTTTTGTACATAGTTATTTATTAGGTAGGGTTTTGTGTAGGTTTCATTTGGATTGTTGGTCTCATGGACCCTGGATTTGGAAATTGTATATAGTTGAAGACTGGATTGGACTTCATTTTTTAAATTGTTTACCATGGAGCAATGGATTTATTTTTTCATTTGGATTTTGTTTGATGGACAAACCCTTTGGAGACATTTTCATTTGGATTTATTTTGATGCAGCATCCATCTACTTTATTTCATTTATTTTGGACATGCAGCCTTTTGTTTATTATTTCTATTATTGTGTGATTTTCTTTCAGTCTCTTGGTTTTATTTTTAATACATTTTGGTTTCATACTTCATTTGTGTGGTATTCTCTCATTGGTTTCATGCATGTCACAATGTGGGTTTTCTCATTCACTTGCACCCATTGTGTGTGTGACGGACATGTATTGATGTGCATACTGGCCATTTGGGATGTATCATGTAATGCGGATTTCAATGTGGGGTGGATGGAATACTTGGTTGGGTGTTTGGACTGGGGTGGCATGGGGTGGGATTTGTGTGGCCATAAGGGCCATGTGTGTAGATCGTGATGATGTGTTGGGAGGACCTGAGTCTGGGCCTGCTGGCAGGTGCCAGTCAATGCTGGGTGGGTGTGGGTGCAGGGGGACTCGAGTCAGGGCCTGCTGCCAGGTGCCCGTCAATGCTGGGTGGGTGGGGTACAGGCTTACATGAGTCGGGGCCTGCTGGCAGGTGCCCGTCAATGCTGGGTGGGTGAAGGTGCAGGGGGACATGAGTCGGGCCTGCTGCCAGGTGCCCGTCAATGCTGGGTGGGTGGGAGTGCAGGGGGACATGAGTCGGGGCCTGCTGCCCGTTAATGTTGGGTAGATGGGGGTGCAGGGGGACATGAGTCAGAGCCTGCTACCAGGTGCCCGTCAATGCCTGGTAGGTGGGGGTGCAGGGGGACATGAGTCGGGGCCTGCTGGCAGGTGCTTGTCAAGGCTGGGTGGGTGGGGGTGCAGGGGGAATTGAGTCAGGGCCTGCTGCCAGGTGCCTGTCACTGGGTGTGGGTGGATGGGTTGGGGACATGAGTCGGGGCTCACAAGTGTGCTCACAAGTGCATGGTGCCATGTGGGCTGACTGCAGGGCATGGTGAGGGTTGTAGGGTAGTCCCCTGTGGTTTTGGCTACCTGCAGGGCATGGGGAGGGGGGAAACTGCACACCCGGAAGGGCACACAATGCCAAATCGCGTGTAAAACTCCCCACGCACCCTTCCAAATACACGTACCCCTCTCACGCTAGCGAAATTGCAAGTAAAACTCGCACAGGGCCTATTGCGTCTAAAACTACCCATGTAACCCACAAATACACGTACCCTGCTCGCACAGGGCCTATTGCGTGTGAAACTCCCCGCGTACCCCACAAATACACGTACCCCGCTCACACAGGTTCTATCGCATGTGAAACTCCCCATGTAACCCACAAATACACGTACCCCACTCGCATAGTGCCTATTGCGTGTGAAACTCCCTGTGTAACCCACAAATACACGTACCCCACTCGCACAGGGCATATCATGTGTGAAACTCCCCGCGTACCCCACAAATACACGTACCCCTTGCACGCTACTGAAATTGTGTGGGAATATTCCCCCCTCTGGTGTGGGCTGCCTGTGGGGCATGCTTCGGGGGGATGGGCTGCCTGCGGGGTATGGGGAGGGTGGATGGGCTGCATGCATGTATTCTGAGGGGTGCGCAGGGAGTTTGACATGTGATTTCGCTAGCGCAAGAGGGGTACGTGTATTCTGAGGGGTGTGCTGGGAGTTTTACACGCGATTTCGCTAGTGCATGAGGGGTACGTGTATTTGGAGGGGTGCGCAGGGAGTTTTACACATGTTTTCGTGGTTGGGGGCTGTATGCTGGTCCACTGGCCTTTGCGCCATGTACTGGATTTGTGCGCTGTTCATGGTGCACGGGGCGGGGTTGGGGGTGTAACTGGCACTGCTGCAGGGTCACTGAGCCACTCGGCACCACGGCTGGTTATGGATGTTAAAATCCCTGAATACCATGTGCGCTGAAATGGGTTTTGGCGCACGTGGCTGGCGCAGACTGCTGCACGCACACACTGTGCGCCAGCCGCGTGCACCCCTTGTGCGCCGAATTCGATTAATTTCCCCCTAAGAGCGTTATGCGATAGGGGCCAGATGTTGCCAGGGGGAGGGGAAGTGCCACCACTGGCAGCAGCAAATGTCACGCCCCCACCGAGTGACGCAGGAGAATCGGTGCCAGCAACGCCAGCACCGTCACAGTCAGCGCCAATACCAAGAGGGCAAGAGCAGGAGTGGCAATCGGGAGAGTTTCTGTTCCATTTAAATGGTAAGCCTGTGAAAATAATACGACCAACAACTCCAGACAACCAGCATGGGGAAGGACAAGAAGAAAGGGAGCAGGAAGAAGTAGTAGATGGGGTATGGAGCGATTAGATGAATATGAAGAAGGGGTAGCGCCGGTGGGATCCCCGCTGCCATTCCATTTCGATGAGCTAGATGAAAGGGTGCCACCAAGATGGCCGGGCAGGTTTAGACAACGAGTAGGAAACATGCTGGTGAGTAAGACAAAGAATGGGACGGTAAGTAAGACAGGAAGAAAGCACAAACTACAAATGCCACTGATACACAAAGGGGCGGGAAGGCCGCACTACATCCCATGGGACAAATGGATGAGAACAACCTGTTGAAACTTCTGCCCCCACTCTCAGGCTTGGGTGGGGAAATGGATACACGCATTCGAAAAGAACACAGCAGGAGTCCCATTGGCAATAGGGCATGTAAAAGACGCAGTGTGGGTGAAGGCGGGGTTCCCGGGAGTGGCAATGAGCTGTGACCGCCATGATGGATCGCCATTTAATAACGTTAGAGCACAGGTATGGGATGCATTGCGATGAACGTTTCCAGATTTATACTTAGTGATGCAGTGCATGATGGGAGAGGAGGAGGAGCCTATGCAATTCATTCTCCCAGTGCAAGACCTGTGGAAAAGTGAAACGGGTACGGCGTGGGATCAATCCACCGCCTTGTTCTATTTCAAAATCAAAAAAGGGCTCCCGAAGGAGGTACAGAAGGCCTTGGATAAAATAGCTGGAATAGAAGCCAAGGGCTGGCCTGAGATTCAAAGCATAATTGTGCACCATTGTAGGAGGATCAAAGAAAGAGAAAAGGAGATAGCACAGAAAAGGTTGGCAGACAAAGCAAAGTTAGAACAGAATAAATTAGTGAAGGTTGCAGTGCTGAACGCAGCAACATCAACTGATAGAAGCAGTAAAGGGGATGACGGAGCAGGAAACGTACCAGCCAGAATGCCCGCAACATGGGCTGCAGGAGGACAAGAACAGTGGGACGGAGAAGAACAATACCGAGGGCCCCAATGGCAAGGGAGACCAACAAGAGGATGAGGTGAGTACAGGGGACCAAGAGGGGGATTCAGCGACATGGGGAACAGAGGGTCTGCTGGGCCTGGGATGAGAGGAGGACCACAAGGTTCATGTTGGAACTGTGGGAGGTGGGGGCACTATTCAAGAGATTGTAGTATGCGACCCATGGGTTACTTTCAAGGACAGCCCCCTATGAGAAATGAACAGCAGTACGGACATCCAAACCCGGGTAGTCCCTACGGGTTACCTATGGGAGGGGGTGGGCAAAATGAGCAATATTACAATGAGCCTCAGATGCAGCAAAGACAGCTACCCCAGAAATAACAGCCACAACAGAGGGGACTGCAACAGCCTATGGCCAGACAAAATACAGTAGGGAATGAGAACAATAACATTTTTGCGACATCAGCTAATGGTGCACCTGCACCTTTTCGCAGCGCAGTGGTGGTAGGAGATAATGTTTTCTCAGTGCCAGGAACTGAGACGTATGCTGATTAGGACAGCCCACAGAGAGCACTTGCGTGTCCAGTCCTATCCACTACCCTACGTGCAGAAGAGGAACCACTAGAGGGAGCAGAGATAGGTAACAAGCAGTTTATCTTCATGGTAGACTCAGGAGCAGAAAAATCATTTCTCATGGAAGGGCGGTTTCCGCTCTCGGGAAGAAATTTTTAAACGCAGGGGTACTCTGGGGCTATTTTAAAAGTTCCTTACACAAAAGATCTTGACATAACAGTAGGGGAAAAACAGTGCGTGCACCCTTACTGTATCACGAAGACGCTCCAATCGAGCGGGGAATAGTGTGTTGAACCCCAGGAGTGTGCCCCGTACGAGCAATGTTAATGATCAGCACTATGAAAAACGAAGTTGCAGTAAGAGGGGTGCCCATCGACATGGATATGTTCATTTACGGCATCAGAGTGTTAGCTTGAGTGGTGCCATAAATAACAAGAAAGGAATGGAGGGTCCCCTCAGACTTTATCTTTCGTCCAATTGTATATACAGACCTTGTGCCAGGAACCATTTTGTCTATTGATCTAGAAGGGGTTCAGGTCTCGGACAAATGTATCGCAGTGATAGGACTGGACACACATGGATGCGAGTGGAGAACAGTAATATGCATAGACCCTAACATAATGTTGCGCAATTTAACTGATGAAGAGCTGTTCACGGATAGTGAGAGTGATGGGGAAATAATAATGGAAATAAGTGTACCATGTGACATCATGATCCAATCCAGGGAGATACACAATCCACTCATTGCTAGTGTCAACGTACCGCCCACCATATTTGAGAAAGACATGGAAAGGGTCCTGCCTGAGATTTGGAACACAGGTCCCCATGATGTAGGATTATTGCATGAAGTGACCCCCATTAAAATAGAATTGAAGCCAGGTGCCATACCCCCAACGGTTAAGCAGTACCCACTATCAAAGGAGCCTGAAGAAGGGATCAGAGAAACAATAAGTGCTCTACTAAAACAAGGAATAATAGTACCATCCAACTTCCCATGTAACACAGTGATTTTTCCGATCAAAATAGCAAAAGGAGGGGCGTGGAGAATGATACAAGATCTCCGCCCACTCAATGACGTCATCCAGAAAGAGTTCCCATTAGTGCCTAACCCACCATCAATACTGTGCAGCATACCCAAAGAGGCCACATGCTTTACGGTGGAGGACCTGAAAAACGCTTTATTTTCAATCCCACTCGACCCAAGCTCTCAGTGCGTCGCGGCATTCACACTAGGGGGAAACAGATACGAACATTGCAGGATAGCGCAGGGATATTGTGAAAGCCCCAGCATTTTCAATAGGATCTTACACGAAGATCATGGAAATATTGATGTAGAGAGCACGATAATACAGTACGTAGATGATTTGCTCATCTGCAGCAAAAGCGAAGAACAGTGTAGAGCAGATTCTGTAACACTGTTGAATTTGCTAGCTACAAAAGGATACTAGGTAGACATAGGAAAATTGCAATACTGCCTAGCTGAAGTTCTGTACCTAGGGCAACTAATATCTAAAGATGGCAAAAGAATACTTTCTGACAGAGCAGCTGCCATACGCCGCATGATAATACCAAAAACAGTAAAAGACATGCAAAAGTTTCTCTGCATTTGTATTTACTGCTGCACATGGATACTCGATTACGCGGCATACACACGCCCACTGCTGTAAGCACTAAAAGAGACCCAAAAGAATAATGCCCCAATGAAATGGACAAATGAGATGATGATGCAGCACTTCAAGTTACAAGACCTAATCGCACACGCACCAGTTCTTGCGAATCCAGATGATGACAGGGAATTTTACCTATTTTCACACTGCAATGGCACATTAATGACTACAGTATTGACACAGAAAATGCCACTAGGTCACAAGCCATTGGCCTACTACAGCGGAACGCTGGACGCGGTAATGCAAGGCCACTTTGCATGCAAACAAGCTCTCGCTTTAGCAGCCTTTGCCATTGAAAAAAGTGCCACAATTGTAATGCGTTGCTCAGTGACGCAGTACGCAGAGCATTCACTCTTTGCGATTTTAGAAAGATCCAAATCTACATTGACAACACAGAGGGCAACATCCTACGAAATAATAATATCCAGCCCAAATGTACATGTGGTCAGATGTAAAAGAGTAAACCCAGCCACATTCATTACTGAACCATGCACTGTAGAAGACATGCAGGAACACAACTGCGCTACATACGAGGGAGAGGAAGATGATATCCCTAAAGCAAGTGAGAATGCATTACAGGAAGGGGAAATATACTTCATAGATGGGTCAGCATCCATAGACACTGAAACAGGGGAAAAACACGTGGGGATGGCAGTGGTAAGAATGGAAGAAGAGAACTATGAAATAATTGTCCAAAAACGCCTCAGTTTTCATTACTCCGCACAAGCGGCGGAATTAATGGCATTAATTGAAGCGATGCATACAGCAAAAGGATGTGCAGTAACTATATATTCAGATTCAGCATATGCCACAACAACAGTACATTCAGGATTATCACAATGGGACGAAGAGGGTTTCGAAGGGCAGATGGGTCGCCAGTGCAACATGCTGCATTACTAAATGAACTAAAAGAAGCATTAGAGGAACCTTCAGTAGTGGCAGTGGTGAAATGCCAAGACCATACTAACAACACAGAAACAATCTCATTGGGAAACGCGGCCGCAGACGCAGCAGCGAAAGACGCCTTGTATTTCAATGTACCCCCAACAATTCAATGCATAGTCAAAACACCCAACGCACAACCATCATAAGAAGGGTATAGCAACACACCAATAACACAAGCAATAGAGTTACAGAGAAGAGCAACAATAGAAGAGCAAGAGTTGTGGGCCAAACGAGAGTGCAAACAATCACCAACAGATCTGATCTGGAGACAGGAAGTGACTGGGAAGGTAGTGATGCCAGGGGAGCTATTAGAAGTAGCATTCCAGCAGCTGCATTTCCCGGTCCATGTAGCGAAACAACATATCGCGGCAGACATACAAGATCATTGGTTCGCTCCCAACCTGTACGAACATTTGTCAAAATTTACCATAGAATGCACCACATGCCAAACATACAGTTCAGGGATGACCCTACGAACATTGCGAGGAACTTTACTGCATCCTGTGGGGCCCTTTAGAGAGCTCCACATCGACTATGTGGACATGGGGGAGAGATGCAATGGGGCAAGATACTTAATTGTGGTGGTATGTCCCTTCTCAAGGTGGGTGGAAGCAGGACCGTGTCCCCACCGGGACGCAAAGTGTGTTGCAAAGTTGCAAAGTTTTTGGTACGGGAGGTATTCTCAAGGTGGGGAATTTGTGATGTGATAAGATCTGACAATGGCACACATATTGTGAATGCAACACACTTAAGAAAAATTGGGTATATTGCCTGCCCCTAGCACTGTTCCATCTCAGAACACAGCCAAGCAAGGACCACCATTTAAGCCCCCACAAAATTGTGACAGGCACGCGTATTCACACGCCACTCTCCCCAATAAGAAAAGCATCAGATGCGTACTGGGCTGCCATAGTGCTGGGGGAAGAATTTAAGGAATACCTTGCCCAATTGACGCACAGCAGTACATAGCATAGCGTGACAAATTGCATCACCCTTTACTGAAAATGCTGCGACAGATACTGCAATGCCGGCCCCAGACAGCCCAGGGGGCCCACTAATGCCAGGCAAAAATGTATATGTAAGAGGTTTTGTTCGGCGGTGGAACTCGCTGAGGTTTCATGGACCTTATGAGGTCATTTATTGTACACCCACAGCTGTAAAAATAAAGGGACTGAAATATTGGGTGCATCTCTCAGATGTGAGGAGAGCACGCGATAGCGCACTCCCTCAGTGTGAGCAAATAAAAAACAATGAAATTGTCAAGGGAATGGAAAAATAATTGCAAAAAAGAGTAAAACTGACAATGAATATGAACGTGTCCACACAATGCTCTCTCTCTCTCTCTCTCTCCCTACCTTATGTTTCCATCAATAACCTTCTTTACAGTATCTCCTTCTCCACTCTAAATCAACGTCAATAAAAAGTGAAAAAAATTGTGTATATAAAGAAATGATGTTAATAGCTCATTATAAGAAATTTGTAGAGTAAGTAGAAAGGAGCTATATTAGAACATGCAGAACAATAAGTAAGAAACTAATAAGGATGATATGACAAAAGATAATGAACTATGTAATGAGATGAATTAATGTATGCTTGTCACTTAACCATTTTATATCGCCCCTCCAGGTAACACAATGGCCGAAAGGAGCGCGCTCACAGAAAATGGCATAATGTTAGTTAGCGATAGGGTTGTCAATAGGGCCAATAAGTACCATAATGTTGAGTGTGCATTGAAGTACTCTGCTAGCTTGTTTTCGGTATGTTATTCTTTATGGCCTGGTACTACACTATCCTATGTATTGTCCAGGATATGAAAAGGGGGGAGCGGGGCACAGCTAATACGAGAAGTGTCGGTACTTATCTGGACAGGGGTAAAAACAATGTGGAAAGATAATTATTTTGCTAATGATTATTCTACTGCTACAAACAACATTATGATGCACTTTAACAACACAACAACTGCCCCTATTCTGCCAATTGCTGCTCTAAGCTTGTATAATGATAATGAAACTTATGAGTATGATGGTGACTATATTTGGCCAAATGAACTCAACCAAAAGAATGTTAATGCTCAGACAACCAGAGACCCTTCCTCACTTTATATTGCTGTTACTCATGAATCACCAGATCCGCCAGCTGAACAGACTGTGAATAATGTTAATGACACAGCTGTTCCCAATACACTACCGGAAGGTTAGGAGTTATCGCAAGGGAGGAAAGAGGAGAGGAAAAAGGGGGGCTGGTGGGAAAAGATATGACATCTACCAATGTCTGGGGTTAGATGAAATAGAGGACCCCCGCCACCCCGACCAGTGAAATAAGTGGTACTCCGACATGAGTGCTACAGCAAAACAAGCCACGCATGAGAGCTGCTATGTCTGCTCACTCATACCGCATGCATCAGGGACGCACAAAATATTGGTGCCACAAGAGGTACCCTTGTCAGACGCCCACTGTTTAATTCATCTCCTATTGTGTAGGATTCAGAGCACCTTCCAGGCACACACAGTTACAATAGAGATGCTGCAGAACAAGAGAACATGCACTAGCAGACACCAAGGAGTAATTTGCATCAAAGCACCATTCTTCATCATCAAAGGAACAAGATTTGCGGAAAACAAATGGCATGACGAAACAATCAAGTGCAAAGCTGAAGCACTCAGAGGACTCACTGAAGAGAATTTTCAATGGGTAAAAGAAACAAGTACCCCCATCTGGTCCCAGCACATTGCCAAACTCACTTGGGTCACTGCTCTAGAAAAGCCAATCAAGACGCAAAAGGAAATACCACATGAACTGTGCTTTCACAGAGAAGGCAAAGTGCCCATGGGTGCCAACAAGCAATGCAACAAAGCAATCATAATCCCAGACATGAAGAGAGGCACAGCGGCCCTAATGCATATGTATTGGATCTGTGGCAAACAGGCATACCTGCACCTCCCGGCGTCATGGAAGGGCACTTGCGCCCTAGCCACCCTACATTCGGCTCTGATGGTAATTCTGGAAAGCCATATCCAAGGAGGAAAAGGAGAATCGGCTGGCATATCGGCAGTAGGAGAATCGGCTGGCATATCGGCAGCAAGGCAATCAGATAACAAATCGACAGCGCCCCAACCACTGGTAATCGAGCCCCCGGCATATGAACTATTATCGGAAAATGACTTAAAAGACAGACTCTCTCTCAAAAGGAGATCATCCAATTACATCTCCTCCGAATCATCTGCTCTTCTTGCTGAGATCCCAGCGAAATACAAGCCCTTTAACTCTGCAGAGACATTCTTTGCTTCGCTCCTAATGCCAGCGCTCCAGGCCCGAACTAACGCCAAGTGGTTACAAATAGTCCGCTGGGAGCTAATCCAACTCACCAACGACACTGAAGAAGGGTTAAATGTCATAAAAGTGGAACTTCGTGCTTTGCGCCTAATGACAATGCAGCAACGGTACATCCTAGATATCCTCAGAGAGATGGACGGCAGTGTTTGCCGAAAACTCAAGAGCACGTGTTGCACATTTGTGCCCTCTGAAGATGCAGATAATGGAACCCTGTCCCACGTGATCTCAGCAGTGCATAACCTGGGAGAAAGAATGTCGAAAGAAGGAGGAGTGGAACCAAGCACTTGGTTTGACAACATGTTCAGCTGGATACCATCCTGGTTCAACACCATGATAAAAATATTTGTTCCTGTCATCGTCTTCATAACGCTATTCTGTGTGTGCCAACTAGGTATCCGATGTTGTGCGAAATCTATGCCTAATTCAGCTATGATGATGGTAATGATGGGCCGACAGGCAACGGTAACAGCTATGATAGATGCGCTAATGCAAACTGGGGAACCCAACCCACCAAAATATTGCATGACAGCGGTGTACCGCCAGAATGGGGACAGGGTTGACAACTTATATCACACTACCATAAAAGAACCAAGGGAGCTGCAATGGTACAATGAAGTATGGGTGGACCTGGATGGGGATGGAGGGATATACATGACATGCACCCCTGATGAATATGCAACAAAAGGGCACAGTCCAAAAAGCATATGTAGGGCGTGGATATCCATAAAAGGTACACCAGCCTGGGATGAAGCAATAGCAGAAGCCGAGTATTGTCGAAGCGAGAACAAAAGAACTAACAGTTTGTTACTTTAGATGTAATGAAAGGGGGTAATGTGTGGGAGTGAGGGGCCAGTAGGCCCCCCGTCCCTCCCTTCCTCTAGTACAAACTTGGAGCATGTGCCTCCAATGGTGGGGAGTGCCCCCATCGCCCTTATATAATACCAGCATCGGCTGGCATTTCCGTAGATGGGGCTGTTGTGCAGGACACATGGCATCCATTTTGTGTCCCCTTGACTCCATCTTGGTAACTAGGCCTCACTGCGATAATACAAAAAGGTTTCTCTCCTCTTTGCAGTGCAGCGTACATCATACAGATGGCCCCCACCATTTCTCTCACTGTGTCTGGAAAACTCTGCGGCTCCATTCTTACACTCAAGCTGGAGGTAATTGCAACAAAGAACAAATGTAACATCTCACTCTTCCTCTGAGATCACTGCCCTGCGTTTGAACCGGCTTGAGCCAGGCCCGTAGCTCATCCATCTCCACAAATCTGTTCATGCCCCCTCACCCTTGCTATTGGAAAATTACTGCCAGTGTAACCCTGTGTCCGTACAAGGTATTCTCTTGATGTACCAGATATGCAACCTCGCCATGGTGCCCACCTAGCGGGCCCCCAGCTAACATTAGACCTCTGTTGCAGTATATTGTCTCTTACTACTAACAAACGCCAACCTGCCTTAGATTCTTTACGAGTCCAGACCCTCGCTTCAATCAATGTTATCATATTGGTCAAAACCCTTAACCTGATGCCCCATATAAGCCTCAATAAGTAATGATGTAAATGCATGAATTAAGTTTATAGGTTTACAATGATTTGTTCAAAAGAGTTGCAATGATCATCATTTAGTGCATGCTTCACTAAGATGTATTATGTTAGCTTAGTTAGTTGCCACCCGCTTCGCAGCGACCTGACCTTCATCCCTCCTGTATGCTGACAGCCGGATCACGTGATGTTCACCCTCCCTCCAAAGGAGCAACCAATCCAGATGAGACAATGACTCCATGGACATATAGGCCTATAATGCCTACCCAATCCTGCATCGATTTAGTACTCTATGTTAATTACGTCATCTATGATGATTTTTCCCTTTATAATAACATGTAATTGAGATGTTTGCCAGAGCGCTCTCGGGCAGCAGAGTTCTTTGGATGCCAAATCTATATAAAACATTTTGAACTCTCGCAACCTTTTCTCTTAGCCTCATTCCCCGTCTGGGGTGTGTCTCATTTATTCTTATTGCACATATAAGACGGGGAGGGCTCTTACAATACCCACGGACCCCTGGAGTCACTCAGAGAGATTATTAAATACCTAGAACCCCATGGGATGATTCATCCAATCCACAGTATCTTTAACAACCCGGTACTAGGAATACTCAAAACCAATGGCCAATGGAGACTATGTGCAGACCTAGTGGAGTTGAACAAACAGGTCCACATGTCAAGATGGCCACTTCCCTACAAAGATCAAGGGCTGTCACAGATCCAAGGGTCAAAGGGCTGCACTGCCATTGACCTGACCAACGATTACTGGACATTATCCAGGAGTAGAGAAGACCAGTACAAGCTTGGCTTTACCTGCGGGGAGCAGCAATACACGTGGACCCAAACCCCCTTTGGATATATAAACTCTAGCAACAAATTTAGTATCGTCTGACATAAGGCCATCCCAATTTGGGTGAAAGGGGAAACCTGGCCTATGTGGATGATGTTCTGACCAAGAGCTCAACTGTGGAGGAACATATAGCAGGAATACGCTATGTTCTGATCTAGTTGCAGAAAGCCGGAGCAAAAGTGTCCTACCAGAAGGCACACTGGTGTAAGAACCGTGTGAACTTCTTAGGGCATACGACCACCCCTGAGGGCCTCAGTCCCCAAGCAAAAAAAGGTAGAAGCCTTATTGAAATTGAAAGACCCTACTACTCTGTGAGCCTTCTGGTACTCACTAATTATAGTAGAAAGTACATCGAAGACTACGCAGAGGTCACTCGACCTTTGGTCCATTTATCAATAGCCAGAATCCAGTGGCCGTGGGGTCCAGAACAATCAGAGGCAGTAAAACAACTAAAAAGATGCCTTTCCCAGGAGTTCTTCTTGGAGACAGGGTTTTCAGATACCTAACAGTGGCATTGTATCAGAAGCATGACAAGTGCAACAAAGTAATCTCGTACGCAAGCAAAACTTTGTCCTCTGTGGGGGACAAATTCAACAATTGCAAAAAGGCACTCCTGGCAACGGTGTGGGCATTGAAAAATTACTGCCCGTTTATCCAGGGAGAGCACATCATTGTGGAGACTCCGCTTCAACCCTTGCAATACTTACAAAGTGACCGAATCTGAATGGGGAACGTAAGTAATTCCATAATTATTTCCTGTATTCTGTCCCTGCAAGGTTTTTCTGTGGAGTTCACACATGGTCAAAACAAGAAGAGTCCTCTAGCACAATGATTGGCTGACTTGCATGACTTGACGAAAGTACCAATGACAATATGAAGGTATACCTTACATCCCCGCACAAAGTCTATGAGGAAGACATGTGTAAGAGCATAACCACTGTTCATGTGCATGGGTGCTCCTACCATGTTGACAATAATTGGGAATAGGAACTAGTGGCGGACATTGGGAATGCCTGGGTCAATTATTCCTAAAACCCTGTGCTGGGTACAAAATCGGTACCCAACGTAGTCAGGTGACAGAGTACAGCATGCCATCCTCAGTGCAGCACACCACCAACTCAAACAGCTGGTCATAATCACTGACTCTGATTAAGTCGGAAATGGGTTTGTGGAACACCTGATTAAATGAAAAAATTGAGGCATGCTCAGTGCAAACAATAAACCACTAAAGCATGGGAAATGAATCAGATCAATTGATGATTTGGTAAGCTGTAGTGAGATGACCATCTATTAGAAAAAGATCAGAGGTCACTCTGAAATAGAGGGACCAGACAAGACGAGAAATGACTTCGCTGACCAGTTAGCAAAACCTGGAGCCATTCACAGGGATTTCTTAGAAATCGATCCCTGCTGGGGGAAATCCAATTCATTGCTGTCACCAGTTCCCAAACCAATGCTAACAATGAACTTTCAACTGCCCAGTGGAGTAAAAAAAACCCAGATGCAGATTTGATTACTGCACAAGAAGAGTACCTGATTATTTGGAAATGTTATTAACATATTGAAGACCCTGTGAATTCTCCTCTGAGAGAATCTGATTATATTGAAAAAGAGGATCTGCAGGTCTTGATGAAGTTTTCCAAAATGTTCTGAATCCAAGACGATTTGTTGGCACAGAAATCCCTATTTGGGTGTGACCAGTGGGTGGAATCTATCTCATTCCAAAGCTTGATGTTGAGTCACATCCATGACGCGGGGTTTCATATGACATTAGAAAAGTTGTGTGAGGTTTCATACTGGTCACACACAGGGAAGAACCTCTATCTCTACTTAAAGGGGTGTCTGGTGTGTGCTCAGTTTCAGCCACGTTCACTCACACACAGCTCCCCTACAGAAAAGGGGAATGACTCTGCCGTGGTCAGATTTGCAAGTCGATTTCATCAGGCAATTAATTCACTCCTCTAGAAGAAACAAGTACATGCTGACCGTAACATGCTTGCTTACCAAGTGGGTAAAATGTCTTCCACCCCCGAATTGTAAGGCAGAAACAGATGCTACCCTAAAGATAAACAACTGAGGAAATAATTTTACCAGCAAGGTTATGACCAAGATGTGGGAGGTCCTAGAGGTAAAAAGAAAACTCCACATTGCTTACTGCTCAGCATTGATCAGGGGAGTTGAAAGGTACAATTAGACAATTGTGTGCATCTTGAAGAAGTTTGTGGCGGACTCTGGACCTAGTTGGGATATCCAATTACTGCTTGCCCTGATGGCCATTAGGTCCACGCCATCTTCTGAAACAAAAATTTCTCCATTTGAGTTCATGACTGGATGAAAGATGGAGCTACCTCAGCATCTGCCATACAGAACACAGGAGAAGACACTGACAAATGTGTCCTTTACCCATGAACACATTGAAAATTTAAGGAAACACCTTAAGCACACATTTGCTTATACTCAGCTCAATTTACAAAAGTCAGTGGAAGGAATAAACACCTACTATGACTTAAAGCCTACCAAGAAGGTGTATGAAGTAGGTGACAGGATCTACCTGTACAATTTTCAAAGGATCTAGGCAAAGGAGTGGGAATTCCTTCTCACTTAGCGCAGTGCTTTGGAAGTCATCAATAACATTTCCCCAGTTGTCTATAAGATTTGCATCCCTAAAGGACAGCATATGGAAGGGAAATGTGTCCATATAAATCAGTTGAAGAGCTTTCACCCTAGACAGGCTTTATGACCGATTGGGGGTAGAGAACCATATGAAGAATGACATGAAAGAATGGAAACCCAGATGGAGAATATTACAGATATACAAGGAGTCAAACAATTCATGTTTAGGAATAATGTATAATGTTTGTAGAAATGTTCATGGAACTAATAATCAATGTTTATGTGTGATGCTGTTTTGTTTACAAATTGTATGCCAATTAACAGGGAAAGAAGTACTGTATAATATACTTAACCTCTCTTTTACTCCTCTCTGAAGACTCAATAACTCCTTACCTACACAGCCTAGGTGTAGGAGGTCCCAAAAAGGGAGGGGTTACAGGACCAAAACTCCAAAATCCCCACTCCCTCGGGATGGGAAAAAGAACAGACGTTTTCCAATGAGGAAAACCATAAATAGAAAGCAAAAAAAAACAAAAACCCCACTCTCCCTTGCTCTTTCCTTTTAGTAACCCGAGTTAAAGAACCGGGGTGTAATATGTGGGATGTAAATTCAGCCCACGAGTCACAGAGACTGAGAGGCCATAAAAGACCCTATTGTGTGAATGAAGCTGGCTGATGTTAAAATTATTGGAATATGGAGGCCAGTTCAAACATTGATTTTGAACAGAAGGAATAAAAATGGGCCAAGTTCAACTTTCCCAAAATGGACAGGTGTGCAAGTGAAGGAAAATGTGCCTCATAACTTAAAACTGCTGGATGTGTCCAATGCATGGCAAAAGACCTCTGTGGCCGGACACCCTGTTTTTTTAAAATATGAAAAGCTACCATTTCATTAAACCATTTCATTTAAGGTGACAGATAGTAGCATGTCACATTGACTTCAATGCAATACAAGACCGTGATCCAGAAATCTAAAGTGAAGCCAAGCTCTTTGCAGTTGTCACAAATAAAACATAATTTTCAACATTCAAAATGACATCATTTAAAAGAAGAGGCCTAATTGTTGTAGAAGTGAACACTGGTTTCCTATGTTAACTGTGACCCGTTCATAGTGATTATTTCGAAACAAAAGTTTCGAAAAACAATAATTTCAGAATAAAAGTTTCAAGAAAAAAAAAGCTGTGACATGCTATATTTAACATGCAAAGTGCATTTATTTCGAAACCAATCCGTTGACAATAGTCGTGGACTGGTTTCAATTGAAATGCACTTTCACATGTTAAAAGTAGCATGTCAATGCTTTATTTTTGTAACTTTGAAAAGTTAAATAGAGCTGTCCAGTGCTGTAATTTCAGCACTGGACAGCTCCATGTAACGTTTCAAAGTTTTTGTGTATATTGGCCTTATGGTCACTTAGAGACCACTGTGTTATTGTCTTGTGCCTTATGGTCGCCTAGAGACCATTGTGCTATTGTATTGTCTAATCCATATAGCATCCCAGCTCTCACTGTCCTATCTCAATATGTACACCACCCACACCCTATACATCCTCATAGGTTTAGTCTACATCTTACTTACTAGTAGTATTGCCTACTTCGTGCCCATAGGGCAACCCAATAGCCATATCATGGAACTAAGGCACTCCACCACACACGCTACTCCCCACAAAATGCCAGAGATCATAAACAGGCAGCACAGACTCAGAACACGCACATTCCCTTTATCATTCCTCTCCACTCCCATGCAGGTAACACTTATGAACTCACGCCTAGGTTCACGCACTCACGCTAAGACCTGCCGCCCGCCATACACCATTACCCACAAGCGCCTTAACAGGGCTCCGACGCTCGCTCCTCCCAGACTTCACATGACCAATAAGCCTACTCACACTACCAAAAAGCTCATTCCAACTACCGACCTCAGGCCACCACAATATAAAAAGCTCCAACACCTTAAATGTGCTCTATTAAATGTTCGCTCACTCAACGCCCACGCTTTAGAAGTCAATGATATCATTACCAGCCAAGACTTAGACATGTTAGCCATAACAGAAACATGGTTGCATTCTGCCTCTGGCCCTACTATCAGCCTAACTGTACCGCCAGGTTACTCAATCTTAAGACAGGACAGATTAGCTAAAACGGGAGGTGGGGTCGCACTAATTTTTAAAGACTCCCTAGCCTTAAGACAGACACCCACCACCGGGGAAGACACCACTGACATCCTCTCAGCCAAACTCACCCTCTCCCCTAAAGATACAGTAAACGTTCATGTCATATATAGACCCCCAGGCCCTGTCAATAACTTCACAGGTATAGTCAACCATCTCCTTGGAAAAAACATCAAACAAACTTCCAAAACACTGCTTCTAGGAGACCTAAACCTTGGACACAATGATAAACTTCATAAAGCAGCTACCACTCTCGCCAGAAACCTCACAGATCTAGGATTCACACAAATAGTTACTGCCCCGACCCATAATAAAGGCCGTATCTTAGACTGGGTGGCAGATCACAACTGTGGCTCCACCCTCATCTCAAACACAGCCCTCCCATGGTCTGATTACAACTGCCTTCAATTCTGCATCCCCATATCCTTATACTACAAACCACTTATATCCGCACCGGCCAAGCTAGCCAGAAGTGCCAAAAAACGTACAGCAGACAATATACGTCCCTTTCTCAACAACCCCTGCCTAGCACCTCCTTTCTCCTCTGACCCCAACATTCTAGCAGAGCTCTTCAAAGACACCCTCACCCATGCCATCAACACTGCAGCTCCACTTGAAAACAAAAAAAGAAAAAAAATTGTTTCACTCCAACTCATGGTTCACGGAGGACTTATTAAATCTACGCCAATGCAAGTGCCAAACCCTCAAAAAATGGCACGCCAATCCCTGTGATGCCACCAAAGTAGACTTTCTTTGTATTTCTAAAAAATACAAAAGTGCCATATTTAAGGCGAAGTCAGAAACCTACAATAAACGTATCATGGAAGCGAACTCCCACTCAAAAGAGCTTTTCACCATCTTTAAAGAGCTCACCGTCCCCCCAATCTGTACAGATGAGATTGTTAAGGATGAAGCCTGGTGCAATAGCATCCAAACAGCGATGTTAAATAAAATAGAGCTTCTTCAAAATAAAATAGCAGAACACTTCAAGGCTCTGCACCCCCAACAGACCCTCTCCGCCAATACCGCTATAGACAAGCACACCTCCAAATTCAATTTTTCTCCAATCACCGAATTAGATGCTCTCCACATCCTCAAACAGCTCAAACCATCTCAATGCAAAGGTGATATATGCCCCCCCAACATCATTAAAGAGTGTGCGGCACCCCTCACACCGATCATCGCAGCATTCATTAACGCCTCATTCAAGACGGGCAAAGTCCCTGACAGCCTTAAAGAGGCGTGGGTGCGCCCGCTCTTAAAGAAACCAACCCTGGATCCTGCCCAACCTAACAACTACCGGCCCATTACAACGGTTCCATTTCTTCTAAAAATCTTAGATAAAGCTGCACACATGCAGATACAGTCCTACCTGGAAAACAACTCTGTCTTAGGTAAAAGGCAGTCCGGATTCCGCAAAGGTCACGGCACTAAAACTGCTCTACTAGATCTGAAGAACCAAATTACCCTAATTTTAGATAAAGGCAAGCCGGCCCTTCTGCTCCTCCTAGACATTTCGGTGGCATTTGATTTAGTTGATCATACCATCCTCACGAACCATCCCACTCAGGCCGCACATTTCTCCAAACAAGCCACAAACTGGATCACCTCCTTCCTCGAAGGAAGAGCGATGAAGGTGTTCTCCAATATAGCTAATGCAGAGCCTACCACCATCAGGTATGGAGTCCCTCAGGGCTCATGTACGGCTCCTACCCTCTATAATCTTTTTACCAAACCTCTCTTTGATAAACTGGACGCACTTGGGATCACATACACCAACTACGCTGACGATACCCAAGTACTCCTCCCGCTCACAGGACTCTACCATCAGGACGCAGCCACCCTCCAGAATATATACGCCACCATCCAAGCATGGATGGCCACAAACGGCCTATGTCTTAACAGAGATAAGACCGAAATTCTCATCCTTGGTCAAAAATCCACTCTCACGAACCTCGACCCACTTTACACCAACTTCTGCATAGACAATTGTGTCAT
This sequence comes from Ambystoma mexicanum, assembly GCF_040938575.1. NCBI lineage: Eukaryota > Metazoa > Chordata > Amphibia > Caudata > Ambystomatidae > Ambystoma > Ambystoma mexicanum. The sequence goes on from NC_090937.1 coordinate 845,006,669, forward strand.
CCCAGTTCTACCTTCTGTTAAAACACTAGGAGTCCACATTGACGCCTCACTTTCCATGGACAAACAAGTCAATTCCATTGTTTCTGCCTCCGCCCTGAGCACCAAGCTCATTTATGCCATCAAACCTTTCCTAACCAAAGATAATCACCTTTCTATTGCCAGAGCCACCATTGGAGCCAAACTAGATTATTGTAATGCGCTATTGGCTGGCACCTCCAACTCCAATCTCAATAAACTCCAAACAACACAGAATAATACACTAAGAGCAGCTCTCAATATACCAAAAAGGGACCACATCGCGCAAGCCAGAAAGGCAGCACACTGGCTACCTGCCAAAGAGCGCATTACATTCAAAATACTTACCACTGCACAAAAATGTATCAACCTGTCTGCACCCTCATACCTGTCTGATACGCTAGCCAGATCCCACTCCACCAGACCAACTAGGCAATGCCAGACCAACCAACTTAGGGTCCCACGCACCAAACGAGCTAGAGCAGGTGGAATAAGTTTCCCTTACATTGCCCCTAAACTATGGAACACACTACCTAGCACGCTCAGAGCAGAAACCTCTCTCACTGCCTTCCGAAAAAAACTGAAAACCACCTTGTTTAACTAATTCCCCTTCCTTCATGTCGCTTATTCTCTCCTCCTCCTTTCTTCTCCTCTCTTCCTCTCCTGTAGCTACTACTCTTCTCTTGCAACTAAGTAATGACTTCAATATATGTACGACAAGTCATTTTCATATCTGTACTCTTCTCTTGCAACTAATTAATGACTTCAATGTATGTACAACAAGTCATGTTCATATCCAAAACAAGCGCCACGATGCCCTTTGGGATGCCTGTGCGCTAAACAAATGCGAATAAATAAATAAATAATAAATAAATTGGCAACGCAATGCTTTTTTTTGTAACTTTGAAATGTTACATGGAGCTGTCCAGTGCTGTAATTTAAGCACTGGACAGCTCCATGTAATGTTCCAAAGTTTTAGTGTATATTGGGGGGTTTCCTCCCAAACCCCCAACCCCATGCCACCCTCCCGCCCCCAACCCTAACTCAAGCCCCAACCCTAACCCTAACCCACGTCGACGGCACTTTTGAATTTAAAAAAAAATAAAATGTCATTCGAAAGAACGGTATTTCGGGCAAAAAAATGTGAACGTTTGCGATTCGAAAGCTTTACATTCGGTAAAATAACCGGATACGACTGTGGCCTATGTGTGGATAATACTGAAAATATGCCTTATATCTTTTTATTTGTATTAAAGAAAGATTTAATTCCTGGACAGTAGGCCCAAATGCAATACAGAATGTTACATGTTAAACACATCTTTTCAATTAAAAATGCTATTCTGTTAGAATTATGTATGTAGTGTGGCTGCAGTAATGTGTATTGAGGAATGTGTTTCTCTTTTACTTCTGTTTGAAATTACTCTTTTTGTAATGTGCCTTTACTGCATGTTAACTAGCAACAACACAATAACACAATTTAACTTTATTTTGACATGTTAAAATGTGTCATAAAAGCAGAATAACATCTATCATATATACATACATGTAGAAGCGAACACACACAATACATTACCATATAGCAAATAAAAATCTGGTTGTCAATACATGGTACAAGAAAAAACAGAATAAGGGGGAGCACTAGCTTGTCTCTTTTCTTAAAAAATGTATTATGTCAAAGACTTATATTTCAGGTGCATATGGTTGTAGTCCCCAGGCCTAAGGAGACCCTGTAAGGAAAAGCAAAATGGAAAAAGCCTATGTTTTCCTACAGGAGGGCTACATGCACTTATCAGAATTGGTCCTTCGAAACACAATTCCAAAAACCCTTTCAGAGCTGAATTTCATGTAAAACAAACCAATGTTAATAATGAAAACATTCAGAAACCAAATTAATCCAAATTAGTGATTACAGTTTGGCCCCAAAAGCAGGGCTATCAAGATTTCGAGAAACAAAGTTACACAGGTTTTCCTGAACCAATCTAAGATCAAAAATCAAGTGCAGGTATTCAGTATTCACACTTCAATTGTTGACCTATAATTCTTTTTCTACAGTCAACTCAAATGGTTATATATATTAGCCGACATGTTTTGGATATTACACAGTATCCATCTTCAGAGTTTGAGTTGTCCTTCTGACCCAATTTTAGGCTCTTTTTTCATCTGTTCACCTAAAGGTATGTAAGGGATTGTAATTAGCCCATGGGCACTCTCCTTTGTGTATAACAGAAAATACAGATGAAAGACAGCTAGTAACTAACCTCTACTCATAGTCATGAGTGGGATTAACCTGTAAGAGAATACACTCTATTATTATTGAGATTGCAACTAGATAAATGAATTCCTAAATTACTTCAACCAAGACACACAACTTGAATTTGAATTGCACAGTGCACTTATCCAGCTTTTATCCATACTATCCATACTACTACTGAGATGTTCTCCAAAGAATCTCTGTGGTATCCTATTGTGAAATAGCTGTCAAAGAAAAGCCAATATATTGTTTAAAAAAAAAATGTGTTATGGGCACTGCTCTATGAGAACGAACATGGCAAAAATTGCCTTTTCTATGGGATGGTACCCACTCTAGAGTCTGCAGCCACATTTTAACTCACTGTACTTTTCACAGATGGGAAATATCCATTTGCATATCAGTCTTTGTCCAACCCGATGGGCAGTCCAGCACCGAAATGCTATAGAAATTCCTTTCGGTACAGGAGTACCAACAGCAACCCCAAACATGTGTTTCAGCCTTGTTGGGCATCATCAGTGAGGTGGAGCTGTGCCTCTCTGAGCACAGTGAGCAAGGGGTCCACGTCTGGATGACCCTAGGACACCTAGGGTGACTAATCCTAAGGCCCTTGAAAAAATAATAAAGTTGTCACGGGCGCCCCTCTATGAGAACGAACATGGCAAAAATTGCCTGTTCTTTGGGATGGTAGCCACTCTAGAGTCTGCAGCCACATTTTAGCTCACTGTACCTTTCACAGATGGGAAATATCCATTTGCATATCAGTCTTTGTCCCGCACACATGGGCAGTCCAGCACCGAAATGCTATGGCAATTTCCTTATGGAAAAGAGTGCCAACAGCAACCCCATACATGTGTTTCAGCCTTGTTGGGCATCATCAGGGAATTATAATTGAAGTGGAATGAGTAGCGAGCGAACAGATAAACCCTGGGGCCCATCGAGCACAAGGGCCCAAGAAAAAGGTTTGCCGCCCCACCCCCCATTATAGGTGCCGAGGGATGCCATGGTGACTGCACACCAGGATATACCACCGGACAATGCGATATAGACATCATTAGCCTGAACACAGGTTGTGAGTTCTGGTGTTCGAGGAGTCATCAACACAATATAGCCAAGCTAACAACTCACAACTGTGCACAGAATATTTGGTTGATCAAGGCACAAAACACCTCAAGTGCAACACTCGGGCAGTTATAGCGCACGGTATAAATATCCTTCAACATAACATAACGTACGATGTGCATTCTTTTAATCAAAAAGTACATTTGTCCGTCACATAGTTAGGCATCAAGTGCACAGCACACATGCCATTTTCAAACACCAAAATATTATATAAAGTTACGCTTACATAATTTTAGGGTGTTCCATTCTCTCGAAGTCACGCTGAACAACCGCTCGGTTTCTTGTTTCCACTTTCAATATAGTCAGTGTTATCAATTCTATGTGGGTATTCGACACATTGGCCCTCATTATGACTGTGCCGGTCCGGTAACCTACCGGCACCATTGTTACCAGACCATTGTTACCAGACTGGCACAGTACAACTCTGCTGGTTGGGTGCCATGCTTCTGTGGTCCCCATTCCCATTGAGCCCAATGAGACTCAATAGGATGGGGATTTACAATGTATTGGTGCCTGACTCCCTGAGAAACCGGGGTTGTAATCCCTTGGTGTTCCGGTAAGCCAGGTGCCAGTAAATCTTGCAAGTCTGGCGGCAACATGTCGGTAGCACCGGCATGGTTACCGCCGGACTTGTAATGAGGCCCATTGTGTCTTTCAAACTGTTAGTGTGTTTCATTAAAGGACAAATAACAATGGCAGCCTGTATTCGGTGAACTAAGCCAGAGAGTGGTAGGTTACGTTTTGAAGAAAGAATGCCACAAATAATACAGTCAGCAGAAGACCTTGCTTCAGACACATGGTTTGGAAAACTATGGACAGTTAAAAACAGCGATTTACAATATGTGATGCAAAGGGAAAGCAATAACACACCAAAAAATGGTTTATTGCTGTTTCTTCTGGGGCTAATTTTGCACTATAAAAAAAGTACATCTATACCACCTTCTCGCTCGTCCTGCACTCTTTCATGGCCCAAAGCATACCCCTACTCCTAGTCTTCTACAAACCTACTGACCTTCATTACTATGTCCGAGTTCTTCTTTTGATTCATTTGTTCGCAACCCACATTTCTGGTATATATTGAACGCCTCTTTCTATAATTCCTGCATGTCCCGTCATTCTCACATGTGCACCTGAAGCAGCCCTGTGTACCATCAGGTGAAACTGGGTGAGTTTGCAGGCTCGCACTACATATGTCTCCTGTGTATTTATTCTCATGCCACCAAGCCACACTGTGTACTCGTACATAATTTGTCTCTAGCCTTTTGGTGCACTCAAGTGACACCTTCTGCCATCAGAGATTTCAATGTGGTATATTTAACTATGTTTTATTTTATTTTATTGAGCATTTGTAAGTCGTGTTATACAACAGAATTATGTTTCAAAGCACCACAATGCTTATTGGTAACAGAACCTGGGAAATAATAACAATCGCAAGAGCGTAGGGGTGGACAAGTGCTGATGGAGGGCCCTAGAGGGAGGTGCCATGCAGAGCCAAGGAGGAGAACCTCAAGTTCAGTGCTAGTACAGGTGGCTCTCAATGAAGATATGTTGAGGCTTCACGCAGGGGCCTGCAGGGAAGCACATTGAGGGTGGGTGCCGGTATTGACTTGGAGGATGGATCTGGTATCCTCTGAGATACATGACGATCACGCCACTGGTCACAGTGGCAGTGGGGTGATTAGCAGTGGAGGGAAAGAGGTACAGAAGAGTAGAGCTTTGAGCGGTGCAACTCAAGTCTGAGAGGGTCAGAGCAGCTGTTCCAAAGATAGTCACCAGCCGAGGAGAGAGACCTTCCCCTTAACATCTGCTTGGAGACGCATTTGACTGTCAGTCATTCTGAATGTGCACATCTGTGATGCCATCCTTTTCACCACTTTCCATGTCACTTTCTGAAAACGTTTAGTCTCGGATGAAAACACCTCCACTTCGTACAGATGAAAAAAATAAAAGATGACTTATAATACTTATTACCTCTGCATCACCATATACACAGATGAATTTCCACACATTTACTTATGCTTCTATTATTTGAACTATGCATAAAAGTTTAGAACAATGTTCCTTATGTCTGTACAATAATTGTTACGTGCACTGGGTGTCTAGCTCAGTTGTTTTTGGGTAGTCCCCCTAGATACAATTACCATTGTTGGGAAGGGTCTAAACCTGACCCACCCCCCTAGGCACTTCAGAGTGAGATGGGCCCCATTAGGAGAATTATAATGGACCAAGGGGGGAGGTGGGCATTGTAATTTCCCCACACGACCACAAAAAATATGATCAATATAGAAATGTAGACATAGTGCATGTATGCAAGCCATCTCTATTTTTTAAATATAGCAAAGCACAGCCACAGTGCATTTAGCTCGTCAGGATACAGGCTTCGAAGTAGCATGGGGAAACCTGACCAGGCCAAAACCATAAAGAGACGGGCCAAGCTGCAAACCCCCAAAGAAACCCTCCTTTGTTGTACAATATGCTACCAATGTGTCTGTTTGAAAGGAATGTGCCCTGCAAAGCCACAAGACAGTACAAGCCTCCTTAGTGAGCATGCTCATCACAGCCAGGCCAAAGGAGGCTAATGCAGTTTGTCTATTATGTACAAACATTAGTGCCCTTACGACTTCTGCCTGGTAACATTGCTTGATAATATCAACGGCACAACTAATATTTATAGTTCTGTCAATCCTTGTTTGTATTTATATTCTTTTAATTATTTTGTGAGGATTGTGTGCAAAGCAGTAAGATAGATGGCTGTGAACCATGTCTCAGTGAGGCTGAGAACATCCATTTCAAAGACTTGAAGTAGACATATATCAGAGGAATGTTTAACAGCGGTTCGAGAGTTGAGGTAGCTTGGTGAATCCAGTTGCCACCTTTGAGGCTCTTCCGAGAAGGGCTACATGTATGTAGTACCCACGCCAGTGGTGGAGAGGGGGTAAGGGCGGAGGCAGTCAGAGTAGTGGTAGGGTCAGGGAGGATTATGAGACACGGAAGACGACTATCGATAAGGAGGAGGTTTGGCTGAGAGTCCATGGCCATGACACTACCATTCTGATAGACAACAGTATTTCCCATCTGGTGTCACCATTAATGGACGACAAAGAGAAAGGGGGGAGGACAAAGACCATGTGGGTAGTCCATATGTCCAGAGAGGGAGCGCCATTGAGGATGTTTGTGACAGCCTACCTGGAAGCAGCATTGACATTTGTGTCAGCAACGTGCATGCAGGGATTGTTCTGTATTCACGAAAAATTCTAACAATGTCAGTATTACATTTTACACAGACTTTTCACAAACATTTATAGATTCTAAAAGCATATGCATCAAGAATTTCAATCAAAACATTTTCCATGTTTTTGAAATAAAAAAAAACATACTTCAAATAATCACATTGATATTTTCTGTGTATTTTATACCATTTCCTGTTTTGTCAAGGGGTGAAAGGTTGTGGATGGTGTGCATTTACCGTGGGCTGCTTTCACAGCTGCTTCAAAGCAACCACTGGTGCCATCTTTGTCAAAATGGCTCCCGTTCTTCTTTTTTCACCATTTCTTTGTGGAAAGGTCCTTCTTGAGATTTACTCTGCATGCCAAACCAGGTTTGGTCTCTTTGTTCATTTTGCCTTTGGCGGGACCACGAGTGACCACGAGTGTAACCTGCCTCTGGCTCAAGAGTGTCTGGGGTAGGCAGGAAGTGAGGGAGGTGCCCGAAACTCCCTATGCATAGTCCCCTAGGAGACCCAAATGCACTCTGTGCTGAATGGCCGGCTGACTGTCCCGGAAGAACAGTCACCATTTCTGGGTGATTGACAGCTAGGTTGGAATGAATGGGAGAGAACTGAATGAAAGGCGAGTCCTTTGACTTGGAAGGCAGAGTCGACCAATGGATGAAGGAACCGAAAAAGAACTTGAAGAGGATGTCTGCTGCAACTCCTGGACCATTGTTTTGCCCGGTGAAGCCCTGCTGCAGTGCCAAAACGCCAAGTTTGCATCAACAGAAAAGCCCCTGCAAGTGAAAGATTAAAGAATATCAAGGCTTAATACCACATAATAGAAATACGCTAGTCACGAGTACTAAGATACAAGTACACTTTATTTAACTGAACAGATGTCTGGCTCTCAACACCCCGCAATGTGTGCAAGCAGACACCGTGAGATGAGGGAGTGCTGGACATTTCAAAAACACAAGTATTTATACAGTTTTCTCACAATCCCGGACACATCGTCCAGCCCCTCTTCGTGTCATACATTTACCTAGGGTACATAGCCTTTCCACAAAACTAATACATGTTAAAACATCCTTGATTAGCTGGTTATTTTCTGTTATACACTTCATATGTTTTACAAACATTGGACTCAAGGGTAACAGTCTTTATTTGATTTACATATATTTGTCTACCATTTGTTCTTAAGTTTAAAGTCAGCTTAGTTTCAAGGAGTGAAAACAAAGATTTCGGCAAAACACATGTTGAGCTATTCATCATTCTGTTTCACTATTTAAATGGGGAATACAATGCTGGTACAGATGGCATCTAAATTACTGATTAGAACGGCTCTTGTTTAGCTCCAAGGTTTCCTTGGTGCAGGACAAACAATCCACCTCAGCAGCTTCAGCATGCTTATCTACATTGACACAGTACAAAGTTCATTTTGCTCTGCTGGAGCCGAAAACACAAATTCTAACATGGGACAGAAAACAGGAGTTAATCAAAATGGCAGATAACTTTAAAATGGTGGCGTCGGCCTATTTAAGGTTAATTCAAATGCAATTTAGAGTGTGATGCGAATGTGCTTAGGCCAAAGCTCGCTATCAGACGGTATTCATGCAAAATATACTTTTAGACAAGGATGACTTCTCCCTTTATGTTGGTGGGACCAATCAACTTCAAAGTAAGCCACCTGGACATCCATCTCGGAGCTGGTTGAATTTCCACCGAGTTGCTGCTGGAAACCCTAGAGCCAGGGAGAGGAACACCAGATTGTGTGCGTTGCTTTTAAGCTGGCCTAGAGCTTTTGAAGATCCTCCAGACTCCCAGGAAGCAGGACTAACCAAGCCTGAGCCCCCTCAACAGAGTGTGGGACCCCAGAAGAAAGGAAAATCCATCTAGACAGCCAGAAACCACAGTGTTGTTATTTTTGGTAGACGCGAGGAGCTGAAACACTGAACATCCCCTGAAAGTGTAGTTTACCGGTTGCACGTTTTGACCATCCCAGTGCATTGCAGGAGTATCCCAACGTCCTCCCTCTTGTCCCCACGACTGAGGCCCAGGAACAGTGAGATCTGCAGAGCTGCACAGGAACAGAAGTCATCAGCTGCATCTTTTCTTCATTTCTAAGGTACTGTAAAATGTCTGAGAGAACTTATCTCTTACTGTAGAGTTGCTTGAAACCTCTACAACTCACAATTCTGATCAGCTTGTCGTCCTACATTTGATTCTTCCTTTAATCAAAGACTCCTAAGAACTTGTGTAAAGACTTTTCCATTTACTTACCAGAAGTGCTTCATCCTATACAAGTCTTTTGCCCATTGACTTTGGCTTAGACTATTGAATTGTATGACTCTTCTTGGAGGATCCAAAAGTATTTGCCTGCTTGAGAATATTTGTGGTCTCTTGTGTTCTAATAACCTTTGCCTTTTACCAATTCCTAAAAGTATTCTAAATGCCAACAGTAAGATATTAATGTCCCCAGCACCCTAATTATTGAAGTCACCTGTGGGTGTAGACTGTGTATGTGGGCCATCCCAAAAGGGTCTTTACTGATTTAGAAACTAAGAGTGTACAGTGTTGAGATGTATTTGTGTGTTACTATTATATTGCTCCCTTCCGAAGAAGGCTTTCTAACTGACTGATAAATACATTAATAATTGTTTATGCAAGAAACCTTGAGTGTAAGAGTTTATTTGAATACCTGTAACTGTGAATCTTTGTGTAACTCCACTACAGCTCACATTTACCCCTCTTGAGATAAGCCTGGCTGCTCAACATGCTACCAAAACAGTGTAGTACAAGTTTATACCAAAGGTTGGGTTGCCTATACCTGTAGCCAGAGTTGAGTGTAGTGGTCCTAGAGGGAACTGCATACAAACTTTGCCTAACACCATGGACTTGGCCATAACAAAGGCAGTGGTCACTGGTCAGTACCAAAGACCACTGCTAGTGGTCGATTACTGTTAGAAAATACCAATGTGCATGGTAAAAAGCCATGCCTAGTAGCCCATCACTTATTTCAAATATACAGTGGCCAACATTCAAAGCTGTAGTCAGTGGCCATGGCTAAATGCCATAGCTAGTGCCCATTAATATGTTACAATGTACCCTCCGCATAGCTCAAAACCATAGCCACTGGCTAGTATTGTGTTGAAGACCATTGCTAGTGGCTGGTTAGTTTATATAATATACAGTGGGCACGGCTGAAGGCCATAGCTAGTGGCTGGTTATTTTTGTATAATACACAGTGGGCACAGCCAAAGGCCATCGCTTATTTCATTTTATTATTGTAAAATATACAGTGGCCAAAAGAAGAAAACACTGTTCAAGGTCAAAGGCCATGGTTAGTGGCCCATTCATATGTTAGAATATATAGTGGGCACAACCAAAGATAGTGGCCACTGGCCTGTATTGAAAGTCAAATCTAGCTGTGCTTTTGCATCTGATTTTGATTTTGGAAAGTCAAACTTGGCTGTGTTTTGCATCTGATTTTTAAAGTCAAACTTGGCTGTGTTTTTGCTTTTAATTTTGAAAGTCAAATCTAGCTGTACGTTTTACATTTTGCTTTAGGTTATAACTATCTGTTGCTTGTATTGAATACTTTAATGTAACATGCTGGCCCAGTCACTGTGCTTCATACCGCTGTACTTGTCTACTCCTCCCGCTGCTCCTCTCTCGTCTCACCCATGGCACCTACTGTTTTTCCTATCTACTCTAACTGCTTCTTTATCAACTATCCTTACCTTCTCACTAAGTCTGGTAGGAAGAAGTTTAAAAAGGATATCTTGTCCGCCAACCCAGGTCTCCCCATCGCTGATTCCTATTCCAGCGCTTCCTCCAGACAGACCCTCATCAACATCCTCTTTGTCCTTCCTTCGCCAGATCTATGGACTCTTCATATGACCTCTGTGCTCTGTCCTGTCTCCTCCTCTCCCATTAATGGTGGCATTTGCTGGGAAGCCCTTATGGCCCCCTTCGACTCCACTAAGGTCATCATCAATGTCTACCTAAATGGCACGTCATGGTCCAAGGCCCTAAGGCCAATCTCCTCCTCTTCGATAGGCGCTTTCCTCGCCTCATCAATTTCTTTTCATCTCCTGCTGTACCCTCTGCCCTCCTTCCCTCCTTGGCCACCTTGTCCTCTATGCCCTTTCTTCCCTCCTCTCCTGCCCCACCCCAGGCTCCTTCCTCACCTCCACATGACATACCTCTGATTTGAACCTCTCCCTGGAAGGCCTTTAAGGCTGGCAACCTTCTTCATCTTGCCACTCTCAACTCTCGCTCTGCTGTCAAACACTCCTCTGACATCTGCTGTCTCCTGGAAAAACTACACCTGATGTCCTCGGTCTTACTGAGACATAGTTCACGGCCAGCTCTGTCACAAGCTTTGGCACTCTCCTCCCTGATGGTTATACAATCCTTTCCGTACCCAGATCCAACCGGCCCAAAGGGGGTGTAGCCCTGATCTTTCCTGAGTGGATTCCTGCCTCTATCATTCACACACAGACATACTCCTCTTTTGAATGCCTGTCTGCAGGCACTCTCTCTCTCCTAGCCACTATCTTACTGTGGCTACTCTCTAGAAGCCCCCTGGTCAGATCACGTAATCTCTCTCTGAGTGGGGGGACCTCTCCTCCTTCCTCCTTGCCTCAACCAATCAACTCCTCCTTCTTCGTGATCTCAATCTCGATCTAGACTCTCCTTGTTCCTCTTATGTTCTCTTCCGTGACCTCTGTTATTCCCTCTCCCTCGAAAGTGCAGGGCAGCTTAGAGGAAATGGACGGCTTCTTGTTCATCCTCTAACAAACTGGCCTGTCACTTGCTCCAACGGCAATACTGCCTCTCTGTCCACACTAAGAGAGCCCACATCCAAGCCTGTGTCTCCACGGCATCCAATAACTTGGTCAAACTGTTCAGAATCTGTAAGGAGCTGGCCAAACCTTCTGCAGTCTCCACCTCTCCTGTCGCCTCCCAACCACTTTGCACGGCCCTTGCCTCTCACTTCTTCCCAAAAACAAAGGACATTCTGTTCACCCTTTAGGCCCCCCTCCTCTCCCTGCCCCTTCTGTGGATTCTGGCCCATGTACAGCCACACCCCCCCGTTTCTCGTCCTTTCCTTTTTTCTCCTCTGACGAGGACTCTAGACAAGTCCAATCTATGAAAGTCTTGCGCAAATAGGTCCCTCCATGTTCTTCCAAAACAATCAAGGATCCTATTGACAGACTTTCTCCTGCCCTGGCTGATTTCTGCAACCACTCTTTCACCTCAGGAACTTTCCCCTCCCCTCTGAAGCACTCTATTGTGCATCCTCTTCTCAAGAAACCCACAGCCGACCCTTTTTGCCCGGCTAATTATCGCCCAATCTCCATCACTCCTTTTCCGCGCAAACTCCTTGAAAAGCTGGCCATCTCTCAGCTTAACCTTCACTCTGACCCTGCTGGTTGCCTCATGACCATCAGTCTGGATTTAGAGCCGCCAGAAGCATGGAAACGGCTCTCCTGAACATCTGTGAAGATCTGCTCTCCAACCTTTACTCTAACACCCCCTCTGTATTCATCCTTCTTGATCTCTCTTCTACCTTGGACACAGTCAACCATACCATCCTGCTCAACCATCTCTGTGACAACCTCGGTATCATTGATCAGGCCCTGGCATGGCTGACCTGTTTCCTCTCTGATCGACCCTCCCATGTTCTACTAGGTTCTTTCCTTTCATATATCTCACTTTGTATCGTGTGGTGTTCCCCAGGGGTCTAACTTCTCACCCTGGCTTTTCAACTAATACCTGGAAACTCTCGCTCACTGCATTGTCATTTTCTACTCTAACATTTAGTGCTATGCTGATGACAGCCAACTCATTTTCAGACTTCCCTCAGCCACCTCTTCTCCTTCTCTCATCTCTGATTGCCTATGTGCCATTCAGGATGGGTGTGCCACCAACAATCTCTGCCTGAATGCCAGCAAGACAGAGATCCTCCTCATCGGCACATCTTCACCCTCCTTTCCAGTCACTCTCTGGCCAGATGCCTTTGGCCCTCCTCCTACCCCCACCTGTGAGGCTATAAACCTCAGGGTCATCTTTGACTCCACCCTTTCCTTCTCTGCCCACATCTGTGATGTCTCAAAAAAATAAAACTTCCTACTGCACCTCCTCAAAGGTACTCTGCCTTTCCTCTCCTCCCCCCAGAACCTATCCAGAACAGGACTGCAAGCATTGTCCTGGGTCTCAAGCCCTGGGGTCGTATCTCTCCATCCCTCAAATCTCTCCACTGGCTCCCAGTGGCTGCAAGGATTAAATTCAAAACCCTTTGCATTGCCCACAAGGCTGTCTGGGTCCAAAATATCTTCAGCTGTCCCTCCATAAATACCTTCCCTACCGAGCTCTTCGCTCCTCCAGCTCTAACTCCCTCAGGGTCAGTCATTATTCAAAGAAATTAGCTGGGGGTTGATCTCTGTCTTCTGCTGGGGCCTCCCTCTGGAACAGCCTCCCGGCCACTCTGAAACTGGAGGAGAACCACCTCCAGTACTGCAAGCACCTCAATACCTTCCTCTCTGCTTCTGCCTTCGATCCTCCTCTCCTCTGCTGATCTGCTCTGTCTCTGCACCGTGCACCGGGTTTGCCTCTGAATTCGGGCCCAGATACCTGCTCACCCTGCCACCCACCCGCACTGCCTCTGTCTCAATGTTACTGGGCCTAGTAAGATCATTGTTTTGTTCTCCCTTGTTCCCCTCCCTGCCTCGTTGCGCTATGAAACACTTGTATACGAGTGCGATACACATAAAATATCAATATCAATATCAATATCCATGGCTAGTGCCTGACCAGTGTATATAATATGCAATGGACACGGTTGAAAGGTGTGCCAATGGTAAAAGTAAAAATCTATGGTTGGTTAGACTGTTAGAGTTTTAAAATATTTAGTGTGCACAGGGAAAGTTGTCACCAATGTCCATAACTGAAGGCCATGACTAGTACCCATTCATGAGTCCAAATATATTTGACCATGCTCACTGACCATGGCTGAAGGCCATGCTTAGGAACAGTTATTTTTGTAGTGTAATTAGTGTTGTCACCATTGATGGCATCAGTGATGTGATTTGTAATATCATCAGTGTTCTCATACAACATGTAATTAGTGATGTCATCACTGATGTGATCTGTGATGTCATCATTGTGGTCATAGACTGCGCAACAGGGGGCACAAAGTTAAGGTGGATTTAGCTGAATTTCAGGGGTTTTGTTGCATTATGTTTGCACCTTAACATCCCTGTATCTTAAGTATTTTCATAGAATTGCAAGGGTTTTGTTATAAGGTATTGCCCACCTTAACTTCCCTGCAACTAATGTATTTTCCTTTAATTGGTTTTGTGATTCTATACATAAAGTTGCATATTTTAAATATTATTGTTTGTAGCCGCAGCTACAGCATCAACCAATGAATTGCAGGATTTTACGTGCAAACCTAACTTCTACAATGACTGGAGCACTTTTATTTGCAGCTAAAATGCTGCCCCTGTAAACAGTGTAAACCCAGAAATAAACAAACAATTGGGATACTTGAATTACTGAAACTGCATAAAATCATTTACAATGGAAATTGTAAAATATTTTTGCAGTCTGTGTTCAATTCTTATCTATTTTTGTAACTTAAAAGGTGACCCTTAAAAGGGTCATTTTTTCAGGGACGGAAAGATTGAATGGGGGATCGAAACACATAAGAATGAAACGTCTAACAAAGGGAATTCCTTCCGAGTCCCAACTCCCATATTGGACTCTATGGGAATGGGGACTTACATATTTACCGGTGCCTGACTTCCTGGCCGCCAGACTCGTAATGAGCCGGTGGCACCAGGAAGTCAGGTGGCAGTAAATCATTACGAGTCCGGCGGGAACCGGCAGGTAGCAATGGCAGGGTTACCGCTGGGCTCGTAATGAAGCCCATCATCTACATGCCTTGCATCATCGAAAGATCGGTAGTTGGTAAAAAAGGAGTCTGGGCAGTTGACACCATTGCTGAATTCGAAGCTTCATTTGCAGTTTGTAATATTGCTACACTGGTGAATGGAAGTGCTGCAAGGTGGTTCTGATGTCCATCGATGCAACAAATGAAACCTATGTATTTTTCTTGTATAATGTTTGTGCACTTTCCGATAGTCATTATTGATGTTATCCCGGTGGACTCAGACTACATGATTAATCATAATAGATATTCCCAGGCTTTCAGATGGAACATTGGAAGGGCCAAAGCGTAGAGTTTTGCTGCAGAATGTGCAAAGTATTTCCTCCGCCTCTTTTCTAGAACAGTGTTGTTTAACTTTAAAGAGGCACCAACTGTCAGCAGTGATTTCCATCCAAGTTGCCTTCTTCCTCAGTGGCGATGGATTCCGAACCCAAATGATAACATCATCACTGCTGGTATTCTCGTGAACGGACATTGGAAATGTCCAACCGGGAAGAAATATGTAAAACAATAAAAATGACAACATGAAAAAGACAATGGGCCTCATTATAAGTATGCTGGTGTGGTAACAACCGTGCCGGTAAGCTACCGGACCGGCATACTACAAGTTCTGCTAGCGGATGCCTTTCTGCCCGCCAGGTCTGACCTGGCGGGTGGAACGGCACCCACTCGCAAACCTTGACGGATGCCCCGGCACTCTTGCACACAGTGCCGGTGCATCCGTCCTACCCATTCCCATTGAGTCCAATGGGATTGCAATGGGAATGCGGAGTAATTTTTTACGGTGCCCCGCAATGGAGAATTACCGGGACCGCCAGGGCTGAAATGCCCTGGAAAGTCCCCATTGCCGGGCCCCCGGAAATAAAATGACTCCAGCGGCAGCCGTGTCGTTTTTACTGGCACGGCTACCGCCAGAGTCATAATGAGGCCCAATGCCTGAAAACATAAAAAAGGAATAGTAGAAGTGCTACGTCTTAATGTTTTCTTGCACAATGTTAGACATATTCAAATGTCCAACTGGTGATGAAAATATAATATAACAAAAATTACAACTCTAAAAAGACATAGGGCCTCACCACTACCCTGGCGGTAGCCGTGCCGGTAAAAATGGCACAGCTGACGTTGGAGTCATTTTCTTTCCGGTGCCTGGCAATGGGGAATTACCGGGGCATTACAGCCCCAGCAGTCCTGGTAATTCCCCACAGCCAGGTGCTGGAAAAAATGACTCCCCATTCCCATTCAAGTCCAATAGGACTCAATGGGAATGGGGAGGATGGATGCACCACCACTGTTGCACACAGTGCCGGTGCATCCATCAAGGTCTGAGAGAGGGAGCCTTTCCGCCCGCCAGGTGAGGCCTGGTGGGCAGAAATGCACCTGCACGAAGAACTTGGAGTATGCTGGTCCGTAACAACGGTGCCGGTATCTTACCGGACTAGCACCAGTTAATTCATCATAATTCATGTTTGCAAAAGGAACATTAAAAAAGTCTCATCTTCATGTTTTCTAACTCAATGGGATTTTTACTGTCTATAATTTCTCTTACATTTTCAATATCCTTTTGAATTGATTGTGCTTCTTTTCCAACATTGTCAATTTTATTGTTTTAATTAATCCAGGATTAGTTTTGTGAATAGTTGTTGTACTGTTTCTTCTTTCATTCTTTGTCTTACTACAATACCTTTTTCACCTGTTTGAAAATATTTAAAATATTTTGAAACAATTGAAGATATAATACACTTGAAAAAGAATTGTGTTGGTTGCATAAACATTTTATAATAGACAGCCAATGTATATGTGTTTGGTGACTAATATTTATTTCTCAAAATATTATCGTTAGTCTCATTTTACATATACATAAGAGTGACGTGTAGTTTCAGGAGATTGTGCTATTATTCTTGGATTAGATATTTCAAACATTCAGCCCATGTTTGAAAGAGAAGATGTGTATTGTTCAGAACACTTAGACATTACCAGATGGAAGGCTGGAACATATAAAGTAGACACTATTGTCAAAATCAACAGTTCATTAAGTATTGTTGGCATCGCACTGTGGGAATCACCTACTCGCATGCAGCTAATTTCCATACACATAGCACATGAGCCCTAAGCATTTTATTTTTTGTAGTGCTCATGCAATTTCCAATACGCATCAACCACATCATTTCAGGTTGTTGCCAATGATCCTTCCACGGAGTAGCTGGAAATCCGCCCATGTTTTATTTTTTGAAAATGTCAAAATGTGCGTAGAGACAATAGTCATATGACTTTGCCCCACTTTACAAAATCCATTCAGACTTTGCACCATCATTCAAGGTTGGGTCTATAATCTTTCTGAACATTTTCTCCACATTCGTCAAATGGCAAAAAAGCTAAAAACCATCTAAAAATGTTGAGACCCCCATCTAATTTTGCCCGCTCTTCTCAAAATCCCATTGAGCCCCAAGCATTTTATTTTTTGTAGCGCTCACGCAATTTCGAATACGCATCATCCACATCATTTCAGGAAACTTGCACCAGATAATTGATCATAATTAATGTTCCCATGCTTTAAAACAGAACATTAAATGGGCCACTCTTCACATACATACAAGAACTATATACCTCCTTTAAGAATTTTTTTTTTGTCACACATACATCTGTTGTTATTAGCAGTGCATGCCGGGGATGGAAATCATCATTCAATTGCCTATGCCATAAGGCTCCACAATGACCTCAGCCGAACCAAACAACCCCTATTATTCACTGCACCTACCCTGCATTCTAGTTCACTGTCCACTATACCATGATAATGTAACCAATGGTCACTGCTCATGGCTTGCAAACATGGCAAGTCTCCAAATCCATGGAGCGTAGGCATCAGCCATGCCCCATTCTAGAATAAGCAAATCATAGTACATATTTGCATTTGCCGAGGGTCAGTCCAACTATCCAGACACCAAATGTATATCACTAGTTTTTCTCCTTACATTCTTACACTTTAGAAAAATAAAACATAACACATATTTCCAAAAACATGCATGCAGGTCCTTGCTAATTCTCGTCGCACAAGTTTGTGGTGATCTAGTTCACCAATTCAGAGAGTAACCACAAGCTAAATATGTTTCCCCATTCAAACCTATCCCTTTGCCCATGTCACATGCCATAATAAGCAAATTACAGTACACATGTTTCCTTGCTAACACCCACGTACATTGCCCAGTCACCAGAGTTATATCACTGTGTTGTGTACTTACTATTTCTCCTTTTAAAAAAAAAACAGGACATATTTGCAAAACCATGCTTTCCAGTTCTTGCTGACTGCCCTCGTACATATTTTCTGCAATTCCATCCAGCACTTCATCCTGTACTGACAAGCCCATTTGTTTTTCCCTTTCAAACCTATCCCTATTTCAATAGTTTCATACTTTCAAAAATCAAAACCACAAAAAGAGGACTATATTATAAAAAAACGAAAAGAATGTCCGACATGTTCACTGCAACCTATCACAATGAAGTACACATTAACAAATTTAACACTACCCGATTAGAAACACCAAAACACATGTTAACCCTGCTCAGCATCAAATGTAGTCGCAGATTTTGAACGCGCTACAAAGCTCACTTGTAGCCGCGGGTGCACGTACATTTTTCTGCAAGCCCCAAATAAAACTAAACTGGCCTTGAAACCATCAAATCAAATAAGTGTTTAACCATGTGCATGAAACAACATACACACAAACACATCTGTACTGTTTCATCCACATAAAAGTATGATTAATGCACAGAACATTTATATTTATAGATGCAGCTTTAAATATAGCCGCGGCTCCAGCAACAACGAATGAGTATTGACGCGCCTACACATGTGCTTTTTTATAGACGTGGCTATACAAAAGCCCCTCTTAGAGGTTTGTTGATTGCTGCAGTTATCTGCAAAACCATTCAATTACAATAAAACTGTCCTCAACATACCTACCAGCCCCCGTCCACTCCTCATAATCCTCCTCCACTCCCCTAGTCTCTTATAATCCCCCAAAACACTCAATGATCATAAAATGCCTCCCCACCCAAAATTTCAGATAGCTGCGACTACCACACATGCTTAAACATACAATGAGTCACTTGCTCTAATATAGTGGCAGCTGCAATAGGGGAAGTACCTACCCATGACTAGCAGTGCTGTACGCTGGGAGGATGTTCGTTAGCCGCGAATACTAACAATAGCACCAACCACCAATTACAAAGTACAACACACACACACATCATACATACCCTACTCATACGAACTACTAGAAATTCAAAGAAGTATTCATTTTCAAGCAAACAGACAAATACTGCACATATCATGGCTGCTTTCAAAACTGTGTAGCTGTTGCATGTTTTTCCAAAATTGTTAAGTCTGAGAAGTACAGGGCACCCAGACGTCATACTAATTACTTGTGGAGGCGATGATTTGGGAGAGTACGAGGGGTGTCCCTTACTTTAATGATGAAACAAGACATGGAAAAATGAGATTTAATGGTAAAATTGAGAAATCCCAGAGAAATTTTTATAAATCAGTTTCAGCTTTCATGAGAGACCACAACCAATTATGAATTTCGAACAAGAACATACAGTTCTACATGGCCAATTTCTATAGGCATGACGGAGTACACCAAACCGATGCTGGAAATGCAGTGTTCCTTAATAACATCCAAACGGTACTCCTGATGTTCTCAAGTTTTACATTCAGTGGTCCCCCCAAACAGTCCTTTTAAGCACTACATATCATATAAAAATACAAAAAATAATAACCAAAAATAATTTATTATACGCATGGCTACAGTTTATTGACTTTTATCAAAGCCGCGGTTACAAAAAGTTAGTTGCGAAGGGGACTGACTTTAACTTTTAAACTGCCATACAACTTGAATAATAAGTACAGAACAATGCTCATGTACTTATATGAAGTAACTGAAAAATAATTAAAAAAATGCAACAATAAACTAGGTAGGCTAAAATTCCACAGCCACACAATATAAAACCATAATTGAAAATGCACACCCTAAAATACATTCTATTGTGCATCTAAAACTACACTACAATTCCTCCTTTTCATATTGATTTTGGTAAACTATTTTCTTCTATTTCTCTCCAAAGTCTCACATGCTCAAAAGTCTGAAAACACACATCCAAAATAAAAAAATACTCTCCAATTCCTACCAAGTAAGGGATTTTTAACCCTGACAAGACTATACCTAAACAAAGATCTTTAAAAAAAAATCTAAAACAATAACACCCCAAACTATTTAGCTGCGCATAACAAACTACACATACCCGCTGCTATTTGAAGTCTTTTGTAGCCTCAAATATAGCAGCGAATATCATCAAAACAGCAGAAAAAATAAAATGGTTCCCTGCCCACCCAGGCCCTCACCAATTGCCCCTTCATTTGTGCCAGCCCCCCCACTCCCCAGACAGCCACCTCACCTCCTCTGCCCTCTCCCTTTCAGCCCGGAACACACACTGCTTCTGTGATCCAGTTTACATAGAGATGTCGGCTATTATCGGCTATAGCCGAGGCTATGGAAAGCCTTGTCCTGGAAACTCGGTCCCTACATCCTCTCCAACTCCAAAATGTCACTCATTGCCCTCTGGCCATCCCCCCACCTCTACCCTGACAACATTTGTATGTTTTTTGACCGTCAAATAGCTTTTTACTGCGTTTCGTTTTCCCATAACCTCGGCTGTAGCCACAAATATCTCTTGCATCTAGAGAAAAACAAGATGGCGGTCATTTCATTTATGAAAACCATGATCCTGCAATGCACCATGGGAGATATAACTATAATTTTTGTGGGGACGGGGCACCCCCTTCACCTTCAAATTTTAAAATAACTACTGCATGGAATAACCCCCAAACCACAAAAGGTTTGCGAGTCAACGCTTTGTGCCCAAGTTGTTTCAGACCTGGTCCAAATCTGTCCAGCAGTTTAGGCTCTGCATCTGTGCATGAATTAACCTTTCTTGTCTATGGGAAAATGAATGGGAAGTAGGCCGCACTTTTGGAGAAAAAAGGAACTTTGATGCTTAATAACATTTTCAATTTATAACGAATATTTACAAAACAAATATTGCAGTCTGTGGGGGTGAGGCCCACAGACTTTTAATCACTTTTGAAATGTCTGCCAAATCCATTACTTGAATCAAAAGTTATTAACAATAGAATTTTTAGGGGTTCCTATGTGTATCCGACTCAACTATGGGGCAGCTATCGCCACCCTACAAAATATATATATATATATATATATATATATATATATATATATATATATATATATATATATATATATATAGGTAAAATGAAACCATCAATGAATATTTAACACAATAAAATTGCCAAAAATAAACAAATTAAAATACACTATTGAACATAAACATTGCAAGTGTTATACTATTACATTATTGCTTTAATCGATACAGTGTCCAAATATTGGGTAACATATTCAAACTTGTTTGTGAAAATTTGTTATTGACAGCTACAAATCCTTTAAATCTGAAAGTCAACCTTTCAACCAGTTCTTCTTGTGGAGGGAAAGCCTTTTTTGCAATGTTCTGCGATAGTCCGTGCCCTGGGAACAACATCTGTAGCCATTCTGTGTGTATGCATGGCCAGCACAGTTAATGTCAGAACTTTCACAAATTCTAAATCCATTTCCCTGAATATTGGCTTGGCCAACCACAGTTTGCTTCATTTTGTAAACGCCATGATGTAACAAAGCATCCCTAAAGTTCCTGCAGTTTTTGCTTGTTCCCTCCCAACGTTCTCATTTTGTGCAAGTACAGGCAGTCTTGTTCATGCCCTCATACCGTCTATCCCGAAATTCAGCATTTTTGGCCTATACTTTAGGCACATATTATGCAACACCTCCAAATCGCCAGAGTGGCACAATTCAATGAGTCCATTCAGGTTTCTTGAAAGCGTTTGGTGTACACAATTTCCTCGTGTAGGGGTGAGGAGGGGAATCTGACACCAACCACTTCTTCTTACACTTTGGCTCCTTAGTCATAGGTCCATGTCCACATTCATGGAAATGTTTGTTTTCTCTCCCAAGACTGAACGTTGGAACAATGGTGCATCAATAAATGCCATTTTTCAAGTAGAATTTTTACAGATCAGTCACACATTTTTGAGCACCACCAAAGATGGTTGCTGTTAGGCTGAAACCACTTTAAGATGTTTTCATTTTTTACCAGCAGCTGTAATTTATTTTTAAATAGATTTTCCAATATGCCATACATCAGATTGATGTTGTATGAGTCGGAACTGCTCTTGCATGGCCTTTGCTATTCCAATATGCTTGTCAGTGGCTATCATTGTATTTGCATTCCCCTGGATTCCAGAAGTTTGATTCATTTAATGAAACCATGTTTCTCCATGGTAGCCGACAATGTACATTCTGACACCTGCACGATGACCGAACTAACACCTTTTTTACTTTCCATGTCTTGAAAGTGGTAAGTGCAGTATTTTGCATAAAACCCTGGACTCTCACACTTTCCGCCGCCAGCAAGCCTTACACTTTTGCCAGTGAGATAAATGATATCTGTTCGAGTTTCCAGGCATTGCTAATTGCAAGGAACAAGAAATCCTTCTGATATTTGTAGTACTGTGTTTTAGAAAGGAACTCATGTCCCACAAAATGACAGAAACTTGACATTTTGCCGAACGTTCATCTGCTGAACAGCAAAGCAGATGAACAAAGTACCTTTTTTTTGGTAATTGGTTTATCAAACCTTTACAAATATTTAAATCAGTCAAAATTAAATAATTAGTTCATAAAATATATAAAAGAAGGAGCCGTAAATCATTAGATTATCATTATACATAAACAGAAAGATTAATAAAAAATGAGAATGGGGAATGCATCTAATAAGGTCAAAGGGAATAGGATAGAGTAGTAAGAAAGGAAAAAAGAAATGATCAAATAATCATACAATCAGATAAAAAAACATCAATGTCCTATAATTCCATTAATACATTAAAAGATAATGAATAATAATAATAGTAAAAGAAAAAAAACATTCACATAGTATTAGAATCAATGTTAAGATACATTTGCATCACATAATCCATGTAAAATCAAACAGAGTGCAATAAATGCCCATACAATTGCTTGTTGATATCCAAATCTACAATTTCAGTGATTTGATGAAGCCCGACAGGGCCAACCCTTCATGAATATTGTGAATTTCAAGACAACGCTTCCATATCAGATCTTCATCAAATGTTATTGGGTTCTTTGCTAAAGGCCCCAGACAAGGAGCCCTTAGGCCCTGTAATAATACACACTCAAGCACCAAATGTCTTAAGGACACAAGTTTCTCCATACAGAACCTACAAAAGGAAGAGTCAGCTTTAATTAGGGATCTCCGTAATTGAATTTCCCTGGTCAGTAGTAAATTCCACCGGGCCCTTAGTAGAATACCTCTGTAGAATCGATTTGGAAATTGAAGCAGTATTTTAGTTAGGGAGCCTCTTCGCCTCTGCTCATGGGTCAGGTGACTCAATGATCAATAGGAGTGATTAGTATCAGTGGTCTGAATCCAGTCACAATCAAACACGACTCATTTAGCCTTCATAGGTTTCAAGATCAAGGTCTCCAGAGTCACTCCAATCTCATTCAGGACGTATTCTGATCTCACTCGAAAGGTAATTAATAGTCAGGAGTGTTCCAGGTTTCTTCCCATTAATTGATACAGGGAGTCAGGAATAGGAGCCTTAATTTTCAAGTATAAAGAAAGGCTGGCCCATTGTATCCATGCCCAAAGGGAAATAGTCCACAATTCAAAGCGTATAGCTGTAACGGTACCGCATTAGAGACCCCAAGGATTCTCCTCCATATTATGCCCTCAATTCTGTTCAATTGTACAGTACATTGTCAGATTTTAATTCCAGACCATAAATCAATAGGGACAATGTTTCCTTCATAAAACAGCACTGCAGGTGTAAGCGGGAATCTCACAAACTGTTGGTCTACCTTGACAATCTGGGCCTCCAAGAGTTTTGCCTTATTCACCAGGGCCACCGTAGCTATCTTAGACCCTTTGTAGGTGAAAAGATTGAAGCCCACATACCGAACAGTTTCTGAGAGCTTCAGGGGCATGCCTCTAACACAACAGGCATGCACTTAGGCATAGGTTTTACTGACCATGAAAATGTGTTATTGTGGTGGGCACAGCCTGCCTGGATTTTCAGGTTGGTACCTTTGACTACAAAAGTGACATTCACCAATGGCTCCCCACATATACGCATGTGTAGTTTTTTTTAATCACATTTAATCTTTTGGATAATCTCTAGCCAGCAGCAGTCAAATGAAATGTCTCTGTGCCCCTTTACTAGCCAATTGTCCGGCAGAACTGTGGATTGCGATTCGACAGTGGTGGAAAAGTCTCCCAAACTAGGAATACTGAAGTCGAGATTAGCAGATTTATCAGTCAATTGCAAAGATGCTTCATTCCGCATGAATTGGAGAAACATGTTAAGTTGGATGTTTCATTGGTGGACATTTTTAGAGGGTGTAGATTGTGTCATAGTATCTGCAAGCAATTCCGACATATCTTCTGTTTCTTTTCTTTCATCTGGTATATGATGTGCAATGTAGCAATGCTCCATGGTTACCTTCCTTGTCTCGCTGGTGACATTCAATTCATATTCAGACCACTGGACATCTTCATCATGACTCTGAATCTTAACTTGACCATGCTGTGCTCCAAAAAGTAGTTGATACATAGTGACATCCGTTTGGCAAGCGACATCACTAGCTTCCGTTAGTGTCTGAGTCTTTATGCTCCTCTTCCTCCTGGGTCTCTAACAGATTTAAAGGGTAACATGCTCAATTTATATCACACATACAGAAGATACTATTTACCAAGTAAAAACCTAATATAATTAAAATATCTGCTTAAAAACCTCTCCAAAACAAACTGGTTTGTTCTTTACCCTTGTTTTCTTAATTTTCTTTGACAAAGTGCACTTCAATTTTCAGACCACAATACCAAGCTGCAAAAAGAGTTTTTTTACAATGTATTAACCAAGGAAATCAAAAATCATTGGAAGACTCCAAACTACCAATCTCTGCATGTAGAAACACATTTTTGGATGACGATCCATTGTGAACATCAACTGAGGAAGGACATAATCCATTCTAGGGCCAATTCCCAGATGCCTAAATCAGAGGGGTGGAATCTAAGCATGGTGTGATCGACTAAGTTAAAACTGGCTGAGAGATAACCAGAGATAGTATCTGCACATTCCATAGTGCCACTTGCTTTCAGGTCATTCCAGATGGATATCGGGACTGAACCGTGCTATGCCTCTAAAGTCAGTGCATGCTAGGTAAAGTATCTTGTTACAATACCTTAATATTGAATGATTGTGAAGAATATTGTATTATTTCTTCTTTTTAAGCCTTGCCACGATTAATTGAGTGGATAGTTTGAGAGTTCACATGAGAGAGGTTCCCACACTCAGTCACAGTGAAGACCAAAATGTGCAAATGAATGGGATTTGAGCTATGTCCCTATTTAATCATAGGGTTGGAACTCAAGGGAGGAATAATCAACATTCTAGTGATGAACTAGTGAAAGAGAAAAAGAAGAGTTTCAGGTTGGTACTTCACAGGCACGTTCTTTATGGGTATGTGTGATGCTGGAAATGTCTTATGGAGAGACAGGGCACCCTAGTCCTTGTCCTACCACTTCTTTGTGTGTGTTTTGCTTATGTTTCCAGCCACTTAGGTCCAGCCTGGACTTCTGGCAGTGCAGCTCTTCATTTTTTATTTTGTTGAACAATACTCAGGAGATACCATGTGGCACCCGTGGGTGGGGTACACCCTGTTATCCCTTATGTGTGTTTTTGGGCACTTGTGTGTTGCCCACAGAGCAGGGTGCGGGTTGGTGGCATCTAGATGTTGACTTGGAAGTGGCTCTGAATAGCCTCCATTTTTGGGATACCCAGGCCCTGCCATAGGAATCAATGAATTCCTACGCACAGGCAAGATGGCCACTGTGGCTTCTTGGTTTCTATTGCCTTCTACCTTGTTTCCCAAAGTCCTGGGAAGGACTGTCTCTGTTCCCTCCCTCATGAGTGGCTGTTGGGTGAAAACACCATATATGTCAACACCATATATGTCTCCGTTCTCTTTCCTCCTGATTGGCTCTTGGGTGGAAATACCATATATGGCTCTGGGGCTGTCTCCTGTCAGACTTACTGAAGCCTTCCCAGGGGCTGTATGTTGTGGGTAGACCCTGGGGTGGGATCTGTGTGAATGGAGTTGGGAGCCAACCCGCATTCTCTGCTGTGGATATCTGGTTTCTGTGTATGTGACACAATGAATGAGACAGCCCTGACTGAAACTGACATGCATACAGTGTAGCGTGCTGAAAGGCTGGGTGCTTACCCCAATCCACATTCTTTGTTTTGGGTGCCTGGGTGGAGTGAATGCCCTGAATGCTTGTGAGCCTGACTGGACGCCTGCCTGCATGAATGCCCTTCTGCGTGATTGACTGGCTGAGCTCGGCTGTTCCAGAGTGAATGGGGAACAGCCATGTATATCTGGGGAGCCATCACTTACCAATTTGTAAGTAAGAAGCTGAAGTCGAAGCTAAAACAAGAAAACTCTGTATTGTGAAGTCAAGCTGGAGGAGAAATCTGCTGCTGCATTTTCTTTGTGTAATCCAAAGCTGCCACATGTCAAGTTGAAGAAGTCCATTGGTGTCACTGAAGGTCCGGATGTGCATTTCATGACTGCTGGAAGCCGTTGATGTCTACCGCCCACCAGAGGGGGGTGCCCTGGGATAGCGCTGCTGGATACCTGGAGCTGCTAAAGTTCTAATAGTAAGAACTTGTCAAAAGACATCCTTGCCACCATCACTGAACACTTTCTCCCGCCGGAGAGAGTCCAGAGTATTTGTATTTTATTTAACTTTATATAGCGCTTTTTACCAAAGCGCTTCACAGAAAAACAGTCAATGGTACATTAAAATCAGCGTAAACAATTGTGTTCGGGATCAGCCAATAGCAATTAGACAGGAGTCTGAAGTAAGTGACATTTTAGGGAGGAGTGAAACAGAGAGCAAGATGTTATAAATTGGAGGGATAGTGGAAGGAGATTCCAGTGGAGAGGGGCCAGCAGTTGAAAAGATCAAAAGCGGGATTGTGCGCAAGGGGCACATGGAACAGTTCCAGTCGCACAGTAAGAAGAGTCCAGCAGAGTGGAAAGGACGAGAAGGAGAGTAAAATGAAAGCAGAGAAGTGAGGTAATCAGGGGCAAGGCCATATAAATATTTGAATACTAAACAGAGGAAATAGAATTTCAACTGAAAATAAAAGGAAAGCAATCTAAGAGAGTCAAGAGAAGAGGAGGTGGTGTCACAATAGGATAATAAGCAAAGCGAGTGGATGGAGTAATGATAAATTGATTTGAGAGGGGCTAGGCAAGAGCGAGGAAGATCAAAGAGCAGAACAGAGCAGTAGAACAGTCAGGAAAAGATTAGAGAAGAGACCAATAGCTTAGTGGCATAAAAAGTAAGAAAGGGATTAATTAATATTAAAGAGGTGATAATGACATGCGTGAGAGGTAACTGAGATATGATGGCTAAAGGAGAAGTCATTGAATTGTCCTAGGGGTATTACTCTTATCTACCAAACCTATTAGGAGCGCACAGCAAGTTTTATCTTCACAGGACTTCTAAAGTCAGACAAATCGAAGACCAAAGGAGAGCGAAGAACAAAAAAACTTCTGCACCTCAATTTTTCTACTTGGACTCAGCATCCCAGTGACTCCTTCTTCCAAGGAGGGTCCATCCTCAAAAGGAATCGACAAGTGAACCTTTGCCACGGCACCAAAGGTACTGTGATGAGGAAGAGCATCTTCTAGCCTCAGGAGTCATCCAGGGGTCCCATATTTGTCCTGAATCCTGTTCTCCTGTGGGCTCTCAGGTACTTTCAGTTGGTAGAACCTTTTAAAAGAAAGCAGAAGACTATTGAACATCAATGAACTGGGCTGTAAAAGACAACATAATTTACTCCCTAACTTTTCCATTACAGGTTGCCCAGGCGGGGGGAAACTCACGCAGAATTGTCTATCTGTTCTAAAGAACGTATTCTGCCACTGTTCATACCTAACCTGCCTTTGTTCCCTATTCTATGCTGTTATACCTCACTTAAGAATTCACCTGCCTACTTACAACTGTCTGCAGTTAGTGTATCTATTACTTAATTTAAGTATTGTGTGGTACCACATTCAGTGTATACATTTGCCATTTTTTGAATACGTATTCCAAGTACAACATTTGGTTATTGAAATGTAAATAATGTGTAAATATTCCTGAATTTTAAATGTTATATAAAGAAGCTGTGTTATCAGCTAACATTCCTTTGTGAGGGCTTTGGGGAAACACCTGCCTGCATCACCTCCAGAAAGCTTTAACCTGGCTGCTCATCCATAGCTACCAAATTGAGAGCCTTGCTGTGGTGCTCTGTGCCTTTACCCTATCAGATAGATGGAAGATGTACAGATACCCCCCTCCAGTAGTTACACTGGTGGTACAGTGGTGGGGCCACTGGTTTTAAGACACATGGCCTCATTACGACCCTGGCGGAAATCGAAAAACGATGGCGGAAATGCAATACCGCCATCGAATAGCGCTCGGTGCGATCATGACCCGTCACCGCAAAGTACGATGCCATTAGCGACACCGTAGTGAACGCCAACGCTAACTGCACCAAGCACGCGCGCGCGCGCCATGCCAAACCGTAATTACCACCATGGCGCAACGGTACGCGAATTCCGACCCTAGCGGACATGCACCTAACGCCATCAAGCACGGCGGAAAGTACCATTCCGCCATGGTGAGAAGTACGGCATCGCGAACCAACCGTAAACGGCCCTACTGAGTGCTTGTACACCGCTCCCTGGCCACATTGTACAACCCCCCGTAGGTGCAATGAAGTCACACAATGCAACCAGTGAAATGTACTAGTCATCCATGCCTGCCAACGAACAAATGAATCTCAAGAGTGCCCAATGGGAGCTGCAGGGCACAGATGGCACGAATACAGAAGCTATACAAATGGACATGACCTCAGTCTCCCACCAAGAAACGCACGCAAACACAGGCACCTGTGACCAGCAAAATTCCGATAATCACATCATTCCACCAATCCAACTGGCTGACCGGCATCTGTTACACAAAAGCTAATCCCCCGCCCCTGAGCATGACATCATCAAAACAGTCATAATGGCAGCCCTTATCCCTGACCTCACTGGGCTCCGTAGGCAAACGCGCCCAGCACAGTACCACGCAACTATACTCCGAAGCTGGAACCCAATGCAGATCTCCTCACAATACATCGCTCCCCAAATAGGAATATGCCACATCACTCGCAAAGAAGAACGCTACACGGTTCATATCAGAATAGAAATTTAATGCACAACAAATTCACCAAGCCCATACAGCCATTAGGCCATGAACTCCAAAATATATTTCATTATCGTGGGCTGCATCCGCAATAAATGACCAGCTACTTCTTGTGTGACGCCCTGTTCCTTCATGGTACACAGGGGCTACATTCCCGTACGAAAAGGCAACATGGAAGCGCCTAGAACCGCAGGGCCGTCCCAATAGGGAGGCACTAGTCCAGCTGAAAGGCCGAAATGTTGCTCCTAGCCACTAGTACTGCGTAAGGGCATGTGGCCCATTGGCGATCGTCCCATAAGATCGTAATGCTGCTCCACTGATTAACACGAAGCAGCAGGTGTCGGGAGTAAAATCCATCTGCAGGAGTGGCATACAGATGGCAGTGGCAAAAGGGGAGGAGATACCTGTCAACCAAATGAAATGAAAAAGAATAGTATGGCCATCAGAACTACATTTGAATTAACCACTTCAATGATCACACCAAATCCACAGCCATATGCATGCTAGCCCACTCCAAAGGATCATCACCACCCAAAAACCACTTGCGAATCATAACTATCTATATCGAGGTGAAAACACTATCATAAACGAGTGTACCTGTGCATGCGTCTGTTACAACAGAATCCATCTGATGGGATTGGTAACGTGCATAGACACAAGTGTCTGAAGGCGCGTCGAGACAGGGAGGGCTCAACAAGGCCAGATAGACGATGGCCCCACTATGGCAGCCCTGCATCACATAGCGCAGGGGAGGCGGATAGATTCCAAGAAGCCCTGTACATGGCAAACTCTGTATCAAATCATCTGTCCATGCATCCATACATCATTCCCTCATCCCGTAATGAAAACGCCTGTTTCCATACTCACATAACATGTGAAATTTCCATTGAGTCTGTGCGTTATGCAGCCTGCAAAATCCACCGTGCCCCAGCCCGTTATTCAAGTGTTGTGAAGTAACATGTATTTGGGAACGTCCGGCCTCATCGCCCACGTCGCTATTGCGCATCCCATACTATTCATATCAATCATTGCATCCTCGCCATGGCCCCTGTCCCAAGGACATTGAACAATAGAACGTTATATTTGCAGTCAGACCTGTGGGCATCTCCTCGCCGCTAGCTGAAAACCGAAAGCGCCGCCCTTCGAATTCCTCATTTGCAACATCACGTCGAAAAGGCATCTGTGGCCGCTTGAAACCACAAATTAATCCATCTAGTGCGGCTGTGTGTGAAAATGGCAACTGCCTTCACTCACAAATGGAACGCCCCGCCCGTCGGTGAAGCTCGGTACAGTGTTGCATGAGGGTCCACCGTTACTCGAGTACTACGTTCCACTGACCCTTCACAAGTCTGTTCGCGACTGCAAAGATTGTATGTGAAACAATGGGACCATAGCCGAATGAACATATCAACCAATGTTACACTGCCATCGGGTACAAATACATGATTGCAATAGCAAGATGCCATTCGTCGAATTGCAGCGTTGTGTGCGGGACGTGCTCGCCCAAAGGGGAGTGCAGCTTGCACAGGTGGAATGAATCACCACAGGTGGAGGCCATACAGCCTGAAAACACATAAATTGCACACCCAGTCTCCTCCCACAACCACACCCACTCCGAAATGCTACCGGCAGGACTAGCCATGTTGGCCCTGGGGGACCTGATAGCACTGCAAGTACTCCAACTTCAAGAAGAAGACGAACACCAACTACTACCGGCCGCACGGCGGAGACGCAGGAGGAGGAGGAGGGCAAGGCAGGGCCAGCAAGGGCCGCCAGCACAGCCACTACCACCACGCAGGCAGCCCGCAATCCCACGCCTCCGAGCACATCCGTTCAACCTCACTGATGAGCAGATCCACACCCTCTACCGTTTGGACCGGGACACCATAACCGCCATTGTGGACATGACACAGGCTGACCTTGTCAGCATGATAGATAGCCCAACCGCCATCCCACCCCTACTGAAGGTGGTGTCTGTACTACACTTCCTGGCCACAGGCACCTACCAGCACACAGTCGGACAGTTGCATGGCATATCACAGCCACTGTTCTCACGGACACTATTGCAAGTGCTCGATGCCCTCCTGAAGCACGCAGACGACTTCATCTCTCTACCACGCTTGGAGCAGGAAATTACGAACACAAAAGTGGGATTCCATGCACTTGCCGGCATACCGGGTTGCATTGGTGCCATCGACTGCACCCATGTGGAATTGGTCGTCCCACATGCCATGGAGGCCCAGTACCGCAACCGAAAACAATTTCATTCCCTGAATGTACAAATGGTGTGTGACTCCAACAGGATCATTACACATTGTTGTGCCAGATTCCCTGGATCTACCCATGATTCTATGGTCTTGAGGAACTCTACTATACCACGCTACATGGAGCGACACGCAGGGAACAGATCCTGGCTACTCGGTGAGTCTCATTTCATGCATGATGATGTGGGGTATGTGATGCGGCAATGACCTGGCAGGAAGGGGGGGGTGCGTACGTAGCAATGGCATTCCTCAATATTCCTTTCTTGTCCACATACAGGTGATGCCGGGTATCCACTGAAGAGATGGCTCCTCACACCAGTCCGGAACCCACGGGACCAGCATGAGGAGGACTACAACCATGCCCACTCACGTACCCGTGTAGTCATAGAACAGGCATTCGGCCTACTGAAGACTCGTTTACGCTGCCTCAGCAGGTCTGGCGGGGCACTCCTGTACCGCCATGTGAAGGTTGCAAAGATGGTCATGGCATGTGTCATGCTCCACAACATGTGCGTACGTAGAAATGTGCCCATGCCCCCTGACGCAGAACTGCAAGCACCTGATGATGGTCATGATGAGGGTGGGGATGTGGCAGCACCTCAAGGAGTCTGCGAGGCACAGGAGGGCCGTGACATTCGTCAGCATCTCATAGATGCATGCTTCTAGCACTCACGCCTGGTGGCTGATACATGGACACGGGACTGGTGGCACTGTGTGTGTCTGGGACATGCACAATATGGACTGTACGCCTATAATGGCCTCATACACAAAGATCAATGTCCACACATCTCATTGCATGATCGTGCATTGTTTATGGCATATGTGATATCATGTTAAACACCCTATCGACCCGCCACCCAAGTGAGCCCAACACACCCCCTCCACCCTCCTACCTCCCCCCCGAACACCAGTGTCCAAAGATGCTCATTGTCAGTGGGCTGTCGCTATTGCAAGCCCCCTCTGCGGGTATCGGGGGCACCCCTGCCTGTGGAGCGCAGGTTCCTCCCAGATCTACGTTGGGGGCTGCCCTGGACGGAACTTGCAACGGATGATGTCTCTGCCTGCTCACGTCCATGCATGTCCCTAAGGGTTTGTGAGAGCTCAGTGAGCACACGGCGCACTGCGGCAAGTTCGGCACATACGTCTTTGGACGTCGCATGCAGTTCCCCCCTCAGGCTCTCGGTGCTTCTCTCCATTTGTACTCTCAGGCTCTCGGTGCTACTCTCCATTTGTACTCTCATGCTCTCGGTGCTACTCTCCATTTGTGCCCTTAGTGTCTCTGTACTTCTCTCCATTTCTGCCCTCAGTGTCTCAGTTGATGTTTCTATGTCTGCCTTAGTGCCCCCACATTCATCGGCATGGTCCTTGAGGAGCGTGGCCAGTTGCTGCTGTTGCACGATTAACTGGTCGAGGGACTGTTGCCTCTGCTGGGCCATAGCCATTTGCGGTGGTGTCACAGAGGGGCTGATCACCTCATGTTGCCTTGCCACAGGGCTTGTGGGGGATGGCCAGTCGTCGTCTTGTGGGTGCCCCTGCGTGGTATCCTCATGGTGTACGGGATGGGACAGACAGGGGGATTGAGACAGGTCATGGATGGATCTAACTTCGACATCCCCGTTTTCTGTGTCGGAGCATGCTGCCATTAATGCAGTATCACCTATGGTGCTGCTGCCACCAGAAGCAGTGCCTACTGTGGCATCCATTGGGGGGACCTGTGGTGGTGGTGTTGTGGGCATGCTGGCTGCTGGGGTGCCTGTTGGAGTTCCCTCCTGTGTGCTGTCACTTGATTTGTGCTGCTGCCGTGTCTTGATGCGTGCAGCTGAGGTGGAGGGTCTTTGGCCGTTGGTCTTGGCCCTCTTTGCAGGTGTGCTGGTAGGGGTGTCCTGGAGCTCGTCGTTTGGATCGGACCCTGTGGTGGAGTAAAGGAGGGCGAGCGTTATTAATGGGTCTGTGGGAATTGGAATGGCAATGTATCACATGCATTGGGGTGGTACCTGAGGGTGATTTGGGTCGGGGCCTTGGAGGTGGTTTCATTTGTGTGTGGAGTGAGGGTGCAGTTGTTTGGCAGCCTGCAGTTAGGGTGTGCCTGCTGCACGTGTAGAGGGTGTT
This sequence comes from Ambystoma mexicanum, assembly GCF_040938575.1. Classification (NCBI taxonomy): domain Eukaryota; kingdom Metazoa; phylum Chordata; class Amphibia; order Caudata; family Ambystomatidae; genus Ambystoma; species Ambystoma mexicanum. The sequence continues at coordinate 845,040,040 of NC_090937.1, forward strand.
TTTAGGATTTTTAATTATTTATGTATTTGATGTGAGTTTTAAAGTGTGCTATCAGGCCTATGTATGTGGACGTTCTCCTGGACATGTGTTCCTGTTGCACTATGTGGGCACGTGGTACTTCACATGATTGGACATTGTGGTTTTGGCATTGTTTTATTTGGGACACCTACCTGAATCTTCGGATGTCTGCACTCCTTTCTCCATCCCTCCGACTCCCTCTATGCTCTCCATTCCAATGGTGGAGGCACAGATTTCTTCCCAGGGGGTCAACTTGATGGGTGATTCCGATCCTCCCCCGGTAGCTGTGGCAATGTTGCGGTTGGCAGAAAGTATGCTACGGACGCGTATCCGCAGGTCGTCCCATCGCTTTCTGCATTGCTGTGGGTTGCGGGGTGCGGTCCCCACCGCACTTACACGCTGTGCCACCAGGGCCCATATGGCCTTCTTGTTTGCAAGTGCCGTCCTGGTCATTTGCGTGGAGAAGACGACGGCAGCATTCTCCTGGAGGGTCTCCGTGAGCACCGTGAGTTCCTCACGGGAGAAGTGGACCTGCCGCTTGCGGTCGCACGCTTTCTTCGCTACTTTTCCCATTTTTCTTGGTTTCACTAGGGTGGATGACGGGTTGGGATGTGTCTGAGGGTAGTATTTTTTATGGTTGTGTGGATTTTGTGGTTTTATAGGTGTACGGCGGGATGTTTCCCGTTCCGGGACCATGCTTTTACTTCCGTTTCCGTATATTTACGGTCACCGTACTTTCCGGTTGGCGCTCACTGCGGTGTCCGCTGTGATGGGTGGCGGTATTGCACCTAGGGCGCCGTACGGCGGCGGTGTGGGCCGTTTTGGGGTCATTTCCGCCATCGCGGACTTTGCACTTCCGCCATGGCGTGGTGCTCGTGCCCGATGGGTCGGAATGAGCCGCACTTTGCTCCATCGTGCAATGGCAGAAACGCTATTTACGCTATGGCGGTCCGGTCGGTTGATTTCCGCAAGGGTCGTAATGAGGGCCACAGTGTTTAACCTAACTACTGCAAAATAGCCACACTTCTTTATTGATTTAGAGTTCTATTAGTCTACACTGATAACTACACTACAAACATTGGACATTATTGCAATTGGTGAATTGACCAGGATGAGCTTAGAGGCTCTCCGGGGTGCTAGGATGGATAGGATGTTGCAGGCCATGAAAAGGGCCAACCTCACTATCAAGGCAACCAAGTGCTAGATAGCAGAGGGGAAGGTTACCTACCTTGGTCATGAGGTGGGAGGGGGACAAATCCAACCTCTCCTTAGTAAAGTATAAGCTGAACCTGACTGGGAGACTTCCTCTACTCAAACCAGTTGAGAGCGTTTGTTGGGCCTCACTGGGTATTATATAAGCTTCTTGGCAGATTATGGTACCATAGCTGCCCCTCTGACAAATCTAACATCACCCTAACAGCCTAAGAAAGTTCATTGGAGTGAGGACTGTCAAAGGGCTTTTGATGGCTTGAAGGAAAGTCTGTGCAGGGCCCCTCTCTTGTGTGCCCTTCACTACAGTAAACTCTTTATTGTTGAAACAGATGTCTGTGACATTGGAACTGGAGCAGTTGTGTCTTAGTTAGATGACAAAATGTGAGGACCCCCATCATTTTCATTAGTTGGCAACTCAAGGGTAGGGAACTTAGGTGGGTCACTGTTGAAAACAAGTATTTTAGCATAATTTGGGCACTTAGGCATTTTAGACCTTACCTTACAGGGTCTGCCTTTGAGGTCCAGATAAACCATAAGCCCTCAAAGTGGCTTATGCATATGAAGGGTGTCAACCCCAAATTGCTCAGATGGTCCATTAGCCTGCAAGGGCTAGACTTCACCATTCTGCATAGGCCAGAGAATGATAATGCAGATGGCCTTTCCAGAAGGTTTCTTGACCGTCTGAATGAGGGTAGCAATCTTGTGCGATATCAGTTGCCCTAAACTCAGTCTGGGGGGTTATGTGATGCTGGATATTCCTTCTGAAGGGTTAGGACCTCCTAGTCCTTGTCCTAACACTTCTCTGTGTGGGTTCCTTATGTTTTCTGACACTGAGGTTGAGCCTGTACCTCTGGCAGTGCAGCTCCTCATTTTACCTTTTGGCAAACAACACCAATGTGATACCCGTATGGCACCCATGGATGGGGGTACACCCGTGTGCCCCTTATGTGTGTTTTTGGGTACCTGTGTGTTACGCACAGAGTAGGGTCTGGGCTTGTGGCAGCTACATGCTGACTTGGCAGGCTATGAATATCCTCAATTTTTGGGACACCCAGGCCCTGCCATAGGAATCAATGGATTCCTGCACAAAGGCAAGATGGCCACTGTGGCCTCTACGTTTCTATTGCCTTGTACCTTGTTTCCCAAAGTCCCTGTCTCTGCGCCCTTCCCCCTGAACAGCTGTTGGGTGGAAACACCATAAATGGCTCTGGGGCTAGTTCCTGTCAGACTGACTCAAGTTTCCCAGGGGATGTGTGTTGTGGGTACACCCTAGGGGTGGGACCTGTGCGAATGGAGTTGGGAGTCAACTCGCATTCTCTGTTGTGGGTATCTGGTTTCTGTTTGTGTGACACAATGAATGAGACAGGCCTGACTGAACTGACATGAATGCAGTGTAGTGTGCTGAAAGGCTGGGTACTTGCCCCAATCAATATTCATTGTTATGGTGTCTGGGCAGAGGGAATGGACTGAATGCCTGTGGGCCTGATGGCTGCCTGCATGAATGCCCTTCTGCGTGATTGGCTGACTGAGCTTGGGGAGCAGATGTGTATATCTGGGGTCCCCTCACTTATCAATTTGTTCAGAAACTGAAGTCGAAGCTCAAACAAGAAAAAGCTGTTCCTTGAAGCCCACCTGGAGGAGAGGTCTGATGCTGAACGTTCTTAGTGTAATCCAAAATCTGCTATGGTCTTCCAAGGACTGATCCAGAGAGGACCAGCGAAGGAGTCCTCTACCTGAGCTATGAGGGACTATCATGCAAGCTGCTACTCTTCATCAAAGTACCCTCAAATCCAGTCCTGTGTGCCTGCCATCCGTAGAAGGGGTCTTCTTGAGTCCTGAAGAGGAGTGCTCGGACATCTCAAGTCGAAGAAGTCAAAAAAGTCCATTTGTGTCACACAAGGTCCGGAGGTCTGTTTCGTAACCGCTGGAAGCCGTTGCCATCTACCGCCCAGAAGAGGGGGGTTCCCTGGTATAGTGCTGATGGACACTCAGAGCTGTGAAAGTTCCCAAGTGCCTAAAAACATTTCAAGGGACATCCTTGCCATCATCACTGACCACTTTTTCCTGCTGGAGAGAGTCCAGAGTGCAGAGGAAGATCCGTCAGTGGGTTTCCCACCACCAGAAGCTAACAAAGACATTCTGAGGCTCCAGACTTGGTGAAGTTCTGTGGTCCACTCCAGTGGTCGAGCCCAGTTTGCCAGTTGACCAGAAGCCATCCAGACATCCATGTTGGTGCTGCAGCACCAAAGAATCGAAAGTCAGAAAACCGTGTAATTCTGAAACCCGACACCAAAAGTGACCAATGCACCCGTTGCAGCCAGAAGTCATTGAAGGGTGCCAGGGATCTTACTCTTATCTGCAAAGATTTTAAGGAGCCCACAGCAAATTTCATCTTCATAGGATCTCTACACTTAGAAAAATCATCAACCAAAGGAGAGCACCGCGAAGAGCAAAACTGCTGAACTTCAGAAGGACTTTGGTTCCATTTTTCTTCTTGAACTCAGCATCCCAGTGGCTCCATCTTCCAAGGTGGGTACATCCTCAGAGGGAATCATTTAGTGAAACCAAGAAACTCTGCTACTTTTCCTGCTAAGGCACCAAAGGAAGAGCATCTTCTACACTTAGGAGTCATCCCGGGGTCGCAGATTCATCTTGGAACCTGTTCTCCTGTGGCCTCTCAGGGACCTTTCGGTGGTAGAACCTTTTAAAAAGAAAGCAGAAGGTTATTCAACATTATTGAACTGGGCTGTAAAAGACAACATATGTTACTCCCTAACCTTTCCATTACAGATTGCCCTGGTGGGGGGGATCCAAACACAGAATTGTCTATCTAGTCTAAAGAAAGTATTCTGCCACTGTGCACATCTAACCTGTTTTTCTTCCCTATTCTATGCTGTTATACCTCATTTAAGAATTCACCAGCCTTTTGAAAACTGTCTTCAGTTAGTGCATCTATTATTGAACTTAAGTGTTGTGTTGTACCACATAGAGTGTATGTTAAAGTATATTTCACTTAATACTGCTTGATAACAAACATTGTCTTAAGCACATTCGCATCGCACTGAAAATCGCATTTCAATGAACCTGCATAAGGCTGACTACGCTGCCACTTTAGAATCAACCGCCATTTTGATTAACTCCTGTTTCTGTCTCATGTTAAACTTTGTGTTTTCTGCTTCAGCAGAGAAAAATGGACTGTGTACTCTGTCAACATAGATAAACATGTTGAGGCTGCTGAAAGTTGATTGTTTGTCCTGCACTAAGAAACCTTGGAGCTAAACTAGAGTTGAACTGAACAGTAATTTAGATGTTGTCTGTATCAATAGAATCACCCTCGTGCAAAGAGTGAACAGAATGGTAAATAGCTAAAACCGTGTACCTTTGCAGAAATCTTTGTGAACCTTCCTTGAAACTGGACTAACTTTAAGCTCGAGAACAAACCAAAAGTCAACATGACTGAGTAAAATAAAGAATGTTACCATTGTAGCGCATGTGCAGAAAAACATGTCTAGTATTTGAGGAAAACATTGAACAATGGATAGTTTATTGAATCTGCAGTAGTTATGTGAACTGGCTATGAACCCTTAATGAATATGTAACACGAAGATGGGCTGGACGATGTAACAGGGACTGTGGCATATAAACCTGTGTCTTTGTAATGTCCAGTACTCTCCCCCCTCACTGTGTCTGCTGGTACACACTGCGAGGCGTTGAGAGCCACATAGCTATCTGACCAATAAACTGCACATGTACTTTTGAACTTGTGACTGGCGTATTTCATTTTTGGTGGTATTAAGCCTTGATATTTCTTTTGATCTTTCAGATGGCACCCGAATAGGGACCCTCAAGATTGATGTCACATCGGTAGACGAAGACGAGGCTACCGGACCGGGATCGGAGAGTGACTGGGGCCCCTGTAAAGTGAGACACGATTCCTCTGCACTACTGCACAACCCGATCCCTGGACGGTGAGCATAGTTTAGGAGGACATCTTGATGAGGGTCCCCATATCGAGGCCTGTTTTTTTAAATTGTCAGCCACGACGATCCTTTGAAATCAGATCGGACCCTTAGTATTTTGAAATTAGATGAGTCGTTCCCCGGTTCCTAAGAATCCTGATATTGGTTGCAGCTTTGTAATTGCAAATAGAAATGATGCCAGGTACACCAGTGATTTGATATACCTGGGAACTTGTCATCCTGTTTCAGGGTATTATTCCACAGAGATAGACAATCTTTGGGATAAGGCCAACCAGCGCCAACCGATGGGTCGCTGGCTTATTTAATGTATTGTAAGTATGGCGTAGGAGTGTGGGATATATTTACACACTCAGCGGCATTCCCCACATCACCAAGCTGCACTTAAACAGAACCAGCAAAATGGCTGTGCTGGCTCCTGTGCGCACCATTGCCTCACATCAAAACTGCATTTTGCAGCAACAATAGGAGGGCTGCACTGTTTTGCCAAGCGCCATTGGGCAGATGGAACAGGAAGCACCCCGAGAAAGGCTACTAGGGTGCGTTCTTGTTTGTCTCAAAGAAATGGAGTGAGAAAGCAGTGCTGCTTTGCTGCAAGCCCAAAGTTCCTATTGAAAAAAGGAATATTTCACCTTTAAAATGATGCAGCTCTGATGCCATTTTTCCCTGTCCTTCATCACACTACCTTTATCAAAAAGACTGTGTCATGCCCAGCCATATTCACATTGTGCTCCATCAGAAAAGAGCCTAATTCCTGAATAACAGGCTGTGCCAGTCAAACCTGAGAAAATCAACAAAAGCTTTCCTTCAGCTACACAGAAACACTTAAATTTTGCTACAAAATGTCAAAAAATCACTGCTTGAAAAGAAAATCATAGCTTTCATGAAGACTTTTCCCTTGTACAGACTGTTGTGTAAAGCAAGCTGACTATAGCTACAAAACCATGTGGGGATCCAGATGGAAGAGCAAAACAGAATTTGAAAGGAAGATGCCAGCTTTCACCACAGAATGTCAGAATGGGCTTTTACAAACCAGAGAAAAAAATGAATGAAAGCTTGTCCGTGCCTAGCAATTTAAAGGGGTTTGTTGCTGGGGAAACCTATATGGGCTGTTTTATTCAACATGCTTGTTTTGATTCAGTACAAAAGAAAAGAAAAATAAAACTGTTAAACTGCATGGGCATGGGCTGGCTTTTGCAAGCCCCCAAAACAGGTTATTCCAGTTGGTCAGAGCTAAAGCTTCCCCAGCATAAACTTCCAGGACACCTGGATGATAATTGCTAGGTTGGAAAACTTTGATTGACCAAGACAAAAAAACGTCACATACTAATCAGACTTTGGTCTGGGCAGGGAGCTCTTACAATAGAAATTCTGGGACTTGAGGATGTGAAAAAGAAATCACACCTCCCTGTGACTTCTACAAGAAGCTTCAAAGAAAAACTCCATGAAAAACTCTGGACTTAGGGGGGTAGCTTGGAAGCTGTGCCCGTATATGGGGAACAATACTGAACATTTGTTTCCAAAGTCTATTTTGTAAATAAAACTTGTAAGACTTTTATCTTTGCCACAGGACTTTGAAAGAATTTGAAAGGTTAACAGTTTAAATGTGATTTTATGGGCTTTCATTTAAGACATCATAGACTTCACTGACACATGGCGAATAGAAATGGCAGAGAATTGGATATTATAAGGAAAGTATCCATGATGCCATTGCAAATTTTAATACTTACATCCCTTACGATAATCCACACCCATGTATAAAGTTATAGAATTTTAGGCTGAAGATTTCATGCTCAAAATGACTAAAATATTAAAAGGGCGAACCAATGTCTCACAAACTGGAGGATTGGACGGCTATGCTCTACACAAAATTTGTAATCTGCTGATGTAATTGATTAAAATGCCACAACTGTACAAATGTATAAATTATGTTCAGGTTGATTTCTGGCAAAAAGATTTGTGGGAAGTCTTTTTATCTCATAAAATACAACCTCATAAACTGAGTTACCTCCTATAGGAGGTAAACCACATTGATTGTCCTATCCAGTTGTTAAGAGGCGTGATTAGCTAAGCCTGCCCTTGATGTCACCATGCCCTATAAATAAGAGTGGTTGACAGAGCTACAGACACACTCCCTCCTGAAATTACGGCGGCTGCATTCCTGATCTGCTCCATTCATCTTGCTGATTCAAGATTTCACTACAAGGCCAAAGCATTGCTGACCCTACTCCAGCAAGGCCATTGATCCAGAAAAAAAAAACACTAAAGGGAAAAGCTGTCGTACCTTTTGCATCCTGAAATCAGACCAGCTTGCTGCCCACTACCTGCAGGCCCGCTGCAACCCTGCCATCCAGCTGTCCTTGCCATCCGGTGACCGGAATTGCCCAACTGTTTGCTGTAAGGCGGTCCCGCTGTGTGGTGACCAGACTTAGCTGGCAGTTCCATAATTCCAAACCTAAGCGTGGAATGTGAGTATCTCCCCATCACAGAGAAACATAATCTCCCCATCTTGACACTTTTGTCTGTATTACACTCTCTAAGCAATCCTATTCATACCCTGGTAACTTGTTAAAACTGTTAATTCTGTGTGCACCATGTCCTTGATTTCTAAGTGCTAGCGCCATCTCTCTTTTCATTTCTCTCTGGTGTTAATCCTAAACCCTTAGTTATATTTTGAGTATTCAAACTAATTTCCAGTTAAAGTTGAGCACTGGGGTGATAAGATGGTCCTCGTGAATCAACCTTGGAGCTTACTGTGTTCATCTTTATCAATATAGTCTAGATAATTTAGTTTAAGTAACATTTGCCTTTCTTTCAAAACCAAAATGTTCATTTTAACTCCTCTATTTTCCTAAAACTGAACCCCATTCCACCCTGAAAGTCTCATCCACATCTACTACCATCCTTTCACTTTGATATTGTCCCTGTGATATACATCTGTCCCCCAGACCAAAAACCGCATTGCGATTTTCAGTATTTCATCCATTTTTATAAAAAAATGTTTGGGTCATTTTAAACTGGAATTGAAAAGAAATGCAATTTTCCCATGTGTCATTCGGCTGCAGCATGTTCTAACTTTCCACTCATTTTCAAATTGTATACTTCTTGTTGATCCATTGCATTGTGATTGCCAGTGTTTCTGCATTCCTGCTGTCGGGAGAAATCCTATTTGCCTCACACATTTAACCACAAATTAATTATTTATTTGTCCACTTCCGAGTGTCATTTCATGCCTTTGCAAAGGGTTTAAAATCCTCTCATTCTGTGACAGAATTTTGGATTTTGATTCTGTTTTATGCCCCTTGTTCCTGACTACCTGCTGCCTCTTTCTATGGGGGTTGAGGGAACATTGGGTGCTATCTATCCTAATTCAAAAAGTGCTCTTATTCACTTGTGCTTTGTATATGTTCTAGGAGAAGGTTAACCAAGTGCATTGCTTCAATTTTCATTGTAATTATCACCCCATTGGTGATTACTGCCCCATATTAAAAATTGTATGATTTCTTTTCAATTTTGTAAATAAATGGATATTGCAATTTCACCAACCGGCCTGGTTCATGGTCCATTGTGACCCGGGGTATTTGAAAAAGGGGATGTGAGACGAGTTGTGTAGCATCTCAAATTGAATTCACATAAAAAAGAGAAAGGCATCTCAGTTGTGCGCTACATACTAGGCTGAGACCAAGGTGTGTGTCGCCCAATTGAAATCCTTAACAAATTTGGGGGCTCGTAGCTGGGATTGGGTTTTGGTTGCCACCCGTGGCAGTCTAACAGAGCAGACTAACCTGCAAGGAGTGGTACTTTATGCGGTTGGAATACTGTGTTACACTGTACAAGCACCTCCCCAAAACAAATACTCTAAGTACCAGGCCTGTGTATAAAATTAAAGCTAAATCAACGCCACAATAGACAGAAAGCAACAGGATACAGGTTACCCTTGCATACATATTTACATTAATAAAGAAAGAACATTTCCAAAATGACTGTTTCAGTAGAGATCAATATGGCTAGGTAGCACTTTCTGCACAAGTTATTTGTCAGAGGTGAATTGCCAGAAAAAGATTAAAAAGTCTGGCTAGAAAAATAACACAACAGGCCACCACCATGAACCTGGATATGTGGCAGGACGGTGGCCTATTACATAAAGCATTGAATGAGTTATATATGTCCCCAAAAATCAAAGAGGAGCAAAGTAAAATCGTCAGAATCGTGGACTACATGTATCTCCACATGGGAGTGGTGTGGGAAATGCATGAGGAAAACAGAACTCTTGTGCAGAATCAATCTGAAATATTAAATAAAATTCCAGCAGAACTGAAATCAGCAGAACACAAATTACAAAAAACCCACGATTTGGAGGTAGAATCTGGAAATTACATTCTAAAACTAAAATAGGACTTGGCTCTCCAACAGTAGAATAATGTAGACATAGAGGCCCAACTAGAAGCAGTGAAAATAGAATGTCAGTAAAAGGTTGACTCTCTGCAAGAGAGTCAACAGAAGCTGACTCAACAATTAACGTATAACAGGAGCTGTTCAGGACAAATAAGCATGCTGCAAGATCAGGTCAAAAGGTTGGAAGAGGAGAATAGCAAATACATTATTAAAGAATTCCACTCCCAAGCAGAATTTTATCAAGAGCGCCAAAAATTAAATACCTTCAAGAAACCAACGGATGACCTGGCTGAACAGAGGAGCACCCTAAATCAGGAGAACGACACCCTATGCCACGAAGTATGCAATTTAAAAACAGAGTTACAGGGAAGTGAGTTAGGCCTCCAGAAACTAAATGAACTCAAAACAGAATATGGGAATCTACTGGAGCATGACAGACAAATGGTTGGAGAGAGGGCACAGCTTGTTTTAGGTTTTTCTGTTATAGCGTGCTGTATTGTTTAATCTTAAGCTTGAACGTATTAATAGGATGCATCCCACTATATAGTGCCACCGTGCAGCGCACATAAATAAGACTGAAAAAGAAAGAGACCTAGGCTCAATAGCCTTCGGTGTGGGCCGCACACCCATATTTCCCACTAGGGGTTAATTATGTCTTTAAATTATTTCAAATAATACCTTGAAAAGCTATGAATGATATTTTAAACAAACATATTTTTATTCCTTGGATTCTTTCAATTATTGGTTATTCATCACCAATTTGCCTGAGACAAAATTTACAGCAAACCATGACTGTATAGCCAATGCATTTCAGATTAGAACCTTCATCCGAGCCCAGTCTTATCTCAATACTGTACTGCATAAAGTATACCATAATTGCAATTTTTGTAACATCATGCAATATCATGTAACATTAAAAGACAGGGTACCCACATTTGAAAGACACAATAACACATAGAGAAAACATGAAGGAAAGCACGTTGACATGATCAATATTAGTTGCCTGAACATAAATGTATAAAGGTGATCGCTACTCAGTTGCATGCTTTGTGCACCCTATTCAAGTATGTCATAGTCTCATTACTTCATGAGCCCTTAATTGTATTCAATTAGGCTTACTGTGAATAAGTACGCGCCATATGTGATATTCTGTCATTTTTAGGCATGTGCTTCTCATACAGTGCCTTTCAGTGCTTGTCTATGCTCATGTGTTTCTAAACATTTACTCACCATTGTGAGAGTTCATATGGACATAAATGCCCATTTAAGCCCATACAATGTGTCAGCTTCACTGACCTTTGTGCAGGAAACCATCCTGCTTAGAAGCGCACGGTTCACAGCGTTAGTAAAAGTCTTTCTGAAAGGAAAGGATGCCGATATGGTTTGGATACATTCTGGTCATCCATCAGTATCAGGATTAGATTTGTGTATTTGCGATGAGTTCTGTTCTTACCTTATCTGAAGTATCGCTGTGTTTACAGCTGCTCCCGCCGCGGCAATCGTGTTCCTGGTAATGTTTGACCATTATCATGGCAATGTTGTGTTTCAAAATGCCGATCGCAACTACTGGAGCATGCCAGACTGATAGAAGGTGCTCTGGAAGAGAATACCCAAACCAAAAATGCACAAAATCAGAAGGTGAGTCTCCTGCAACAAAAATTGGCTCAGGGTGCCCAAACTATACAGGCAGCACAAAGAGATAACAAGGCCCTCTGTGAAGAGAATGATGGGCTCCACAAACAAGTGGCAGCGCAAGAGCGTTCATAGAGGCTAGTAAAACCCTGACAGCTGAACAAAAGGCTCTGATTTTTGCCTATTATCAAGAGATAGGGGCTGAGAAAGAAAAACTAGCGAGGTTGGAGAAGAAGTATACTAAATCTAATACAAACTGGAAGAACCCCGAAGAGGTAGAAATGGACATGGCAATCCCTGATCATAGTATGATGACCTCTATACTAAGGGACTCACACCCATTTAATCCTTTGCGCACTGCTGACTTCATGGCTACCGGTTCACATGACCCGGAAACCATGAGGCCATCACAATTTAATAGACCAAGCATAATGGAACTGACAGGTCAGCGCCCCCCAGTAATTGACAGAAGGGCGTCCCCATGCAGGTACAAAAATATAAAGTATGATGTCTCTGACCAGGAAACCTCCTATGAGGAGAGAGTAAGGGAATCAGACCTGCAGGAGCACTACCTCCAAAGGGACCAGTTGGTTCAATTTGCTCAGGAATAACAGAAAAAGAGGCCCCATAAGAGCATACTGAAAACCACCATCCAACCAGGGAAGTGGGGGGATACTCTGCCAACCCTGGGAGCAGGGAGGAGTCAGAAGACTACTCTCCTGTGTGCCATAGGAGTGAAGGAACTATGCCCCACAATACTGCGAGCCCCTCTCAAGCTCACAGAATCATAGAGCACCTATATGTTCATGAAGGGACCTCAAGTAGCAGCGCCTCTGAGAGCGAGTGGACTCGGGAGATTAAGCCAAAGAAGGCAAATAAACTCAAGAGAGTTATGACAATGGACCCCATTAGGCAGATTAAGGCCATTAGGGGTTTCATGACCTCATACCACAAAAACGCAAAATATTCTGTCTGGGAACACTTGGAACTCTACAAGCAGATGATGGACACTTTTTATCTTAAAGACAACCAGAACTGCACAGAGTATGTTAAATGGACGTTCTCTCCAGAGTACTCCAGCTTCTTTGCTGGACTGGAGGACTAGAACCATTCAAGATGGTCCACCTACAAGATGGCCATCTTGAAACACTTTTCTGCCCAGAGAAAACCCCAAGAGGCTCGCAAAGCGGTCTACAATTTGCAGTGCAGGGAAGATCAGGCCCCACGAGAATTTGTGCAGGAGCTCAAACGTGCCTTTGCACAAATAACTAGGAGGGTGCGCAGGATAGCAAGGAGTTTATAACTACCTTCTTTCATGCACTCCCAAAGTATATCATGACCCAGCTGGTGAGGTATTTCCATGATAAAAGATCTCTGTACTGGGTCATAGAGCAGGCGACCCGCATTTATGAAGTCCAAAAACCTGCAGAAAACAAAAATCAGACCAAAAACCCCAAGCCAGCCAACACCGCTGCTGCTGCTAAGGTAGCAGAGGTGAAGGTTGCCCCATTTTAGACCTGGTGATGGGGGAGCCTAAAAATGTACCTACACAAAATCAGCAAAATCAGAGATCCAGAAGTCCTTCACGCCAATCACTAAGAGGTGGCGGTCACAGAGGTAATCCCACCAATGTGACCCCTAAATCCCCTGATTATATAAGTCCCAGATACAAGGGAAACCGACCAATGTTGGGGTATGTATGGACTCCCCCAGCCCAAGGGGGGGATCCAATCAGGTAAGTACTGCCCCGGGAAACTTCCCTCCTAACCTCCACCAGGAGGGCAGTAATCCCCCAAATGCTGAGTTAAGTTTCTTTCCCTGGTACCCACAAAACCCCAACCTGCAGGACAACCCTCCTTTCTTTCCCTGCTTTCAGGAAACCAGACAACCCAATCCGGGAGAGAGGAGGCCAAGGGTAGATGGTTACCAAAATTCACAATATCCAGGGTACTGCGGGAGAAGGGATAGCTACCCTTCCCGTGATCCACCTAGATTTGAACAGAGATCCCTGTACCAGCCGGAACGGGTGTCCCAACTGGAGTGCCAGGTCCAGAACCTTACCCAGAATCTGGGTCGGATGTTGAGGGCTCAGCAGAACCCTCAGATGAACATGGTGGCTCAGAACCCTACAAACCATGGGTCTGTCACCCCAGAACAATGATGGGGAGAGAACCCTGACAACTCACCGGTTCCAGAGGAGGTGGCATGGCGGAAAAGGGGGTGTAAAGCCCTAGAGGAAGCATCCTTCCTCACTCGTGAAAAGCCCCTGGACATCAGGAACCAGAACAAAAATCTCCTTCCCCTGAAAATCTGCAACCCAGGGAACAGTGAGTGGGTAGGAGAAATAAAGACCTTAAAAAGGCCCATTTTGTGGAGGATGTTAGTGTCCTCCATGTTGAAGGGGAAGAATCATTAGAAGATTCTGGGAAAAAGATCTTCTCATTCAGGGATGGGGGAAATCCTCCCAAAGAAAAATGGGTCCCAAGAGATCTAAATGAAGACTGGGCGGGTGTGGGGACTGATTCAGAATCGCCCATCCTTGAACCAAAGAATGAGCATCCAGGGAACCAAGTATTAAAAGAGGATTCCCAAACTTCACAAATCAATTCTGGTGACTGCCCCCAAAAAGGGGGGGGCAACCCAGAATCAGAAAAAGGGGAGCCCGAAACTCCCCAAATACCAGAATGTCAAATTTTGCTTTCAGATTTCCAAACTCCAACACAGAATTATGCCCAAACTACCCCTCTGTCGGAGTCCAAATAAGGAAATTGACCACCCAGCTTTCCCAAAATGCACATTACCTTTGCCCAGTTGAGGAGAAGGAGTGTAGATTTTATGCCCCGGTCTAAGTGCAAGGGCAATGTACATTTGCAGCGCTGGTGGACACTGGATCCGAAGCCACTCTTCTGTCAAAAAGGGCCTTTGAGCAGCTAAATTCAGGAAGTGGGGAGAGATACCAAATCCCTCACACCCCTCTTCCTGGACAACTCCAGAATTTCAACGGGAATGAAATTCCTGTCGAGAGGACTGCAAATTTGGAAATAAAAATTGGGCGACACAAAATGAAACACCCGGTCATAGTCATGACTCTAGAGGGCACACCTTGTTTACTAGGGAATGACATCCTGCGTAGGTTGTCCCCCATAATAGACTGTTTGAACAAGCTCCTCTGGACTCAGACTAACAGGCCAATAAAATTAAAACAGAGAACCATGTTAGTTTAAATAGCATATGGTTGAATCAAAACCTGATAATATTGAGTTTTATTTCCAGAACAATCAAATACCTGACATGACAGTAATTGCTGTAGAACAACAAACTTGTGATGGGAACTCCTCTACATTCCTGAAAATCAACCTTCTTTCCAGTTTCAAGTGGTATTCCACATTGGAAGGCAATACTTTGAAATTCTATACCAATTCACAATCTGAAAATCCCAATTCTATAGTTAAAGGTGATGAGAAACCAGCTCAAAGTTTAGCTGATATTCAGTAAATTAAAGAACAGTTGTTCATCCTTATTCAGTTAAATGAGGGGAAGGAGTCTGTTCTCGCCTGAGTGTGCCTGAACAACGGTAAGAGCTTCATCAGCGGAAGCTCCCAAAACGTCCAGCCACTCCCACATTTAAATTGATCGATGAGTGGGAAATGGGCATGGATAATCCAAATTCCAAACATCTCCATGCTCAAAATTTCTATAGGTAACAAAAGCATAGATCATAATTGGTGGGTCGTGCAAGATGTCCCTGCTGCATTCTATTTAGGCAGTGACATTCTCAATCGGTTTGCCATTAATTTGGACCTGATCAATTACAAAGCCTGGTCCCGACTAGGGGGAAATCTCATGGACTTTGATGATTCCAAAAAAGCATTTCGGTCAGCCCAATTGCTGCCATATGCAGTTGAGGTTCAAATTGGAGAGGAGGTCACCATCCCAGGATGGACACGACTATTCCCACTTGAATTCAAAATTAAAAGAGGACAGAAACTGCAAAATCCTGACGCCTATGTACACCTCAATGCCCATCTCCCACAGCAGGGGTTAGGGTTAACACAATTAGTCAATACAGAACACAACACCATTCCAATATTGGTGGATAAGAGCGACCTCAGGAGTATCACTCTGGGCGCAGGCACCATTATTGGAATGACGGTTGATGACCGACATTTTTCCATGGATCTAGGAAATGAACAGATAGGACCAATCCCCAAAGCAAAAGTTGAAACAGGTATTCTTAGATTTTCAAGATCTCTTTGCGGTGGACTCGTATGACTGTGGTCGCACTGAAATCCATACTACAACAATTCCCACGGACCCTGGAATGACTCGATTGTTTGTGAAGCAATATCGCTTGCCTCTCGCATCCATGGAGTCCCTAACAGAAATAATCAAAAACCTTGAGTCCACAGTACTTTTAACAATCCAGTGCTGGGGATTTTAAAACCAAATGGCCAATAGAGACTCTGCGCAGACCTTAGGGAGCTAAATAAATGGGTCTCTCCCCTACATTCACCAGGGGCTGACCCAGATCCAGGAGTCAAAGGTGTACACTGCCATTGACCTGACCAATGTGTACTGGACTGTGCCCGTCAGTAGGGAGGACCAATATAAGCTGGCCTTTACCTTTGGGGGGGCAGCAGTACACATGAACCCGGACTCCCTTTGGATACATCAACTCCAGCAACAAATTCAACATCTTCCTACATAAGACCATGCCCGACTTGGGTGAAAGGATTAACCTGGCCTATGTGGATGATGCCCTGATAAAAAGCTCAATGGTAGAGGAACACATAGTGGAAATCTGTTATGTTCTGACGCAGTTGAGGGTTTCCGGAGCAAAACTGTCCTTCCAAAAAGCACAGTGGTGCAGAACCCATGTCCACTTCTTGGGGCATGAAATAACACCTGAGGGTCTCTGCCCTCAGGAGAAGAAAGTGGAAGCATTCCCAAAACTGAAAGTCCCCATAACTCCGCATGAGCTAAGGAGCCTCCTTTGACTGACTAATTATAGTAGGAAGTTCATTGGGCGTGGCCTGATGTCCGAGGAGTGAGGACGCGAGTTCCCTGAGCTCCGTCTGAGCCGCAGCAGTCCGATCCTTTTCCTGGGTGCTCCTGCCCACAGACACCGCATATAAGGCGACCCATCAGAGACCGAGGCGAAGACCCCCCTTTTCCGCCCTACCCCGACAAAAATCGGGGCCTGAGAAGCATCTACCGCGAGCCGGCCCGGCTCCCCCCTCACCTACGGGCGAGGCACACAAGATGGCGGCCGCCTCGCGCTGACAAACCAGTGGCACGCACCGGGTCCGGGAACCCGCGACCACTGGCTCGAGCACTCCCAGCCTGCCGCCGAATGTTTTCTCGGCCCGACCGCTAGAACCCACGAGGGCACCACCGAGAACTGAGGCGGCAGCCAGGGACAGGCACAACGGAGGATCGCGACGCGGCCAACAGAGACGGAGGCGAGGGAGAAGACGGCACAGAGAGATCGATTCAGGGGGAGCACACTGACGGCACACGGAGGAGCCTCCTCCCCGATCCTCGACCCCGGGAGCCCGGTGTGCCGCCGAGGGGCAGACAGTGTTCGACATCGGAGAGTCGGGACAAGGCCTCCTCCATCAGCCGGAGCCGCCATCCATTCGCCCAGCCCCCTGGCCCCAGAACACAAGAGCCCATCCGCGGCAATCACGAACGATTCCCCTGGGGGCCTGACCTGGTCCCATCACCGACCCCCGTTGCCTGCCGAGACAGCTTACAGCCGCCAGAGGGAAGATGGCCACCACGAGGAACAAACCTAAGAACGCCACCCTAGACCCCTTCGTAACAACCAAGCCTCTCCCCGCTGCCCACTCCACACCGAAGAGCACAACAGTCCAGGATGCCCCTGGAGAGGAGGCCAGGCATAACCAACTGCTAGAGGCGATCGCAGCCCTGAGAACATTCATTGATACGAAAATAGGGGAGGTTAAGACTGACATCCAACTCATAAGGCAAGACGCCCGCAATCTAACGGAGCGCGTCACCATCATTGAATCCTCACAGAAGGACATTTCCGTCGAGACCACATCCCTACAGAAAGAGGTCGCAGACCTCAAACGGAAGGTGTGCTCCCTGGAGGCAAGGTCCGAGGAGGCAGAGGGTAGGGCCAGACGAAACAATATCAGGATCCTGGGCGTACCGGAGGGGTCAGAGACCACGGACCCGACGGCCTATGTCGAATCTCTGATACAGCAGGAAATAGGGGCACCGAACCTCTCGCAGGGATTTGCCATTGAGAGAGCTCACAGAGCCCTCCAGAAGAGGCCCCCTCCTGGATCCTATCCCTGCCCCATCATCGCCAAGGTCCTCAATTTTCGAGACCGAGAGGTGATCCTAAAATTCTCAAGAGAAGGAGGTGCAATAGAGCGGGGTAACTCAAAGATCACCATTTACCCTGACTACACCCAATCGGTGCAGAGAGCAAGAAATTCCTTCGTTCCTATCAAGGCCAGGCTGAGGAAACTAAACTTGAAATACATGCTGCTATACCCCTCACGACTAAAAATAATCCACAAAGGGCGGGCGATATTCTTGGAGTCACCAGAAGCAGCTACAATGTGGATGGAACACAACAACCTGGCTGAGGTTCCCAGAGAACCCACACCGGAGGAACACAACGGAAGCACCTAAGGCTGATCGCAAACTGTCGCGGCCGGAGCACCCGTCTTCTTGGTATCACACTCCAAACCGAAACGAAGCTACACCACTTTTGAAGCGAAACTACCATATAAGAATGCTGAATGACTGCGGGCTCACCCGACCTCCCACCCATGGACACGGACCACGGACCCACCACTGAACAGTGCGGACCGTTTCCCTGCACACAACCACTCGCGCCAGAGACCCGGATTAGGTCAGACAGCGCGAGAGCCCCCGAGCACTGCACCTCGGTGACAGAAGCTGGGTGCGTTAGTTATAGTTACTTGTTCCAAGTTGTTACTGTTACGACTGTCCCAATCCGAATGAACACAAGCTGGCCTGGCCCAGCTGGGCCTACCCATCCCACACAAGTGGATCAACACGCACCATATGATACGACGCATGCAACACAGGAAGAAGGGGTGGCGCACCCCCCAACAATGAACCCACCCATGCAATGGCAGCGAGGCTCAAGTTAATTACATGGAATGTTAGAGGGATGGGAACATATATACGGAGAAACCGGATTTTGTCCTACCTAAAGAGGAAAAAAATATCACTAGCCCTCCTTCAAGAACCGCATCTCACTACAGAGGCCACAGGAAACGTTTTGAACTATTGGGGGGGCCAGGGCAATGGCGCATCCTTCTCGAAATACGCAAGAGGAGTCTACACGTGGGTGAGCCCGGAGACACCATTTCAACAAATGGGGACAGAGCTGGACAAAGAGGGCAGGTATGTGATAGTGTGGGGCATGCTTGAGAACACTCCCCTGTGCATAGTGAACTCGTATTTCCCCCAACACAACATACCCTCACACATCAAGGACCTATGCGCCAAATTGCTGCACTACAGAGAATACACATTTATATGGGGGGGGAGACTTCAACTCTGTCATGAACCCCGAACTAGACAGATCGGCAACCCCACGTATATCCAACGGCGCTTCTCCAGGGCTCCTCTCTAGGATGGTGGTAGACCTACAACTAACGGACATCTGGAGAGATCTCCACCCCTCAGACAGATCATACTCATTCTACTCAGCTCCCCATAACCTCCATACTAGACTGGACTATTTCTTCATCGACGAGGAACTAACCCCCCAAGTAGAATCGGCAGAATACATGGGCAGAACAATATCGGACCACTCCCCCTTGTTGCTGCAGCTCTCCCTCAGGGGCCCTCGCCCCCCCATCCCGACGTGGCGCATGCCAGCAGACACCCTGACCGACCCTGCATTCAAGGAAACCCTAGGAGAAAAACTGGAAGAATACTTAACGATGAACAAGGGTTCGGTCGAGAAGTGGAGCACACTTTGGGAGGCGCTGAAAGTAGTGACAAGGGGAGAGACAATCGCCGAGGCGGGCGGGATCAGGCGGCAACTGAGGAGGGAACTGGAGGTAGTGGAGGAGAAAATAAAACAACTCGAAAGCGGCGCCCCGCCAACCATTGAAAAGGAATCAGAGCTGAAACTGATCAGGGAAGACTGCAGGGAAGCATGGGAAAGACTTTCAAAGTTTGATTTCTCAGTGCGCACCTCGAAGACCCACAGAGAAGCTGATAAACCGGGCAGAATACTTGCATGGTTGTGCAGGAAGGAACACCCGAGACAGGCCGTCAAGGAGATCAAAGACATGAACGGCATGACCCGCAGAACACGACAAGAGATCAACGACACCTTCACTGACTTCTACATCGATCTATACACTCATGAGATGAAGATCCCCACAGCGGACATAAAAGACACGCTAGCCGAAGTAGGACTGCCTAGGCTCAATCAAGAACAACGGGACAAACTAGGGGAACCTATCACGGTTGAGGATATCACGGACGCGATCAGATCCCTCTCCACAGGCAAGTCCCCCGGCACAGATGGCCTCATCCCAGAATTCTACAAGGCCTACGAGGAGACCTTGTCCCCTCTACTACACGCAGTATACATAGAGGCATACGAGTCGGGCACTCTCCCTAACACCATGAGAGAAACCCTCATCGTCCCAATTCTCAAGCCAGGCAAACCAGCCGACAAGTGTGACTCATACCGCCCACTGGCGCTCCTGAACTATGACACCAAGATATTGACAACCATATTGGCTAAGAGGCTCTCGAGGGTGATCGGCTCTCTGGTACATGAAGACCAAAATGGCTTTGTCCCGGGACGCAACACCTCCGCCAACCTCAGGAGGCTCCAACACATAATTTCACAGACGACCGAAAGCGAGGAAGACCTAGCAGTGCTCTCACTTGATGCCATAAAAGCCTTCGACTCCATCTACTGGGAGTGGCTGATTGAAACTCTGAGGGAGTTCGGACTTGGTGAACACTTCATCCACTGGATCGAGGTCCTGTACAGCGACCCAGTGGCAAGAGTAAAAACGGGCGCTATGATATCGAGGGCCTGGCCCATCCAGAGGGGCACCAGACAGGGATGCCCGCTGTCACCAATGCTATACATTCTAGGTCTGGAACCAGTGGCAATATACTTTAGGAGGCAGTTCTTCGACGCTGGCATTAGCATTGGGGGGTCAGACAACATCATCTCATTATACGCAGACGACGTCCTCCTATACCTGCGTGACCCCCTGGAGAATGCCCCGATAGTATTGGATGTCCTGGATAACTTTGCGAGATACTCAGGGATAAAATTTAGCAGGCAAAAGTCATGCGCGTTCCCACTTGCAAGACTGAAAGATAAACCAGTGGAGGAGCTTCCTGGGATCGGGATCCGTTGGCAGGTGGACGCCTTTCGATACCTAGGCCTCAACATCACACACTCACCGATATCGACCCGCAAAGCCAACACAGAGGCCGCATTGGGTGGAGTGCGAAGATCCATAAAGTTCTGGTCAAAACTCCTACTTTCCATGATGGGAAGAGCTGCGATATCCAAAATGATAGTCCTCCCCAGGTTCCTCTACTATTTCACCAAAGTGATATACTACATTCCCCCACTCTTCTTCAAGACACTTGAATCCCTGATCAGAGACTTCCTCTGGGGACGAGCTAGGCACCGGCTCACACTGAATGCCCTCACACTCACTTACGCCGAGGGCGGCATTCAACTACCAGATTTCCAGAGATACTTTTTGGCGGCTCAATCGACACATTTGGCAAAATGGCTTTCAGATGAACCTACAGCTGAGCTGGACCTTCTATCCCAATACTCCTCACCACTACACCCCAAAGAGCTAATTTGGAACATCCGACTAGGACCCCCCAACCCACCCATGATACTGGAGGTGGGAAGACGGGTGTGGAGCAAGGTGAGATCGGTAGCCGGCCTGCAGCACTCTTATACACCGGACACCCCCATGCTGGCGGACGTTTGCAAATCCCCCACTGACCTAGCAACAATGAGGAGATGGGAGAGTCATGGCCTCTACACATGGGGGGACATGTTCCATGATGGACTCTTCAGGGACTTTGAATCACTTCAAGAAAGGGACGGACTCCCACTGGGCCAATTCCTCTGGTACCAAAAAGTGAGACATGTAGCCAAAAAAAACTGGGTCGAATGGCCCGAGGAGCCAGAAACACATCCCCTCCTAAGAGAAATATACGAAATTAGCGACGGATGGAGACCGACATCAAGGTTGTACACCCAACTAAACAACCGACCCAACCCAGAGAGTGCCCGACTGAAAGGAAAATGGGAGACAGACCTCTGGACTGAAATCACAGAGGGCGAATGGGCGAGAGCCCTGATATACCCAAAGGAGATATCCAGAAACGCCAGGTTTAAACTGATCCAACTGAACATACTCTACAGAACATACATGACCCCACACCGAATATCCACTTTCAGCAACACAGCCGACTCAAAATGTCCCTGGTGCTCCTCAGACCTAGCAGATATGATTCACATGTTCTGGACCTGTCCCAAATCTCAGAAACTCTGGCAGGCTGCTGAAAGGACCTGCAGGAACGCCGGCCTAGAGACATACGAGTGGTCACCCAAGGAGTGCCTACTGGGCACCTACCCGAGATTAAGCCAAGAGGACAATTGCCATGGCCTGGAAGGCCCCAGCGGGCCCCAGGTATGAACCCTGGATCAGAGAAATGGAGAGATGGTCAACGGCTGAGACCAGAGCCTGGGAGGAGGGGAACAGACAGGGAGGCGACGATGTGAGCAACGCGCTGGAGGCCTGGAAAGCCCTCCTGAGAGACATGGTCTTTTCAACGAGCTATAAACCCCCCTGAACCTGTCCCCCTCGAACCCCAGAAAACAACAGGCAGCACAGACCAGCCCATCAAACCTATGGACCCCACCCAGTTACTGTTCTGAGATGGCAAAAGCAAAGATACACCTCCGGACCCGCGCCCCGAACCTGGCAACATAGAACACGAAGCCGCAATAAAAGTTGGGACAGTCAATGTTACTATTTTATTATTTTGTTTCGTTACTTGTTTTTCACTGTTTTGTAAGTTAATTGGCACACAACATGTACATCAGATGACACAAACCGAATATGTTTGCTTAAGAATTCTATTCCTGTACATGCATACCCACAAATGCCAATAAAAACATTTAAAAATAAAGTAGGAAGTTCATTGAGAATTACGCAGAGATCACAAGACCCCTGATTCATCTGTTTAGGAGGGGGGTCAAGTGGGAGTGGGGTCCAGAACAAGCCAAGGCAGTAAAACAACTCAAAAGAAGCCTCTCACAAGCACCTTGTCTAGCTTAACCAGTCAAAACAAGGAGTTATTCTTGGAGACAGGGTTGCTGAATACATGCTTGACAGCAGTATTATATCAAAAGCATGACAAGGTCAATAAAGTCATCTCCTGTGCAAGCAAGACTTTATCCTCTGTGGGGGAAAAATTCAACGATTGTGAGAAGGAACTTCTGGCAACGGTGTGGGCATTGAAAAATTACCACCCATTTATCCAGGAGGAACACATCATAGTGAAAACTCCACACCAGCCTTTGCAATACCTCCAAAGTGACAGAATCCAGGCCGGAAATGTGAGTAATTCAAGAATTACTTTCTGGATTCTGTCAATGCAAGGCTTTCCTGTGGAGTTCAGATATGGCCAAAACAAGAAGAGTATCCTCGCGCAAGATCTGGCTGACTTGCATGATTGTGTCAGAGAAAACTGTCTCGAGGATGAAAGTCTTAAAACCCAGGACAACATGGAGGTGTACCTGAATTCCCCGCACAAACTCTATGAAGAAGACAAGTGCAAAAGAATGCCCACAGTTTATGTGGACCAGTGCTCCTACCATGTTGACAAAAATGGGTGAAAAGAACTGGTGGCCGGCGTTGGGAATGCTTGGGTAAATGATGCCCTGCAACTCTCTGCTAGGTACAAAATCTATCCCCGCAGTAGTCAAGTGCCAGAGTTGATGGCAGTTAATAAAGCCATCCTCACTGCCGTCCAACACCAACTCCAGGAACTGGTCATAATCACCGACTCAGATAATGTCCGGAACGGGTTTGTGGAGCACCTGGTTAATTTGAAAACCAGAGGCATGCTGTGTGCTAATAATAAACCGCTGAAACACGGCAAGCTATTCCAAAATATCGATGACCTGGTCATGTATACTGGGATGGTTATATATTGGAACAAGATGAAGGGCCATTCCAGAATAGAGTTGCCAGACAAAACTAGAAATGACAAAGCTGATCAGCTGGCCAAAACCTGAGCCATCCAGGGGGATCTCTTTGAGATTGAATGTCTGTTGGGGGAAATTCAGGTCACTGCTATCACTCGGTCGCATACAAATGCTCACGATGAAATCTCAACTGCCCAGTGGAGTAAGGAGACCCCAGATGCTGATTTAATCATGGCACAAAAAGGGGATCCGATTATTGGTCAATTTTATCAACATATTGAGGACCCTGAGATCTTTCCCCTGATGGTTTCCAATTACTTTAGGAAAGACGACCTCAGAGTGTTGTAAAAGTACCTAGGAAAGCTGTTAGTATTTATTGAACACCGAGTGGCTAATTAGATTCAACTTTGCCGCATTACGTGTGTTGTGAGAGGAGAAGCTATCCTCCCCTCACTTTCCAATTAGCCTAGAAACTACAATCCCCAGCAGGATTGTAGTTCCCAAATCCCAATTTCAATTGAAACCCGGCGCGAATGCGCCGGTGCGCACGGGCAGGCACAGTCTGCTGCAGTCTGTGAAGGAGGCGAAAGGGAGGTGAGTCCTTCCTAAATCCTTGCCTTTTTTTCAGAATAATAAAAAGCAAAATAAGCGCCTGTGATCTGATCAGGTTAGTTTACTTCATCAACTACCCACTTTATCATTCAAGCACTCGGATAACCTGTTAATTGAGTTGGAAAGCATTATGCTGTGTGGTGGTTTGAAAGTGAAAGTAAACCACTCACAGGACTTGTCTATGGTGAAAATAGGGTTACTTAACATGCGTTCTTTGAACAAGCATGCTCATAATGACCATGATCTCATCCTAGAAAGAGACTTGGATATTATGTGCATCACAGAAACGTGGCTCAAAGACCCTATAGGTCCCACTGGCAGTAATGCTATGCCAGAAGGATATATCCTATATAACAAAAACAGAGAGTTGGGGCAAGGTGGAGGCGTAGCAGTTATAGCAAAAGATGTGTTCCATCTTTTTAAAGCTAACTTTGACTGCAGTGGATGTGATACCATGCAATTAAAGCTGACTCATACACCTAACGACTGTCTTAACATTATTGTTGTTTACAGACCCCCCTCCCTGACCTCCGATTTCGAGAGTGAACTAGGCTCGCAGCCAAGCAAACTGGTCTCCGATCATTCATCCTCCTTGCTAGTAGGGGACATGAATAGATGGAGAGGAAACCCCGAGGAAAAAGAGGCTACTGCTCTGGAAAATGCCTTGCACAATTTGTCTTTTCAAATAGTAAATAAGAAACCCACCACGCCACAAGGTAACCAGTTAGACTGGGTCTGCACCAATAATCTAGTCTCCTCTCAGATTAAGACGGAGCCATGTATCTGGTCTGACCACAGTTTGGTGGCACTGGAAATAACCCTAAACTCTCCAATCAAGCTTTTAGAGAACCCACATGTGAAAATCACAAACAGAAACTTTAAAGGAATCGGTCCTGAGCAATTAAAACCGTGCCTGCTCCAGATCAGGGATTCTTTCTTAGTAGATGACAACTGTGAACACATGTTAGTTAAATATACCAAATCCATACAAGAGATGATCGATAAATATGCACCTCTTAAAAACAAGCTGGTTAGGGAAAACAGCTGTAAAGCGAAATGGTATAACAAACATATTAACTCCCTCAAACAGTTTAAACGCGCCAAAGAACGTGTATGGCGTAAGACCCACACTCAGGCGGATAGAGAGAACTGGAAACGTGCCGACCAAGTGTACCGGAAGGCAATTAGAGAGGCAAAGTCCAACTACTACAACATGGAAATTGAGGCAGCCCCAAACAGACAAAAAAACTCTTTGATATTCTTAAAGACATAAAAAAGCCCAAAATCCTCTCCCCTCCTCACATCCCCACTAAAGAGGATTGTGAAAGGGTTCAAGCGGGTTTTGCCGCCAAAATAACCAAAGCCAGGAACAATATAATCTTGGATAGAGACAACATCAGTTTGGAGCCCCCCGACGAGAAAGAACCCCTATCCGTAGAAAAGGAAAGTTTCAGCTTTGCAGAAGTCTCAGAGGAAGAAATGTGTAGGGTAATGACAGGCATGAAATCCACCTCCTGCGCAGAAAACATCCCTCCCACTAAGATCATCTTGGATAACAAAGAACTCTTTGCCCCGGTACTTACAAGGCTAGTCAACGCCTCCTTCCTAGAAGGTGTAGTCCCAAAGGACTTAAAAAAAGTGACTATCACACCGCTTGTAAAAAAGGCAGGCTTAGATACCAAGGACCCCAACAACCTCCATCCGATCACCAACTCCAATTTTATACTAAAAATGTTAGATAAAATTGCAACCAATCAGCTGCAGAAACATGTTGAAAATGCAGACGTGCTACATAACCAACAATCTGGCTTTAGAGCGGCTCACAGTACAGAGTCTGCAATGCTAGACCTACAGACACACATGCTAGAACTGACAGAGAAAGCGAAGACTGGGTTACTCATGCTGCTCGACCTCAGCGCTGCATTTGATCTAGTAGACCACCAACTGCTACAGTCAGCATTGGATACACTTGTAGGGTGCTCAACTAAAGCACAGGAATGGTTGGCCTCCTTCCTGAAAGACAGGATGGCACGAATACACTGGGGCGAAAACTTCTCCGAAGCAACCCCGATACTGTTTGGAGTTCCCCAAGGTGCCAGTTTGTCCCCTCTCCTGTTTAACCTTTATATGAGAAGCCTCTGCTCGCTGTTAGAAAAAATTGGCATGATTTTCACCAGTAACGTTGATGATACCCAGCTAATATTTGGGTTAACAGGAGACCATGCTGTGGACAGTGAGAAGATCGAGAAAGTTTATAATACTATCGACATCTGGATGCAGAAGCACTGAATGTGCCTAAACAACACCAAAACAGAATTATTGATATTCGTATCGAATCAAGCCAGGTCCAAGTTAGATCCTCAATATAAGAATTTCTGTATTAAAGATGCAGTCATAACAGTGGTACCTAAGGTAAAAACCCTAGGAATGATGGTCGAAGCCTCACTGGGATCAGGTGCACAGATTAGTTACTTATATAAAAACAATCTGTACTACCTGCGTCTCCTAAGAGCTATCAAACCATACATTAATGAGACCAACGCAACCTCCGTTGCCAGAGCTATTCTGCTATCACGCCTGGACTACGGAAATGCGCTGTTATTGGGAGCTTCAAAAAGGGAGCTAGCTAAATGCCAGGTCATGCAAAATGATGCCGTTCGCATCATTAAAAGGAAGAAACAAAAGGACCATATATCAGACAGTAGGAGGGACTTACACTGACTCAGTATCGAGGACAGAGTTAAGTTTAAAGCGCTAACGATTGTCCATCAATGCCTTTTTGGAAAGGCGCCAGCCTACTTTAAAAAGCACTTCTCCTGGTATGCCCCCCGTAGAGGCCTAAGATCTGCTGATACTGGCCTCCTAATCATCCCAGAAGCCAAATGGGCATCAGGAAGGGGCAAATCCTTCCCCGTCAAGGCATCCAAATATTGGAATGAGCTCCCCATGCACTTAAAACAACAAGAAAATTACGCTACTTTCAGAAAGGCTCTGAAAACTAGACTTTTCCAATAAACGTAGCGTAGCCTTGTTATTTTTTTGTTCACCCCAGCGTAGTCCAGTTTCAAGCGAATTATAGAGAGATATAAATTGCAAGTGACCATAATTGCGCTTCACCGCGCCCTGATGCCTGCGGGCTTTCGGCGCGTAACAAGCATAAAGTAAAGTAAAGTAAAGTTGATGAAGTGTCCAAAAATGTTCCGAATCCAAGACGGTTTGTTGGTAAGCAGATCCATATCTGGCTGTGACCAGTGAGTGGTCCATACCTCATTCCAAAACCTGATGCTAAGTCACGCCCATGATGAGGCCAGAGCCGGTCATCGAGCGTTTCACACTACTTTAGAAATCTTGCGGGAGGTTGCATACTGGCCACACATGGGGCAGGACCTCAACCAATATTTGAAAGGGTGTCCTGTGTGCACAATTTCAGCCAACTTCACTCACACACTGAGCTCCCCTCCAGAAGAGGGGGATGACACTGCCTTGGTCAGATTTACAAGTAGATTTCATCAGGCCAGTGATTCGCTCCTCTAGGGGGAACAAGTACATGTTAACCGTAACATGCTTGTTTTACCAAATGGGTGGCATGTCTCCCGGCCCCAAATTGCAAGGCAGAAACAGCAACTGGCCTGACGATCAACCAAATCTTCTTGCGTTTTGACCTACCCAAAGGATTGAGTCAGACTTAGTTAGTCACTTCACCAGCGAAGTGATGGCAAAGATGTGGGAGATACTTGGGGTAAAAAGGAAACTTCACATTGCATTCCATGTCCTCTAGTGGTGGAGTTGAGAGGTACAATAAAACAATTGTGAGCATTCGAAAAAAGTTTGTGGCAGATTCTAGACCAAGTTGGGACATCCAATTACCGCTTGTTCTGATGGCCATCAGATCTACACCTTCTTCTGTAACTAAGATGTCTCCATTTGATCTGATGACTGGACGAAGGATGGTGCTACCTCAGCATCTTCTCTATAGAACACAAGACCAGACACTGATAAACACCTCCACAACTCATGAGTATGTTGAGAATCTAAGAAAACACCTTCAACATGCTTTTGCGTACGCTCAACAGAATCTGGAAAGATCTGCAGAGGGTATGAAGACTCAATATGATTTAAAAACAACCAAAAAGGAATACCAAGTAGGAGATAGGGTCTACTTGTACATTTTTCAAGGGAACCAGACCAAAAAGCATACATTTTTGCCAAGCTGGCGAGGTCCTTTTGAAATTGTATATAAAATTTCACCTTCGCCTATAGAATCCGCATCCCCAAAGGAGAACTGACAGAAGAGAAATGTGTCCATCTTAATCAGTTAAAGAGTTGTCACCCTAGGCACACTTTGCAGCTTATTGAGGAGCCAAGAGAGAATCAAATAGAGGAGACTTCTGAAGAATAAGAACCAGACAGAGAAGAAACAGATGGGGACAGATAGATGTATAGGGATAATTATTTAACAGGGAATATTGTTCATCATTTGTCTTTATTGTATAAAATACTGTCATTATTGAATGTATGTGTGTCCCACTGCTGCCAACCTTCGTGGAGGGCAGTTAGTGGGAAAATGTAGTAACCGGGTTGTGTTTATTTCATAGACTCGTACTGGTTCTGCCCATTCATCAATAAGGAGGACCTCCTAGGGACCGGGAAAGGAAAGAACAAAGGAAAAGCTGGGGTGTCACTCCACACCATAAAGGGAAACTTAAGGGGAAGCTGCAGGTGTTGTTCCACACTACAGTGTGAGACAACGGGAGGATCATGGAAGTACCGCTCCCTGATGATGGAGGGACTCCACCGGATGAGCCTCGTTTTGCCCACTTGATGAATCCCACTTTCCCCTACTCTCCCTCAATATGGAATCTTAGAAGAGTCGGTGGGGGGATTTGTGGGATATATCTACCCACTCAGCAGTACATCCCCACATCACCATGCTGCACTTCAGCAGAACCAGCAAAATGGCTGCACAGTCTACTGTGATCACCTTTGCCTCATACCAAAACTGTGTTTTGCAGTGACAAAAGGAGGGCTGCACTGTTTTGCCAAGCGCCATTGGGCAAGATGGAACAGGAAGCACCCCGAGAAAGGCTACTAGGGTGTGTTCTTGTTTGGCTCAAAGAAATGGAGTGAAAAAGCAGCGCTGCTTTGCTGCAAGTCCAAAATTCCTATTGAAAAAGGGAATACTTCACCTTTAAAATTATTCCGCTCTGATGCCATTTTTCCCTGTTCTTCATGACACCACCTTTATAAGAAAAGACCCTGTCATGCCCAGTCATATTCACATTGTGCTCCATCAGAAAAGAGCCTTATTTCTGACTGACGGGCTGTGCCAACCAAACCTGAGAAAATCAACAAAAGCTTTCCTTCAGCTACACAGGAAACGCTTACATTTTGCTACAAAATGACAAAAAATCACTGCTTGAAAAGAAAATCATAGCTTTCTGTGCACATGTGAATCTCATGAAGACTTTTGCCTTGTGCAGACTGTTCTGTAAAACGAGCTGACTACAGCAACAAAACCTGGAAGAGCAAAACCGAATTTGAAAGGAATATGCCAGTTTTCACCACATGTGTCAGAATGGGTTTTTACAAACTAGATAAAAAAAGAATGCCTGTTTTAAAAAGTACAATGTTGAATGAAAGCTTGTCCGTGCCTAGCAATGTAAAGGGGTTTGTTGCTGGGGAAACATACATGGGCTGTTTTATTCAACAGACTTGTTTTGATTCAGAATAAAATAAAATAAAAATAAAACTGTTAAACTGCATGGGCTGGTTTTTGCAAGCTCCCAAAACACGTTATTCCAGTTGGTCAGAGCTAAGGCTTCCCCAAAAGGGAACCACCATAAATTCACAGGACACCTGGATGATAATCGCTAGGTTGGAAAACTTTGATTGACCAAGACAAAGAAACTTCACATACTAATCAGACTTTGTCTGGGCAGAGGCCTCTTAGAATAGAAATTCTGGGACACGAGAATGTGAACAAGAAAATCACACCTCCCTGTGACTTCTACAAGAAGCTTCAAAGAAAAACTCCATGATAAAACCTGGATTTAGGGGGTTAGCTTGGAAGCTATGCCCGTACATGAGGAACAATACTGAACATTTGTTTCCAAAGACTATTTTATAAATAAAACTTGTAAGACTTTTATCTTTGCCACAGGACTTTGAAAAAATGGGAAAAGTTAACAGTTTAAATGTGATTTTATGGGCTTTCATTTAAAACTTCATAGATTTCACTGACACATGGGGAATAGAAATGGCAGAAAATTGGATACTATAAGGAAAGTATCCATGATGCCATTGCAAATTATAATACTTACATCCCTTATGATAATCCACACATGTATAAAGTTATAGAATTTTAAGCCGAAGATTGCATGCTCAAAAGGACTAAAATATTAAAAGGGCAGAACAAAGTCGCAAAAACTGAAGGATTGGACGGCTATGCTCTACACAAAATGTGCAATCTGCCTATGTAATTGATTAAAATGCCACAACTGTACAAATGTATGAATTATGTTCAGGTTCATTTTTGGCAAAAAGATCTGTGGGAAGTCTTTTCATCTCATAAAATACAACCTCATAAACTGAATTACCTCATAGAGGAGGTAACCCACATTGATTGTCCTATCCAGTTGTTAAGTGGTGTGCTTAGCTAAGCTTGCCCTACCATATACTTCTATGATGTCACCATGTCTTATAAATAAGAGTGGTTGACAGAGCTCCAGACACACTCTCTCCTGAGTTTCCTGCGGTTGCGTTCCTGATCTGCTCCATTCATCTTGCTGATTACAGATTTCACTGCAAGGCTAAAGCTTTGCTGACCCTACTCCAGAAAGGCCAAAGCATTTCTGATCCTGTCGCAACAAGGCCATTGATCCAGCCCACTACCTGCATGCCCACTGCAAACCTGCCATCCAGCTGTCCTTGCCATGCGGTGACCATAAATGCCCAGCTGTTTCCTGTAAGGCGGGCCCACCGTGTGGTGACCAGATCCAGTTGGCTGTTCCATAATATCAAACCTAAGCGTGGAATGTGAGTATCTCTCCATCACAGAGAAACATAGTCTTCCCATCTTGACCCTTTTGTCAAGCAATCCTATGTATACTTATTAAAACTGTTAGAATTCTCTGTGCACCCTGTCCTTGATTTCTAAGTGCTAGCACCATCTCTCTTTTCATTTCTGTCTGGTGTAAATCTTAAGCCCTTAGTTATTTTTTGATTAATCAAACTAATTTCCAGTTAAAGTTGAGCACGGTGATACGGTTGACCTTGCGAATCAACATTGGAGCTTACCGTGTTCCTCTTTAACAATATAGTCTAGACAATTTGGTTTAAGTAACATTTGCCTTTCTTTCAAAACCGAAGTTTTCATTTTAACTGCTCTATTTTTCTAAAACTGAACCCCATTCCACCCCAAAAATCTCATCCAAATCTTCAGTTATTACCATCCTTTCACTTTGATATTGTCCCTGTGATATACATCTGCCCCCAGGCCAAAGACCGCATTGCGATTATCATTATTTCACCCGTTTTTATAAAAAAACGGTTGGGTCTTTTTGAAAAGAAATGCAATTTTCCTACGTGTCATTCGGCTGCAGCATGTTCTAACTTTCCACTCATTTTCGAATTGTATGCTTCTTGTTGATCTGTTGCATTGTGATTGCCAGTGTTTCTGCATTCCTGTTGTTGGGAGAAATCATATTTTCCTCAGACATTTAACTGCACATTAATTATTTATTTGTCCATTTCCGAGTGTCTTTTCATGTCTTTTCATGCCTTTGCAAAGGGTTTAAAATCCTCTCATTCTGTGAGAGAAGGGCTGATTTTGATTTTTTTTTCTGCCCATTATTCCTGACTACCTGCTGCTTCTTTCTAACCTCTCAGAATCTGATTAATTGGGGGTTGAGGGAACATTTCATGTGGAAACCTTACCTTGGGTGCTATCTATCCTAATTCAAAAAGTGCTCCTATTCACTTGAGCTTTGTATATGTTCCAGGATAAGGTTAACCAAGTGCATTGCTTGCATTTTCATTTTAATTATCACCCCATTGGTGATTGCTGCCCCATGTTAAAAATTGCATGATTTATTTTCAATTTTAAGAAGAAATAAATATTGCAATTTCACCAACCGGCCTGGTTCATGGTCCGTCGTGACCCGGGGTATTTGAAAAAGGCGTTTGAGATGAGTTGTGTACTATCTCAGATTGAATCTGCACAAAATACAGAGAAAGGCATCTCAGTTTTGCGCTACATACTAGGCTAAGACCAAGGTGTGTGTTGCCCGATTGAAATCCTTAACGGGAGCTATCGTATTTAATGATATTTGGCACAGACAGACTAGACATGTTTCTGAACTTCAATGGCCAGTTTATGGCAGTTTTGAAATTGCCAGCATAGAGCATTTAGAATCTGTATTGTTGAGGAAAAAAGCTAGGCCTGCAGCATTTGATGCAGTTAAAGATTGGAGAAAGCAAGCTATGCAGCAACTCAGAAGTAAAGAAAAGCATGCACATAGACTCATGACAAATGCTTAGAAAACACTATTGGATGATCAGCAGAAACAGTCAGAATCTATTAGGCGTATGGCTAGGCCTTTCCAATTTGATCTGCAAAAGATATATCCGTGTCAAGATTTTCATACATCAGATGAGTTAATTAAAAAATTGTTGAATGAACGTAGCACTGTTTCAACTGCACCACCTCCTTATGTGCCTCCTCCCATTGTAGTCCCTCCTCTTCCCATTGTTGTTCCTCCTCCTGTACCCCCACCTTTACCGATAGTTGCCATCCCCATAAGTCCTTCTGCACCGCTAGCGGTATTGCCTCCTCTACCTATTGACTCTTTACCAAGTGGTTCTGCTCCATCAATAGTGGGTGAAGGGGCGGGAGCTGGCTCAAGAATAGTGACTCGTGGTACAGTGTCTGAAGACAGAAAAAGAGAATTATAGACATGTATATCGAAGAGGGTGATGAATCATCTGTTCTAGTTGGGATTTCTGATCAAGGGGGTATTCCTGAACAGACTATTTTGATAGAGCGGATGGGAACGCATTTAGCTGATATATGGAGTGTTTTGACGGACATAAATGTCCCACAGGGGTTGAGAGATTTGAATGTCCTAGCCCACACAAGGGACACTGCAGAGAAAGTATATGAGCATGTAGAGAAGGTATTTGAGTTTAAGAGGGAGCTACATCGGTTACAGAAATATGAAATGGATGGAAATGGACGGGAAGCTTCATATGTGCCGAAACAATTTCTTCCTCCATTGAAACGAATGAGTGAAGAAATGCGTATTTGCACAAGAGACACTCTTAGATGGATTTCGGATGTTTCAATTTTTCCCATTGAAGTGCATGACACGTTTAATCAGTATGCTCCGGCAACGCAAAGGAAAGTGTTACAGGTGATGGTAGAGTATCTACAAGATGAATTTATGAAGAGAAAGGTTTGTTGTCCTGCAGATTTAATGGTCCTTTATAAGAGCATTTTCGGCTGATACTGCTTTTACTACTTTGTCACTTGATTTAGACTTGTTGCTTAATAGACACTCAGATTTGCCTATTTTATAATTGCCGATGAGAGGGGTTCCTCCGACATTTGTTCCGAAAGTAGAAATTCCAGCCAATGCCACAGCAGGAACACCTGCTACTACTATTGAAGCACATTATGTCTCACAGTTTGTTCATGTTCCATTTCCTAGACAGGAAGTGAATGCTATTAGACAAACAATTCCAGATATTATGAAGAATCCAACAGGATTTTATAACGAAATTGAATCTGTCTTGCATTTGTCAGTTTTCACGCTGGGTGATTGTTGTTTCCCGTGATTCTTCGTGCTGATTTGTGGAAGCAGATTAGAACTAAAGACGATCAGGCATGGATGGGTGATACATGGGCTGCTTTAATACAAATAGATGGGGAAAAGAATGCTGGTGAGAAACCACCACAGGTGCTACTTGTGTTGCCAGACAGAATTGTGTCTAAATTAAAAACTCTGGTTCCCGAAAAAAGAATCATATGGGATAAACTTACATCTTACATACAATTGAAATCAGAGGGTGCAACAGAGTATTTTAATAGGTTTGAGCTAGTGTTTTGAGATTTTAGTGGTCAAGACTTAAGTACAGAGTCAGGAAAAAGGCTGTTTGTAGAAATATTTGTGCGCAGATTATTACCCGAAATCCAATCACAGATTATGACTTCTGAGAGTGCTTGGCAAGCGAAATCATAATCTGAAGTATTACATATGGCTCAGTACTATGAGAATAGGGTTAATACAGAGAAGGAGAAGGCAGAAAAGAAGAAGGGAGACTTGAAGACTAGAGTATTATTGATGCAAATAGCTAGAGGAGCCAGAGGTGGGGATACACAGTTTAGAGGCCAATTTACACCACAGCGTAATGCACAACTGGGTCCTGTACACATGAACTAATGTGCATATTGTAGACAGGAAGGTCATTGGCGAGCACAATGCCCGATCCTTCAGCAGAGATCAAATAGCACATATGGTGCCATGGGTAGATAACAAAAGAGATTGTTTTCCTATTAGGAAAGCTTTGTCCCCTGCACACTATCTAAAAGGCCAAAGCCTAATGGTGATTAGAGAATCGTTAAAGATGAAAAGTCTTTTAAAGGCATTTTAGATATATATTCAAAATTTCACCAAATAATTACATTTTGACAACTTGAAGGATAAATTCATAAACAATACAGTTTATTATTCGTACAGGATGGCAGGCTCAACGCGTTTCGAGTAGCAAACAACTCTTCATCAGGGGCATTTTTTCTTTAGAATAACATTTCTATAAAGAAAAGAAACATTTAAAATTTAAACAATATAATATTTTTAGTCAATAAGCAATTTCAAAAGCAACAATTTCAAAACAACCTCAATTCAAGGACATCTCTGAGTTACATGTCAACACTCAGATCCTGGACTTAAAGTGTACAGTGCATAGTTCAAATGGACTCAATTATTTTAGAATGTCTAACAGCCTTTAGAGTGAAACCGTTATCAAAAATTGACAAAAACTTAAATCTCTTAATTTGAATCAAACAGATGAATTTTTCGTACAACCAGGTTATTACTCGTGCTAAATGCCGGTATAGGCTATTCACGGTGAGAATAATTCAATGCTCTAAGTGTTTTCGAACAAAAATGGAGAAACTGAAGTTGTCACATAGGTAACAATTACAGCTAGTTGTTCTTACCTATTTAAAACAGGCCAAAAAAGATGGAGTGTCTTGTATGGCCATAGATGAAAGTGTTCTTGAGATGATTTCGCAAAGTGTGTTCTTGACCTGTCGTGAGATCTGGTCTAAGAAGCAATATTCAGATAAGGAGAAAGACGCTGTTTTAATGACAAGAATATAGGTAACTGGTTGTCAGGTTTCACATAAAAATGATAGATACAGGGGCACAGAAGTGTTCTATTGATCATTCACGGGTTCCAGATATTCCACTGTCAGGGCAGAACAACATTTCTGTAGGGTTCGCTGGTACGCCAGTGGTTATTCAGTCTTTCGGCCGGTACTGATTTCACTGGGACCATTCACTGATTCACGT
Organism: Ambystoma mexicanum; assembly: GCF_040938575.1. Taxonomy (NCBI): domain Eukaryota; kingdom Metazoa; phylum Chordata; class Amphibia; order Caudata; family Ambystomatidae; genus Ambystoma; species Ambystoma mexicanum. Next base: position 845,075,697 of record NC_090937.1, read on the forward strand.
CCATTTCTTTTGAAGATAAATTGTGGTGAAAATTTGTTGGGATTAAATTTATTAAAGAGATTGAATTCTGTGATTTACTTTTCTCCAGATGGAGTGCATTTAATGATTTCACCTCAACAAATTTCCCACAATTTTATTCTAGACCTATACCGACTGAATTGAATAATGTTCTGACATGTCTATGGGCAGTTAATGATAATGACGTTGGAATTTTACAAATTGAACCAGTTAAAATTGTGTTGAAACCAGGTGGCAAATTGTCGCGTATTCCGCAGTATAAGATTTCGGTTGAAGGTGAACAGGATTGGAAGAGTATTATTTCAGATTGTGTACACACAGGTATGATTGAGGAAATTGCAGGAACCGTGTGTAATAGTCCGATTTTGCCAGACTATAAGAAAGGGCATAATGCGATTCCTTTTCGTTTTGCACAAGGGTACACTGAGAGTCCAAACATCTATAGTAGAGCGTTGAAAGAACAGCTTGATATGCTTGAGTTACCTTCTACTTGTACATTGTCGCAGTACGTTGATGATCTACTTCTAGCTGCTGATTCTGATGTTGCTTGCAAAGAAGGCACCGTGTTGCTGCTTATTCATTTAGAAGAACATGGGCATAAGGCTTCATTGAAAAAGTTGCAGTATTGTCAACAGGAGGTCGCCTATTTAGGCTATCTACTGTCGAAGGAGGGAAGAAGACTGACACCTGAACGGATACAAAGCATCTCTATTATGTCTGTTCCAAATACACGGAAAGAGGTCGGAGCTTTATTTTATTTATTTATTTATTTTAATTCTTATTATGCGCCACATGCCCCTGGGCCTCAGGGCGCACAAAACACAAGAAAATGGAAAGAACATAACAAGATTTGGCCAAATGAAAGAGAGGGGGATTACTCAATGTTAAAAAGGTGATTCTTTATAGCCTTTTTAAAAAGATGATAGTTTTGTATTTGGCGTATAGCAGCAGGGAGGGTATTCCAGATGCGGGGTCCCTGGGAGTCAAGACTGGTGCCTCCAAATCTGGCAACCTTGGATCTTGGATGATCAAGTACTGTGGCTATAGAAGAACAAAGGTTCCTGCCAGTTGTCTTGACTTTTATATGTTCTGACCGATAGTTGGGACCTCTTACAGACACACATTTGTGTGTTATTGTAATCTCCTTGTGTGTTATTTGATGCTTTACCGGAAGTCAATGTAGCTTCTTAGGGTAGGTGAAAATGTGGGTTTGGCGTGATTGTCCCAAGATGGTGCGCACAGCCTTATTCTGAGCTACTTGAAGAGATTGAATATTGGCAGTGGTGGTGCCGGACGGTAGGCTATTACAGTAGTCCAGGAGGAGTTAATCAAAGCTGTGGACAGGACTGCACAGTTTTTGGTTGTTATGAATGGGCAAATATAATGTATTCGCGTGTTAATAAGTCCACAGCTAGACCGGATGTTAGAGATGTGAGATTTCATGGATAATTTGTCATCTAGAACGATGCCTAATGTTTTAACTTTCCTTTGGACTGTGATGACAGTGTCAGCAATTGTAAAGTTGGCATAGTCAGGGGCTAACTTGGACCGGGTGTTCTTGGTGGATACTATCATAAGTTCTTTTTTGTTATTGTTTAAAGCCAGGGAATTGCAGGCCATCCAGCATGGCTTCATATTGTAGACAGTGGATCCCACATTTTTCATTAATGATAAAACGTATGTTGACGTTGACAAAGAAGGGCGTTTCTTTACCTTTACCGTGGAACATGGATTGCCAGAATGCTTTAGATTTGCTCAAGGTTGTGTTATGTTCAGCCCAAGTTTTGGGGATACCAAATTATGAAAAGATCTTTGTGTTTTATGTGCATGAGTGTGATGGATGTGCTTTGGCTTTTTTCACACAGGAACATGGGGGCAAGACTAGACTGTGCAGTTATTTTTCCTCCGAGTTAGACTTTGTTGCATGCGCTTTGCCAAGATGTCTGAGAGCTGTAGCTGCTGCATCTGTGAAACAAAGTGAGGGTATGGTTTCAGGTCATTCTTTAACCGTGATGATACACCACTCCGTAGACATTCTATTAAACAGAACGCAAACGCAACATCTCACATCGGCTCGGCTAACAAGATACGAGCTGATTCAATTTGCTCTTCATATACAAATTAAGAGGTGCTTCTCATAAAATCTGGCTGAACTATTGCCTCTTCTGCGAGAAACTGACTGTAGTGACAAGATGTCACATGACTGCCTCAATACCACAGAACAAGAAACTAAGGGCAGAATTGATTTAAGTGATAAACCCTTAAATAATCCACAAGGGGAGCTATTTTGTGATGGCTCCTGCTTTAAACTTCTGGATGGTACATGCACTGCTGCTTAAGCAATCACCACATTAAGCAGTATTGTGGAAACCAAACAAATTCCGCATGAGTCTGCGCAGGCCGCAGAGATTATTGCATTAACCAGAGCCGGTGCACTTTCTGAAGGGCTTAGTTTGAATATATTCACAGATAGTCAATATGCATTCAGGGTAGTTCACAACTTTGGTCGACTATGGGCTGAGAGAGGTTTCTTGACCTCACATGGAACAAAGATTCAGCATGGTACCTTAATAGTTCGGTTACTTTCAGCACTTGCGCTTCCTACACAGTTAGCAATAATGAAGTGTGCCACACATCAAAAAGTTACAGATGAAGTAGGAAAAGGAAACACATTTCATGACAGAATATTCAAACAGACTGCCACTGATTTGCATTCAAAGATGTACGTGTTAGATCCAACAAAGGGGTCACAGACACTCACATGATAGACAAAGGGTTAGCTGTATAAAAGAAATACAGGCTGAAGCTACTCCAGAAGAAATCAAACAGTGGGCTGATTTTACAGGCCACTCATACAGAAAGGATGCTGGTCACTTTTCTGATGCTAAATCTGCTCGTCAAGGGTCATGGTCCCCTAGGACCAAATGGACACTGGTCACAAAAACAGCTTGTTTTATAATTGCATTAACATTTGGATTTTGGTATTTGGAAAATGCACATCCATTTAATGTCTTGTTAATGACTGTAAGTAGCCCCGCTGTGTCTCCACCTTATGTGCATTTACACACTCTTTGTCCCCAAGACCTCCAACATATAGGGGATTATCATAATAACACTATTTTAATGATTATGAATGGAAGCCATGCCATTTTGAATAAGACCAACTGCTGGGTGTGTTTGAATTTGCCACAACATGGGGAAAAGGGACTGGGCTGGTATATACATCCTCTTCCTTTAACTTCTGCTTGCTACGCTTCACTTAGGGCATTATTCTTTGGCCGATGGAACAATAGTGTCACAGGGAATTTTGATGAGACTAATCTTAACGAATTTGAAAAGCGATTTTAACACCATTAGGATGTTCTTTGTTTGCGAAAAAGGAGCAAGCTGATTGTTACCTCTATTAGGACTTCTGACAGACTCTCTAGACCTTTTCAATCATTGATAACCTTTAAAACGGCTCCCGTAGGTAATAGGGATACCACTCCTCCTTCTTATACCATCAACCATAGTCCAAATTCTGTTCCATTCTGCATACAAAGAGAAGGTTCCCGACAAATGGGTACATTTGAGAGATGTACAAATACTGCTGTAATAACCAGTGAGGATAGACCTCTGTACATAGGAGATCCTGTTTACTTAGTTTGCAGTGACAAGGCTTTTCCGTGGTTACCCAGAGATTGGGAGGGTACTTGCTACTTGGGTATATTGTTGCCAGGAGTATATGTCGCCACCACTGCTGAAGTCTCTAAAATTCATCCCAGAGAATGGTGGCAGTCCTTCACAAATTCTTGGTGATGTTGCAAAATCCTTCGAGCCACTTTTGGGAAAAATAATAAACTCCCAAGATATTAGAAAATTGGCAAGAGTGTTAGAGAAAACCATCAATGAGACAACTGACATCCTGTATAACATGACGCTAGTGCAAAAGGCTATTAGATTAGTGGCTTTCCAAAATAGGACAGTGTTACACATCATTCTAGATGAGCATGGTGGGGTATGCAAAATGGTGGGATCTGCGTGTTGCATTTTTGTACCTGATTCCTCCCCCACCATATTTAAGGCAATTAATAATTTACACGTTTTAAGTACTGATGTACATGTTCCAGAGGGAAACTGGTATATTAGTAAATGGTTCTGGGACTTGTTGCGATCTTTGGTTGGAAAATCTTTGCAGTCTTAATGGCAATCCTTGACATTATACTGTTCTGCTGTTGTTGCATACAATGTCTACCTGTCGTGTGTTCAATGATAGGAGGAAGTTGTGCACAGGCAATAGTTACACTAGAACCTAAGACACATATGCCCAGGAAAATTACTAAACCCTTAGTAATGCAGGATATTACCATCAAGGAGTTAATGGTGATTAGTGTTTTCGAAGACAGTGATTCAGGATGTTTTGACAATGATACATGGTTTTTGGATAATTCTGATGTTTGAATAAATGCTCTTGGCTTAGTCTAAAAGGAGGGTTTTTTAAAGTATATTTCACATAATACTGCTTGATAAAGAGCATTGGCCTAAGCGCATTCGCATCGCACTGAAAGTCACATTTGAATGAACCTGAATAAGGCTGACTACGCCGCCATTTTAGAATCAGCCACCATTTTGAGTAACTCCTGTTTCTGTCACATGTTAAACTTTGTGTTTTCGGCTTTAGCAGAGAAATATTTACTTTGCACTGTGTCAACATAGATAAACATGTTGAGACTGCTGAAAGTGGATTGTTTGTCCTGCACTAAGAAACCTTGGAGCTTAACTGGAGTTGAACTGAACAGTAATTTAGATGTTGTCTGTATCAATAGTGTAATCCACGTCCAAACAGTGAACAGAATGGTGAATAGCTAAAACCATGTATCTTTGCAAGAATCTTTGTGATCCTTCCTTGAAACTGGACTAACTTTAAGCTCGAGAACAAACAAAAAACCAACATGACTGAGTAAAGTTAAGAATGTTACCATTGTATCGTGTGTGCAGAAAAACATGTGTAGTATTTGAGGAAAACATTGAAAAATGTAGGGTTGTTTGAATCTGCATTAGTTATGTGAACTGGCTACAGACTCTTAATGAATATGTAACTAGAAGATGGGCTGGATTGTGGAAAAGGTATATAAAACTGTTTCTTTGTAATGTCCAGCACTCTTCCCCCTCACGGTGTCTGCTGGTACACATTGCGAGGCGTTGAGAGCCAGATAGCTATCTGACCAATAAACTGTACATGTATTTTTGAACTCGTGACTGCTGTATTTCATTTTTGGTGGTATTAAGCCTCGATATTTCTTTTGATCTTTCATGTATATATTTGCCATTCTTTGAATAAGTATTCCAAGTAGAAAGTTTTATTATTTAAATGTATACATATTGCTGAATCTTATTTTATAGAAAAAAGCTGTGTTATTACCTAACATAGTGTTTGGACATTCCTTTGTGGGGGCTTTGGGCAAACAAAAGAACCAGCCTGCATCACTTCCTTAAAGCCTCTGCCTGACTGCTCATCCATTGCTACCAAATTGAGAGCCTTGCTGGGGTGTTCTGTGCCTTTACCATATCATATAGAGGGCAGACGTACATATACCCACCTCCAGTCTTAGTAGTATGTTATGCCCTACATCATTCCAGTTGGATTATTGATCCAATTATGACCAACCACGATCTTTAAGATCTATGCTCATGTGATTAACCCACACATGTAGTGACTAATCCATTTTACATATCTGAACAACATCAATTTGTTTCCTTTTAATATAAAACATGCACACAAATATGTTATTATGGGTGATGAAATCTCCTATTTGTTGTTCCAAAGTCTTTTAAAGAATGTCATTGTTTTTTCTTTGTTGGACATTAGTATGTTTGTGATGCCCTTTTGCTTGACGTTAACTAGCTATTTTATGTTAACTATTGTGAAATGTTAACCTCTATATGACCCATTTTAATTTGTTTTCTTTTTAATCATTTATTATAATAATTTGACATTTAAAAGTATCTATACATTTTTTGTCTCAGTCATCATTTCTGGAACGGATTGATACTAATACTGCCTCAATAACACTAAATTGCGTGGCCAAAGCCTACAGAGCCTCCTAGAAACGTAACTATGACCAGTGATCGAAGTGAGTGGGAACGGTCGAGAGCAGTGTTCCACTACTTTTATTTTTTTCTGTTTCCATTCCCCTACCTTTAACGACCATATTGGCCATTATATATAGAGGATGTGCCCATTCATGTCCTTGTGCAAGTGTAAAGTTGTAATAGGAGCCTTAGTTACTGGTCAGACTATTGCAATGCCCCGGCTGCAAGACCTTGTCACATGTTGCACTATCCTTCTGCCTACCCTTTTCCCTGCCAAGACCACAGTTCTACTACTTTTTTCGGTACACTTCTAATACTGGCTATGACATATGACTAAGTAACCTTGATAACTTGGTGTACACATTTTAGCCAGCAGGAGCTCGCCCCCTCTTTTGTTTGTTTAATGAGGTGGCTTTGACATTGTACGCTCTCTGAACATTCAATGACCTCAAATATAAACACATTTTAATGCAATGGTCATTAGAAATTGAAACTATACTAAAGTTATGTAACTTGGACCATTTCATTTATGTGATAAACATGCAGGATTCCTCCTTAAGATATGTGCTATATTAGCGAAGCGGGAAGAACAACATCATTGTGAGATGAGCATAACAAACTATACAACAAAGTGCCATCCTGAGACATTAGCGCGTTCTGCATCATTTTGCTGTACAATCCGATGGAGGTACCGGAAACATTAACAGTGTTTATGGGGTGTGCATGAGAGGCAGTGCTGTATCACGGACTCCATTATCACCCCATGTTAATTCACTTAAGATTGGGCCCTGTAGTCAGCAGAAAAAACTGGTTGAAAAAGGGCCTTACTACCATCTCACCACAGTAAAGGGGAAGATGCAGACTGGCTCCCCAGCATAAAGCTTTTGAGGACATTGTCCTGTGTTTATTATCCACTGCGGCCCTTGTGATACAGTGGTTGCAGAACCAGCTAGAATTTGGGGTTCTATTTGATTTTATCGAAAATAATTCATCGATTTTCTTTTATATTGATCGATTTTGGCACAGTCATATGCGGGGGAGACCCCCACAGTCTGCCGCCCTCCTTAGACACCACTTATTGTTTTATTTGTCTAAACCCACCCCCCACATTCATTTGGGGAAAAATGTGATCAAAACAATTCAATGAATTCTCCTCCTATGAATTCTACTGCACCATCAGTGGTCATCTCTCCAGTAATGCAGACAGTCAAACATTGCATGGATGTGCAGTTCTTAATCCCCTTTTGCCATAGCAGAACAGGGGATGACATGGAGTCCTTCTACTGCCCTGACAGGTGCACATTGGATCTGCCCATTCACCCACAGTGCTTTTGCTGAAGACAAGAGAACTCATAGTTGTGGACTTCCATGAGTATGTGTGCTGGCACGATTGTGCAACCAGATATAGAATAAAGATGCTAAGTTCACACTGTTAGGCTTGTGGAATGGTAAAATGGTAGAGCCCAGAGGCAATATTAAATACTGCAAATCACAAAAACATTCACATTCCTCTTAACATAGTCACATCTTTATCATTGACGCATGTCCTCCATTTTATCGGTTGTGTCTTGTGCGGTACCTTCGGTTCTTCTGTAGGACCAGTGATCCCCCAACCCAAGGCCTATTAGGCAGGTTGGCTCCATGTTCACAAGCCCAGGTGCATGCCCACATACTTCCCACTCCTGCCCATTGGTGCATCACCACTGAATGTGCACTGTAGTGCATCAGAGGGGGAAACATCAGCCGCTGAGTGGATGCTGAATTGTTTCATTATGAGGATGTGGGTTAACCTTGAAGTATTCTGTCCACTTTTCCATGATTGCTCTTGTTAGGTAGCTTACAGGCATCATCTCTCCAGTACAGCAGCTGAACATTGTGTACCCTGTTTCCAATAATGTGGTGGCATGTTGCCCTCAAGGAGGGCACTAGAGCCAGGTTACAACGGATCAGACAGCGTTATACTAATTTCTTCATTATAAGGCAATCCGGTTACAAGTGAGTAACTGTGCTCCATATCAACTGCTCCATCCTCTCATCATGCCATTCACCTGTAACTGGTGCCCATGGGACTCTCGCAGTGCTCACACAACCTCAGTCCCATGCATCACAGCATTTCACGCTCCTACTGGTATCATGCATTTAGTATATGACAGAAATGAACCCAGATTATCCAACATAAGAATGAAAATGCCTGCTCAGTTTAAATCATCCAAGATTAGGGCAAACGAGAAAGCAATGCCCTTCTCAGTGCTGGGATTTTGAAACGGATGCACGTAAGCTGGTAGCTCCAATGAGCAGCCTCCTCATCACTAACCCACTTCATGTCCCATCTTTCCACCTTTAATACTAAACACTTAGTAGCGAATACATGCACAGCAGCAGTCCGAGTTCTTGAAGAGTCCTTTACCCCTAACCCCATAACCAGCAACCTTCACAACTCACTGACCAATCCACCACCGTACATCCCTACACCCAATCAGCCATGCTCGCAGGGTGAAACCTGTTATCACCCAGTCGAGCAGGATACCAACCTGGAGCTGCTCTATTGAAACACAAGCATCATGTGCCCTAACATTCCCAACTTGAAGCATCTCGCATCTTGCCTCACCCTCTCTCCCCACCCACTCTAACCCCTCCCTCTCGCTGAAATGACCTCGAGACAAGAGGTGCTCAAAGCGCACATGCCATGCCCCACAAGACCCAGTTATAACACTTTACACTTAACTTTAGTCAATAAATATAAGAGCGTGGTGAAAGCTTCAACATCTTAGATGTAGGCGTTTGTTACAATGATTTGGACTAAAACGACTTTGCAAAATGTTGTATGCCAGATGCATGTTGTATGCCAGATGCATATTGTATGCCAGATGCCCATATTTCAAATATTTCCATTTTCCGTTGTTAAAGTTGACTTTGCAAAAGGCATTTGTGTCAGTCGATGGCTATATTTAGATTGTTACATTTTTTAAGTTAACAAGCTACTGTCATACATTTCAGCTGAAGAAGCCCAAGGGGGCATATCAAAATGTATCCTCGTGGTTTCTGTTTTCCGTGCCCATCATGAAACCAGTCGAGGAAGCATGTACATAACTGGAGACAGGCATTTACGTTTTTAAATGCATTTATCCAAGGCAACATTCCTTCTGCGTGGTCTTTTCAGGCAAATCCAAATTAGCTGTAATATTTATACGACACATCCAGGGCAGTAAATGTGCTATTAGGGGTTACAGGGTTAGATTTACTTGAAAAGCATTTAAACTAAATTCGTCATGCATCAGTAACTAGAAATTGGAGTGTTGTGTAGGAAAGGTGAAATGTTACTGTCATTCCCAGTTTAGTTTAGAGAATGGAAAATCTTCTCGGTAAATCCATTGGCTCCAGATGATGCACATTGAATGCCCACGGCACTGGATGGAAGGCGGTGCACAGATGTCTGCATTTGATCAGTTCTGTCACGTTCATTTCTTGGGCATGTGGCTCACTGTGTATTTTAGGACAGTTGCTCAGTCAGGCAATGTCGAGATCTGCCTACATTAATCTAATTTGGGATTCTGGTTGTGCTGAAAATCCTTTTTGGATCATTTGCTCCAGCCTATGGCTCTGGAGCCTTTTTAATATTGTGCAAAACTATCAACATAGGTTGGTATGCTTCAAATATTTGTACTCAGAATATCTAGCAGAAACATGCACCTGCATATATAACGTGAAATCTAATAGATTAACATAGAGACAAAACTCCAGAGCTGCAGGGATACAGATTCACTCTGATGAGCCTGATCTAATCGCTAAAAAGAGTGTGAATGGTTGCACGCCACAAGATCATCCGCATTCCAGAGATTCGTATCTGTCTCTGCACATGGTGGTGACAGATCCACTACATTGGTGTGGTGAAAGTTCCAGGAACACAGGATCTAGATTTTCCCATTCTTTTCACTGCGTGCATGGGGGAATATGAGATGATCTCTTGGGTGACCCACTGGATTCCGACCCGCTGAGCAGTTAGCCTCACCTAGTGTGCGACCAGACTCAGGACCTAGATCCTACTGCTTCTGCTTATTGGCCTTCCCCCGGTACATGCGGCCATCAGGATGATTGCTCTCTAACTAGGGCAATGATGACTGCCCTTGATTTGGCCAAGCTGAGCTGGGATGTGTATGTTCTTCAGCTCTTCCTCTCCAGTGCTTTTCATTGAGTAGGTAAAATGGGCTAAGAATAGATAATGTAACATTAGTTTCTAAAACCTCTGTTACCAAATGCTCAGATAACATTAAGGGCTGTCAATTATAATCATTGATGTGTCTGCCCATTGGCGGCTAGCCATCAGAATGTACTAATTAACTCATTTTATCAGTTCCTACATAAATTGAAAACAAGTGCAGGAGAGGATTATTTGCAAAGCAGAACGTATGTATATATATGCTAAAAACAGAGAACTGCAAACCTCATTGTTTCCGGAAATATAGATGAATTTAGCATTACCTAAAGAAATGAATATTAATTTCTTTTTTTTTCCTTCTAATTGACCACTGACTGTGGACTGGTAGCAATTCATTTTTACCAAAAATGTCCAAGTGAACACCAATCAGGAAGGAATTGCCTCATCCCATCAACACCAGGGACCAACCACTGATGAACTAGGTGATCAGGTGACAAGAGTGTGTGTTATCCCTTCTGAATTCCCTAGGGGCATCCAGCCATGGGCATCCACGTTAAGAGCAGAACAGTGAAGGGTGAAAAACAGCCGTTGACCAGCCTCTGTCCCTCCTGGCCTATGAGCCTTTCCGTTGCTGTCTCCTGCTACTTTTCTGTAACCACCCATTATTGCTTCTTCTTAGCTTCATCATCACCATGCACTTCTCATGCTATCTCTTACTTTCCATTCTACTTCTTTCTTCACTTTCCTCCACACATAACCATCTCATCTCTCTTCCAATACCTATCATCTCTTCTCCTCAACGTCACCTATCGTTTTGCTCCACTACTTTATCTATTCACAAAACCCAGCACCTCTCTCTTTCTCAGACTGAACAGAATGGAATGGATAGTCAGTCTGCAATAAAACCTCCTTTACCACCGACTTCTTCTCCTTTTATTCTCCTTCTCTTGACCTTGTTACCCTTACTGAAACCTAGATCTCTCCCTCTGACTCTGCAACCCTTATTGCCTTTCATGAGCCTTCCTACACCTTACTCTCCCCGTCCCAATGTCAGGGGTAGTGATGAAGGACTGTTTTCATCCTCTAAACTTCCTATCTCTCCTACTCCCTTATCTCCCTTTAATTCTCCCTCATTCAAATACACTATCTTCACAATCACTGCCCGCTATGGCATAGATATCATCTCTACCGACCACATGGTCTGGTAGGTCAATTTTTCAATCACCTCTCCCCACTAATTAACTCTCTCCTCCTCATTACCACCTCATTGTCATTGATCATTTCAGCCTCCCCTCTCTCTCTGCTGCTCTTTCCACTGACTTTAACTCTCTTTTCCTTAACTATTCATTCTCTTCTGTCTATGCTCTGCCCACCCACTCAAAGTGAAACTCCATTGAACTTATTCTCATCTCATCTCAACTCTCCACCTCTTATATCTCCACTGCTCCTTCTCCCTCTGGGCGCTCTATTGCCTTTGACTCTATCTCTCATCCTGCTTCTTCCTGACGCTCTCCATCTACAACAACTATTACAAAGCAAAGGCTTTCCCTTTCCAAACTCCCTGACTACCTCTCTGACCTACACCACTCTCTCTCCTCCCACACTGAATTCACATTTCCATGCATTGAAGAAGCCTTCACTAACTTTAACACTGCTCTCTATGCTCTATCCTCCTCTCCCCACCCTCATCTACACTCACTCTTAAATCCTCCCCTGGATTACTGCTCTCTTTCGCACCTTGGAAACACCAATGAGGAAACAGCTTCACACTTGCCAACGGTCAAGACACTCCTCTGATCTCGAGCTCTCTCACTGCTCTTCAAAATTACTACTCTACTCTTGACTCTGTCAAAACATGAGTTATATGTCTCTCTCATTTCATCTCAATCCTTCCAGCCTAGGCCCCTTGAAAAAATTTCTCAACTAAATTCGCTCATCTGCTAAACCCACCTCCAACTTGTCTACACTTTCCGCAAATGATCTTGCAATGAGCAATGTCTCTCTTCTATAACACTGTTCCAAAATCCTAGATTGAGTAGTATTCAATTGACTCACTGAGTTCCTTGACACTCACAAATGCTGAGATCCTCTTCAATATAGCATCCAACCCCTGCATTGTACCAAGACAGCTCTCCTCAATGTCAGCGACATAATCTCTTCTGCTCGTCATGCTAACCTTTCACCTATTCTTATTCTTCACCACCTCTCTGCTGCCTTTGATACTGTCGACCATGTTGACCTATACTCTACATTATCTCTCCTTGGCTTCAGCAATAAGACCCTCTTTTGGTTTACTTCATACCTCGCCCCAGACACTTTCAGGTGTCCTGGAACAGCAATACCTCCCCACTGACCCCCTTACTGTTGGAGTTAACCCATGTTCTGACCTTGGTCCACTTCTCTTCACTCACTTTACTTCAGTAGAAGGGTTAGCATGTAACATGCCCTGGCGCTCCCCTTGCCAGCCTCATGCCGTCATCTCCACTGCTGGTGGTGAGATTCAACTGCTCTAATCAACGGGGGGAGAAGACTATCGATGGGAGTGAGATGGAGATGGGGGAACTGAAACCATTGGATATGACAAGCTCACCATTATTACTAGATTCTGATGATTTGGGGTCTTTGCCTCAGGATATTCATAAACAAATTTTGGGGAAGGATGCGTTCGACCAAGTTTTAGGCCCAACTGAATCTGGGAATACGTTTTTCTTAAATATGCTCCCAATTTTCTCTACTGGCAAAATAATTATGTTGGCCATGCCAGAGCCTCCTAATGCTCCGGGTGATGGGCCGGACACTAGCCTGCCTTTGGCACAAACACCCTTTTGGGGGCTCACGTAGACTATAGCACCCTACCAAAATGTAATGATGGACAAAACTGTATATGGGTGGAACTGAAGGAATAACCAAAATATTTATGTGAAATTTCTTGTCAAATTGCGACTCTGATTGAGTGCATGGGTTTGGGTTCCCACGACCGGGCAGCTCTGCCTATTGTAACTAATATTGATAGTCACTCCATTCATGCCTCTGCTTCCTTAAGAGGGATCCACGATTTGACTCCTGAGGAGGCTGACTGGTAGGAGCGGGAATTGTAAAGGGTCAGGTGGGTGCTGATTCTCCTGTTCAGGAACGGCCACCTTCTGGTAAAGGAGGTAACCTAGTAAAGCTCTCCCCTAAAAAAGTAAACAAGAAAACAAAAAAAAGTTACAAAAGAAGCACATGAAAGAAATAAAATGATGTGCATAGCTCTTTGGAAGGGTTCTAAGAAATCCTCCCGGAAATGTGGCCAGAGAAGATGCATTGGATAATATTGATTTGGTAAATTTGGATGGTTATAGTTCAAATGAAGAAAGGGATTCTCTGGCCCTGCACCTATTACAGAGAAATATTGTCCTTAAGCAGGCTGAGAATCAGGAGGCAATCTCCAGGGAAAGTTTAATAAGCAGAGAGCCCAAAATCTGATGCAATGGATAAGCTAACCAATGCAATGAAACACAAGGGGATTGCCAGTGGACCCAATGGGGGGGGGGGGGGGGATTAATGACAACAAAGAAGGGAAAAACACTAATGTCTATGAACTCTTTAAACCACCTAGGGCTTCCCACACCAGGGAAAAAATGCCCAGTATAGTGGCTCTGCAGACCCTCGGGTTGCAGACAAACAACAGGGGGGGGGTAAACCTTTGTTTGTGGAGTGCTCTCTGGTACACATGGACGAGCAAATAAGAGTCACAGTGAAGAATGTGATTGAACAGTTGGGGAGGAAGGGATCAACTGCACTATAGGAAATAAAGGAAGGGGTGAGGGGAGGTATATCGGGAGCGGGAGAAGGATCCCATGAGGCAAAAAATGAAAATGGAGGTGGTGGAATTCTGGTCAGTTATACCAATCAAGACAAAGAGGGGGGTTACACCCTTATCTCGGGAGAAAGCATCAGGTTATGATAGGGTCAGGGGGACTCACGGTTAGGGAGGGGGCCCAAGAAGATTCCATCTTGTCAGAGGATAGCCAGTACTTACTGTTAACTTCGAATGAAGTTCTAGTGCCTCTGGATCTCCAAATAAAAAATGAGGCCAGTAGAAAGGGTACTGACACCATTCTAAAAGAAGTTCAATAGAGAGATCCCCACCTGCCAGAAGACCCCAACCTATTGCGATACTATATGTTGGATCAGAGGGGCCTGGACTCCTTAAATAGGTGGAGAGTTCTGAGACTAATTACCTCTAATGATATTAGACTGGTGGACTTTATTCACCCAGAGAGGCATGACTATGTTAGATTGGTCATTCCATCACAGATGGTTTATGAGGCCCTCTTAATGGAATGTCAAGACTTTAACAAATGAAGATATGACATACTCTCTTTCCTTGTATGACCGGCTTATTTGAAGGTTAGGCTAGTCCAGCAAAGACTTGAACATTACAATGGCAGAGGTGATATTGTCATACAAGGGTCTCAAGTAGCGAATGAGATCTTGTTGTTGATTGCTAATCAAAATTTTCGATGGTTAGTGATATCTTTAAGACAATCAATTGCAGTGGTGGGCCGTTAGCCGGCCCACTACCAAAGGCCGGCCCTAAGTAGCTGGCCCCTTTCCGGCATGTATGGAGTGCCATGCTGCACGCCCCTTCTCCCCCTCCCAGGCCTCTCCTCTTCCTGCTTCACTGCCTACCCTTTCCTCCTCCCACCCTTCCACCCCTTGGCTCTGTCTGTCCAGGCACCTTAACACTGTATGTAAACAGTAGGTCGTACCTATTCATTTTTTGATACGAGAGGAAGGTGGTATAAGAGGTACATATTAAGAACAAACACATGAACCACCAACTACCTCCTGCCCCTGTTTTACTGGACTTTTTAGTAGTCATATTTTCCTACTGGAGTGAATAACTCTATTTCACTCACGTAAACCAAATAATTTCAAACCGTTTTAATCAAAAAATCATCATATTCTTAACATTTCAACACAAATCAATATACACAACTCAAGAGCAAGTTCATTCATACTGGGTTAGTTCATATTTGGAAAAACATATTCAACCATAGAGTGTCAATGTTCTTCAACCTGATTCATATGGAAGTTCTATTCAAGTGTTTGAGCTTCCTATGTCAGAGCGGGGTCTTACAATGGTCTGTCAGGAAAAACCTTTACTTGTACTTGAGATTAAATACCCCCACAGTTGGTGAATGTGGACAAAATGCTCCACCAAGATGTTTAATATGGTTCGTGGTCCTTCTTTTCCTTGAGCGACTATACACTGTATCTGAGAGGTGCTTGTTGATCTTCATGTTTCTTAAAGTTCTAGATAGAACACGTGTAGAAATTAGGATATTGACGATGCCTTGTGTTTTGGCCTATACAGTAAGATAGTCCACTTCCATGTGGTGGTCTTCTTGATTAGTAATGAGGCCTTCGTCAGGACAGAGAAACAGATGTTCAGAATGGAAAACTAATCTTCTAACCCCTTGTTGTACACACGTATTGAGTGAGCCAGACAGGGACAGATTTGTCAAAGTACACTGCGTCACATAGGTACGCTGGTCGGATTGATGTCCATGACTATGGGTCACTGGAAGGCACAGATTCAATAGATGTACCTTAAGGGAAAGTCTCTGCAGAGCAGGTGGAAGTGTGCATGGTATGGAATATTTCTTCTGTGCTGGAAACCCCGTGGGTGTGAGTCTTCGTGCTGGTCCTGAAATCTGTGAACGAGTTTCCTCCCAGCTGCCGTGTACCGCAGCTCCTAACCAACTTAACTGAGAACCGCGCGACTTGGTCCTGCATGGATAAAGAAAAGACTACTAAAAAGTCCAGTAAAACAGGAGCAGGAGGTAGTTGGTGGTTCACATGTTTGTTCTTTTTTTCTTTGTTCTTACCTAAACAAGACTGCCATAACTTCATACATTCCCCTTCCTCGGCATACTACAGTTGCAATCCCTCTTCTGCTGCAACAATCCCACCTTGTCTGAAGTCTGAATCTGATGGCCACATTATGGAGGTACCATCACCGGTATGTTGCTAATGCCTTGAATTGACTTTTTGATTCATGTTGGTTGATCCTTCCTGACTCTTGACGTTCTCATGCTGGACTCTTTGAATCATTACGTTATCACAGTGGTCCTGAAACATGTTGGGCCATTGCAACTTTGCATCATGGCATGCACATGCCGGCCTTTTGCATCATAATGTGGGGAGAATTCTCCAAATGTGCTAATTTCCCTTACCTTTTGAGACCCCCAGCAACTTTGCTGGATTTCTGGGATTCAATGTTTTACCTGGAAAGAGTGTGAGCCTTTTCTTCCCACTCTTTCATGTATTTTGATGTGTGTTTTACTTTTGTGTTATTTGGTGATGGAGTTTTAAAACAACTCCAGTGGCATCATCGTTTTCTGTGTGTCACATAGCACCTTCAGTGCAGTGGCACATGGGTGTCTCTTAGACTCCCCAAGGTTTAAATACCTTCCCTGGGACTGACTACTGTCTCCCAGGGCATGTAAATTTACTGACCACACACCCCCTATCTTACTATAGAGTGCTGGAGGGGTTGCTTAGCTTTCCCTGAGTCAAAACACTCATGTAACAGTAAAATGTTACCTTTTCCTATTTTTAATGGCTGGTGGCAGTGGTTTAGATCAACTACCGTGATTTTTTGCGACCTCTAACAACGGTAGCTCAAAATCAGGGGTAGCCATGTTTTTCAATATGGCGCCCCAGTCCTATCTGTAAAAACAGACTATGGTCATCTTATTTTGCCATTTCATTTAGGAAAAGTCCTTCTTGTGTTTGTCTCTGTGCGCCAAACCAGGTTTGGTCCCTTTGTTTGTGCCCTTTGGTGGGCTTCTGTGCTGAAGTCCTCCTCTGGTGCCAGAGTGTCTGGAGTTGACAGGATGTGAGGGAGGTGCCCAGAACTCCCTGTGCTTAGTCTCCTAGTAGACCTGAATGCACTCTCGTGTTATTGGATGGCTAGCTGTCCGGCAAGGACAGCCACTTTGCTGTGTGAGTGACAGCCAGGCTGGGATGAATGGGGGAAAACTGTTTAAAAGCAGGTCTCTGGGACTTGGAAAGCAGAGTCGACCACTGGAATGAAATAACCAAATAGGAGCGGAAGGAAGAGGACTGCTGCAACTCCTGGACGACTGGTGAAGCCCTGCTGCAGGTTCGAATTGCCTGAAACTCTGACGACAGAGAAGCCCTTCAAGGTGATCTTCTTCACTAGAGTTTGGTGGGAACAACCAATTCACAAACAACCTGGACACCATCCTTTTCCGGTCGAATTTTCATCAGAGTGCTGTTGAAAACCGGATAGCTGGAGGGAAGGAAACCAGGGGGACTTTAAGGCACTCACACCTTAAACCAAAGTCTTGCTACAGCTTTTGGCCTCTTCCTTGGGTAGTGCAGGAACCTCCCGACGTCCTCCTTCTTGTCCCCACGACTGAAGCACAAGAACAGCGGAACAGCTACATCTGCTCGAACTGCCAGAAACAACTGCCTTAAATACAGCTTTCTTCATTTAAAAGGTACTGTGCAAACGCCGTCCGGAAATCTTTTCGGCCATCGAGAAAGTGCATGAAACTTTCCTAACTATGAAGACTTGTCCTTCCCTAAACATTCGTTAAACTTTTCGCCTAGCCAAATCCTTTAAAAATCTGTGGCAAAGACTTGACGGTTAGATACAAGAACTGTGCTATCCTATACAAAAGACTCTGAACCATTGACTTTGGCCCAGGCCTGTTGTGAAGAATTTCTGGTTGTATTTAACTGAAACCCTTTGCCCTGCCTATGAATGTATTTGGGCTGTCTATTCTTATAACCTTGTCTCCACCCCACCCCCTACTTAAGTATCCGAAGTGCCGTTTTGCTCACACTTCATGGGCTAAACATGTTCAATTACTTACCGGTTGGATTTTTGTGGCATATTATGATATGATATGGCATTTGTAACGCACCTATACACAAGTGTTCAAGGCTAGGATATTGAGCTGCTTGTGCTAGTGTAATGTTTTATAAATGATTGAGTAAATAAATGTATATTTTTTACTAAGAATCCTTGAGTAAGTGTTTACTTTAATCACTGTATTGGTTGGTCCTTTGTGTAACTTGTTCTACTGCTCACTTAAAACTCTTGAGATAAGTCTGGCTGCTCAGCCATCGCTACCACTTTACTGTGTAGTACAAGCTTGTACCAAAAGTGACATTGTGCTTACACTTGTAGTCCTAATTACCTGTAGTGTTCCCAAAGGGTACTACAGGTGATTCTGCCTAACACTGTGTTCATTCCATCTGTTTGTTTACTCCTAAACACTGAATTTCGCCGGTTTTTTATCTTTTCATCTTACTCACTGTTTCTCAGTCTTCTCTTTCTCTCCCTTGCCTTTACCTTCTCTCCTCTTCCTCTCTCCCCTCACCATAATCTATGCAGAATTTGTCAGGCCTAGTACTATAGTCATTGTTTGTTCCTCTTCTTCCTCCCCCCACCTTTCCCTCACCTATTATCAAATGTCCTTGCATTATCAGAAATGTCGCCAGGCATAGTATGATAGTCACTACTTGTTCCTCTCCTTGCTCCCCCCCCCTTTAGCTCACCTATTTTCATTGTCCTTGCACTATCTGAAATGTCGTCAGGCCTAGTACGATAGTCACTGTTTGTTCCTCTCCTTGCTCATCCCATTCTCCCTCCTTTCCCTCACCTATTGTCAATGTCCTTCCATTATCAGAAATGGTGTCACGCCTAGTACAATAGTAACTGTTTCTTCCTCTCCTTGCTCCCCCCTCCTTCCCTCAATCATTGTCCACGCTCTTGCACTATCAGAAATGTCGCCAGGCCTATCCGCATGTCCTTGTCGACCAGCTTGTAACCTGGTCTACCACACTTATTGTTGATATTTCACAGTCTGTACTGTATATTCTTGCTATGTTGTAACTGTCTCTAAGTCTTGCCATGTTGTAACTGTATCTAAGTCTCCGGCGCCCGGTTACCCCAGGGTTCGGCGCGCGGTACAAATAAAGAAACTAAACTAAACTACGTTAGTAATTTACCCATTCTTAATGTCTCAATGTTATAATTATTTTCC